>NC_089224.1:104999601-105721268 GCF_963924675.1 Phocoena phocoena
CACTCTGGAATACTGGAATGATTTTCAAATCCCAAAGGCAACAATACAAAAACTTGAATATCAAAGATTTATCTTCAGTTTCCACTACCAAAAGCCCTAACTGTTGGAGTCACTAGTACCTTCTATGTGTGTATACAATCTGAACCAGCCCCAGAGCCAATCATGGCCTGGACAGCCTCAGATCTTGTCACCAGGTAGGTACTCAAATAGGTGTTATGCAGTGAAGTATACTGAGGGCTACAAGCGGCCCTGGCCACTTCAATTAAGCCATCAGCTCGCTTATAACTCCCAGGCAATAACTGAGTGGTTTGAAAGTATCTTTTCTACTTGCCAAACTTCAAGCATTACCTAATGCCTGGATTTTCACTGCAGTTGCCAGATCCCCATCCTTTCCCACCACAGGGCTAGCAAATAATTCCTAATCAACCATGCCCCTGAATTTGCCCTACCTTTGCACTATCCCTCAAATACCGGACTTAATGGGGAGTTTCTACAATCTCCATGCTACCTGTTTCCTGACTGAAACTATCATACCAGAAAATTTGTCTGCTCTATTAATATTCTCCTTAGAATGCACCTGCAGCTTCTACTGAATAGTCAGTGGCCATAGCCCCAGGTAAATGGATATCTGCACACCAAGCTGGGTTTATCCTCTTTCCTGAGTATTTAAGATTTGAACACAAATGCTTCAGTTAGTCTGTGTTGAGCATGGCTGCTGGAAAGACATGACAAGGCAGGGCAAATCAGGGGCAGCCATCTTCCATCATGGACACAGAAGCAAAGAGTATCAGTCTGAACAAGAAGAGAAATATGAAACAGAAGCACCAGAGAAGCAGAGATAAGCCTCCACAGAGAGATGGGAAAGAAATCCTGGTCTTGCTCCTTCATGAAATCCAACTGAATGCTCCCTCCTTGGGCCCCAAGAGAAACCCTGTATTTTCCACCAATGTCCCCATTTTAAACTAGTTTAAGGAGAGTGTCTTTCTTACAATTTAACTACTTAAGTCAACACCTCTGGTTTTCCTCCCTTGCTACCAGTCTATATTTCCCAGGCACCAGCACTGTTCACACACTTTCGTGTGTTACTTCGCCATAATACAGCTCCCTGTGTTCAACTCATGTTTTTCTGACTATGCCAAGTTTCTTTACAAACCTCTAAGACTAGATCATATTCTCAAAGCTCTAAAGTTTTCTTTGGCTATGATGAATAGGGGAATGAAAGGCAGTGTGGTCTTAACCTTTTAGCCTTGGCTTCTCATCTGGGAACTACCACCTACTACATAGAGTTGTGATGGGGATCATATAAGGTGAGAATAAAGTGCTTAGCACGGCATCTGACATATGGCAAGCCCCACTAAAGGTAGCTCTTTTCTATAATAGCTTGATTAAATTTGTACATACTAAACAATAGGTAAAAATCATATCACTAATATTTAGGATCTAAATGGCACCAAGTATATCAAGAAAACTAATCAAGAGTAATTCCTGCCGGGCAGCAATCTTTTTACATGACAGCACTATACCACTAACATGTGAGCAGCCGTATCAACTCCCAATCAACATCTATTTCTTCCAAACTTGTTTCTAGCCCCACTGTACTTTTGAAGCTTTTCAAATTACCCTGTTATCTTTCATCTGCATTTGTAGGATCATTTCCACTAATTTACCAATGTTGCTTTTGAGGTTTGTTTGCTCGGTGATATTTTTATCCAAGGTATTTCAAAAGAGAAAACAAAGGTCAGAGGTTGAAACTAACTGGTCAGACTTAACTTATAAAACTTAAGAGAATATATTTTTGGTAAAAGATAATTAAGGATCAAAATTATCATGACTATTAGGAAAGGGTGCCTAAGGTATTTTAATTTTAAGTTTTTGTCTAACAAAACCTCTCACAAAGAGAAAGAGAGACAGAGAGAAACAAAGGGACAGAGACTAGATTTCACAATTAAGATTATCTTGATGAAAATGATGTTTAGGGCCTGGCTTTTATTGCATCTTAGTTATGTTGAAAAATTCCTGGACAGCTGAGATGCTAAATAATGCACACACCAAAAAACGTCAACAAAAATCCCAGCACAAAATCATTAAAGGATTTTACTTCCTTCTTGATTACCCTTCAACATAAGGAAAAACAATTCCTAGAAGAATCATTTGTTGTTAGACTCACGTAACAAATAATTCTGTCAATAAGACTGATCACATGAGTAGTAATTCTATCAACAGTATTGGAGCCATTATCATAAACATCTGCGCATACATAGTGAAGACACACATTCACACACAATGGTGAGATTTTGCTTTAAGTCACAGAAGACATATATTTTTTCTATTTCACACCTAGCTCCAAAGGCCCATTGCACTGAGCCTTCTTCTAGCTAGCCTGTGGCTGTTTTCTACCTTCTCCTCCTCCTTCCCAACCTTTTAGCCCCATGATTCTCAAGGTATGAATTTAAAGGATCCTCATGGTATATTAATCCAACTTTCATCCATCTTATGAGTGCCTGATGTTCAGTTCATTTCTACTTATGAATAAAGGCTATAAGTAACTTGTTAATGGACTGTCAATAAAATTTGGTGTTTATAAACTAAAAGTAACAAGAGACTCTTTAGCATTCTACTAATAAGCCTGGCTGCCACAAAATGGATGGCAATGGTGCAAAGATCCTACTGCAAACACACACAGAAAATCAACTGGAAATCTTGCAGTTCTCTGAACTCCATTATCATTGTTGAGGGAATTAGTGGTAGTTTTCAATTACTGTTATTCTTGCTTTTTAATCTTCATTATGGCTCATTCAGCATCATTTTCAAATTAGTTTGATACATGCTGTGTATGACAGTACACCAACAGTATCCTTATTTTAAAATTTTCTAGTACTGTAATTAGACTTTGACATGTATATGCCATGTTTCAAATATGAACCATACCTCAATTGCTAATGCACATTTATCATCCTCCCTCCAAATTTATTTGCACGTCATAGACCACTGTCAATGAATTTTCAACTGGAAAGCAGGAAAAGGAAGGTTAAGTAGATAATGGGGTCCTGCCTAAGTGAGCTGTGTTTCTAACCTACGTAAGTCATTGAGGTCAAAAAAGTTGGCATCCATTGCCATAATCAAGCAAGCTGCAACAGGCTGCCAGGTCACTCTGCTTCCAGCCTAGTTGTCCTCCCAAATCTTTTCTCTTCTTAACTACTTCAGGGAGCATTAGAAACTCACCCCACCCATCATCTTTTAATTTTCACAGCCTGAGAATTCTACTCATGGCTTCTTGGAATCTTACATCCCCTTAAACGACCTTCTTCCTTCACTACTACCTTAAACAAATCCTCATTCAGGAAAATTTCTGTTCTCTCAATTTCCATTTTTATAAGGGAAACCCACACCTTCGACTATAACATTCATAAAAACTCTTCTTCACGCCCAAGGAAAGAAGTCTCAGACCCAAGGAACAACAGGGAGCTATTAATGCCTCTTCTTGCAGTCTCCCTGGAAGTAGATTGTCAGCTCTTGGATATAAAAGCACATCCTTCTTGCCCCGACTCCCCAAAATCAGATCTCTTTGCATTAACGGTCAGCTCTATCACCTTTCCCTCCATCCCCCAATATTCAAAAAAAAAAAAAAAAAAAAAAAAAAGCAACTGGATAGCCACTGAATAAGCCAAGATTTTGAAGTTTGAGAGGCAATGGAAGGAAGGCAGCAGAATGGATTCCCACATAATATTAATTAGTTTCCAAACATGCTCTTAGAATGAGCTAAAGGCTCACTCCATCTCTCATATCTTGAGGGCTAGCAGTATTACTTTTCAGAAAATCTTGGTTTTCTGTTCCGTTTAATTATGAGTTTTACAAGCATTGTTTTCGGTTTTTCGGTCTGATTCCTTGCTCTTGGCTCTTCAGTTGGGGCCTGTTGCCACCTAGTGGACTAAGTGGGAATAAATGCCAATACATCATCACAGCTTCTCACCACTGTGCTCTCAGAAGAGACCACTAGATGGAGACTTCAAATTTGAAGCAGAAGGAGAGTGCCTAAACCTATCTAGAAAACCAGATAGTTGGCATAAGACTACACAAAAAACTAATAAAAACTCACACAAATAAAAGCGAACGTGTGACACTGAGGTTAAGGATATAGGCTTTGACTCTTCTGAACAAAATCACAAAATTCTACAATAAATATTACCAAGTTGAATTACCAAGACTCCACGTTCCCAATGCAGAGGGCCCAGTTTCGATCCCTGGGCAGGGAACTAAATCCCACATGCATGCTGCAACTAAGAGTTCACATGCCGCAACTAAGGAGCCCACCTGCCACACCTAAGACCCAGTGCAACCAAATAAATAAATAAATAAATATTTTTTAAAATCTACAGTTTTTGAAACATACATAACTTAAAACAAAACAAAAACAACAATGTGGCATAAAGACAGACATATAGACAAAAGAAACAGAACAGCAAGCCCTGAAATAAGCCCTCACCTATATGGTCAATGACTGTCAACAAGGTTGCCCAGACTATTCAATGAGGAAAGGACCATATTTTCAACAAAAAGTGATGGCAAAAGTGAATATCCACATGCAAAAGGATGCATGTGAATGTCATCTTATACCATACTATACAAAAAATAACTCAAAATAGATCAAAGACCTAAATATAAGACATAAAACTTTTAGAGGAAAACAAAGGGGGAAAAGCTTCCTGGCATTGGATTTGACAATGATTTCTTGGCTATGACACCAAAGGCACAGACAACAAAAGAAAAAATAAGTAAACTGTACTACATCAAAATTTAAAACATCTGTATATGAAAGGACACAACAGTGAAAAGGCAATCATAAATTGGGAGAAAATTTTGCAAATCATATATCTGATAAGGGGTAATATCCATAATATATAAAGAAATCTTAGAACTAAAAAAACAAAATAACAACAAAAAAAAACCTGATTAAAAGATGGACAAAAGACTTAAATAGGTACTTCTCCAAAGATGATATACAAATGGCCAATAAGTACATGAAAATATGTTCAACAGCATTAATCATTAGGAAAATACAAATCAAAACCACAATGAGATACTATTGGGTGTGTGTGATACTATCAAAAACACAGAAAACAGGAGGACGCAGAAAAATCAGAACCCCTGTACACTGCTGCATGGGACTGTAAAATGATACAGCTGCTGTGGAAAACAGTATGGTGGTTCCTCAAAAAATTAAAAATAGAATTACCATATGATCCAGCAATTCCAGTTCTGGCTATATACCCAAAAGAACTGAAAATAGGGACTTGAAAAACTATTTGTACACTCAATATTCATAGCAGCATTATTCACAACGTTCACAATAGCTAAAAGCTATAAGCAACCCAAATATCCATCAACAGATGTATGGATAGACAAAATGTGGTATATAACAAACAATGGAATATTAGTCTGTCTCAAAAAGGAAGGAAATTCTGACACGCTACAACATGGATCAACCTTGAAAACAGTATGCTAAGTGAAAGAAGTCAGCCACAAAGGGACAAATACAGCATGACTCCACTTACATGAGATACCTAGATTAGTCACATTCATAGAGACAGAAAGTAGAATGGTGGATGCCGGAGTCTGGAGAATGGGGAAATACTGTTAATGGTTACAGGTTCATTTTTGCAAGATAGGAAGAGTTCTATGGATGGATGGTGGTGATGGTTTCATAACAATACTAGTGTGGTACTTAACGGCACTAAACCGTACACTTAAAAAATGGTTAAGATAATAAATGTTTTGGTCTGTATATTTCACCACAATTTTTTAAAATAAATAATAAGAAAAAAACTATAGCTAACATCATACACTTGATAGTGAAATACTGAACTCTTTCCCTCTAAGATCAAAAACAAGAATGTCATCCTCGGGCTTCCCTGGGCACAGTGGCTAAGAATCCGCCTGCCAATGCAGGGGACACGGGTTTGAGCCCTGGTCCGGGAAGATCCCACATGCTGCAGAGCAACTAAGCCCGTGCACCACAACTACTGAGCCTGCACTCTAGAGCCCGTGAGCCACAACTACTGAGCCCACATGCCACAACTACTGAGGCCCGCGTGCCTAGAGCCCGTGCTCCACAACAAGAGAAGCCACCGCAATGAGAAGCCTGCACACCGCAACAAAGAGTAGCCCCTGCTCGCCACAACTAGAGAAAGACCGCGCACAGCAACAAAGACCCAACACAGCCAAAATTAAATAAATTTTTAAAAACTTATAAATAATAAATTTTAAAAATTAAAAAAAAAAAGAATGTCATCCTCAACATTTTTATCTACTGTTGGACTGCAAATCTTAGCCAATGCCATAAGGTAAGAAAACTAAAAGTCATAAACATTAAAAAGGAAGAAGTGAAATTGTCTTTATTCATAGCGGTACACATAAAAAGTCCCAAAGAATTTATTTTTAAAAGTTACTAGAACTAGTAAACAAATGTAACAATGTCGTATAATACAATCACAATATACAAAAATCAACGGCATTTCTATATACTAGCAACAAACAATTGGAAAATAAAATTTTAAAATAATACCATTTACTACAGCATTAAAAAAACATACTACTTAAGGATAAATTTAAAGAAAGCTGCACAAGATCTCAACACTAATCTTTCAAAAACATCACTGAGAAAAAATAAAGTTCTAAATAAGTGGGAAAATATACTGCATTCATAGATTAGAAGACTCAATTCTAAAATGACAACTCTACCCAAATTGATAAAATCAATGAAATCCAATCAAATCCCAGCAGGCTTTCACTTAAAAAAAATTTTTTGGATGAGCTGATTCTAAAATGTAAAACGAAATTAAAACAAAACCAAACAAAACCCTAGAATAGCCAAAACAGCTCAAACAACTTTGAAAAGGAAGAATGGAGTTGGAGAACTAACGCCATCCGATTTCAAGATTTACTATACAACTATAGTATTCAAAACATTGTGGTATTAGTGAACACATAAGTAGGTTAATGGAAGAAAACAGAGTCTACAAGTAGATCATACATATAAAGATCAAATTATTTTTCAGCAAGTGCATCAAAAATTTAATGAGGAAAGTCTTGTCAACAAATAGTGCTGAAACAAATAACTATTCATATAAAAAGACTCTGATTCCTATCTTACACCATACAAAAAAAATTAACTTGAATAAAGCTAAACCATAAAGTTTCTAGTAGAAAACATAAAATAATACCTTTGCGACCTCAGGTTAGGCCAAGATTTCTTAGGGAGGATACAGAAAGAATTAATCATAAAAGAAAAAATTAATAAATAGAACTTCATAAAAATGTAAAACTTCTGTTAATCAAAAATCATGTCAATAAAGTAGAAGAGAAAGCACAGATTGGGAGAAAATATTCACAACATACATATATGATGAAGGACTTGTATCATAATAAAAAATACCCACAACTTGTATCATAATAAAAAATACCCACAATTTTTTTTAATTATCAAAAGACTTTGAATAGACACTTCTAAAAGACAAAATATGAATGGCCAATAAGGGTATGAAAAGATAATCAATATAAATAGTCATCAGGGAAATGCAAATTAAAACCACATCGGTCCCATTACCTGCTCACTAGAATAACTAAAATTTAAAAGTTGACAACACCAAACGCTTACAAGGATGTCGAACTATTAAAAATCATAGTACTGGAATTGTAAAATGTACCATTTGGAAAACTGGCAATTTCATAAAAAGTTTAACATACATCTACCATCTGACCCAACAATTCCTAGATACGTTTAGAGAAATTAAAATATATCCACAAAAACCTTGTACAAGAATTTTCATAGCTGCTTTATCATAATAGTACAAAACTAGAAATAGCCCGGGTATCAACAGATGAATAGATCAACTATGATACAGTCAATTGAATACTACTCATATTAAAAGAAATGAATTACTAACACCTGCAACAACATGGATGAGTCTCAAACATTATGCTGAAAAACACTAGACACAATAAAGCACCTGTTGTATGATTCCATCTATAAGACATGTCAGAACAAACTAATCTATCATGACAGAAATCCGAAGTTATTGCTTCTTGGGGCAGAATAGTGGGATCAACTGAGAAAAAGCATAAGGAAATTTTCTGAAGGGATGGCAGTGTTCTGTATCTTGATGAAACATGAATTACAAGGGTACATGCATTTGTGAAAACTGCTTGAATGTTACACTTAATATCTATGTGTTTCACTGTACGTAAAGCATACCACTTTTTTTTTTTTTTTTTTTTTTGCAGTACGCGGGCCTCTCACTGTCGCGGCCTCTCTCGCTGCGGAGCACAGGCTCCGGACGCGCAGGCTCAGTGGCCATGGCTCACGGGCCCAGCCGCTCGGCGGCATGTGGGATCTTCCAGGACCGGGGCATGAACCTGTGTCCCCTGCATCGGCAGGCGGACTCTCAACCACTGCGCCACCAGGGAAGCCAGATACCACTATTTTAAAAAGATAAAAAGTACACTGGCTTTGGAATCACACAGGCTTCAGCTCTGCCACTTAACAGCTCTGCGACCTTAGCCAAGTGTTAAACTGTCAGTTTCCTTATCTGTAAAATGGGGAGAGCAAGAGTTGAGAACAACTTCACAGAGTTGAAAGAATAAAGGAGACAATGTTTTAAAACCATTAGCATACAGTAAATGCTCATTAAATATTAGCCCAAAAAGTTAGAAACCCTTCATCATATATTTCAGCAACGAAGAAACATGCAGTAACAACTAGAGCAGCTAAATACTTGGCAATTCACATATACTATCTAACTTATTTTTAAAAACAACCCCTAATAGAGATTATTGCTGTTTTATGAAGAAACTGACCTTCACAGGTTGCCTATGGTCACTTAGCAAGGACTGGCAAAAGCCAAGATGCAAACTCTCATGTTCTTTCCACTGCACCACACCGTGTCCATTAGGGTCACTTTCAGCAACATGACCTGCAACTGCCAGGACAGCACAATTCATACGAGAAGCTTACTTAAGGCTCCCTACATTCTTGATAGCAGGGTAAAAAGGAGGCCAATTCTGATAGCTTGATTAGTGAATGGAGGCAGGGCTGCAAGCAGAAGCCTGAAAATGCTGCTCTAAGCTTTTATCCTCTTTTTTGGCTTCAAGATGGTTCCTGATACTTGAGGATACAGGTTCCTATTCCTTAGAGCAATTTCAAGGTAAGAGAATTGTGAATGTAAAATCTATCATCTAAATGGGAAGCTGTAGCCTGGGTGACTCGATCTGACAGAATAGCTTGGAAGCTTGGCAGCTGAAATGAGAGCCACAGATTTTTAAAAAAATATATCTCATTTCTTAATACAAGAGCCTTGTTAAAAAAAAATTAAGGGGTAAAACCTGGTGGTCCAGTAGTTAGGACACTGCACCTCCACTGCCGGGGGCCCAGGTTCAGTCCGTGGTCAGGGAACTAAGATCCCACAAGCTGCAGTGTGGCCAATAAATTAATTTATAAAAATTAAAACAGAAATAGTGAGTTACTCTGTGATACCACCTGCCCAAAGATATCACTGTTAACTGTTCAGTGTATCTTCTTCCAGACTAAAATTTACCTTCTCCTAAATGATTCTATAGTATTCCATTACATGGATAACTACAAACCATTTTAGTCCCCTATTAAACTTTTGAGCTGTTCCTTTTTTGCTATTATAAATGCTGAAAAGAGTATCTGAGAATATACATTTTGCACACCTTTCATTTCTTATAGGATAAATACCCAGATGTACTAACTGCTAAATCTGCAAATTTAAATTTAAAAAATTTTAATTTTAAACTGCTAAATCTGCAAGAATAAACCCGAACATTTTTAGTGTTGACAGATATTGTTAGATTATACTCACAGACTTCCCATTTTCCCACACCTTCATCTGCACTGTTAATTATCATTTTTTAATGTAGGAACTGCAAACTCAAATGCCTAGAGAAGACTGGAAGGAAACATAAATGGACGAAGGAGGCCATGTGGGTTTGTGACAAACCTGAGTGTGCATGCTCATTTAAAGAGGGCAACCACACATATATACAATGGAATATTACTCAGCCATAAAAAGAAACGAAATTGAGCTATTTGTAAGGAGGTGGATAGACCTAGAGTCTGTCATACAGAGTGAAGTCAGTCAGAAATAGAAAGACAAATACTGTATGCTAACACATATATATGGAATTTAAGAAAAAAATGTCATGAAGAACCTAGGGTTAAGACAGGAATAAAGACACAGACCTACTGGAGAACGGACTTGAGGATACGGGGAGGGGGAAGGGTGAGCTGTGACAGGGCGAGAGAGAGGCATGGACATATATACACTAACAAACGTAAGGTAGACAGCTAGTGGGAAGCAGCCGCATGGCACAGGGATAACGATTCAGTGCTTTGTGACCGCTGGGAAGGGTGGGATAGGGAGGGTGGGAGGGAGGGAGACACAAGAGGGAAGAGATATGGGAACATATGTATATGTATAACTGATTCACTTTGTTATAAAGCAGAAACTAACACCATTGTAAAGCAATTATACCCCAATAAAGATGTTTAAAAAAATAAAAATAAAAAAATAAAGAGGGCAGCCACTACTCTGTTCCAGCCAACAGATGCCATGTATCAACAGAAATCCAGGCCCAGTGCTGGACCACCCAATTTATCAAGAAGGCCAGAAATGGAAAATTTTATGAAACTCTTGCAGGTTTTAAATGTTGACAACTAACATGCTTTTATTTAAACATCCAGTTAGTCAAACAAAACACATCTATAAGCCAGACTACATTTAGCACATGGAATTTTGTGCTACGGTGAAAATGATATAACACTATTTTCACTGTGAATCTTATTATTCATGCAGTTTATCTTTTCCTATGCTTACCAACAGAGGATATATCTATTCAATTTTGGTTCATACTGTCAGCACCCTTCAAAGAAAGATGCTTATCTTTTCTTTCAGATTCAAATCTACAACAACAAATACTGGACCAACAAAAAAAAGATATGTAACTTCAGATACAGAAGCTAAGAGTCTTAACTGACCTGTATGCCCAGAAAAGGCTTACGAAGACTCACTTGGGACTGAATTACTATACTCTCCTCAACATACTTAAAGAACCCCAAGATTTTGAGAGAAAACACCAATTTGTAAAACTATGTATAACTCTGAAGAGGGTGGCTTTAATAATCCAGGGTTTCCCTCCACTACCTAATACATTTGCCTAACACAGCAAATTTTCTTCTTGGTGAGACATCAGAAAAGGAACAGAATTCCCACACATCTCCCTTTGTTATCATACGCTGAATTTAAACAACCACTTTCAGCTTTTTTAAAAAAATGAAATAAAGCACAGGTTTATAGGAATCCTTCTCTGCTCTCAAAATATTACTGCAATACTGCTCCCACAGAAATAATTTCAGCAACCTATCTAATTTCAGAGTTTCTTCTCATTCCTTCTTAGTCATCCATTACATATCTCCAGACCCAGATGTTCAAGCATTCCCTGAACCCACCATAGATAATGGCAGAGATCCATGACTATCCAAGGATCCAACAAGAGCCTTTGAATGCAACTATCTTTTCATCAATTGTAAACAAGTCCTAAACTCTTGGCTCCATAGGGAGTCTCTATCAAGTCAGTATAAACTCTGAAATAGGGGCAAAGGTCAAGGGGATGAAGCTCAGCCTAAACTCTGGATCTCATCCCACCCCCACCCTGTTCAAAAGAATTCTTATCAGAAAGGGACTCCCCAGCAAAAGGCCACATTCAGGCGACGTGATCTTGCAGTGATCTAGCAGATTCAGCTGAAGCTTTGGAAGCAAGGCTCTTGGAACTGTTATGAATGTGAAATACCAATATCACAAACAGAATGTTGTGAAGGAAAGGTGACATAAAGGGGAAAACCAAGGGAACTTATCTTATCTTCATTTGTTTCAGGAAAGAACCTGTTTGATAATACATAGTGGAATAATCCTGAACCTCAGAAGAAATCTCTTTGGGAACCTATTCCATAGTGAATTACTCTACTTTACATCCAAAATAACTCTAATATATGCAAAAGAGCCCAAATGACACTTAGAAAATAGTCTTCCTTCTGTACATAAAAGGCCCCATTATATATGTTATAAATCCTTATACTGCCTTAAACTCTTCCATTAGCATCTGAGACTTGCCACAGTCAAGAGAGCTAGAAACAGGATAGAAGATTCATTAAAACAGCAGCTCTGAAGTCCCAGATGTTTCTCCACTGTGTACTCTGGGGTGAGTCATTTAACCTCTCCAGGCCTTAGCAGTCTCATCTGTTAGGATAGGAACAGTATCTTTTCAAACAGGCTTTATGAGTGCTTAATGAAAAATGCACATGAAGCATTTAATGTGTAATAAATATTAGCCATTATTATTATTACTAACTACTATTATGTAGTAAAAGCCACATATCATCAAATTTTGTGTCTGTCGTTCCTGACTAAACCAGAGTCCCTTGAGGGCAGGAACTGAGTCTTAGGCTTGGCACACACATCAAAGGGAAAAAGAGAAATGGGGAGGGAAGGAAACAGCGGACTAGGTATTGCAAAGTCAAACTTAAATTTAGATATTTTATACGCTATAACCAACCCTTCTCACTCCCACTGAATATGTTCAAAGTACCTAGCACATAAGGAATACTCAATAAATGTTAATTTTCTTTGATCTCTAACACTCAACCTTAAGTTCATTATCTGCAGACCACACTTGGGTTTATATAAACTGTTTTCTGAGATTAAAAATTGTGACATATAGGGCTTCCCTGGTGGCGCAGTGGTTGAGAGTCCACCTGCCAATGCAGGGGACGTGGGTTCGTGCCCCGGTCCGGGAAGATCCTACATGCTGCGGAGCGGCTGGGCCCGTGAGCCACGGCCGCTGAGCCTGCACATCCGGAGCCTGTGCTCCGCAATGGGAGAGGCCACAACAGTGAGAGGCCCACGTACCAAAAAAAAAAAAAAAAAATTGTGACATATAGTTTGACAACTAGGAATAGACCCATATGACATGGTACAGAATGTTGGAATTTTGGAATGAACCTATGGGTAACTCTAGCTGAGATGTACATTTCTCTTTTATAGCTTGAAGGATCCACAAAAAGTCTCCTTGGGATCCCAAAACACTTGACAGATGAATGCAAAGCCAGAGCAAACTAGTGATGTTAGGCTGTCTTATTCTGAAGCTGTTTTTTAAATTGCCTGTTCATCCCACATCACTCATGGATCTCTGCCTGGTGGGCATCTATCAGTATGGCAACAGAGGGCAAAGATTAATTTAACTTTCAAGTCTTCTAAAATGCTCATTTATCCAGCTCTTTGCTCAGTAGGGGAAAATATATACATATGTGTGTATATATATATATATATATATATATATATATATATATATATAAAAGTCTGAGTCAGCAAGAATCCCAAGTATGCAGTCTTTTAAAAATGGTAGGGACTTCCCTGGTGGCACAGTAGTTGAGAATCCGCCTGCCAATTCCGGGGAAATGGGTTCAAGCCCTGGTCCAGGAAGATCCCACATGCCGAAAAGCAACTAAGCCTGTGTGCCACAACTACCGAGTCTGCACTCTAGAGCCCGTGAGCCACAACTACTGAAGCCCGTGAGCCATAACTACTGAAGCCCGTGCACCTAGAGCCCATGCTCTGCAACGAGAAGCCACTGCAATGAGAAGCCCGTGCACTGCAACGAAGAGTAGCCCCTACCCGCTGCAGCTAGAGAAAGCCCACACGCAGCAACAAAGACCCAATGCAGCCAAAAAAAATAATTAATTTTAAAAAAGTACCATAGGATTTATAAATAAATTAAATTAAATGGTAATGGCACATCTTTAATTACACAAATTTCTTCCTCAGCATGCTCTCTCTAAGACCTTGCTACTGACCAAAGAGAAAGTGCATAATCTGAGTATTTATTTTAAATAAGCAGAGGGTTAACTCCTTTAGTTTCCTAAGAGGTTAAATAAATGGGTTGGCAGATGGTCGTTTTGGTTACCTGCTGCTGGTTGGGCGAAGGGGCCCAAAACACCCTAACAGTCAACCAGATGGTAAGAACAGTCTTGGCCAGCAGTACGTGAGCTCCACTCCTTTGAGGGAACTATTTACTTGAAGCAGTAACTTACACCTGCTAACATCTGGAATGATTTATCTTTGTGTCATTAGGCAACAGAGGATAGTTTAATTGAATAAAGTGGTTACAACAGTCGTTAGGTACAGAAAGACTGAGAATTTCAACATTATGCTACATAGGCTAGAATAGCATACACTTAATACTGTTTACCATTTGCCAAGCATTATTCCAAATGCATATATTACTTCCTTTAATCTCCACAATAGCCTTGTGAAGTAGAAGTACTTTTTTATTGTCCCCATTTAACAGATGAGAATACTAAGGCACAGAGAGGTTAAATAACTTAGCCAAGATTACAGAGCTAGTAAATACTGAAGCCAAGTTGAACTCAAGCAATCTTGAGCCAGAGTCCATGCTCTTAATTCAGAAGAGTTTTGGCTTATATAAGAAGCTAAATGGCTCACTTGAAATGCAGACAAAAAATTTATATAAAACTATGTTCACAGGCTTCCCTGGTTGGCGCAGGGTTGAGGGTCCGCCTGTCGATGCAGGGGACACGGGTTCGTGCCCCGATCCGGGAAGATCCCACATGCCGCGGAGCGGCTGGGCCCGTGAGCCATGGCCGCTGAGTCTGCGCGTCCGGAGCCTGTGCTCTGCAACGGGAGAGGCCACAGCAGTCAGAGGCCCGCGTATCGCAAAAAAAAAAAAAAAAAAAACTATGTTCACTGTGGCACTATTTATAATGTAGCAAAAACTGCAAACAACCTAAATGCCCAACAATAGGTAAATGGTTAAATAAACCATGGTAAACATATTCACTTACAATGAAATATTATCTTGCCATTAAAAATATTTATGAAAACTGTTTCATGACTTGGGACAGTGTTCCCAATGTAATGTTGAGTGGGGGAGCAATAAACAGCATACAAATTGTATATATGATTTCTAACCACGTAAAAAATAAGCTCAGACACAAACTGGAAGGACATATTCTCAAATAAGAAACAATGGTTATTTCCAGGTGGTGGGGTTAGGGGTGTTTATAGTTTTCTTTTAGTGTTTTCCACAATGAACACGCATTATCCTACCATCAGTTTAAACAAAGGCAATTTTTTTCTTTTAATCAAGCTGCACGAAAATCCTCAAGCAGTTGGTATAAACAGCTAAAAAGCTTCTAATCTGTCTAAACTTCAAGTAGTTACTTTCCTTGGCATAATACCCTTTAAACACGAAACAACATAGTCAGTACATACCAAAAAGAATGCTCATCTTCAAATTTGGAAACTGAATTAAAATACGAGTATTTTCAATTTCGGTCAGTGTTTATTCTCTAATTATTTGTAGGATTATTTTACAAGAAGAGAAATGGATTAAACTATTTAGAGGCAAGAACCCAGGAATGGTTTTGCTGAAATAGAGTAAGGGACAAAAGTCTGACTAGGGAGGAAGAACAGCTGTTGCTAATCCAACTATTTACCCTTTGACCCTCTATCTGGCCAATAACTGAACAGTATCAATTGTTTTCCTGTATTATGTGCTGTTTACAAGCCCTGAGAGGCATGAAAGGAATTAATAATTTAGCCTAGATAGCCGACAGCCTTTATTGGGGAGCCCCTTGTCTGTGGGACAGAAATCAGAGCAAGTAACTGTCCTGAAGTCATAGGTCCCTTTACTGTTCTTGTGTTATAGCCTAATTGGTCCCCAAACATAAATCAATTATTTCTCCTGTTTTAAGAAACAATGACTTCTATTCTCTAACTTCCCTTACATCAAGTCAGTCCTTGTTCTCTTGAGTTTTACAACTACACGGTAAGCACGATGGCTGAGGAAAAAACTTGGGGAGCAGGGCAGACTGGGGTTATTTGGAAACAGAAGCACAGAAAGGTTATGCTGTTTTGAACTTCTCTTGACCTCTGACTGCCCTTCCCTTATGCTAATAGGCAGGGTACAGAGATGCTTCTTGTAGAAATGAACTTAGCCTGAACCTGTGCTGTAACATTGGACTCCAGGAAGCCCAGGAATCATAGGAAGGCAGCCAGAGCATGCTACCCATATGGTCTATCACAAAAAATGTAGGGGGAAAAAAAAGGCTATACAAATTTTACAAAGTCAGTCTTTCCTCATCCAGTTCCAACATGTTGCCCCAAATCTGGTGTCTACAACCACTGCCAAGCAAAATGGGAAATCAGCAACAATGGTATTTCCTGGTCCAAAATAAGCAAATATGAGTAGGCCTTCCTTATCAGGAATTTGGGGGGTAAGGGAGACATTGGAGCCTCTAAATTCCAAAGATGCATCACAAAGAAAACCCTATTATTCTCCATCTAATGTGCAGAAGTTGTGAAATATTAACATAGATATTATTCCTTCCCAATCAGAAGCCATGGAATTTGTAGTATCAACAACCATAACCAACTTTACACAACACATGTGTACAGCCCATTTCAATCTTGAGGTGTGCTATGACTTGGTAGGACTGAGCATGCTCAATTGAACCCCAAGATTGACTCAGCACAGATGATAAACTTTTGTTTCTTCCCATTCATTATTATAATGTCAGATCTTTATGTATTTCTTCAAAGAGAAAGACCAAAAATACTAACTTCACAAAAATAACATGGGGACTATTGAAAATATTGGCCACATAAGCTAAGTAGGACTTTTAAAAGAAAAATGATTTTTTTAGGTAATTCCCATTCTATATTGATATATAAAATTATGATTCAGTATCTGTTCATTCTCATGGAATGGAGAGGTATATAAAGCACAATATCTAGCTAGAGAGTCTATGCAGAAATGTTAAATGAGTTAGAATTACTTGGCCCAGAAAGAACAATAATCCAAAAATAATCTTCATAAGAATATCAAGTGCCTTTCCTAGAAGATGGGCATGAGTATTTTCAATTGCTACTAAATGCAGAAAAAAAGAATAAATTTGGATACTATGTGCTAAATTAGAGGTTTAAAAAAGTGTATTTTGAAATAATTCCAGACAAGGAAATATTTTCCAATAGACTATTAATAAATTAGGGCAGGACATAGATTTATTTATTTGTGTATCCCTGGAGCCTAGAACTGGGCCTGTTGCAGAGAACATTCAATGTTAAACTGAGTTCTCAATTATCTGGCTTGTTTTATGTGTACTTCTATCTGAAAGATCACAGGGCATGTC
Source organism: Phocoena phocoena (assembly GCF_963924675.1). NCBI lineage: Eukaryota > Metazoa > Chordata > Mammalia > Artiodactyla > Phocoenidae > Phocoena > Phocoena phocoena. Next base: position 105,016,883 of record NC_089224.1, read on the forward strand.
AATATCCTTCCTAGTGTTCAAAAATGCTTCTATGAGAAGACCATGACTCGAGAATTTACCTTTTCCTCCTCCTAAATGACGGCTATTCATTAAGAGAAAGACAGTGAAAATAGTGTGTTCACTCACAGGTAATGGGATGTTAGGTAGGAAGGTGGGGTAAACTGAGCCTATATTACCTACAAAGCGGATTCTGAACTTTATGACTTGTAGAAAGACAAATCTATTTCCCTGGTGTTTGATAAGCATTATGAGACTTATTTTATCTTGTAATTAATAAGTTAGTTGAACAAACATGAATGTTTATACTATTAAGGTGTGTGAGGATAATATGAGAATGTCCACAGCTGATATTAGTCAGGATGGTGAGAAGGTGAACTTTATCGCTTACCTCAACAGCAGAATGGTGACCAATAACCAGCCCCATGACCCTAACAAGTACAAGAACTAGAAAAAATAACTCTAAATCATCTCATGGAGTCTCAATCTAAAGTATCATTCGACCTTTTGGTATTATAGCAAAATAAGGTATGTATACACTGAATATTCTCCATATCCTGGAATGGTGTATGCCACATTATGAGAGCACTATAAACACAGATGATTATCTATGATCAAGACTTATATAGTCCTGAAAAGCATCATTTAATTAGACTTTGAAATGGTCATTCTCATAACTTAAACTTAAGAATGTAGTTGAAGATGCTTTAGAAATTAAACTGTGGCATGAAGGTTATCAACCATAAATATCTAAACCTTTACATAATCCTTCTTTGAAATAAATTATATCAAAATTATGTCAACATTTTAAAAAGTGGTTGTGGGTATATGGTTGTATGTGTGCATAAATGAAAGCACAATTTTTGTTGGTGGTGGTTTCATGGATGATGGAGAACAAGAAACTAGTATTAAACAGAAATTTTCAGCAAAGAATTTTCTATTAAATGGCTAGACTCTGGCCACCAAATAACATGAGGAGAAGAAGAAGAAAACATAACTAGAAAAGAGAGAATGCCCTCCCCATAATCATAAATTAAAGTGAAATAAAATCTGTAAATAGGGCTTCCCTGGTGGTGCAGTGGTTGAGAGTCAGCCTGCCGATGCAGGGGACAGGGGTTCGTACCCCGGTCTGGGAGGATCCCACGTGCCGCGGAGCGGCTGCGCCCGTGAGCCATAGCCGCTGGGCCTGCGCGTCCGGAGCCTGTGCTCCGCAACGGGAGAGGCCACAACAGTGAGAGGCCCGCGTACCACAAAAAAAAAAAAAAAAAAAAAATCTGTCAATAGGTTTATAAATGTCATCTTAAGTTATACATTTCAAAGTACACACACATACACTTTTCTTACACATGAACACTGGGGAACATTCAGAACTTACTAGTGCTTGGGTCAAGCTCTGCCAGTTCGTCCTGACAAAAACCTAAAGAGAAAACAACAGGAAAAAAAGATTACAATTCATGAATTACTCCAAGGTGCCTCCAAATATGAAAAATCAAGTATCATATAGCGGGGAAAAAAAATCCAGACTCAGATGTCAAATCTGGATTTGAATCCTAGCTCTATAACATTTAGCTACTCTACATCCTTCTTTGAGCCTCCATTTCATCATCTTTATATAAAAAAATGGAGATAGTAACAGCACTTATCATGGATAGTAATGAGGATTAAGTGAGACACTGATATAAAATGCTTATTTAGCACAGTCCCTGGCACAGAGGAGCTCCATAAACAACAGCACAAGTAATTATGAGTAAGCATGCCAAAGTTAGCTATAAAAAGTTCATAATAAAATTACAGTGTACTTAATACTCGTCATGTTCTACTATGTTATCAATGAATTATTTTCCAAAAGAAAGCAAAATATACAAAATATGAACTTATAAAATATCCAACAGGATAATTTTACTTAAAATTTTCACAGTTGCTTAAGAATTTTACCTATACACACAAATGGGAGCAATTCTTCCATTAATAAATATGCTATTCAAGTTGGAATAAATACCTCTCAAAGCACATTTCAGGCCCAAAAAATCTGAGCTACATCTTTCTGATTGGTGTGTAACTATCACACTGAAGAGAAAAATCAAGCACAGTGAGTGGCAAACACCCAGTAGGTGTTCTATATACACAGGTGATGAAAGTTCTATTTTCCTGGAATGACTGCTTACTCTCTCCAGTTTGCCTTCTACTCATTCTCAGAAAAGCTTTTTCTTGCCTCCCTTATCCTTGTCTCATACACAAGGTCAAAGCCCCGTTATAATTATCTATAATGTTTTGTGCACTCATCAGCAAGGAATTATTGGCTCAATGTCTCATGCCACTATTAGACTGTTCCACTAACAGTGTTCCAGCACCCCAGGGGAAGGGACCTGGCCTGTCTTGTTCACAGCTGTAACCCCATTATGTCTCACAAGCCTAGTACAAAGCAGATGTTCAATAAATATCAACTGTAGTATCTCAATGGTAAATTCAAAAACAATGGAGCAAAACTAGGACTAGAGGAATATAAGAACATTTTCTGTCATCAGAGCCAGGCAATCAGAAGCCAAAAGAGCAACTGAGCGTCATGGGGAGAAGAAGGATTCAAACAGCAAGCAGACTGTTTAAACACCACTTTTAAAGTCCTTGCAATCCTGGGCATTCACCAAACAAGCCACAGTCCTTCTTGGTAAAGAACTATTCATCATCCTTCAAGACCCAGCTCAAATATGACAACTATGAAACGTGGAAAACAGAAGAGGCCTCTCCTGCATTCATAACTTAAATAACTGCCTCCTCCACTAGACAGTGAGCTCTTCAAGGGTAGGGACAGTGCCATATCCATCTGCAGAGCTGCTTCTATGCCCGAAACAGTTGCCGATACGTTAAGTAAGGTGCTCAAATGCATGATGAACTAAACAGAAAACACAACCCTGCCTCTAGATCACAGTCTAGGGGAAGGAAAATCTAAGTCTAGGATCAGAAAATCTAAGTCTAGCCTGAAAAGTGTGTGGAATGTCTGAATGAGGAAATCTGATCTGGAAAACCAGAGTTTGGAAGCTGCTAAAGTGGATGAGATGCCTAAAAAGGCTCACCTCAGAGCAACTTTAAACCGTCTCTACCTAAACACATGGGGATCAGAAAAGCTGTGGAGAGATGCCAGGCAATGAGGAAATCACTCATTACACATGGGTCCAATACTGAACATCCTGCCAGAAATGAAACTGAGAATAAACACTCACTTAACATAAATTGACTCAAAAATAGGGCAAAAAACATGGGAAGGCAGAATAGTATAATGGGCAAGTTATAGTTCAAGCCACTTTTAGTTTAGTCATATGACTTTAGGCAAGTCACTCCCTATTCTGGACCTCAGATTCTGGACATAAAATGAAAAAGCTGTACCAGAAGTCTCAAGAAAAGACAAAGCCTAACACGTTTTCTGAAAACAACATTCGGAACTCAAAGTAACTAGATCAAACACAAAGACAGGGTGACTAAAAAAAAAGAAATACTATGAAAAATAGTTAAAGTGGACATCTATTGCTTTTATCTGCCTAGCAACCACTCCCCCCTTCTGGTTAATGGCATTCTGATTTTACTTTGGAGACTTATCCCTTTTACACTTTCAGTTGATATGACCCAAGTAGGATTGACCCTAACCCTACTATAAACTGGGATTAACAACAGCACTTACCTTATAGGTCTGTTAAAAGGATTAAATGAGATAGCGCATGTAAAGACTTTACACAGTACTTGACAAAGTCAAAGCTCAACATATGTGAGCTACTACTAACTAACCCCAAGGGTCCATCCAATCTAGTGCTGTATCTGTGGTACCAAAGAGGAGATTATAGGAGGGTTAACTATTGACTCATGAATGACACCATCCTCAAAGACCTGGAATGGAGCCCCCTAACATCACCAATGTAGTTTAATTACTTGCTGTGATTCTTGAACTTTTTTTAATATCTTGAGCCTATAAATTTTCTCGCTACCCCCCGAGAAAAGAAGAACTCTGTATATTTGCCTTAAAACGAATTCCTAAAAAACAACAACAACAACAAAAAAAAACCGAATTCCTCCAGTGGTCACAAAGATCCCTGATTATGGAATTCAGTAACTATGTCTACAGTCCCTCCATCCAGTCCTGATACCACTGGCTAATAATGTTGTCTCTGGCTTTACAGCTCATCACTAATGCAGGAGGCTTGAGGAGATATGGAGAACAATGTTAATCCTACCTCCTGACAAGTCAATGGAATGGCTAGATCTGGCTACCGTTCTCAAACAGTCTCACCCAGATTCTCAGCAACCAGATCCAGCTAGCAAAATGATTCCTAGCTAGAAGAATCCAAACCACTGCTAGAAGTAACCCCAATGTGTGTTCAATTCAATTCAACACAGAGGCAAAGGATATCAGAATTGTTCAGTAAAAAGCAGACTCCTAAGGCACATAAATACACAAATATAACTCCAAAACCTTCTGCCTCACAAAATACAACACATTAAACAGATTAGGAAATGTTCTGAGAAATCCAGAGTCTTTGGCTGGTGACTTAAATTGCTTTAAAAAGGGAGAGACAAGAAACACAGAAACACAGATTGGTTCCTAAAATGAACCAATAGGTTCAGCATGCTCATAAGCAATTTGAAATTTAGTGCAAAGCTTATATATATTCTGTTACCACGGTTTAACTTAAAAGGCAGATGCATAGTGAAAAGGACATGGGTCTGAGTTAGAGTTGGATTCAAATCCCGTATCTGCCACTATTTTTGTTTAATTAACTACCCTATAGCTACTTCCTGAAATGGGGATAAAAATAACCATCTTGTTCAACTGTTGTGAGATTTGGTGAATATATATAAATAATCTACTTTATGGCAAGAGATCAATAAATGGCTCTCAGTTTAGGAATTTTCTTTAATACAAAGGAAGATCCAGTTGACAAGCTTTTCTCCAATAGGAAAGAATTTGGCAAAAACAAAAAGATCAGTGACTCCTTAATCTGTGATTGGCTACAGTAATAGATTTTGAAAATATTGATTTTTTTCTTTATTTACTATTTTTGGCTATAAAGTTATACATTTACCACAACAGGATCTTAAATAAACTTTGAGTATCTAATTTTTTCCCAAATGTGAACAAATAAAAGCTTATGGGTAATGCCACTTAACAAATTCAAGTCTAAAACACTAGCTAATTGTAATCTATAATGTGTTTTTTACAAAAGCAAGTTAAATGTTACTCTAGGAATGTTTTAATTTCATTCAATTTGACTGTAGGAAGGCAGCATGGTGCAATAGAGACTTGGATCCTGGTCAGGATTCTGCCAATCTACTTTGAAGCCCACAAGGCAAAATTAAGGTGAGGCCCTTAAAAGGCAAAATTCTATAATTTTAATCAAACATATCATCTTTCCCCAAAACAGAAATCACATATTAACATTAGTTTAAATGTTTTAATTAAATATGATATATAACATTATTTTACCTAGTCAACTGCAATTCAAGTTTCATGTACTTTAAAATGTGAGATATGAAGTGAAGCAGAGCTTCCAGAAGAAAGTCAGGGATCTAGAAGGATTTTGAAACTATTCTGCCTTATTAGGTTCCCTACTCTGTGATCCCAATTCCCTCTGCTTCCCACACCAAATCACCATCAGGGCTACTGACCGTGAATTCAGGTTTTAGAGAATTTTGTTTTCCATACTCCCTAAGAAAAAAGCTAAAAATCTTTACCCAGGATTTGTACTGATACACAAGAGTCATTCACTGGTACTTTCTGGACCAACAGCTCTGGTCATCTGTGTCAGTTTCCCATCTACTTTGTGACCCTGATCATAATTAGGTTCCCAATGAAACTCTGTGTCCTTCTTTCAGTCAGATCTGGTCTCAGCCCTAACTATCTCCAGCCTCAAGGCTGAGGCATATCCCAGGATCCCAGGAAAGGATGCTCAGTAAATGTTGAGGAACTACTTCTTTCTCCAAAAAGCAATGGTACTAAACCACATGATACCACAATGAAGTTCTTGCCAAAATATCAAGTTCTAAGAGAAAATAACAGTTTCAGTATTCTCTGCCTTCGAAGTCTAGACCAACAATGTCCAATTGAAATTCCTACAATGATGGAAATGTTCTCTCTCTTCATTATCCAAAATGGTAGCCACTAGCCACATGTGGCTATTAAGCACTTAGAATGTGACTAGTGTGACTGAGCAACTGAATTTTTAACTTAATTTAATTTTGATTAATTAAAGTAGCCACATAAGGCCAGTGGCTATTATAATGGAAAACATAAGACTAGAAAAAAAGTCCTCCCTCTTCTAAATGTATTATGCCAACTTTTAGACTCTGTTGCAGCTTTAAAGTAAATGAAATATGGAAATGCTTACGCTAGTGTTATTTACTAACCAATTCATAAGTTTATCAGTTGTTATCAGAAAGTAATTCCATCAGCCTAGTAAATATAGTCACTTACTTCCTCAAATTAACGTTATTAAGTACCTGCCCACACTGTAGCAGCTCCTAGGCCTGGAAGATACAGGTATCAGTGAGAATGACCCTACTGTCAGAGAATGAATAGTCCAGAGGGGTACAGAATAAAAATTAACTACAGAGTACAACAATATGAATGTACTTAATGCCACTGAACTGTACACTTAAAATGGTTAAAATGGTAAATTTTATGTTATATATATTTTACTACAATAAGAAAAGATTAAAGCCAAATGAAATAAAGACAGCGAAGGAACTTCCCTGGTGGTCCAGTGGTTAGGACTCCACACTTCCACTGCAGGGGGCACAGGTTCAATACCTGGTTAGGGAACTAAGATCCCACATGCCATGTGGTGCGGCCCAAAAAAAAAAGATAGTAAAATAGATAATAACATTAAAAAAATTAATGGTAGGGAGTGAATGATGGACAGATTGGGACAGATAGACAAGGTGAAACTGGGAAGCACTGCAGAGTAGTAAGAGCATATATTTTGCTATCAGAACAGGTTTGAGTCCTGGCACCATCACTTACTACTGTGTTAACTTAGGAAGTGACTTCACCTATCTGAGCCAATTTCCTCATCTGTAGACTGTTGTGAGGATTCAATGAAATGATACACTTAGGGCAGTGGAAAGCGCTTAAGAGCCGCTATCAATATTAGTGAGAACACAGCAGCAACCATGGGGCCAGGGGCATGTGCAAGGGATAAGCATTCACCAGACAAACAGGGCTATTTGAGAAACATATGCAGAGGAAACCACATGTAAAAGGCATGAACAGAGAAAGTGAACAGTGTTACCTGGTAATGTGATTTGACTGGAGCCCCAGCCAGGGCCATATCATAAAGGGTTTTAACTGCCATACATGGGGAGTTTTTGGCTTTTATTCTATAGGCAACAGTCACTGAGGAAAGGAAATACATGGATACACCTAGGAAGTGTGTCAATACCAGCCCAACTCTGACTAACTTCAATACAGTGGTTCTAAAATTTCAACCAGGTAACTATAAGCATAAGGGTTAAAGGGATGGGAGGAAAGCGCTCTGAGAGGGTAGACAAGATACACATGGCAAACCATTCACAGCTCCTGAAATTCTAGGAACTCTTCCCATTTTTCAGGGCCCCTCCCAACTCCATCTCCTATACTGCTTTTGGTACAAAGAATGGCTTAGGTAGCGGCTGAAAAGGAATGTAGCTTTTTTTTTTTTTTTTTTTTGGTAACAAACATTAGCTAGCTAAACCATGGCCTGCCTTACAGTCCAGTCTGCAGCCTACAATTTAGCCCCAGACCCAAGCAAATACAGAAACACTTTTCTTTAGATTGGCTGAGCATTAAATTCACATCTGTCTCTTTCCTTTCTATCCAGTGAGTGGGATGCCACTTGCGCCATTAGCATTTGTTTCTCACAGGCAACCTGATAAACTGTATTTCAGGAATAACAGAAAATGCTTTTGAATACAGAGACAGCACCACAAGTCCGCACAGCAAAAGCTGGCTGGCAGAACAAGTCATATTTCCCTTTCTCTACCTACAAATGTCAAGGTCACATTTTAAAAACTGCAACAAAAACAAAGCCCTTTCCCTAATGTCATTTTTTTAACATGAAGTCCTAGGGGCAGAAAAAAAGGGTGGGGGGAGGAGAAGCCAAAGATTCTCAATTATATAACCTATTGTGCCCACATATTTGCTCAGCTTAAATGCTGCTTACAAGAAGTGTCTACATTTCTATGGAAACATTAATAAGTTCCATCTGATCAACCTACATCACCTTTCATACAGTTTTTCAGCCTTCTAGCTTTGTAATGGCAGCCTTGAAACCATACTGAAGGCAGAAAAGCCAGCTCAAGATTATGACATTTCAATTTTAAGATATTTTAATAAATAAAAGCAGTACAAACCTTCAAGGCTGTGGCTAGAGAATCAGAAGGTGAAAACAGTTTAGGAAGGCAATTCGGTTTGATGAGTCAGAGGTCATTAGTGTTTCTATGGAAATATAGTACAGGCATTTCTCAGAAAACTGCATATACTGATGAGCCTCTGACATTTTTCATTTACAATTCCTGGATCTCTGTAGTAACAAAAGAGATTGTTGATAATTCTCCATTCAGCTTGGAGGTTAAAGAAATTTCAAAATGCACACATACAATAAAATGTATAAAATAATCTCTCAGCTGCCATTTATTGAATCTTTACTATAGGCCTAGCATTGGCGTGATGCTTTACACGAATTCTTCCTTTCTCCATCTTATAGGTTTAAACAGATTATTGTATTCTGTTACATGGAAAGAGCCACAAAAGTCAAAACAAGAGAACTTCTATTCAGAACAGTTGGGCTAATAAAACCCCACCTTTGCAAGGTACATGCTTTTCAACAGCTAGATGGGAACTTGACGTTATTTCAAAAAACAAACCCTGACATTCCCACAAAAGCAGGGCTTCAGAGCCCAAGAAAAAAACACCACACCTTAGATGAGTCCATTATAAACCTCCTCTTGAATAATCCAAGATAATCAGAAGCAGCTAGAGTAACTTCACTAACCAGATCAAACCGAAGTATAAAACTTTACATGAATGAATGAATGCAATATTGTAATTAAACAAGAACTAGGTTGTTTTGGAAAAATATATGTTACTCCCAGCAGGAGTAGGGAGAGTGAAGGAGATTTTTTTTTTGCTCATTGTCATTTCAAAGACTAACTGAAGAAGAGTCCTACAGACAAAGGAGTTTGTTTGACCGTGGTCACAGAGCTTTCGAGGTCATTTCAGAACCATCTGTTGAGGATGATTTTTTTTTTCTCCATTCAACTTTTCTGATTGAAAATATATTGTTTTTATAAACAGAAACATGCACATTTTAAAAATCCTAAGAGCAATGAAAAATATTTTAAAAAAGAATGTATGTATATATCTATATGTATAACTGAATCACTTGCTGTACAGCAGTAATTAACACAACATTGTAAATAAACTTTACTTCAATAAAAAAGAAAAAGCCTAAGAACAAAATGATTCACCTTAACTCTCTAAAATTGACCAGTTCAACTGAAGGAAAAAAAAAAAAAACCTCCCAGACATTCTCTAAGTGACTTTTAAAGTACTTCTTATTAGAAACGTAATTCTGGGCACTAATCTTTCTGACACACTAGTTAACCATTAATGCTAAAGCTCAGTACCATCTCTCATGTCTCAGCTTCAGAAATCCATTGTGTGGCAACAAAAAGATACAACATCTTTAAACTTCCACCCCAGAATCTTTCAAATATGAAGCAAAGCTAGTTGCTAGTTTATCAATCTATGAAATAACCCCAAAAGAAATTTTTTTTAACTATTCGAACTGGAGTCAAGATAGAAGAGCAAAAACCAACATATGTTTAGAGCACCACATAAATGCAAAAGACACTCCACAAACAGGATTAAGGGTGAAAAACTCCTGCTACTTATTATTTTTTTTTTTTTTTTTTGCGGTACGCGGGCCTCTCACTGCTGTGGCCTCTCCCGTTGCGGAGCACAGGCTCTGGACGCGCACGCTCAGCGGCCACGGCTCACGGGCCCAGCCGCTCAGTGGCCGGCATGTGGGATCCTCCCGGACCGGGGCACGAACCCGCGCCCCCTACATCGGCAGGCGGACTCTCAACCACTGCGCCACCAGGGAAGCCCCTTCTGCTTCTTATATGCTACACTTTCCTACGTTCTAAAATTAAACTCAATAAATATTTACCTAGCATTTTCAATATAGGGCACTATGCTAAGTTAAAAGGGATACAAAGATGAATAAAGCTGGCTACCCCTAGATGCTTACAATCCCTCTCCCCACTGGTAACCACTAGTTTGTTCTCTATATCTGTGAGTCTGCTTCTTTGTTATATTCACTAGTTTGTTCTATTTTTTTTAGATTCCACATATAAGTGATATCATACAATACTTTGTATTTGTCTTCCTCTGTCTGACTTATTTCAATTAGCATAATAACCTCCAAGCCCATCCATGTTGCTGCAAACAGCAAAATTTCATTCTTTCTAATGGTTGAGTAGTATTCCATTGTATGTATATTACCACATCATCTTTATCCATTCATCTGTTGACAGACACTTAGGTAGCTTCCATATCTTGGCAATTGTAAATAATGCTGCCATGAACATTGGGGTGTATGCATATTTTCGAATTAGTGTTTCTGGTTTTTTTTTGGATATATAGCCAGGAGTCGAACTGCTGGGTCATATGGTAGTTCTGTTTTTAGTTTTTTGAGAAACCTCCATACTGTTTTCCATAGTGGCTACACCAGTTTACACTCCCACCAATAGTGTACAAGGGTACCCTTTTCTCCACATCCTCACCAACATTTGTTATTTGTGTTCTTTTTGATGACAGCCATCCTGACAAGTGTGAGATGATGCTTCATTGTAGTTTTGACTTGCATTTCCCTGATGATTAGCGATGCTGAGCATCTTCTCATGTGCCTGTTGGCTGGCTCCCAATTTTCAGCATGTTTAGCAAGGAATGGAAGGCCTTAAATCACAGAAATAGGGAACTCCCTGGCAGTCCAGTGGTTAAGACTCCAAGCTTTCACTGCCGAGGGCCCAGGTCTGATCCCTGGTCGGGGAACTGAGATCCCACGGGCCACGTGGCACTGCCAAAAAAAAAAAAAAAAAATCATAGAAATAAGCAAGTCCAACATTTGAAAAGCTACTTTTTAGAACCTTCTTTTCCTTGACTCATCATGAAGTTTGGAAAGGGTAAAACATCAATTCCTATTTCCAAACTCTTAACTCTTTATACAGAGATAAAAACGTCTATACCAACTCTGATGTTAAAGCAATTTCCTAACGTTGAGACATCAATAAAGTGATACACTAGGGAGGCAAGACACCTGAACACTAGCCTTACTCTGGTACTAATAAGCCATTTGTGTGATGCTAAGGGATCTACTCCCTCTGTGCTCCATTTTCTCTTCAGTAAAAGGAGAAAGTCTGGCCAATTTTCTTAGTATTTTTTCAGCTCTAAAGTCTATGAATTTTTCAAAAGTTGGCAGTTGTGTATACTAGGGGATACAGAGGATATAACATTAACACTTGAGGAACCCTTAAGAGGTTGCCAAGATTCTTAGATTTTTTTTTTTTAACTAGAAGAAACCTTATAAACCATCCCTAATCTCTTCCATCCCACTCTAGCCCCCATTTTACAGAAGGGAGAAGCTGTGTAAAGGGAGTAATATCTGTAATATCTCTCTGATTTAAACAATTTGGCTTTGGCATTTTCCTAAAGGCTTTGGCATTTTCCCAATCTAAAAATGGCAACAGTAATAGTATGTACATGTCACAGGGCTCCGGAGAGGATTAAATGAAATGAAAGAAAATTTAAAGCACTCAAGAGAGCACCTGGTGCATAGTACATGTTTAGTAAAAGTTAGCCTTTTTTTTTTTTTTTTTAGATGGACCAGTTAATCAATTAGGTTCTTTGTAAGAAGTTTAGAACACTATTTTGTGAGGATAAATTCCATTTGTAAGGGCAAACACAGAGCGGAGGTAGCCCTGGAGCTGAGGAGCAGCTTTGATTCTTTATAGAATTTGTGAGTCCACAGCTTTCTGATCAACCTTGCGCTGCTCTGTAATCTCATATTTCTCTCTCTGTGGGTCGAAGATCTCACCTTCTGGGTGCTTGGGCTTACACAGCTTCTTCTTCTTGAAGTAAGCATCAGTGAGATGTTCTAGGATTTTTCACACCACTGATATCAATTTTGATAGAGGTGGCAATGACAAATTTCTGGTGTGTTCTGCGGAGAACTCGATTGAGGGACAGAGGCCCAGTCACAAGTAGCAAGCCACTGCTCAGATGCTTCAGAAAGATGACCCTCTTGCCTCCGTGGCGCCCAGTGAGGCAGATCAGAATGGTCCCAGGAGTGATGCCAGCATGCAGTTTTCTCACGTTTACTGAAGGGTTTTTTGCCATGACTTAACAGCTTTCCAGGCACATTTTCAGTAGGATAATACCTAGGCGTTTTGCGAAGTTAACCACTCGGGTACCACCATTCTTGTCACCACCAACTGGTTTTGTGACAGTAGCAAGGACCATCACCTTTTTCTTTTCAACCTTGGATTTAGCTGCTGAATACTTCATCTTGTACAAGGCCTTTCTGGAATACATAACCAATCAGGAATACTGGCCAATTCCTCTGACCAAGACAGGGTTTCAGCTGCAGTGGGGCTTCCCCTTCTTAACCTTTTTAACCCTGTCACCAGCATCAGCCTTTTTTTTTTTCTTTTAATTTTTATCGGAGTATGGTTGCTTTACAATGTTGTGTTAGCCTCCACTGCACAACAAAATGAAACAGCCATATACACACAGATATACCCTCCCTTTTGGACTTCCCTCCCATTTAGGTTACCACAGTACATTAGGTAGAGTTCCCTGACCTATACAGTATGTTCCCATCAGTTGTCTAATTTATACATAGTATCAATAATGTATACGTGTCAATCCCAGTCTCCCAGTTCCTCTCACCCCACCCCTTTCCCCCTTGGTATCCATACATTTGTTCTCTACACATCAGCCTTCTTGGCTTCACATTTTTTCTCTTTAGTATCTGGCTTCTCAGCTTTTTCACTGCCATCTTGTAAGATGGGAAAATAGAGTTAGCCATTATTATCATAGTTGGGAAAGTTATTCTGATCTTCACCCTCCAAGCCACAAATATAAGTATACTTGTGAAATAGACTTCTTGATTAAAAAATATAAACCACTTTGCAGCAGCTCTAGGGAAACTGTTCCACTCTGTGCACACATAGAGAATAGGACCTTTTATTAAGTCATCACTCAGTGCTATTATTGAGATGTTGGCTTCTTGATGAAGCTACAGCATTCATGTGAAAACTGACCTCTGGGTCAACCATTCAGATCTCAGATCACCAGACCAATGAAATAAATGACTGGGGCATGTTTAAGAGCTACAGATACTAGTCTACCATGCCCAACTAAAATCATACTCTACTTGTATAATACATGCATCCTTTTAATTTTTGATACCTGTTATAAGGTCTGTCAGCTTAGGGGTAAAGTTCATCTTCTAACAGTATCATGCATTAGCATTAGCACAAACATAATGTAGCATTCTTACTTCCGAACATGTATCTCAAAACTAAGTGAAATACCAAAAATGTCACTCTTCCAGAGTGGGGAACCATTACTTGGTATACAGCACTTCTGATCTGACTTTAGCAATCCAGTTTCTGCATGTGCTTCACATTCCTGAATAAGTCAAAGTGACCATATTTTTAGAATATTAGCTAATGATGTCAAGATGAGAAGAGTGTACTCATAAGGTCAACAAGGCAGACTGAAATACAAGCTGACCTGGAAACTGAAGTTGTGTAGACATACTGGTTGCTTACAGTCACTACCATGTTACAGTCTTCGTGTTTTCAGTTCATGATATTTTTTTTTTTTTTTTTGCTGTACGCGGGCCTCTCACGGCCGCGGCCGCTCCCACTGCAGAGCACAGGCTCCGGACGCACAGGCTCAGCGGCCATGGATCACGGGCCCAGCCGCTCTGCGGCATGTGGGATCTTCCCGGACTGAGGCACGAACCCATGTCCCCTGCATCGGCAGGCGGACTCTCAATCACTGCGCCACCAGGGAAGCCCACGATATTCATTTTTTAACTTGTTCCACATAGTATTAAGTAGCCTAATGTTATTTTGCTTTATTTCCTAAAAGCCATTAAGTATTACAATTCCTTCCCATTCCACACAGAAATCTACTTCTGTGTCACATGCCCAGGGCCAGCACTGCCTCCCTGTTTGCAAGGACATGTCCTAAATCCCACAACAGCATCCTTCTCCAACACCACTAATTGGTTTTGGACTTCATTCTTTTCCTTGGAAACACAAAAAGGTATCTTTAAAAAAAAAAATGGTCAGGGACTTCCCTGGTGGCGCAGGGGTTAAGAATCCACCTGCCAATGCAGGGGACACGGGTTCGAGCCCTGGTCCAGGAAGATCCCACATGCCGTGAAGCAACTAAGCCCCTGCGCCACAACTACTGAGCCGAGCCTGCGCTCTAGCGCCCGTGAGCTACAACTACTGAGTCCGCGCGCCTAGAGACCGCGCTCCGCAACAAGAGAAGCCACCGCAATGAGAAGCATGTGCATCGCAACAAAGAGTAGACCCTGCTCGATGCAACTAGAGAAAGTCCACATGCAGCAATGAAGACCCAATGCAACCAAAAATAAGTAAATAAAAATAAAATAGAATAAAATAAATTTTTAAATGGCCAGTTTTAAAAAAAAGTTAAGAATTTAAACAAGCAATTTTCAAGGGGCACAACTGTCCCCATGACTAAAAATGGAGGTGGCATTAACTCTGAAGTTTGGTTTTAATTTTTGCATCTGCCATTAAAGCAATGTCTTCTAAATACTAGACTCCTTAAGGTACAAATGGCCCTTAGGATCTCCTCTATCAGAATATGGTGCTGAGATTCCAAGAGTGTGAGGCCTAGAGTCAAACAGCCTATATATGAATCCCATCTCTCCCATTTACCAGGCCAAGTCACATAACTGCTCCCAGTTTTCTCATCTGCAAAATGACAGTAATAATGTAACTCTCCTTATAAGACTGCTGCACATAATTAGTACACGGTAAGCACACAATAAATTTCAATTTAAGAAAAAAGACAAACGCTTAACTACAAGATTTTCAGAAAAAGATAATGATCACAAACTAAGTACTAATGATACTAATTTTGCACATGAATAGAGTTGCTAAATCACAATTCAGCTAAGAAATTGGTTTGGGACAAAATTTTTTCCTTTCAACAGGAAGAACACAAATACTTCATGCTCTAATCAAGAGAGACATTAAGTTTTTATGATTTAGAACTTAAAGTGGTAAAATTCTAGATAGAGCATATGAGCTAGATAAAAAAATTTCAAACCCTTGTTCTAAAGTCTCCATTACTTCATACCAGGGCATGCTGACAAATCTTACCCTGGGATAAGCTCTGGGTTGAAACCCTGGGTTCAAAGTGTCAAAGAACAGTGAATCATATATTTTAGCTTATGCCAAGTACTAGAAAAATTTTATCAACGTATCAATTATACCAAGTTTGACCTGCCATACACTACACCAGTCTGGCCTCTGGGATTAGAAACCTATTAGGAATAGGTTTCACAAGATGATTTATCAAGAATCCACAGTAAATGTTCAAAGATATAACCTAGCACAGACAAAGTACAACATAGTAGACAGGAAAATCAATTCATGGGGACTTCCCTGGTAGCGCAGTGGTTAAGAATCTGCCTGCCAATGCAGGGGACACGGGTTCAAGCCCTGGTCCGGGAATATCCCACGTGCCGCGTAGCAGCTAAGCCCGTGCACCACAACTACTGAGCCTGCACTCTAGAGCCCGCAGGCCACAACTACTGAGCCCTCATGTCACGACTACTGAGGCCTGCGTGCCTAGAGCCCGTGCTCTGCAACAGGAGAAGCCACCGCAATGAGAAGCACGTGTACCACAAGGAAGAGTAGCCCCCACTCACCACAACTAGAGAAAGCCCACGCGCAGCAACGAAGACCCAGTGCAGCCAAAAATAAATTAAATAAATAAATTTATGTTTTAAAAAAGATTTCTGCCAAATTAAGATCGATAGTTAGCACAGCAGCATTTTCAAGAATGTTCAATTTGTCTCTGCAGGTAATGGGGGAAAAGATGGGGTACAGGAAAAGGGAGAGAAGAAAAGGGCAAAAAATGACAGGGTAGCAATTTAGAAGAAGGAAACTGACAACAAATTCTGTAAGTTCTACAAATTAGATTCAGCAAATTGATTTTTGTTGAACTGAATACTGGGTAAAGTGGATATTTGGCAAGCCAGTTTCAATGACTTGGATTTCGGTGAACTGGCTTGCTTACCCAAGAAGTAGGTATATTAACGTTACTTACAGATAAGGAAATTGAAAAATGTTAAATAATCTTCATACAGTAACACAGCTGCACTCCAGGTTCTTCACACACTACATCAATTCATTCTCCAGTAACTTGTGTGGTGATTCTACATCCTTTCAGCACCACTACCCTCCAAAAAAATCAAAAAAGTAGGAGAGACAGGCTTTAAACCCAGGTCCAACTAAAGCTCATGCCTTAACACACCTAGTTAATCACTACATCATAATAATAGTTCTCTGAAATAATTTTAAGTTGTCACCCATACCAATGCAGTTTGTCTACCATACTACAATAACTATTTATTCTACCCTCTTCTGCAAAAATTAGTATCTGCTGTTCAGAGGCTGAGTGGCACTGCTGCTGCCAGACTAAACTAGAATACTTTCAAGGCAAAAGTCAAGATTGTAGAGACATTATTACTTTATTTAGGCTGGACAACCTTATTACTCATGATTTTAGATCAAATTTTGCACAACTGAAATTGCTTGAGAACCCATACTACCATCTTTAGGGATCCCACACTGACAATCCCTGATGTGTGTGTACATATACACACATACACACACACACACACACACACACAGGTATATAGTTTTATGATCAATTATTTTGGTCAAAGTGTAGGCTAGCCTCATTAAGTAAATGTAAAAACTAAAATAATCCTTAAGTCTACACAATCTATATAAGACATTAGTGCTTGCTCAAACTGTTTGCCTTACTACTGGGGTCTTCAGGGATTTATCACATTTATGATGCTAAGAGAAATGTCTTATCTCACCTACTGACAC
The DNA here is from genome assembly GCF_963924675.1 of Phocoena phocoena. NCBI lineage: Eukaryota > Metazoa > Chordata > Mammalia > Artiodactyla > Phocoenidae > Phocoena > Phocoena phocoena. The sequence continues at coordinate 105,034,076 of NC_089224.1, forward strand.
ATAAAACTTGACTTTTCTTGTAGCAACATGTTCAACTTTCCTCCTATCAATAAGATAGTAGTTCAAGGCTCTCTAAACAACTGAAAATATATTTTGCTCTTTTTGGTAAGCAGAAAAATTCTCTACTCATAGATCTTATGATACAGCCCAAATATAAAGCATTTTTGCCTCAGCATAATCAGGAACTTTTACTAACAAAGTTCCCACTCCTGTAAAATATTTTAAGAATGAATTAAACTGTTACTTTTAAAAGGCATTAAACATTTATTCTGATTTTGAACACTGGGTTCAAAAATCTCTTTATGTTAAGATGGGGAAAAGAAAGATCTTTTAAGCAAACTGACACTTTGAAAAACATCACCCTACCTTAAACCTCTTCAAATACATATTTCAAGTGCTCAACGAAGAAATGACAAAGCTAATTTTTTTTTGTCCATTCCAGGCTTCTCTTCTGCACTTTAAAAGTGCCTCTTATTATTTCTGATTTTCAACGTACACCCAAGGCTACCCTTAATGTTTTAGCAAATAGAATATGATTCTTCCTAACCTCTTGTGAAAACAACAAGGACTATAAATTTAACTCAAGACAACTTTTGTCCTTCAGTTAGATTCAAGGTCATCTCAAGGCTTTTAATTACTAACCAGGATTTGAGAGGGTCTGCAATTGGTATAGTCGAGGGAAAGAGCAGCTGGCTTATTCACTTTCTTATTAAAGAGCCTTATAAAAACTGTGTCTTGGCAAATTGCAAACTCTCTTACCACCAGTGGTGAACACAAAGAAGCAGACCAAATGATCTTCAAACATTTGTGTTTACTCTCAATCAACCTCAACTTTTAAAATTACTAAAAGACTCTTAAATCTTAATTTCAGCAAGTATGATTTATGATTTAATTCAAAATTTGTAGACAGCCAGACTCTGAAAATATCTGTTTCCATTCTGAAACCAGCCCTGTTAAAAATTATGAATGCCCTTCAAATTAGCATAAAATTTATTTAGGTTTTTCACTATCAAACCCTGTGCAGGGTCAGTGTTTCAGCCACTGAGGAAGCCATGCAGATTATGCAGATATCTAAAGGAATGTAAGTTTAACTTCTCTCTCCATGTACTTAATTTCCAATCAAATTCAGTTTTAAGTTTCAGGACACATTCAAGACTTTGAGGAAGTTGATATAGTTGTATTTGAAGACAGAGAGACACCCCCCCACCCCAATCCATCCTCCTGAAATTTTCAGAGGCAACCAGAGAAGGCTCCAGAGTGTCTTTGTGACCCATTCACCCATGATCTATAAGAAAAAGAAGGCAGCCTCAGAAGGGTCCTTAAGCACTGCTCTGACCAGGCTGGAGATACTGGGGTGGGGGGTAGAAGACAATGTGCATGGGGGGCCTGGTGCCAGAAATCTAAAAGATTCAGAGTACAAAAGGCATTGGGAACGACTTCACATATCCCTCCATAACATAAGAACAGAGGAAATAGCCTACCAGTGTCTCAATTCTATCTCAAGCATGAGGCATTTATTAAAAATATAGTAATGAGTCCTAGACGTTAGTATACAAGATATCTTAGTGTAAATTAAACTGGCTGTTGGCGATGGTACACCGAGGTAGATACATACTTCTAAAAATTTATCCCCCCAAAAATAAGCCAAAATAAAAGAAAGCACAAGATAGTCTGAGCAGTAGTGTTATACCAGTGAGAAACTAAAAACTATCTTAATGTCCAACACTGAAAAACAATGGGCTGTCATATAGCTATTAAAAGTTTTAAATAAGTTAATGTTGAATCAGTAAAGTTTATAACATGAGAAAAAGGCTTAAAATTAAACAAAAAGCATAAAACATAACGGTATATACTGTATGATCAGAACAATACGCAAAAAAACTAGGATTTGAAAAGTCTAGAAGAAAACATAAGAAAATGCTAATAAAAGTTGCTTGGAGACAAGATTATACGTAATTTTCCCTTCAGTTTCCATATTTTCTACAGTGATTACACATTTCTAATTTTAAAATCATTAGATTCCTAAACAGCTCACACCTAAGGAACCTAAGGGCCACAGGCAATTCAAGCACAGAACTCAGAGATCACACCATTTAAAATCTAAATACAAGATAGAGCTAAATCCCTCCTGCTTGTATGCAAGCACTTCCAACTGTGTTGCCCAGGAAGCGTCCCTTAAACAACGCTCTAAACTTGCTTTCCAAACACAGCATTGGAAACACTGGGTATCCTTCGGCCAGGAGCCCTATCTATGCTCCTGAAACTAGCTTTGGAGAATAAATTTACAGTACTTCACACACTTCATACTACCCATAGATGCTCGGTAATTGTTCTTCTATTAATGGGCACACTATATGAAAAGCAAACTTACTTCGAAATATTTTTAAAAGGCTCACGGCAGATAGTGCATTTTATCTTCAAATGTTAAATGCATTTTTTCATCACAGTAGTACTTTGAGTAACTGCTCACCAGCAGTTAGCTCTGAATTCCAGCCAGCCCAACTATCTTTCAGATTTAATCTGTCAGCAAGTAAGGGAATATTTTTTTGTGGGAAAGCAATTGTAATTTCCCACATTAGGTGATTGATTAAGTTCTCTCCCCTAAAAGGCTGATTAGTTTCCTGGTGCCAGTAAAATGATTGATGAATATTTCAACTGCAGCTCCCTTGCTAACCCCCCTCCACCCCTCCCCCATACATTGCCGCCCCTTTCCTGCTGGGTTCCCTTTTTCCAGACCAACAGCATTTAAGAAGGTTTTGCAATTTTCCTTAATGAATCCAAGTTCTCAAACTCAGAGCATTTGATCTTAAGAGGATAGGACTCTTCTCAATGCTGAATGAGTTTTGCAGATAAAAATTCCTTTACAAGGAATAAGAGAAAACTCTGAAATGAACTGTGGGTTTAACTCAATGAATGAAAATGTACTTACAAAAGAAAAGTGTGACATTGAGGGGGTGGGGTTATAAATGAGAAGAAAAGTGATCGTGTTAAAAAGAAAAAAACACAAATGAAAACTCTACATTGAATTTCGAGTTTACATTACAAATTGTCATAATGTCATAACTTTAACTGCAAACATTTCTATGCGGTAGACCCAGAGAACAGAATTTACATGTAAATTATGTAATCCTACAGACTTTACAGCAGCCAGGTATTCTAAAATTTAAACAGGGAAACAAGGTATGGTAAGCATTAAGGAATGTAAATATTGTTTGAGGGATTATTGAACAGTATCTGTAATCAAAATCATCCCAATGAATTTGGGCTGTGAGTACCATAGTTATTTGCTTTAGGCAGGGCTTTCCTAAATTGCAACTTCCTGTTTTACCCAATTCATTTCATCACAAAGCTGGAAAATTCCTTCAGGGATTATCTAATTTAGCTCCTTCATTTTATACGTGGACCCATGGAGACATGCCTTTATAAGAGAGCTAGAATGAGAACCCAGGCAAAACCTAGGCGCATCAACTATTTCCTGAACCTCATACCTCCTCAAATAATGTAGTTGGCCTCCTCTCACAAGTCCTTTCCTGCTCAAACTACATTGCTACCACAATCTATTAACCCCCACTGCCACATCAGTCTCACCATCTCCTTGCTAGGAAATCACTATCTATATTTTACAAGCTTTAGACAACTGGTTCTTATATCTCCATTTTCAAAGGGTCACATCAACCTTAGATTTGTCCTCCTCTTTTTCATATAGCCAGCTTTTGTGTGGCAGAAATAAAAAAGGTATAGGGGACAAAGCTCATCTTTTTCCTAAACCACATTCCCCAACATAGTCAAGCAAACAGCCAGGGGTTTACTGGCCATCACATCTTAATCTGGTGTATCTGGTCACTTTAGGTATAATGAGAGCTACATTTCCAAACCGAAATGTAGCTATATTCTGGTTCCAGGAGGGCCTGTCAAACCTTGGATTTAGCTTCAACACATGGCTTGACTTACATACTTGCCCCAATTTTCTGAAGTGACTGAAAAGCACATTCCCTTCCCTTATATTTTGCAGACTTTCTCTGACTACCAGCAAAGAACTCAGACTCAAAGGGCTCTGATTAAAGCAAAAGACTCAAGATTCCTGACCTGACCGCTTTCATTCGTCCATTCATTCAACATTCATGAAACACCAATTTCTTGTGTTTTTAGTGCTGACGCTACAGATACAAGATATGATATCCCTGCCTTGAATGGCTCAAAACCCCTTCTTTCCTTAGCACTCAAGGATTATCTCTGATTCTGCAAAATTATTTTCTGCTCAGTTGTTTTCTGGTTGGCTTATTAAAGCTAACATGAGAGAAAGAAAAAAAAAATCACTTGCAACTCTAAGGGTGGATCTCTGTGACTCTCTAATCTATCGGGAGTTGAGTTCTGGGCCTCCTCAACAACTATAAATGGCCTGGATTCACAAGTGTCTGCTTTGAGGCAGACACTATGCTTGGCACTCTACAGACTTTGTCACGAGTCCTAATAACCCTACCCTCAATTTCAGAAACATTATCATATGTGGGGAGAAGGAGTGGAAGGAGAGATTAAACCTAGGAAACAAATGATTAACGGTGTTACTAACTGTAAAATCTAGGGCTTAACCTCTGTGGGCTTCAGTTTTCACATCTGTAAAATGGAGATGATAATAGAACACCTACCTCATAGGGTTATGAGAATAAAGTGAGTTGATATATGTAAGGTGCTAAGAATATTATATAATAACAACTATATAAATGTTAGCTATTATTATTCAATGAGAACACTAAAGTTCAGAGAAGTCAAGAAACAAAGTCACACAGTTGTGATCTTTGTTCTGCCACACTCCAGAGTCCCTGCTCTTTCCCTCTCACACTATCTAACCAAACTCCTTCCTCCTTTGCTGAGACTACTACTGCAACTTCCAAAAAAACAAAGCCCTCTGAATAGATATCAGTGGGGGATTTCCCCCAGGTGGTTTATTATCCTGCTAAAAAGGCATTTTGGAGGAAGGACTGTAAGGCTAGAGAGAAGCCTCCTAGCAGGTTAGATTTCGAGAGCACAGCAAAAATATGGAAGAAAAAAAACAAATCTGCCTCAGTTATTAAGCTTAGTAATTAGCACGATTTAACTCATCTGAAACTTGAAATAATATCCAAGCATTAAAATGAAAAAGGAAAGGCATGTATCTTCTCATTACTAAGCTGCCCCCCCACCCTGCCTGGAGAACACAAAAATGCTTTGAAAGGTACATTACGTGAAACTCCAAGAACATCAAGATAACTAGAGAGCTCTCAGGAAGGTAGCCCAAATATCACACTGATGTTCATCATCCACCAATCTTCATCTTAAATTCTGATCCAGTTACTCCTTACTGTTACTCACATTGTTCTGTGACATTTCTTCTGCCAGCAAGCTCACTACCTAGCAACTACCCTAAGGAGAAAATCCCTAACCCTTTAACAACACAGTAATTGACTTACACTAAAATGTTACTCACACTAGGAAAGGGTATTCTTAACACCAGAAGAGGAGATACTTCTCCTATACAGGTTTTATTACCACCTCTCTCAGTGCAAACCAGGTTAAAGGAAAACCAATCTACAAATTGACTTTGCCAAAATCACAACTTTAGAAGTCTCTGTGAAAGCCAAACATGTCTACTGAAAGCAAACAAGCAAACTATTCTTTTATGTTCATAATTTTGGGTTCTTTTCTTTTACTTATTTTTTTAATTGAAGTATAGTTGATTTGCAATGTTGTGTTAATTTCTGCGGTACAGCTAAGTGATTCAGTTATACATCCATATACACATTCTTTTTTTTAATATTCTCTTCCATTATGGTTTATCACAACTATTCTTTTTTTTTTTTTTATCACAACTATTCTTGATGGAAGTTTTAAAAAGCAAGATAGGATTTTTATCTCCGAAGTATTTAATTTTTATAGCAATGATTCTTATCAAGTAATAAAGTATTTCTGTGTTGTCAGATTTATTTCCACAATTATAAATCCACCCTTGGTGAGGAAACAGGTTCTACTGGAAAATTTCTAACACAAATAATTAACAGTTAAGCAACAGGTTTCATGTAGCAGGTAACAAAAGCCTTATCAGAGAACTCAGTGACGTGAACTTCATTTAGTCTCAAGTAAAGAAAACTTAATATGAACTCATTTTCATTTCTTTTCCTCCATAGCCCCTTTACAGAGTTTTTAAAAAGAAAGAAAGGGTCTTCCCTGGTGGCGCAGTGGTTGAGAGTCCACCTGCCGATGCAGGGGACACAGGTTCGTGCCCTGGTCCGGGAAGATCCCACATGCCACGGAGCAGCTGGGCCCGTGAGCCATGGCCGCTGAGCCTGCGCGTCCGGAGCCTGTGCTCCGCAACGGGAGAGGCCACAACGTTGAGAGGCCCGCGTACCGCAAAAAAAAAAAAAATCTGTTTAATTAATTATGTCCTTTTTCAAACAATGGTTTTAAAGGGAAAAATTAAGAACACAGAAATTTTGACACTACAATGATGGGATGGAAGAGCAAGCATTCACAGACCTCTGAAATGCTTTTATAGACAGATACAAAATTCCCTGATACTATGAAATATAAAGAGTTGGAAATAAAGAGTTGAGAGGGCTATCTACCTCTTCCACATGAAGAATTTAGTTGTGCATTTCTCTCTCTCAAAATTATAATTCTTGAGTATATTTTCTAAAAAACTACAAATTGTTTCCAATGCAAACAGTTGTTCAAGCAAGTATCTACGTTTGATATATCCTTTGCTAATATCACCACTGCCATTCCAATGTGCTACAGCTTATTACTCAAACAATTCCATCATTATTACCAATTTCTCTTTATGATTTCTCACTCTGAGATGAGAGCAAAATCATTACTCTGGTTCAAACCACCCACAGAGTGTATCTTCAAATCAATTGCCCAGATTTGTTTCCAGAATACATTACATGTTGCTGCCTAGGGAATTGGTTTAGGAAACATTATACTTGGCAGCTGACGTATCAACAGTGCCCATAGAATTGACACCAACCTAAAGGCCAGAGTCTGTCCAGAAAATAGAAAAATATGCTGCTACCGCCATCTGTGGTTTATGCTTGAATAGCTTCTCCCATGTAAACAAACTGAAAGGTGTAAGGTTCGCAATTAAGATCCAAAGACTTCATCATTTAAAGATACTTTTTAAAATTAACTCTTAATATAACAAACTATACAGTTTATTAAGTATATGACATAAGAATCTGTGATTCTCTATTTGAACTTTTTAATATAATGCTGATGGAGAAACCACAACTACTTTGAATGAAAATTTTTCCACTGCATAAAGGCTAACTTTTGTTTTCCCCAAACACACATTCCTAAAGAAATTCAAAACACTTAAGTGCCTCCTGTGGACTTATAATAAGGATAATTTCTCTTTTGAAATAGTGATTGTCAATACTAAAACATCCCCCAAATTTTTAAAGCAAAAAATGTATTTTTAAGGAAATTCAGGAATTTTCTATTTAGACATGAGAGTTTGCACCCTTCAAAATAAATTTTAAAGATTCAATTATCCCTATAATTTTTTTTCTAAGAACAACTTCCAAGATGCAAATGAAGCCTCAAAGTAGACTATTTTCGCAACTTATTTTCTCTCAGTTTGCTTTCTCAAATGACAACCACTGTAGCTTAGGGATCAAAAGATTTGGTGCTGCCGGGGGTGGGGAAAAAAGCAATTCAGGTCCCCGGCAGCCATATGAGGAAATCCTGGTTCGCTCCCCAATTAAATCACTGTTAATTAGAATTACCAGGTTACATAGTAAAGTCTTTAATTTAAATAATCGTAAACAAAAAAAAAAATCTGTTTCTTGAAAAGCTGTTCTCTGCAGGCTACTGTTTAACAGCAGGTAGTAAGGGAAGAATGAAATACAGTAGGAAATGTTTTAATCTTTCAAGTAAAGTTTTCTATTTATAGTTATTTCTAAACCACACTGAAAAGGCAGGTTAGCCACCTCACAATGGTTTTCTTCTAATTTTCCATTATCTAAGGTCTAACAGTCCTTTCTTTTTCATAAAGACAAGCCATGGTGGAAAACAAGCAATAAATAAAGACTGGGCCTGATTCTTGGAATACTGTATATCAAAGTTAATCCAGAGTTTGTTTTTTTGTTTGTTTGTTTGTTTTTTAAGATTAAGTTCAGACGAATCTGAATCTTCGGCTCTAACAGGGACGCAATAACCGAAAAAGAATTACCTGCTCAGTACTTCTTGCGGACTTTAAATAATGCTGGTATTTCTGAACCCTAGTTATCGATCAAAGGCATCCGTAAGCCCTTAAGAAATTACCTGAACCAGGAAAAAGTTGACCTTAAGAATACAAAAGTTTGAAAGAAAACATTTTCTTTCACAACTTGTTGGTCTCAGAAATACTTTCGAAGTATTACAAAGAGTTGGGTATATTAGATCACTACCTGTGTGGACATATTCAATAGCTACCTTCTATTTAAAATTGTTTCAAAGACTCTCTTATTCTTTGCTGAAATGCAAGATTTATCTGTTGATTCATAACTGCTGATTTTTCTGACTGTGAACCTTTTTCACATATAAGAGGACTGGTTCACACAAAATAAGGCGTTTTTATTGTCCTACTTTAATAGAGTAGATTTGACCAACAACGTAAAATTTACTCATAAGTGGCATCTTCCCAAATTTAACTTTCAACCTAATTATATAAATGGAAAAAATACTTAAATGGAAAATGTCATTTAACTTGGCTACAACACAGAAGTATACAAGAACCAAAAATTATGACAAGGCCCCGAAGTCCTACATGAGCTCACTGAAAATAGTCTCCTAATATGGAAGGAGCTATCCCGGCTTTTGAAATTCTGAAGCCAAAAGCTACCATCTGAATACAATTGATTAATGGGCCAATTTATTCAACACAAACCAATAAATACCCACCTAGTTATAAAAACAAAGTGATGGTGTCTTAATACAGGATGAAACTCACAAATAGAGCCCCAGGCCCCAGAACATGCAAGCATCATTAGCAATTTAAAGCCATCTTGCACAACAAGCACTAGAAGTGGTATGGAAACTTCCTTTACCAATATCATACTTGCAGTTGGCATTTCTACCCTCCAATCTCCACTAACCTAAACCTAGATATTTAAACCTTTGCTCCACAACCCCAGGAAAAAGTAGAAAAATCTGAGAAACCAAGAAGTTATGAATACAGAATACATGATTTGGGCATATTTTAGGAAATTTACCAGCAGTTTTTTCATTAGCTCATCTCCCTCGCTAACTCCCTTTCACATGCTAATTCATGCAGTATACACACACACACACACACACACACACACACACTTTTGCTATAGAATTCAGAATGATTTATGGATTAAGAACACATCATGTTCATATTCTGATTACATGAAACAGAAATGCTCAGAAAGAAGATAGTGGATGGTAAATATGAGATTGGAAATGTGGTCATCTCACACCTCAGCTGCTCAAAATCACCAATGAATCTGTTATTGTTGCCTTTCACTGTTCTTTGGAGGTCACAGAACCTACTAAAAAAACACCTGTCTGCTGTTTTACTAAAGAACAACTGTACTATAGTATGTTTTTTTTTTTTAATGGAAGTAGAAAATTCTGAGGTGACTCAGAACTAACTTCATCTTTAAAGTCACAGAACTGAAAAGTTAGACTGTCATGGAAAACAACTGCTAATGTATTTTCAGGGATAAACATTCGGATGCTATGGTCTTAGCAAAAAAAGGGCATGATGTTATTTAGTGAACTCTCCAATTCCTCGAAAGTGTAATTATATAAAACATGCCTTTAATTACTTAGAGTGGCTTATTATCTTCCTTTGCTTGAAATATTTAAGTCTACTCCCTTATTCTCTGAAAATAAAATGAACAAGTGCAATATTCAGCATATACTTCCTCAAATTATTCATCTTCCTTTAAAATTATGACTGAGTTCATGTTTGTCATCAAAACCTAAAAGCAACAACTGAAAATATCTAGCGCAGTCAGCACAGGGAATTCCTGGAAGGGTGATGGTGCATCAAAAGGCTAGCAACTCTACTGCAATAGAATAATAAAAACCATTAAAACCATTTAAAGGACTGTAAATTCAGCATCAGTGGCATTTCTGGCAGGAAAACATTTCTAAAATTCCACCTCCAGTTTATTTCTTCATGACACAAACCAAAAGACCTCCTATCTAGATAGCTATCTACTGCAAATAGTTCATATAAAATAGAAATCAGTTGCTAGGATAAAAAGCCAGGAGAATTCATTTTCTCTGCTTGGAACCTAAGCAGTTTCATTTACTTTTGGAGAAAAATATTAATTAGTAAGTGAACGAGAAAAAAAAAAAGGTCCCACCATTCCAAACTTTTTTTTTCTTTTTTGGTAATTCTTCTGTGAGCATATTAAGTTATAAAAGATAATGAACATAAATTGTAAAACAGTAGACAATGCTCATTTTTACACTAGAAAATAAAACTTCCCACAACAGTCTAATGTTTCACATATTTTCTGTAAAGCCCATCAAACTGCCAAAATCCCATTCTGTTTTCAACAAAAAGGAAATATTTGCAGCACTAAACTGGACTGATGCCACCTTAGCCTAAATGTATTGCTTGATAACATTCTTTTAAATGGTCCAGACGACTGAGGAAATGAGGCTGTGAAAGGGAAATTTGATTAAGAGTTAAAATTACCACTGAGTTCTTTAAAATGTACTAATGAATAATTAATAGCAAATGCAGTTCCTAGGCTTCCCTTGCAACAATATTCTCAAGTAGAACTGAAAGTACTGTCTGTAGTACAATCCATCAGCTACGTGTCGCACAGGTGGATACAGGAAGTACAGACACACAGAAAGGCATTATGAAAATACACACACTAATATGGGCCATAACATAGATCTGGGACTTGGGTAAAAAATCAGCATGATAAATTTTACATCACGATTTACAACTTTAACACATTAACACCAAACCAAATCACCTCTTAAAAAGCTCACAAGTCAAAAGCACTAAAGAAATCCTTTGTTCCTATGATACTGTCTCCTTCTACCCTAACTGGATTCCAGCCTCCTCCTTTGTGACACGGGATTTTATTGATCTCAAACATGTTCACATTCAGAAATTAGTCTCCAAAGACATCCCAAGGGACTGCCAGCCACCTAGATACCGCACATCACAGACATCTCAGAAAAGGACAAGAGCTTTGAAAACATATCACTATTTGGTCAGCAACATTTAGTGAAGTTAACCAGGCTCTCTTGGAAACAGACTTTTCCCTTAACTGGTAAAAAAAAAAAAAAAAAATACCAGATCTACTCAAACTGGCAATAAATGTTTGATGAGTTAATAAATTTATAAAGGCGCAGATCCACCCCAAGATTTCTCCCCTTGTGTAGCTCCTCATTCATTCAACAACTGAGCACCCAAGTGACCTATTTTCAGGTTACTTTCTTCACACCTGCCAGGTCACTGTCCTGATTGAGAAACTTCTTGCTAAAGCAATTAATTTTTAGTGCCTCCTAACTGTCCCGGGTGTTTGCATTCAATTTAAAATCTGTTACTTGTTAGACACTCTTCGGTCCTAGATCTTTCAGAGAATTGCGCGTTTATGGCGCAGAGAGGGGAGGAGACACGGATCTCCGAGAGCCTGCCCTTTATTCGGAAATGAGGAGATTTGAAAGGTGGAAGGCAGGGCAAATAAATAAATAAATCGGGTTTGCCGCCGAAGCGTTTGCGGGCCGGTACGAGCACCCTTTGTAATGCAGGCCTCCCGGGGCTAACGCCTGCGCTAATTGCTCCAGGGAGCTTTCCAAGTTCAAAAGTTCACCTTTTACGACCTCACAAAAGCTCCTTACACGTTACCAATAAAAACATTCCGCGGCAAACACTGAGGGGGAAAATATCAAACAGATACAAATAAAACACCCTGCGGGGGTAGCAGAGAGCCGGGGGGAGGAGGGTGAGTCGGGCCCAGCCACAGCCCCGAGGAACCTGAGGACTTGGCCCGGACGTGGGGGCAGGGAGAGAGCGGTGGGAAGGGCCGGGCCAGGTGAGGAATCCTCCGGCCCTGGGCTCCAGGATCGCGAAAGGAAGAGGAGAACTGAGGTTGGGCAGGCGCGGGCCAGGACAGACGGGTTTAAGAAGGGAAGAGGCAGGTGTCCCGGGCACCCGGTCGGGCCGGAGCTCTGAGCCAGCGGGCAGAAGGGGCTGAGCAGGGCGGGGGAGCAGGCGGGCAGGAGAGCGCGGGGAAGGAGCGCAGAAAGGCGGGGTGCGGGGTGCGAAAGAGAAGAGAACCGCTGAGCCGGCAGCTACGGAACTGGGGGACGGCACCGAGGTGGAGGCTGGGGCAGCAACGGAAGCGCGGCACCGCAGAAGAGAGGGAAAGAGGCTCCATAAAGGTGAGGGGCAGAGAAAACCAAGGGGTCGAGGGTGTGGCGACGGCAGGGCGCAGAGGGAGAGTCCACGGAGGGAGGAGGGACCCGCGTGGGGGAGAGTTGTGGGGGGGGAGGGGAAGGGGCTCGTCGCCGAAGGGACCTTTTGGGGAAGAGACCCCCACAGAGGAGTCCCCCGGGGGGGGAAGCGGAGGCTGGGAGCGGAGGGAACCCGAGGGGGAGGGGGCTTCCCCACTGACGGGACTCGAGGTGAGGGGACCGGGGGAGAGCGAGAGGGGCCGGCGCAGAGGGGACCTGGGGGAGGGGGGAGAATTCGCGCAGAGGGACGGGGGGAGGGGAGGCCTGTGCTGAGGGGACAGAGGGGAGGGGAAAACGAAGGTCGGGGTGGAGGGAACCAGGCAGGGGGAGGATCCGCGCGGAGGGGAACCGGGAAGAAGGGGGAGGAGAGGGAGGGTCCGCGCCGAGGGGGACCGGGGTGAAGGTCCGCGCTGAGGGGATCCCGGGCCGCCGCGGCTTCCCAGAGTGAGAGTCGGCTGAGAGGAGGGGAATCCCCGGGGTAGGGGACTGGTTCTCGCCCGGCGAGACTCTGCACGCCCCTCACCCACCGTTGCGCGGCGGCGGAGGGAGCGCGGCGGGCGGCTCCAGGAACCCCGCCGAGCCCCCGCCGCCTCCCCCTCCGCTAGGCGGCCGTTCGTCCCGCTCCATGCGGTGGTGCTCAGGGCCCGCGCTCGGTTCGCTGCTCCGCCATGACCGGCGCCCTCGTCGTCGTCGTCGTCCGCCGGGGGGAGGGGGCTGTCAGGGGCCGGCGGGCTGCCGGCCGCGGCGCTCTCTGGGCCCCGAGCCGCCGGGCTCCGCGCCCCTCCGCGCCGCGCCCCCTCAGCACTGGCCAGCTCCCACCCCCGACGTCACGCGCCGCTGCCACGCACTGCCCTACGGGGCACGCTGGGAATTGGAGTCCGCCGAGCGAGGCCGGCCACGCGGGACCCCACCAACTGAAGGGGTGGGAGGAAGGAAAAGCGGCCTTGAGAAGGGAAGGCCAAGGCCTTTCAATATCATGAACCCTGATGAAAACTTCTGGTAAAAATTGAATAAAGATTGCTTCAGGATCTTCTCCTTATTGTGATTTATCCATGTTCAACATCCCCTACGACGCCTCGTATCCCCCCGCCCCGAGAATGAGTCTTTCCTAGAAGGCAGATCGCGAAGGAGCCGGGTGAGCACGTGCAATGAAGCCCAGCCCTGTGGGCGGGGCTTAGAGGGGGCGGAGCTTGGGTATTCAAGAGGGCCTTCCTCCGCGGCTTCGGGACAAATTGGACCCGAGATTAAAGGGCCGGAGTTTAACTCGAGGTGACTGCGTTCGTATGCAAATGAATCTATAAAACTCCGCTTTCCGGAGTACTCTTTAAAGCCTTTTACCTCCGGGTGGGCGGGAAAGGTTTAAGTTTCTCTTCCTCCTCTTTCATTCTCCCCCTGCCCAAAGAACAGAATGGCAAACTAAGCTTCAGGCCATTGATGCCGATAAAGAAACTCAGACTCTTGACTCCTGAGGTCTTGAAGCCCTCCGTTTGAGAGGGTCCTTACCCGGTTTTGTTCGCCTTCCCTTCTCCTCAGCTTTCCTATCTGTAAAATGGGGTTGGAATAGGGACGGGGTCCAATTGGAAGATCCCAATCTCCTCCACACCCGCTCCTTGCCTCAGTTTCCCAGAGCAAAATCCCGGATTTTGCAATTTCCGCTGCTGAGCCCACCTCCTGCGGCCACCAGGTGGCGCGCGGCCTCCAGCCTCTGGGCCTGCCGGGGGCGTACGCCTTCAGCGACCCTCTCAGGAAAGGGCTCATCGCGGCTGCCTCCCAAGGTCTAACTAAGCTCTACCTGGCCTGTTCGAAAACAACGAACAAGAACACTGGTTCCTTGCCCACCTCTACTCTGCTGGTTTATGCTGCAGCTTCCTCACTGGCTGCTCATTCCCCACCCTGACCCCTACCCCGCCCCACCAATCAGTTGGCTCCTCTATGTCATTGCTTGCTTAATTTTCAAGTCCTCATCCTGGCATTCGCACCCCTGCCTGGTCTGACCCCTGCCACATTTCCCATTACACCCCTTCCCTCACCTGCTAGGCAGGATGTTTTGCAATGCTTCCCTGCATTTATGGGTTGGTTGGCTGTTCCTTACCGACACCGGTTAACCTGTACTGCATCCTTAATCTGCTCGGGCTGCTGTTCTGAGAGATTTACATTAACGCTATGCTCTGAACCTCATATCTGCTCTATGAGGTAGCTCCAACATTGCCGCTATTACACACTGATGAAATCACCCATCAGTAATGGGGATTCCAAAGCCAGTCGGTCAGACACCTGAACCTGAGCGCTTGGCTCCTTCACACTACTGGCTTCACCCAACACAATCCCAAACTCCTATTCATCTTTCAAGATCCTGTTCAAATAGCCCCTCACGGATATTAATATCTCCCACCAGGGAACATCTAGTTCCCCTCTGTGTTCCCTTACTGCTCTGTTGAGCTCTCTGAACTCTCTGTGGACTGTGAGAAATGATCTCTCTGTGATTGCTTCCCCACTACTGTTCCCCAGCCCCAGAGGGGGAGGGGAGCCCTTAGAGTTGGGGGTCGGGGGGGGAGGGAGACAGAGGAGATGGGTCTTCTGGGCCATTCCCCCAGTTCTGGGTTCTAAAATGAGTTAGGACCAGGTGGCCTTCCTAGAGCCAAAACTTGCTTTTGTCATAGACCTCTGGAGGCAGTGAGTTCCCCTTCCCTGGAGATCCAATCAGGGCCTAAGTGGCACTGCAGAAACCTCCGGAAGGACTGGGGTTTCAGTGGTGGATGAAATTCTAAATCGACTCTCAAAGATGGACAGAAAAGTTCAGCCAAATGCTCAGCCCTTGGAAGTAGCTCCTCCTCATCCTTCAGACTCCAGCTCTGTTGTCACTTCCTCCCAAAAGCCTTTCTATAAACTCATTTATTTTATGTATTTATTTTTGCCTGAGTTGGGTCTTCGTTGCTGCGCACGGGCTCTCTCTAGTTGCGGCGAGCGGGGGCTACTCTTCATTGTGGTGCACAGGCTTCTCATTGCGGTGGCTTCTCTCGTTGCAGAGCACAGGCTCTAGGCGTGCAGGCCTTGGTAGTTGCAGCACGCGGGCTCAGTAGTTGTGGCGCACGGGCTTAGTTGCTCTGTGGCATGTGGGATCCTCCCAGACCAGGGCTCGAACCCGGGTCCCCTGCATTGGCAGGCGGATTCCTAACCGTTGCGCCACTCGGGAAGCCCCCAAAAGCCTTTCTAGATCTCCCTTTTTTCTCACATCATTATAACCCCAACTGCTGAGCACAGAACCTGAACACAGTAGACACTCAATAAATAATTGCTGAGTGGGTGAAAAAACAAGTAAAACATATCTGATTTTTCTACTTAATAAGTGCAACTTTGGTTACCTCCAAGCCTCAAAGTCCTGGTTTCTAAGGGGGGAGGGATAATAGTGATAGTTACTACCTCACAGGATTGTTATGAGAATCAAATAAGATGATGCATGCAAAGCAATTAATATAAGGTCTGGCATAATAAGTGGGACCTGTTAACTAATGTTATTTAAAGAGTGGTCCTAATTCCCAGTTACTTCTCTTCTGAAAATGCTTCTTGGGAAGAGTCAACTACCACAAAACTGAGAAAGGTGAGGGAAATGACTGTGTCCTGAGACCGCAGCCACTGACTGTTCTAAGCAGAGAGGGTCCTGTGAGGTAGGCACTTACTGTCGACCCTTTCCCTTACATTGTCCCCCCAACAATCCTGAGAGGTCAATACTTTTCTCCCCAGATTACAAATGAGAAAACAGGCTCAGAAGGACAGGTGAAGAAAACTCCCCCCACCAGCAGGACAAATGACAAAAGAGCTAGGAAGGAAAATATCTAAGAAGAATGAAGGATCTGGGGGTGGGGGGAGTGCTGAGGTCAGAGGTAGACAAACAACCAGTCAGAGCTACAGCTAAGAACAAGGCAGGTAAGGGCTCCATCATGAGGGCCTTGTCCTGTGGTGGGAGAGACAGTAATCAAACAAAATAATCACATACCCACAATTACACATAAGTGCTACGACTGAGAACATGCTTAGAATTTCCTGGTGCTATGGGAGTGTGTGACAGGGCTCAATTTGGTCAGGGGCGGTGACGGGGGGATAATGAGCATTGAAGATGGAAGGATGAGTAGGAATGAGTCACAGTGGGTGGAGAGAGAGAGTTTCAGGGGGAAGGAACAGCCTGTGCAAAGGTCCCGAGGTCATGTTGAAACAGAAAATTCATTGTGGCTGGAGCCTACCCAGGGACAGAGTGCAGGAGACAAGGGTGAAAAGGAGGAAGCCCGAGGAAACCATGGGGCCATGTGGGAGAACAGCCAGCAGGGGGGGCAGAATTCTCTGATGACAGCAACCTTGCTCTTCCAAGACCTAGCCAGAGAGTCCCAGCCAGGCTGCATGGGGAGAAAGGGCTGGGAAAGGAAACCCCCACCAGGTTCTGTTTGTTTTAAGTACATTTTGTCTATTATCTGAATAGATAGGAAACACACTGCAAAATTCCCAGGTTGCAAAAAAGTATTCAGTGAAAAGTAAGCCATTCTCCTTACTGGATTCCCAGCAGCTGGCTCTCCTCCTTATCCATTAATTGTGTCCATTCCCAGATTGTGCACATAAGAACACACACCATATTTGCTTGTACACTAATCTAGCCCTCCCCAGGGGATCTCTAGTTATGAAAGAAGCTAATTTGTACTGAACACCTACTGCACATGATTCTTTAATTCAACTGAGAGTTATGGACCACCTGACCTTGTGCTGAGCCAGTGGTTCTCAAATTTTAAATCCCCTGGAGGGCTGGTTAAAAACCACAGATTGGGGACTTCCCTGGTGGTGCAGTGGTTACGAATCCGCCTGCAAATGCAGGGGTCACGGGTTCGAGCCCTGGTTTGGGAACATCCCACATGCCGCGGAGCAACTAAGCCTGGGAGGCACAACTGCTGAAGCCTGCATGCCTAGAGCCTGTGCTCCGCAACAAGAGAAGCCACCGCAATGAGAAGCCCATGTACCGCAATGAAGAGTAGCCCCTGCTTGCCTCAACTAGAGAGAGCTCACGCGCAGCAACGAAGACCTAATGCAGCCAAAAAAAAAAAAAAAAAGCAAATTGGATCATTTCACAGCCCTGATTTAAAAAAACCTTCTTTAAGACAAACAGATTGTTGGGACTTCCCTGGCGATCCTGTGGTTAAGAATCCACGCTTCCGCTGCAAGGGGCACGGGTTCGATGCCTGGAGAAGGAAATAAGATCCCAAAAGCCATACGGTGGGACCAAAAAAAAAAAAAGAAACACACAGATGGTTGGGCCCCACCCCTGGAGGAGCTTCTTAGGTCTGGGTTGAGGTCTTATATTTGTATGTCTAACAAGTTCCCAGGTGATGCTGAGGCTGCTGGTCCAGGGACCACACTTTGAGAACCACTGAGCTAGCTGCTTGTGGACAAAGTATGTGGACAGGAAGGCCTTATACCTCTCCCACAAGAGAAGGCATGAACAGACACAAAGAAACACATACCAACAATATAGTTCATAAAGTGATAGATTCCATGAGGAAAATGAAGAGGGTGGAGGAGTGCAGGAAGGGGAAGTGCTGGAAAGTAAGGATAGGGTAGGCGTGGAAGGTAGCAACACTTGAGGGCACAAATCAGTGTTCCTTTTTGAGCAGTTGAAGTTTACAAAGCCAGGCAAGCACACACAAGAGGAGGCTTCTTGGGCTCAGGGGAGTGGTAATCTACAGACATAGGAGAGGTTAGAAAAGGGGGTCCACTCCCCCTCACCCCCACCCCCACCCCCACGGCGTGCACAGAGGCAGAAGGACTTGCAGAAGTGACTGAGTCGTCCGCGTTGAGATCCGAGGGCAAATCCGAGAGAGGAGAATTGGAGAAAGGGGCGTGATCAAGAGCTGTGGATTCTGAGAGGGTAGAGAGGTGCCGCTTTGGGTTGGGTTGCAGGAGGGCCCAGAGACCCCAACAAGGCATTTCCATAGTGAGACTGAAGACCCCTGGAGCGCGGGGATGAGCAGGGAATTTGAGGATTGGCGACCGCAGATGGTTCCTCGGGAAAGTTTTGTTGCTCAGGAAGCGGAGAAATGAGGCGCTCCCTCAGGCGGATGGGGAGGGTGTTTAAAAGGTTGGAGTGGTGGAGTTTAGTTGGGGGTTGATGGGAGGGATCTCGGAGGGAGGAAGAAATGGAACATGCAGGAGAGAGGGGTCTGAGCCTTGAGAAGGGTAGAGCTGGCAGGGTCTGAGTGTTCAGAGAACTCAAAAGGTTCGCCTGCCCTGGAAACATCACTCATCTGAAATTTACAACCAACTCCAAAAGGAAAGCACTATTTTCCCCGTTTAACAGACGAGGAAACTGAAGCTCAAAGAGGTGAAGAGACACGTCCAAGGTCCCACATCTCGAAGAACAGGACCTCACTCGGTGTAGGGAGCCCGCGCTCCTCTCGCTGCCCCCGCTGCTCCTGCGGGCTCCGAACAAGACCCTTTTTTGTGTCCTTGCAGGGATGCCCTTTGGAGAGCCGCCCAAAGGCAAAGAGGCCCGGCTGAGAGCGGGCCCGCGGGGTGGGGTGCTCCCCCTTCATCCTAGCTCCGCCCCCAGCGGCGCGGGGCGGGGAGCAGCGGGCAGACGCGGGGCGCGCGGGACTGGTAGAGCTGGCGGCGGCGCCCGGCTAGCAGTGCTGCCCGCGCTTCCCGGCCTTCGCGCCCACTGTCCGTGCCCGCCTTGCCCGTCCCGCCATGGCCGCAGCCGCCCTCCCGCCCCGGCCTCGGCCCGGGCCTGGGCCCCGGCCGCTGCCTCTGCTCCTGCTGCCTCTGCTGCTGCTGCTGCTGCTGCGTGCCAGCCCGGTGCGCGCTGACAGTAAGGTACGTGCGGCCCTCCGACTAGGGCGCAGCTCGGCGTGTAGCCTGGCGCGAGGGGGCGCTGTGGCTGGGGGGTGCCGGCTAAGCATGGTGTCTGGGCCAGGAACAGAGGACCCAGAGGGGAGACTTAACAGGGAGGCCGCAGGGGCAGGGACCCTGGGAGAGGAGTGCGTGGGGGAAGAAGGGCTGGAGATAGATGGCAAGGGTGCTTGGGACCCCGAGCCTCTGGAAGGGGAGCTGGACACAGTCCAATGCAGGGAGGAGGTCAGTACTGAAACCCCGGGCCAGGGAGAAGGGGTACTGGGAGCTTAAAGGCAACCCAGACAGGGAGATGCAGTCCCCAGCCTAGGGAGGGGATTCCCGGGAGCGCTGGGCAGGTGCAGCCTGGAGATCTGGCTCAAAGTTTCCATGGGAGGCTGACCCACGTGGAGACAGACCCCTGGGTAACTGCTACCTAGCGACTCCTAGGTTTGCAGCAGGCCCTGGGCCAAGGCTTTCAGGCCATACGTGGGACCCAATGAACCCAGCTGGGCTGGCCACTCTCCTGACCTCTGGGTGTTCCTGCCAGAGATCTGATGCACCCTCCAGAAGACACGGTGTCTCCAGAAGTGGCTGAGCTGTTCTCAGTTATGGCTGAAAGGATCTGCTCTGGTGTCAGGCAGACCTGGGTTCAAATTCCGCCTCCATCTCCCAGCTAGGTGACCTTGGGCCTTTATGATCTCTAGATTAGTGCGATCAGGCCTGGATAATGCTTAGCATCACTCTGGCACCTAGTGGGTGTCCAATAAATGATACTGTGATTTTGAAATCTTACCACAGAGACCCCAAAAGGGAGTGTGATCCAGAATGTAGAGAGGAGAAGCACTTAGAGTCAGTCAGAGCAGGGACCTCTTGAGCATGTTGTAGAAATGACCCGGTGAGGACTGGGTTGGGACTGGGGGCAAGTGAGAGGCAGGAGGGGGGTACTGCAGAGCATGAGAGTAAGAGTGACTTCTCTTGATGTCTCTCCAGCCTCTTTCCTGGGTAGGAGGTGAGGCTGCCCTGTCCACAGGCAGGTAAAGGGCAGAGGTCACTAGCCACATGGTAAGTATATAAGCAGTGGGCACTGGCAGACCTTCAGCCTGAAGATTCAGCTCAGGGTATGCAAACAAGTGAGCTGCAGCCCTAACCACGTGCTCCAAAGACAAGGAGGGAATGAGTATCATTCCCATTTTACAGATAGGGAAATTAGGATGTATAGAAAGACAGCTAGCTTGTGGATCAAAAAACCTAGGTTCTGGCCCTTTGTTGTTTTTTGTCTGTGTGACCTTGGGCAGGTCACTGACTGTTTCTGGACCTCCGTTCCCCCATCTGAAAAACATTGTCTCCCCAACTTCCCTTCCGTATAGGGTCTTCTAGGATTCCCTGACCTGGCTCAGGTAGGGGAACAAGTGAGCAAAAAACCCCAGCTAACCTGGTCAGCACTCTGCCACCTCTCATCTCTCTGGCTGGGAGGAATATTTGGTCTTGGGCATCCTCTGAGCCATGCAGAGGGCTGTAGAGCTTGTGGGGGAGGGCTCGCATTCAAAGCAAAGCAAAGACAAAGAAAACCCAACACCCTGTTTATGTAGTGAGTCAGCCAAACACTTGCTAGGTTGCGGGTGTGTGTGTGTGTTTATTTGTCCCAGGGCAAGCTGGGGCTGGTGGGGTGGGGAGGCACATCCTAGAGTTTGGAGGATGAAGCAGCTGGGGGACTCAGCACAGCCCTCCCCCAGACACCTCCCACCCCACACCACTCAGCCAGCTGGGAAAAATAAAAATCAAGTGATGGGTGAATTTACTCTGCATTCCTCAGCACAGTCGGACTCCTGCTGGCTCTGTAGAGAGAGCTGTTTTCATTATCACCCTCCCTCCCCCAACAATCCTCCTTCCTCTTCAAGCCTGTCCTATCTTCTGAGGGTGAGGGGAGAGCCCTTTGGAAGGCCAGTCTGGGACTTGAAATCTATCTAGGGCCCTAAAGGGTTAAGTTGGCCCCTCCTCAGACTTCCTGCTCCTGGGCGGTCCAGCCTCACCTTCTGCCCAGTACTTTCAGGGGTACAGGGGCAGCTCAACCCCAGTACTCATCAAGGAACTCTGTGGTCTTGGCCAGGTCCTCACTCAGCGTGTTTTAATTTTGTGTTTATAACAAGGTCTCTCCTAAGCAGGACTTAGGGTTCCCATCTAAGGAAGTGCTTTGCCCATCTTGGGAGTGGGAGAAGGAGTTCACAGCTTCCCTGGCATATCTGAGGGGCTGCCCCGTGGGAAGGTTAGGATGGACAGACAGGTAACCACATGAAACCCAGGCACAGCACCAGAGACCTCTGGGAACCTGCTTTTTGCTGCGTGTCCTAGGAATGTGGCTAAGAATTCCCCATCTCTACCTCAGTTTCCCCATCTGTGAAAGGGCTGCTGGCACCTCATGTTCCCCATGCATCCTGGGGTGGGAAGGGGGTCTTTGGTCAGCCCTGCTGCTTATCAGAGGCCCGAAGACAGTGGGGAGGCCAAGGTCTGTGGCAGCTGGGCCAGGGCAGCAGGAGGGCTAGCACAGGCAGGCGGTGGTGTCCCAGGTTGGATCACATGTTCCCGGCAAGGCCGGTCCTGGAGGCTTAGGTGTTGCTGCCCCTCCACTCGGGGAGTTGCTGCCTGTGGGTGTAATCGGAAACAGGCTCCAGAGCAGGCAAGGGCTGCACAGTGATGGAGTCCTGCTTCTGCACACAAAGAGTGTGGGACCCAGTGAGGCCCCGCGGGCTCTCTCTGCAGGGAAGGTCTTGCTCCATCTCTCCTATTGGCTGGGGCACGGGAAGAGCATCCTGGGCGCCAAGCCCCTGCCTGGGATTTACATTCAGGATCTCACACAACACTCTAAGACTTCAGTGCTCCCTCCCCGTTCGACAGACTTGAACACTGAAGCTCAAAAGAGTCAGGTTGGGGCTGCTGAAAAATCCAAGATAGGGAACTTGGGGAGTTTGGAGATTCCTGGGACTCTAGGATTCTCAGCCTTTAGTGGGCATCCAAATACCTGGGGAGCCTGAGAGAGTCTGAGTGAAGGGATGTGGAGTAAGGACAGGGCATCTGCATTTTCCAAGTCATTCCACCCCAGGTAATTCTGAGGCACATCTCTAGTTGAGAACTCATGGAGGTTTGTGGAGCAAGAGAATAACAGATCAACAAAAAGGAGCTTTTGGAAGGTTAATCCAGCAGAGAGGAGGCTCCTGTATTGCCCGGGTAGCAGCTGATGCAACCTGAGCTTGGGCTGCGGCAGGGGAGTAGAGACCAAGAGATTGAGATAGGTGATATTTAGAATGAAGCATCCATCGGAAGAACATGACTGATGGGTTCCAGAGTAGGAAGGAGGCTCAGAGACCTGGGTTGGGCAGGAAGGTAGGTAGACACGGGTTTGGGAGAAGATGCTGGGCCCAGTTTTGGATGGATTAAGTTTGGGGTACCTTTGGGGTGTATCCAGAGGGAGGTGTCCAGCTGACCATGGGCTCTAGGGGAGGTCTTTCCCTGCAGGAGGACATGGAAACTGTCTCTCAGTGAATCTGGGCTGGCCATGAGAGAATAGGGACGATTCAACCTCAAGGTGACACAATTTGAAACTGTTCTGTTTCTAGAACATTTCATCGGTTGAACCCCCTCTTCCCCATTCTGGCCAGATTTATCCATCTCCCTTCAGAAATACCAAGTACACCTTCTCGCCATCTTATTGTGGGATTTCCTTGCCAATTGCTAGGGAGCTTTTTAAGCACAAGCCACCCACACTTCTGGGGGCTTTGGCAGCAGTGTGTGCTCAGCAAGCCTGCAGGGAGGCATGGGGGGCTGAGGCAGCAACTCCAGCCCTCAGGCCAAGGGCAAGGTGGGTCAGGCTCAGTGGGAGCCCCATTTCCCCTGCCCCACCAAGGCCTGATCCAGGGCCAACATCTCTATCCCAGCTCAGTTGCTGGTGGAGAAGCCCTTGCCTGGTGATTACTGGTGGTCATAGGAGGAAGAGCATGTGAACTAAATTTTGGAGCCAGCCTGTGCTGTGTGACTCTGGGCAAGCCCCTCATCTTCTCTGATGCTCAGATTTCTCCTCTCCAAGATGGGTCTGTGGTGAGAGCAAAGAGGTAGAAAATGATGTACAAACGTGAGGGAGATTTATTGGGAGCAACTGCAGTAGCAAGTAGACAACAGTTGTTCTATGCCAGGCACTCTGCATGCATTGACTCATTTTAGCCTCAGGACAAGCTTATGAGGAAAGGAGTGTTATCCTCCCCATTTTACAGAGGAGGAAGCTGAGGCTCAGAGGGGTCAAGGTCATGCGGGGAGGACACGTGGGAGCTGGGATTTGAGCCCAGGCCGGGCTCCCTTCCATGGTGCTCTGCCGCCTCCAGTCAAGCAGCACAGGACATAGTAACCACAGGAGGTAGGGGCCTGCCTGGGCTCCTGGCAGCCGGGGCTGGAGCAGAGGCCCTCTTCTGACTCCATTCCTGACTCCTGGCCTGTGTCAGGGCCTTGGCCGCCCCCATCAGGACATAGCACCTCATCTGAGGAGGGAAGGAATGTTGCGGTCTGATGTGGAGGCCGCTGCTGGTGGGGATGGGCATTGGATTATGGGTGAGTCCTGAGGAAGAGGCCTCTCTGGCCTGGCCACACAGAACACACACACATCCCCTCACTGGGCTCTTACCCCAACCTGGGGGAGTGGGTGGGGGGTGGCTAGGGGTTCCAGCGTAGCCGGGAAGGGGGCCCAGAGTCTCAAAGAGAAGACAGGCTTACCATAGTAGCAGCGATCTAAAGAATGTACAGCATCCAAGCCTGGCTGTCCGCGTTCACAGGCGGGGAGAATTGCCCAGCAGAGCCCAGGGTACACTTCGCCCACAGACAACCAGCGACAAAGCTTCCACCCGTAGCCACCTCCTTCCCCACACTCATCCTCCAGGGGACAGCAAGTCTACCCACCCTGGGCTCTGATCCCCTTGAACAAGTCATTTGATGGCTCCAGGGCTATTTCCTCATCTGGAGGACACTGCTAAGAATATCTACCAGTGCACCCATGTGGAGAAACAAAGGGAAAAACAAGCCCCTGTCAGGATTCTTGGTGGTAATAATAACAACTACAACATATTCCTGGTATTCCGTCTCTCATTTCTCACACAGTTCTTTGCTGGGTACGCACTAGCAGTACCTTAATTTTACAGGTGAGGAAACTGAGGCACAGAGAAGTTAAGTAATCTACCCAAGAGCACACAGCTGTAGGTGGCCCATGGCTGTGTTCCTAACCACTGCCCCACACTTCCCCAGCACTCAGTGAGTTGTCAGTAAATGTCTCCTCCCCGGGCTGTGCACCCCAGGCTTGCTTCCTCCACCCACCGTCTGTCCACAAAGCAGCCTGAGTGAGTGTCCCATGATGGAGATCTGACTCTGGCTCTCTCCTACTTAAAACCCTTCATGAATCCCCAGTGTTTTCAGGAATAAGTCCAGATCCTCAGCCAAGTTTCAGGGCCCTCCACGAGCGGGCTCTACCACCCCCAGCCTTAGCTCCTGCCACCCAGACTCTCTGCAGGCACCAGCTAGAGTCAACCTCCTCCAAGCCTCCAAAGTGCCAGGCCCTTGCTTGTCTTTGCATATATGACTTGCTCTCCCTGGAATGCTCTACTCGTGCTTAGAGATGTCCCCTGGGGTGCCCTCCTCTGAGCAGTCTTCATGGGTGTCTTTTTCTGTGATCTCAGAGCTCACTACATCAGCTTCTCTCATGGTTGAGAAGGTCAAGGATGTACCCCTATTTCTTCTGCACCTCCAGCTATCACCCAGAGTCTGCCTGAAGCCAGGGGTTCAAACAGGTGTCTGAGGGCTCAGAGCAGAAATGGAGTGCCTGCTGCCCTTCCCCAGAGGGCCCTGGGACACTCATGGGGACTGGGCTTGCCAGAAAGCCCAAGGGAGCCTTGAACTCACCTGGCTTCAGTGAGAGCTTAGTAGCCATGAGGCCTGCGGTGTTGGTTTGTTGACTGAGCCATAAATAGCTGTGTCCTGAGAGCCTGGAAGCCCAGGATGGGCTGGCTGGGGCTCCGAGAGCCCGGCTGGTGTGTGAGGGCAAGGTAGGCTGGAGGCGGTGACTGGGCCTGGCACCTACCGCTGATCTCACCAAGCTGAGTCTTGCAGACACAAAGTCCTGCTGCCCCAGGGACCAGTGACCACACTTAGACACTGGGTATGTGGCCTCCCAGGGTGGGATTGAAGGAAAAGGGAGGAGGGAAGGGAAACCACTAAATGGAGGTCATTTGAGCCTCACTATGAAGAGGCCGGGTATGGAGAGTCATCCATTTGACCACTGAGGAAATGAGGCTCAGAGAGGTTATGTAACCTGTTTAAGGTCACACAGGATATGGGGAAACAGATTTGTAGGAGATGCAGCATAAACCAGTGATTTCTATCTGGAGGCAGATATCCAAAGCTGGATGTTCCCAGGTGAAGCTGTGTGAACTTGTGACTTCTCTCTGAGCCTCTGTTTCTTTAGCTGTATTAATAATGGATCACACTTAAGACACACTCACTATTGCTTAGGCTCTGTTCTTCACCTATATTAACTCTTTTAATCCTCACGACAACTCCGTGAGGCAGGAGCCCATTTTACAAATGAGGAAACAGAGGCACAGAAAAATTGGGTTGCCCACAATCTCACAGTTACTGGCCTAGGCTCCAGACACCATGCTCTCAGCCCTGTGCTCTAGAGTGTCTGTAAAATACGGGCTTGTTGATCCAACAGATATTTCCAGGGCTCCTACTATCAGCCAAGCAGGCACTGTTCTGGGGATATAGGAGGGAACTAGACACAAGTCCCTGCCTCTAAAGGTGCCTTCAGTAGAGTTGGGGAGACAAAAAATAAGAAAACACAGATATTTCAGATGGTAGTATGTGCAATGAAGAAAAGCAAAGCCACTAGATGAGGGGACAGAGAGATGCGGGGTGTGGTCAGGGAAGGCTTCTCAGAGGAGGCAATGTGTAAGTTAATGTGAGGGAATGAACTCAGGGAATATCGGAGGGATAGGGGTTTCAGGATGAGGGTACCAAATCTGCAAAGGCCCCTGAGGCTGGAGTGGAGTGAAGGAAAGAGTGGCAAAAGGAGGGCCTTGAGGGAGGGTGTCAGCTCACATAGGTCTTGAAGGCCAGGCTAAGGACTTTGGAGGTAACAATACCCCCCGCCATGCACAGATATTATTAAAGGGTGTAACACACCTGAAACCTGGGATGTAGTAAGTGCTCCGTAAAAGGTCTCCATTCATGTTTTTTTTACTGTTGTGGCAAAATACACATAACATAAAATTTACCACTTTAACCATTCGAAAGTGTACAACTCAGTGGCATTTATGTAGTACATTCATAATGTGTGCAACCATCACCACTACCTAGATCCAGAACATTTTCATCACTCACTCCAAAAGGAAACCGTGTACCCACTAAGCAAACGCTCTCCATTTGCTCCTCTCTCTACATCCTGGGAACCACTAATCTGCTTTTTCTCTCTATGGATTTGCCTATTCTGGATATTAAATAAGTGGCTCTTTCATTTAGTATAATATTTTTCAAGGTTCATCCATGTTGTAGCATGTATCAGTACTTCATTCCTTTCTATGGCTGAATCATATTCCATTGTGGGGCTATACCACACCTTGTTTATCCATTGATCAGTTGATGGACATTTGGGTTGTTTCTACCTTGTGGTTATTGTGAATGGTGCTGCTGTGAACATTCGTGTACAAGTCCTTGCTTTAGCACCTGTTTTCAATTCTTTAGGTATATACCCAGGGGAGTAGAATTATTGGGTCACATGGTAATTCCATGTTTAGCTTATTGGGAAACAGCCAAACTGTTTGTCACAGCGGCCATTACTCTTTTCATTGTTGTTATTATTATAAGGCTTCTGTTTCCTTGTAAGGAAATTTGTTTCCTTCTCAGCCCACTCTAATGGTGCCCCCAAAGGCCAGGGGGGCCGGATCCTGCTACCTGTCCCTCCCTCTCCTTCTCTCCCCCTCCCTCCAGCGCTGGCCTTCGGCTCACCGGGGCCCCTCTTGCAGGTGTTCGGCGACATGGACCAGGTGCGCATGACCTCGGAGGGCTCAGACTGCCGCTGCAAGTGCATCATGCGGCCGCTGAGCAAGGACGCGTGCAGCCGGGTGCGCAGCGGGCGGGCGCGAGTGGAGGACTTCTACACGGTGGAGACTGTGAGCTCCGGCACAGACTGCCGCTGCTCCTGCACCGCGCCGCCCTCCTCGCTCAACCCCTGCGAGAACGAGTGGAAGATGGAGAAACTCAAGAAACAGGCACCCGAGCTCCTCAAGGTAGACTTTCTGGAGTAAAGGCCGGGATGGGACCGCACTCCTGCGTGAATACCTAGCATAGGCTGGCGCTGGCTGTCCCTCCAATGAAAAGGCCACACGTTCTAAGGCAGGGGTCCCATTTCACAGGTGAGGAAACAGTGGCTCCCTGAGAGGAAACCAATTCCTGCCTAAGAGCATTCGGCCAGTCAGTGATGGAGGCAGCATCCTTTGGCTAGCTTACCTGGATAGAGCCCTTTACCATCTAGTAGCATCTATCCCAGTGTCCTGTGTTTTACCCAACCAGGTCATCTGTCAGCACCTCCATGTAGTATTTTGTGGCATTTGATTGTTTTTTATGTAATAACGTTTCCCATATTCACGTACCGCCTTCGTGCCAGATGTTGTGCTGAGCTCTTTTCTTTTTTTTTTTTAACATTATTTCTCTAAATTCTTAAACCATTTTGTGAAGTATGGGATCTTTGTCCTCATTTTAGAGGCAAGAAAACTGAGGCTTGGAGAAGTTAGGTAACTGGCCCAAGCTCTCACATAATGACATGCAGCCGCAAGTCTATACCATATTTTTATGTAAATTTTGGGCTTATAGTCCCCTCCCCCCACCCCACCATAGGAAGATTAGAAAGAGGCGCCACCTCTAGGTGACACAGCCCTGTGCCGGGCCCACCACCAGGACCCATGGCTTGGACAGGCATGTGCAGGGAGACCACAGTCCCCCATCCAGCCTGGCACCTTCGTGCCATTCACACCATGCGCAACTCCGTGCTTGGCGGGCCTGGTGGGGCTGGGATGTGAACTCACGGCCTGCTGTGTCCAAAGCATGTGTTCTAAATCACCCTGCTCTCCTGTCTTCCTTTCTGTAATAGCCAGATACTTTGGTGGCTTTTGAGAGGATCCTTTTCTTTTATAATTCCTTCCAAACATGTGTCTGTTTTGCCCTTTTCGTGTCAAGAACCGTGAAGTTCACTGAGATGTTACCCTACTTGCAAGCTAACAAGTTAGCCTGCTAGTTTCATGGACGCTGGCAGTAGACACGAGCCAGAGACAAAGGATTTTATCACTCACAGTCGCCAGAGTGTCTCCACTTTCTTGCACTGGTTCTCCCACTCACTTCCCACAGGGTGATGCAGTGAGGGCCAGATAACACCTGCACACACAGTGGGATGTTTTCCAAGAGAGGAGCCCCAACTTAGAGAATCCAGATCTCTTATAATGAGCACCAAGCACACCTTCCCTGCTCCAGAGGGAAACACTCTCTGGATGCTCCAAGGCTGTTCACTCTGCAACAAGATGGCCTGGAACAAGGACAGTCAGTGCCTCTGCAGGCAAGACATGCAGAAAAGCAAGAGGCCTGGGAAGAACTGTCTCCCGACATTTGGCTAAAAATGTTTTCTTTAAATTTAACTTTAGTTTTATTTTTGTAACTACTGGATGGATACCAAAACTCTCGAAGTTGGGGGTGGCGACTGAATTTTAGGCCAAGTGGCCTCTTGACAACTTGGCAGTTCCTGGACCACACTGTCTCCCAAACCCAGTAGGGCCCTGCAGACTCCAGGCACTGAAGCCATAGGCCAGTCTTCAGTTACAGGGACAAAACCAACTTTTGCTCAAATCCACTTCTCAACAACTGAATTGTAAGCATACTTGACATGAGGATAGACAAAACCTTTTCCTAAATGCTGGCTAATTTAATCCTTCCTACAGCCCTTTGGAGAGGGAACTTATGTTCCCAGCTTTACTTGAGGGAGGAATCTGAGGCCCAGAGAGGAACTGTGACTTGCCTAACATAACACAGCAAGAAATTTGAATCCAGGAATTCTCTGCTGTGTCCCCTTGCCCAGTGGAGAGGTCACTGGGCAGTTCTCTCAGCCGGGAGCTGTCCCTTCAGTGCACAGCAGCCATGGGGGGTTTTATTCAGCCTTAAAGGACTGGAGTGGGGCAGTGGTGGGATTAACCCAGCAGGAGGGGTCGTAGGAGGAACACAGAGAAGATACTCCGCCTCCTTGATACTGTTGGAGTATAAGTGAGTACCCGACAGGTACCCAGTGAGCCCCAAGAGGAGAAGTGGACAGAGGCAGTAGGAGACAGAGCTGAGGCCCCTCTCATTTGGCTAGGCTCCCCCTCCCTCAGTGGGCAGCCCCCCCAGGAGAGGAGGTTAGGGGAAGCCACTGTGGAGGGGAACAGGGCAACCCACCCTATACCTGCCCCTGTCTCTAACTCAACCCTTCCCCTCAAGCTAAGAACTGCAGCTGTGATTTAGCCTTAGTTGCATGGCTCTGAGGAGGAAGAATGGGATTCTAGATTCCCTTTCCTTCTGGACCTGAATTCGGCATGGCCCCACCCTTGAGGAATTCCAGTCCTATGGGGACACAGCTCCTGACCCCAGTAATGGCAGTGTGGTCAGTGCCGGGCCAATGGACGTCCCAGGGACTGTGGGAACCCAGAGGAGGAGGTAACATTACAGCTGGGCTTTGAGGGATGTGTAGGAGTCCCTCGAGCAGAGCAGAAATAAGAACATTCTGGGTGAGAGTAAGTGGAGTGGGTGTGACCCAGGGTGCCTCCCTGCCCTCTCTCTGCCCCAGCCCCACTAGCCGTCTGTCAGTTCCACACTGTACTTCTCAAACTATATGTGGTGAAAGACCAGTTTTTCAAACAATCTGTCAAGAACTGGGAATTCCTTGGCGATCCAGTGGTTAGGACTTGGCGCTCTCATTCCCAGGGGCCCAGGTTTGATCCCTGATCAGGGAACTAAAATCCTGCAAGCCACGTGGCTCGGTCAAAAATAAAATCTGTCAAGAACCAACACTCTTGTAAAATACTGTAAAAATGAATTGTTAGGAAAATGAATTGGAATAGAAACAGACACGCAAAATACAAGTCCAGTGTCGTATTATTAGAGTCTACAGATACAAAATTTCTCTGTCAAATGGCTCTTAAAGTTTATAAAAGCCTACGCTTGCTTTTTGTAATTATTTTATCACAGACTGGTAACGAGCAGCTTGGACTTGTGCTGGTCCGCAGACTACATTTTGAGTTGCTCGGCTCAAACACACCATGTGTCTTCGCACCTCCAGCTCTTTGCACGAGCTGTTCCCTTTGCCTGGAATGTCCTTCTCCGGCCATCGTTGTCTGATTTGTGCTCCTTCTCCAGAGCTCAGTTCAAACAAAACTTCCTGCTGGCAGACTTTACTAAACCACACACACTCCCAGACAAGGTCAGTGCCCCATCGTTAATGACCTGGGCACCTGTGTGTGTTCCCACCTGCATTCCCCGATCCAGGCACCTCTGTGTTACTCTGCACTCCTTGACAGCCTGTAAAGGACCATGAAGGCTCGTGTCTGTATTGTCATCACTGTCCTGAATGCCTGGCCCAGAGTGAACATTTGCTGAGGCCGAAGAAGGTGGCAGGGGCAGATCAAGAAGGGCTTGAATGCCAGGGTCAGGAGATAAGTAGTCACACTTGGGCAGTGGGGAGCCACAGCAAGTAATCTAGCAGAGAAGAGACCCATGGTCAAAGCTGTGCTTTGGGAAGCCAGTTTTGGTGGCCATGAAGGCAGCCGAAGTGAAGCTAGGAGGTCCCATTTAGCCGCCTGGAATAGTAATCATCATTGCTGGTATTCATGAAGGCCTTGCTGTGTGCCCATTCTGAGCTGAGCCCTATCCAGACGGCACTGCTCCGCTCCACAACCCTGCTGCCCATTTCACAGAGAAGGAAGCTGAGGCCCAGGAGAGTCTCCGTGCATGGTCCTCAAACTGAACTCCACAGAGCCCTGGGGTACCATGCAACCCCTCGGAGTCTGAACAAGGTTGTAGGGGAACAGAGAAGACTCGAGGCCCTATCCCTGCTTCCACCAGAGCCCCCCACCCCCTTTTTCTGTTCTAGAGATCAAAGTCTATTCAGAGAAGAACTCTCTGGCTTAAAACAGCTTGAACACCCCTGGGAGAGTGGGAGTAAAACTGTGTTGGAAACAGCTGGCCAAGGCCAGACAGGAGCACCACCATGCTCAGGCCCTGAGAGCGCGTACAGGGGTGGCTGGAGGAACCACCCGCTGGAAGCAAGGGAAAGCTGATCTCCCGACCGGCTCCTTGTACCAAGGTTTCCCTGACACTCTCGCTGGCATCTTGGCCACTCTAGCTAGGATGCTGGGCTACTAGATGCCCACACCAATCAGGCATTGCCTTCAGGCTGCCCCAGGAGGACATAGACTCCCAGGCATTTTGGTGGGCAGATGGCTCTTTGAAGAGAGTCACAGATGCAGACTGTTAAAAGGAGGCACATGGAAGCCAAGGCTGGGCACAAGAAACAGAAGCAGGGATCCAGGGGATGTGGATGGAGCTCCCCCCATGTCCACTACACACCTCGTGGTGTTGTTCAGGATTAAGTGAAATGGCTCATTCAAGCCCCTATACAGTGTCTGCCATATAGAAGTGCTCAAAAGAGCTTTTCTTGTGTTTATGAGCAGGCTGGGTCTAGCCAAGCAGATCACTCTGAGGCTCTGGGGTTCATGCTCTGGTGGGGCTCCTTTTGCACCCTCTGTGCCTGGCTGCGTGCTGTGCCTTCTCCCTAACCCTCACCCTTCCCCGGGCAGCTGCAGTCCATGGTGGATCTCCTGGAGGGCACCTTGTACAGCATGGACCTGATGAAGGTGCACGCCTACGTCCACAAAGTGGCTTCCCAGATGAACACGCTGGAAGAGGTAAGGGCAGGGCTCGAAACAGAGGCCAGGCTGGTGCAGTGCTGGCGGCCAAGGGCAGTGTCCGAAGGGGCCTAGGCAATTCTGTCTGGACCCTGGTGGCTGTTAGAAGCTGGACTCCTGCAGGGAGCTGGGAGAAGGAGATACAGGCCACAGGGTCCAGCCTTTGAGGAAGAGGTCTGACTGGGCCTCAAGGGCCTGTAGGAAGCTGGAAGGCTGGGTGGAGAAACTGAGGCACCTGCTGGTTGTATGAAAGAGGTGCAGAGGGGGCTGAAACTTGCAGTCGCCCTCAGTTCCTCAAGACCAGGGCCCATATATTGCACAAGTCTGGGGCAACCATTTGCATGAAACACCAGCATTGTGCAGGACCGGCCAAGCTCACGGGGGCCAGGCTCGAGTTGGCATGGCTGTTCAAGGACCCACCTACCGTGGAGGCAGAGGTGCTAAGTGTCTTCTCCTGGTCAGGGTAAATGTGCTGGAGGGCTGGGCGGGTGGCTGATACTGCCCCCTGAGGACAGGGACAGAGTTGAGTGAGCATGGAGGTTCAGGCTGCAGGTTTGAGGTTTGCATCTCTGCTGGCACAGCCTGGCCTCCGCCTGTTTCCTGCATCCGGTCCCTGCTGGGCTGCTGGGAGCCTGGGGATATGCAGCTGCCAGGAGGGGCGTGAAGGCTTCCTTTCCCAGCTTCCTTTCCACAGGGAGGGGGGCACCTGGGCATCCTGTGCCCCACGAGAGGAGATTAACCCCTTACTCAGCCCAAAGTTGGGGTCACAGTGGCTTCAATTATTCAAAAAGTGTTTGGTGAGTATCTCTTATGTGCCAGGCCCATGCCAGCATGGCAGAATGGTAACAATCGTTGGATTTCTACTGTGCACCAGTATTTCCTGTGCATCTAGTACATGCCAGGCTCTCCTGTTGTTGGTTCTACAGTTAGCCTCCTTTGACCTCTCCTCTGGTAATCTTAGGAAATGTTAACTCACTTCACGCAACTGTGAGCCAGACAATCTGGAGGGTATGTCTGCAGAGCCTGGAACAAACCAGAAATGATTTCTGCAGCCACAAGGAAATGATTTTTAAATTATCTTCTGTTTTGCATTATCTGTGCTTTGCTTCTGTTCACTAAGTGATAGCTATGAAAAAAAAAGAAAAAGAAAAAGGTTTTGCTAACACTGGGGGGGAGGCGGAGAGAACAGCCTCACTGAGGAGGAGATGGCTCCCTCTGCCTAAGGGAAAAACATCGCAGGAGGTCCAGTGACAATCTGGGGTCCCAGCTTCCTTCTGCTTTCTTCCCTTACATCAGTGTCCTCAACCAGGGGTGATTTTGCTCCCCAGGGGACAGCTGGCACTATCTGGAGGCATTTCCGGTTGTCACAGTTTGGGGGAGGTGGGTGGCGGATGCTATCGGTCCTAGCGGGCAGAGGCCAGGGATGCTGCTAAACACCCTACAGTGCACAGGGCAGCCCTACAGCACCCAAATGTCAGTAGTGCTGAGGTTGAGAAACCTGCCTTACACAGTGTGCCTTCTGTCCAACCTGTGATCCAGGTGGGAGTGGGGCTAGGGGCTGCTAAAGCCAGGCAGAGTCCCCAGCAGTAGGGAGACAAAGACGCAGGGCAGGAGAACAAGAGGAAGAGTAAAGGTGGGGCTTGGTGCGGTGGGAGGAGCCAAGCCTGCCCAGGAGAGAAGTCGGAGGCCTGGAGACTAGGAAGGGATCAGAGACCGTAGCAAAACCCTACAGAGTTCCGGTGTTTGAGTATTTTATTAAAAAGAGGTATTTATGTATTACTTGCTAAATTAAAAGGTAATTTTAAAGTAGCAAAAGATTGGTAGCAACTTAAAAGGTGGATCCGTAAGGGACTGGCTAAATACATTTTGGCCCATCCATACAGTGGAAACTGTGTGGCGAGTAAAAGGTATGGGGAGTGCTATATATACAGATATGCAAGAGTTCCCAAAATAGGCTCAAGTGAGAAAGCAACGTGCAAAGGAAAGGAAGGCAGGGAGGAAGGGAGGGAACGCTCCGCCCATTCCCCCAGGCCCTGCCCAGGAGACTGGGCAGCAAAGCCTTATGGCAGAAGCTGGGGTGTCCCCCGGGGCTGGGGACAGTCAGAGGCTGGAAAGGTCTTGGGTCCCGCCCCCACAGAGTGTCAAGGCCAACCTGAGCCGGGAGAACGAGGCGGTGAGGGAGAGCATGCGCCACTTCAGGGAGCAGCTGGGGCGCTACGAGAACCACTCAGCCATCATGATGAGCATCAAGAAGGAGCTCTCCAGCCTGGGCCTCCAGCTGCTGCAGAAGGACGCGGCCGCGGCCGCGGCGCCCGCCGCTGCCCCAGCCCCCAGGCCTGGCAGTAAGGCTCAGGTGAGGCCAGGGCTCTTGTGACGGGCCAGAAGGTGGGTGGGCTGGGAGCACAGTGTGCCAGGACCTTGGCCCTGAGGGCCAGCTGGGTGGGGCTTCGGGGCTGCGGGATGGGCCGAGGGCTGGCACAGCGGGGGGGTCCGTGGCAGGGCGGGGGCAGTGGCTGCCTGCTGCTCAGTGAGCCGTCAACACAGGTGAACTGGGGGCAGACGTGGGGCTCCAGCCCAGGGACACGGTTGTAGCGATGACCCTCCCTGCCTGGTCCTGGGGAACCAGGTCGGCTGCGGCAAAACCACTTCTAACCTCCCCTGCTCCGGCTGGGCCCCTGGCTGGGTCAGGCCTGCTCATGGGTAGATGGACAATGCCTTGGGGACCCCAGCCGACTAATACCACTTCATCCAACCCATCCTGGGGTGGAGAACTCCTGCAGCAAACACCCAGCCTTCCATATTCAAACTCAGTGCACAAAGTGAGCAAAGGCCCTCACCAGGCTGAGCCACCAGACACACAACACACCTTCGGGCAGATTTGAAAAAGGCCCTCTTGTAGGCAGACATGCTGCAGAAAAGGCTCTCCCACAGGCCAGATAAATTAAAAGGAGAAGCCCCCTTTGGGTGGATAAATTGTACAAAGGCTCCTTCCTGTGACAGACATGTACCAGGGTGTGCGGCTTGGCAAATGGAGTACAGACTAGACTTCAGTCCCATTCGTGCCCTTTTGACCAGTTCCACATGCAGGATACAGCCCACCACTCCCACAGCGGCATTGTGTTTTGGTGAGTGGAGGAAAAAGGGAGCTGACTTCTTCGCAGACATTATCTCAGTTAATCTTATAGCCACCTGCGAGGAAGGATGCTCGTCGCCAGTGTGGGCAGATGAAGAAACACGGAGCGGGGTCACTCAGAGAAGGTGGCTGTGTTGGAACCCGGGCCTGCCTGACAGCCGAGCCCACGCTCTTCCTCTCCACCCCTCAGCCTCCGTGCTGACATTTTGACAATGGGGCTATTTGTGTCTGCAGCAGGGACCACCTAGATGCTGATAAAGCAGGAGGAAGCCTAGTGCCTTGACCCAGAGCTGGCTTCCTGCTCATTCGTGTGCCAATTCCACAGTAAGAATGAATCCTGTTTGGGCAGTGGCACAGAAGGTCTAGATCCTGTACTTACTGTATCTCCTGGAGACCCTGCCTAACAATGGGTGATGTCACCGGCCCTAGGTTCTTGTGCCAAGCCAGCATCAGAGGCATTTAAAAGGAAGC
This sequence comes from Phocoena phocoena, assembly GCF_963924675.1. Classification (NCBI taxonomy): domain Eukaryota; kingdom Metazoa; phylum Chordata; class Mammalia; order Artiodactyla; family Phocoenidae; genus Phocoena; species Phocoena phocoena. Next base: position 105,070,025 of record NC_089224.1, read on the forward strand.
AAAAATAACAAAATTCACAACATGTTAGAAACAGCATGCCCTAAGGTCAATGCCCCGGTGACCAACCATCCCAGTTTGCCCAGGACTGAAGGGTTTCCCAGGATACAGGACTTTCAGTGCTAACACTGGGAAAGTTCCATCACACTGTGATGAATTGGTCACCCTGCCTTGGGGCCTGAGAACCTCTCCCTGCCCACACACAAAGATCAATGAGTGAGAGGGACAGGGATGGGAAGCTGCCTTCCCCAGGGAGCACACCATTGTAGTCTACCCCCAGCGGGGAGTGTACAGGAGTTGGGAAGTAGAACAGGAATCTAACCTATCAGGCTGGGCTTCAAGCCTGCAGGGGAGCTAGAGAGCTGAGTGGGGAAACTGAGGCACACCCCACTCATGGATGTAACTATGGGAGGAAAGCTGTGACTGCATGAGCACCTGGGATGCAGGGCCAGGAGCGACATGGCCATTACCAGCCCCCACACGCTGAGCCTCCTGACGCCCCGCAACATCCCTTCTACCATCCTCCAAATCTGAGACTTCCCTTCTCCCCCAGGACACAGCTGGAGGGAAAGGCAAAGACAACAACAAATATGGCAGCATGCAGAAGAGCTTTGTAGACAAGGACCTCCCAAAACCTCCTAAGGAGAAGCTGCTGAAAGTGGAGAAGCTGAAGAAGGAGGGCAAGGGCAGACTCCCCCAGACCACAGCCAAGCCCCGGGCCCTGGCCCAGCAGCAGGCTGTGATCCGAGGCATCACCTACTACAAGGCGGGCAGAAAGGAGATGACTGAGGCCATGGCTGGTGAGTTAGAGGAAGATTGGAACCTTGGGGAGTGGGGGCCCCTACAGGGACCCAGGGTCTTCTCTACAGTCAGGCTGCCCCAGATCTCAGCTCCATGGGTTACCTGTTGGTGCCCTTTGCTCGTCCTGGGGTTGTTGGGGATGAAATGATCAAATCAACACAAAGGGCCACTCAGTTCCTCTCCAGTAGTTATAGCTGTCTCCACCCTCACTGGCCTTTTCCTTCTTCATTGAAAGATGTGCGGAAGGTTCACTATGTACGTGCTGTACCTTCCGGACTTTCTGCCTAACACGGAGCTCACAGTCTAGTGGGAAAAAGCATACCCATAACCAGGCAGCTGCCTCTGGTGGGCGGGCAAACGCAGGGACCAGACCAGGGTTCTGGGAAGTGACCTGGGGCCTTTGAGGTACCTCCCATTTCCAGACTGGCCTTGGAGTGGATGGCCTCTCCAGCACCTCCCACTCTTTTCCCCCCAAAGAAGAGCCCACAGACTCTTGTATCTTTCTTACAGCTCCCTGCCCGATCACAGTGAAGGACAACAAAATAATGAACCGAGAAACAAGAGACAAAATTTCCAAGAGTTCCCAAATTTCTGGGCCATCCCCACTGGTGTGGCTCCTGATTCTTCCCCTGAGCCCCTCCCCCAGATGCCTGCTCTCCTCTGATGTCCCTGAGAGGTGTCCCAAGCCTGCTCCCCCTTCCAGGGTCCTGCTGACCACCTCCTCCAGTGAGGTTCTCTGCCCAGCCCATGCCCAAGGGGGCCAGGGGTAGAACTGTGAGGGACCAGTCTCCCAAGAGCCCCCTCAATTCTTGGCCTCTCAGGGCTCAGGGGCCTCTTCTCCCAGCTCCTGGTGCCAGCTGCTGGCTCTGAGTCCTGCCAGGTCAGCCTAGCCACGGCACAGAGCCTCTGACCCCTGGCCAGGGCTCTGCCCAGGAACAGCTGCAGGCATCTGACTCTGCCAGTGAGGGCCGTGGGAACAAGCCCCTGCCCTGGCAGGCTGCCAAGGCTGGGCCCCACTGAGGCCTGCTGACCAGAGGGGGTGCCCGCATTCCCGAGAGACTCTAGGGGCTGCTCCACAGCAGGGCCTGGCTAAACCCCCGTGCAAAGAGGAAGCCCCGCAGGGAGAGAAAAGGAAGAAGTCGGGTGATTGTCTTGGAGTCAAGGGGCCTCAGTGCATCTCTGGGGGCCACACCATCGCGGTAACAACAGCGCCATTCCTTTGTCTCTGGCGTCACAGCCTGCTGAGTCCTTTCACACATGCTGCTGCACTTGATCCAGCAGAGGAAACAAGCTCAGAGAGGTGAAGTGACAGCCTCCAGGTTTCACGGCGAGTTAGTGGGACTGGAACCCAGAGGCTGAGGAGTTTTTGTCCCCTGCGCTGTGCCACTGAGTCTTTCCCTACCCAGACCCCATCCATTCCAACCCAGGAAAGCGTGGGTCAGGGAGGACGCAGAGATGGCCCCAAACCAGTCCCACGGAGATGAAAAAGTCCTATCAGTAAAGCCCGTGCCAGCAGGAGTGGAAGAAGTGGGGGAGGGATGCCAAGAAAGCTGAGAGATGGGAGATAGGAGATGAACGAGGGGGCAGAGACAGAGAACTGGGGTCCAGAGGTGACGGGAAGCTGGCTGCACCTGCCCTTCCCTACCTGAAGTGGCAAATCCTGGGTGAGAGAAACTAGCGGGTGTTTCCAGGGCAGTGGACTAGGAGAAAGTCTGTAAAATGGGAGCAAGGGTGTCTGCCTCCTGGAATTGGATCCAGGAAATGAAAGAATTGGTACAAAAGGACGTTGAGGGGGCAAAGGGGTCTCACATCTGGCACCTCATATTCGCCAGGATCTGTGCAAATGTCTTGTGCACATTTTCCTCTAATCAACACAACAGCTTGACGTGGTGGACCTCATGACTCATTTCACGGAAGGGGAAGCCAAGGCCCACTGAGGCAGGGGACTTGGCCGAGGCCACTCATCTCAGGGGCCTATAGCCAGTCTGCTGACCGTGAAGCTTTCCCCACCTCCCACTTCTCAAGGCCTTTCACTCCTTAGGGGCCACCCGCACGTCTCCCCCATGGCCCCAGCGCTGGGACCCGGTGGGTCTGGACCCCGGGCAGCGGCAGTGCTGCTGGGATGTGAGCACAGGGTCTTCTCTCCACAGATAACGCCCTCAAGGGCACTTCCTGGCTGGAGCAGCGGCCACCCCGGGTGGAGGGCAGGCAGCCTGAGCCCAACTCAGCAGAGCGTGATGAGACTGGGCCCAGGGCCTCTGCGGGAGCGGACTTGGCCCCTGGCACCCCTGCCTCGGATCCCACCCCCACCCCTACCCTGACTCCCATCACTAGTCCCCTGCCCACCACGCCACGTTCACGCCCAGAAGTCCCCAGCCAAGGTGAGTAAGCCTCCCAGGAGTCAGCAAACTACAGCCCGTGGGCCAAACACAGCCTATAGCCTGTTTTTGTACAGCCCTTGAGCTAAGAGTGGTTCTTACATTTTTTAAGGGTTGTTAAAGAATATGGGAGAGAAGTATGTGGTCTGGAAAGTCTAAAATGTTTGCTATCTGATCGTTACAGAAAAAGCTTGACAACATTAACAGTGAAACAAGGTAGTGTTTCCAACAAATTCTTCTTAAAACGTCACCTAGAACCCCATCATCAAATCCAGCAACTATTTTCACTTCTGTATTTCCTCTGTCTAGTCTTTGGCCCTGTTTTTATCTCCATGTTTATAGTTTTGGCTTGTGTCTTTGGTAGAAATCTTCCTCATTAAGTCATCGATCGAGCCCGTCCTTCTGGAGGGCATCTTGGCTACCTGTGATAACAAGACAAAACCATTCCCTACTTTGGTCCACGTGCATTCCACTTCTAGGAATCTCTTTCCTAAAGGATCCATCAGATATGTGAACAACAGCTGCAGCTTAACTGGTTTCCTTGCAGCCTATTTCTAATGTCAGAAAACTGAAAATAATCTAAAGGCCTAACACTGAGGGGACTGGTTAAATAAATTCAAGGGCGCAGCTGTCTGGCGGCCTGGTGGAACCTTGAGATCACATCATTAAAAGGCCATTTAATGATGTGAGAGATTGCTCAGTGGAAGGAAAAAACAGGATACCTAAAACTGTATATTCAGAATCATGTTTTTTTTTAAGTATGTCTGCATGACTATACATGCAGAGAAAAAAAAGGAAAGGAAGGAAATACAACATGTTTAAAAATTTCTTTGAATAATAGAATTTTGAATGATTTTTATTTTCTCCATTCTCCTTTTCTGAATGTTCTGTGTTTTCTACAATGATCAGACATTGCTTTGATCACGAAGAAAGAAAAAAGAAATACATAATCCTACAAACAAAACCTCAGGAGGGATTTAAGTAAGACCCGGATAACGTTCCCAGGACTGTTGCTCTGGCTTAGCGTCTGTGGGTCTGTGTACCAAATGCTGCACCCCTTGCTCCCCACAGGCAGAGAGGCGAGCTGCGAGGGCACCCTCCGGGCCGTGGACCCCCCTGTGAGACACCACAGCTATGGGCGCCATGAGGGAGCCTGGATGAAGGACCCCGCTGCGAGGGATGACAAGATCTATGTCACCAACTACTACTATGGAAACAGCCTGGTGGAATTCCGCAACCTGGAAAACTTCAAGCAAGGTCAGGGACCCCTGTGATGGGAAAGGGGCAGGTGTGGGTAGCCTAGGGAGGGTCCCCCATGGAGACTTGGCCCTCCTTTGCCTTGTGGTTTCCTGTGGTCCAGACTTCCCCTGCCTGGCCTAGCTCTGAATGGTCAGCCACCCCAAGAAGAGGAGTCTGGGGGCACCCCCTATGTGCTGGCCCCAGGCCAGAAGCTGGAATGCAACAGCAAACAAGATGGACATGGTCTTGCCCTCATGAGTGTAATTTACTGTCAAGGGTAACAATGCTTAGAATTTCCACTTGTTGAGGGCTTATTATGTGCTAATCACCAGTGTGTATCAGCTCACGATATCTTTGAGGTGGGGGTTATCACCCTGTTTTACAGATGAGCAGAGCCCCAGGCCTTACAGGACCTTCAGGTCTGGGCAGGGAAGGGCAGAAATTTGGTTATCAGATCTGGAACATGATGAGGGGAAAGGGTCATTTAGACATGAGCTGCCCTCCAGAAATGCACAATCTGATGTGCATGGCAAAGGCTTCAAGAAACAATTTCAGTGTAGTGCTAGAGGGAGGCCTCGGGGGCTATGGGGACCCAGCCTGGAGATCAGGGAAGACTTTCCAGAGGAGGTGATGCTGAGGCATTCCCCAGGCAGATAGGATGGGAAATGGCAGTCTAGGCAGAGGAAACAGCGTGGGCAAACGCCCTGAAACAAAGCACAGGGGCTGGTAACAGCCTGTATCTAAATCCTGGCTGTGCTGTTCCACAACCAGTGACCTTGAACCCTCTGAGCCTGTTCTCTCCCCGGCAAATGGGATAATAATAGTACCTCCTTCATGGGACTGTCTTGATGGGATCAGATAACTGGCCCAGCTCCAGGCCCATAGCTCACTCAGTATCCTTGCTGGGCCACCCAAGAGCCCTGGTCCCTGGCCTCCCTGGTCCCTGGGGTGGGCTGGGGTTTTTTCGGGAAGCTCTGGTGTGACCTTCCGCCCTCCGCACGCAGGCCGCTGGAGTAACATGTACAAGCTGCCCTACAACTGGATCGGCACAGGCCACGTGGTGTACCAGGGCGCCTTCTACTACAACCGCGCCTTCACCAAGAACATCATCAAGTACGACCTGCGGCAGCGCTTCGTGGCCTCCTGGGCGCTGCTGCCCGACGCGGTGTACGAGGACACCACACCCTGGAAGTGGCGCGGCCACTCGGACATTGACTTCGCCGTGGACGAGAGCGGCCTGTGGGTCATCTATCCCGCTGCGGATGACCACCATGAGGCCCAGTCCGAGGTGATCGTGCTGAGCCGCCTGGACCCCGGCGACCTGTCAGTGCACCGTGAGACCACGTGGAAGACGTGGCTGCGGCGAAACTCCTACGGGAACTGCTTCCTGGTGTGCGGCATCCTGTACGCCGTGGACACCTACAACCAGCGGGAGGGCCATGTGGCCTATGCCTTCGACACGCATACGGGCACCGACGCCCGCCCGCAGCTGCCCTTCCTCAACGAGCACGCCTACACCACCCAGATCGACTACAACCCCAAGGAGCGGGTGCTCTATGCCTGGGACAACGGTCACCAGCTCACCTACATCCTCCACTTCGTGGTCTGAGCGAGACCTGGGCTCACGGGAGAGGAGTGGCCGTGGGCATGGGGGGCTCCCCACAGTGACTCCTGCAAGGGACTCCCTCAGCAAATATTTATTTACTGGGCCCAGGCCTGGAGCTAGGTGCTAGGCAGTGGGCACAGCCAGCTCAAGCTTCCTCAGCACTCAGTGGAGTAATAATCACTTACATTTGCACGACACTGCCAAGAGCTTCATGTGCACTAACCCACTTAATCCTCCTGACACCCTTGGAGGTAGAGACAGTTAAGCCCATTTAACAGGTGAGGAGACTGAGAGGCCTCACTTTGGATCCGGCAAGCCCATTTTACAGATGAGACCTGACCATGCTCTACCCTAACCTCTCCCCTACCTCCAACCCTCTCCCCTCTCCCCTCATTTCTCTTGTTCTCTCAAGTCTATCTCCCTTCCCCGGGGCTACTCAAAACCAGAGGCCTTTGGGACCAACACACTAGTGTTGGGTGGAGGCCCAGCTCTGCGTGCCACCCCAGGCCCCTGTTCTGACGGAGCTATTGGTGGCCCTGGGGCTTTGGGCCCTTTGGCTAATGGGCTAATGTCCTTGTTCCATGCCTTTGGCCAGCCCCCCATCCCCACCCCACCCGCTGTCTGACCACATTCCAAACCTCCACAGTCACCCAGCCACTGAGCAGAAACCACACCCCGAGAAAAAATACCAGCCCCCGTTCCAAGACCCCCCCCAACCCGTACTCATTTTTATTTTCTCTTATTCTTCATCAGTGCCGTCATTTGTTTCTGCAGCAGCAGCTGAGAAGGCTGCAGGCAGCTGCCTGCCAGCAGTGACTCTACCAGGGTGGGGAACTGGGCCAGGCCCCGAGGCTCCCTCTCCACCCAGAAGTGCTGGCTTTGGCCACATACCCAGGCTGTGGGACCTCTCCCCAGTCCCTCCCAGAGCCTTTGCGCCTGGGGTCCACCTCATCCTTTCTCTCTGGGCCTTTGAACCCACAACCTATACGCACTCAGGGATACCTCCAGGTCGGCCACGAGCAAGACCCTAGGCCTGAGGCTGGGTGGCACCAGGATGAAACAGGTTTCTTCTTCCTTGTCAGTCCTAACCTGGTTATTTGGTGGGCTGGCCTGGGGGACCGGGGGAGGCTGAGATCTGGGCAACCAGGTCCAGAGGAGGCTTCGGACCTTCTGGGTGCAGGGAGGAGTCAGAGGTGAAAGCTGGGAGGGAAGGAGAAAGGGATCTGTGGATCAGACTTTTCCTGGCTTCAGAGATAATGGTGCCAGGGCTGCCCCGAGCCCAGGACTTGGGGCTGAGGGTGCACAGGTGGGCTCCCCCGAGCCTCAGACCCAGCAGCCCTGGGGACAAGACCTTCAGGCCTGCCCCACATCTGCTTTGAACAGTATTTTTAGACCTGGAAGAAGTTCTCCGGTCTGACTCCCTATATCTACAAAGGAGAAATAGGCCCAGAAAGGTTTAGAGAATGGCTCAGGGCCACACTGGGAACAGGACCCAGCTGATCTCCTTCCAGAAGGGCTTTGTCTTTTTCCTTTATTCTCCACGCTCAGAGGCAGCTAGGCAATAGACCACCCAGCACCCAAGTCATCCCAACACCTTTGAGGGGTGTTTACTGCTGATCTCTACACAACCCCGGAACCTGCTTCTTTCATTCTGTCCCCATGCCAGCTCCCAGGTATCTGTATATATGAACACCCAGCTGCCATGTTGGGAAATTCAGCTGCATACCCAAGAGTGTAAAGAAATGCATTTTGTGCAGGATACATTTCTTTCAGGCATTGTCAGGTGATGTTGTTTTGTTTAAGCCGTAACTCACTCCAGAAGTAAAGGGGAATGATGACGCCCAGCCAAGCAAGGCCTGACTCATAGTGGTGGACACATCCAGCCTCCCCCGCCCAACTGAACTCTGAGGGCTCCACTTAGAAACTCTTCAGGGGGCTGCAAGTCCCAGCGTTTCCCTTGGCCCTGGGTGTGGGTTTTAGAAGACTCTGTCTTTCGTGATATCATGTGAGAAATGTTCAGGCTCCTCTTTCCCCATTAGTCTTAGAAAAGGGAAAGTTAGAATGGTCCTTTGGAAAAGGACAAGCAAAATGGTTTTCTCGGGGAGAGGATGCCGGCTGCAGCCTCTAAACATTCACTGAGCCCCTTCTGTTTTCAGGCCCTTGTATGTAGGTTATGTTGTAGGTACAATTATTTTCCTCATTTTACAGATAGTCAAACTGGAGCCCAGAGAGGTTAAGTGGAGGCAGGGTCAAGTGGAAAGCCAGGTTTCCAAATCGGTAATATAACCTGAGCATCAACAGTGGGCTAAGCAAGCCATGTGCATATTCTTGCATCTCCACAACAGTGGAAGGTATGTACTCTGAGTGTGTCCATTTTACAGACGAGGAAACTGAGGTGAAGGGACTTACCCAAGCACAACAGCTTAGCCTGTAGCACAGTCAGGTTTTCAGGGCTGGTCAGCACATGTTCTTTGCCAACTCTGTGTCACTCTAGCAGCAGCTCCAGAAATGGTGGTCGTTGCATTTAACCAGTGTAGCCAAGCCACGAATTGCATCTACATAGGAGACCCAAGAAGGAGGTTGGGGTCAGTTTATAAAGAGCCTTGAATGCCAAACCAGAGAAAAGAAAATTCCAAGACAACTGGATTTTGTTCTATTGGTGACAGGAGGCAGGGGAGAGTTTTTGTTGTGGGATTTATTACAGTTGGTAACAGTACTTCAAACAAAGAAGGAGAGGGCTAGCTTTTCCTACCGACCTCAGCTGTGACAGCAAAGGAAGTTGTCTCTGGTGTTTCTGAACAACATGCTATGTGAAGGGGCTTTGGCTGCCACCTTTGAGTCCTCCCAAGAGATTTCTAGACCTTAATATTTAATTTGCTCTGTCTGGGAGGCAGCCCTAAAGGTGAGGCTGGGGGTTTTTCCTGGGAATGACTTGAGGGCTACTGAAAGCCCGTATGTTCTAAAGCACCTTTTCCTCCATGACAGCACTGGAAACCACTCTGGTGACAGGAGGACACAGCACTGGATGGTTGTCAGGGAGCCCTGGATAGGAGTCAGGGAGTACTAGGTTAGAATCCAGCTATGCTTCTGACATGCTGCACAGAGGGGACAGATGTCAACTCCCTTTTATGGCTGAAGACCTGCAGCTTAGTGAGGACAAAGGGCAGCTGAGGGCCCAAGCAGTACCCTCCTAGAGCTAGAAGTCACCTTTACATACATTATCACTAATCCACCCAGGAACCCCAAGGTTGGCATTACTTTTCCCTATTACAGGGAGTGAACCTCAAGTTCGGAAACGTTAAGCAACCTGCTCAGGGTCACAAATCTAACAAGTAGTAGAGTCAAGAGTTGAACCAGGTCTGTCTTTACACCAAAGCCCCAAACTAACTGTTGTTAGGAATTTTGTAACCAGTCAGGTTTTCTTCCTTGCTTTGGCTAATGGGAAGCTCAAAGTCAAATTTGAGATTATTTTTAACAATTGTACTGGGTCTCCTACTGGACTCTGGCTTCATTCTGGCTTTCTGCTTTTACCTTTACCCTGATCTCTTTATTTTTATTATATTGTATTTTATCTATTTTTGTAAATTGCCACAATACCTTTTTTTGCAACAAGGTGGAAAATACCTAAATAAATACGTGATCAAAAGCTTGATTTAAAAGTCTTGACTAAATGCTATGGTCTGCATCCTTATCATAACACAGACATTTAATAACTTTAAAACAATACTTTGTTATGAGAATCGGCCTTGTTGCTAGAAACTGATCTGGATTATGAACTAGGGCAGAAGAATCCAACTCAGGCTGACAACCAGGCCCCTCCCAGTGAAGAGGAGAAGCAAGCCATTCCCAAAGGTATGCAGACACTACCTTGCAGCCCCGCCTTCAGCTGCAGAGAGAGAACCCCAGGGAGGGAGCCTTGAGCATCACTTAGTCCCATGTTCTCAAACTTCAGTCCTTCATGTACAGACCCTCGTTGTGATCTTTGTCATTTCCCTCTACCATCTTCAGTATAGTTTACTATTTCTTTTTTCAATCATTTCATTCTTTTTACTAAAATAATTTTATTTCAAAGGGAAGCTTTATAAGCTGTCAGCAAAAACGAAAACAAAAAATCTTTAAAAAGATTTTTTTAAGTAGGAATATTACAATAGTAAAAAGAAAGCCAGTGACCACAAACACAAGGTGACCGGGATGCGACACAGAACAAGCAGCACTGTCGCATCCCACTGGACACCGTGCCGGTGAGGCTGGCCAAAGCGCTTTGTGTAAAAAGGAAGATTAGCAAATGTTCAAGGGACATAAAGGGCAAACCAGCAGCAAGTGGATATTGTCCTTGATGTAATCAGAGGGATGGGATTGGAAGGGAATAGCTTCTCCCATGTGGCTTAATGGCCCTTCACGTGGTGGCTTAGGTACCTCCAAGGAGTTCTCAAACCACTGATGGGTGACTTGGATTTAGACTAGCTTCCCAAACACACACACACACACACACACACACACACACACACACACACACACACTCACTCACTCATTCAGCCAGGCCTTCCCTCCCCGGCCTCCCCCAGCTACAGGCCAGCCTCGGCAGAGCCCCTGCCTTGCCTGGTAGCTGGGCACTGTCCCTGTGGCCCTGGGCAATGACGAGGGTCCCAATCCCCACAGTACAGACAGGTCAGAAGCACAATGCCACACCTACCATGGCAGAGGCTGAGGGGAACATGTCCCTCTCACAATTCAGACTCCACTAGGGCTGACCCTAGTCCCAAGCAAGCCAAACATGGCTGGGTTTTAGGTAATCTGGACCATGGCCTCCCCTCTCTGACCCCCTCGCCAGCACCAGTCCCATCTGCTCTCCACCCCATCCTCCCCAGCCTTTGCATCAGCTTTGCATCCCTCTGCCTGGTACACTGGTGCCTGCACCTGTGCGTGGTTGCCTCCCTCTGGTCACTCAGGTCTCAGCTTCCCCAGGGAAACTGTCCTTCAATGCTGAGTCTAAAGTCATCCCCATCGGGCTTCCCTGATGGCGCAGTGGTTCAGAATCCGCCTGCCAATGCAGGAGACACGGGTTCAAGCCCTGGTCCAGGAAGATCCCACATGCCACGGAGCAACTAAGCCCGTGCACCACAACTACTGAGCCTGCGCTCTAGAGCCCACAAGCCGCAACTACTGAGCCTGCGTGCCACAACTACTGAAGCCTGCACGCCTAGAGCCCATGCCCCGCAACAAGAGAAGCCACTGCAGTGAGAAGCCCGCGTGCCACAACAAAGAGTAGCCCCTGCTCGCTGCAACTAGAGAAAGCCTGTGCACAGCAACGAAGACCCAAAGCAGCCAAAAATAAATAAATAAAATTAATTTTTTAAAAAAACGTAAAAATAAATAAATAAAGTCGTCCCCATCACAAGCCCTCTCGTCTCTTCACTAGCAGGTATTTATTTATTAGTTTTCCTGCTTAGGGCCTGTCTCCTGTCACTGGAATCTGAGCTCCATGAAAGCAGAGCTTGCTCCCTACTTGTTCACCAGCACCCAGAAGACCCCCAACAAATGTCTGCAAATAACCGAGGGATCTGTCTCAGAACCTCGGGCAAGTTCATGAACGGTCTGCTGAGCAAGCCACCCTTGGTTCCGAGGTCATGGCCCCTGAGTGGGCCACGCTTCTTTCATTTTATTCGTGCAGTGTATTTGTTGAGGCCATCCCTCAGTCAGGTTCCAGGCAGAAACCTCTAGAATGCAATCTCAGATCACTGAGGTTGGAGGGCAGATGGGATATTTCCAGTGACTCTCTCTGTCTTGAAATTCTATGGAAATGAGAAAACCCATCTTCAGGAAAAAATACTCCACCTAAACACCCCATCCTGGGCTGCAACCAGGGACCTGGGCAGCAAAAAAAGCTGTGGCGTTTCTGTTGTCTGTGGCAGGCACGCAGCTCTGGACCCCAGCTCAGTGTTTGAGGCAGCTCAATGGCCAACAGAGGCCAGAGGCTGTAGAGCTCAGTGAGCTTAGGCGCACCCTTACCAGCCTGGTTAACAGCATGACCTGCCAGAAAGAGCAGTGACAAGGCTTGTGCGGTCTTGTGAGCCCTAAGCGTGATGCCCAATACAGGGTGGGGGTTCAGGAAGCAGTAGCTACTGTTGCCGTTGTAACCAGTTAATTCCCTGCTCAGAGGATCTGCCAGCTCTCCTGGCAGGTCTGTGTCATGCACTGCGGGCTATCCAATGTGACTGATGCCTGTGTGCCAGCCTTGCGGGCACCAGGCTGAGCGAGGCTCACCCCTCCCCTTGAGAACCTGCTGGGAGGTGCGGAAGCCAGATGTAGCCGCACGCACATGGTGTTCTTGGTGCTTTGAGAGCCGAGATCCTGAGGTCTCCGTGCCTTGCCAAGGAGTGTGGGCTGCTCCTGGAAACACAGAGGTGCCAACACCTCCCAACCTGCCTCCCTGTCAGAGTGAAGAGCCTCCTCTGGTCCCCTCTTGGTGTGGTCCTCAAAGGGGACCTCTCTCTGCCCTCTAGATTTTCTCCCTAGGACTTTAAGTCCTAAAATTTCCCCTTGGCAGGTGGGAAACGAAGAAATGTCAATAACTATCTATAGGACAGATATAGATGTCTACAGCGTCCGGGTGTGTGCTCCATGCCAGGTGCAATGCCGAGTCATTTTTTTTTGTTTTGTATTTATTTTTGGCTGCGTTGGGTCTTCGTTGCTGCACGTGGGCTTTCTCTAGTTGTGGAGAGCGGGGGCTACTCTTGGTTGCTGTGCGTGGGCTTCTCATTGCAGTGGCTTCTCTTGTTGCAGAGCATGGGCTCTAGGCACGCGAGCTTCAGTAGTTGTGGCACATGGGCTTCAGCAGTTGTGGCACACAGGCTTCAGTAGTTGTGGCTCGCGGGCTCTAGAGCGCAGGCTCAGTAGTTGTGGCGCATGGGCTTAGTTGCTCCGCGGCATGTGGGATCTTCCCAGACCAGGGCTCGAACCCGTGTCCCCTGCCTTGGCGGGCGGGTTCTTAACCACAGCACCACCAGGGAAGCCCAGTGCCGAGTCTTTACAGCATCGTCCCATTGAATCCTCCCACTGACCCCACAAAATAGGTACTGTTGCTGTCCACATTTCACAAATGGGGAAACTGGGGCACCAACTGCTATGTCACGTGTTCAAGGTCACACAGCTGCAGCACCACCCTCTCAAAACACCACACTGGTGGTTCTCAAACCCAGATCCCTTCAGAATCACTTCCAATGCCCAGGTACCACCCCAGAACAACAGAACATGGCCTCTGGGGGCGAGGACTGAGATTTGGTCTGTTTTTAAAGCTGCCCAGGAGATCGTGCCATGCCTTCAGGTTTGAGGGCCCCTGCCCTTCACCCTCCCACTGCTCAGAAGGAGCACCCCAGGTGTGATGGGGTAGATCTGTCAGATGCCAGGCTGCACCTAGGGAAGCACTCCCCTCCCGGCTGCCCCAGAAGAAGAAGGAGAGAGAGCAGGCATTAGCCTGGCATGTCAGCCATTTCTCCCCAACAGGGCGACGTGCGGGTGGGGGTGGGATTCCTAGGGCACAGAGCGCAAAGGCTCCCTCTGCCCCCAGGCAGTGCCCAGACGCTACACCACCCACCGGGTCCAGTCTAAGCTCTGCCCACAGCCGGGGCCAGCCCCTCAACCCCCTACATTCCAACAAGGACCCCATGAGGCAGGAACAGACAGGGCTTTCAGGATGCATGCCTGCCAGGGGGGATGAATTATTACCCCCCTGCTATGGCAGAATTATCTGCCATGAGCTCAGGGTGGCATTTCACGTGCCAAAGGTTGGCTGGCCCTGCCCTGGCCCTGGCCGCTTGGCTCCGGGGCCCTCATTCCAACTGTGCAAGGACAGAAACTTTATTCTCTTCCACTGCAAGAGGCCTCCGCCCCTCACCATCTGTGCAGCATCCCCCTCAGGGATCCCCCTGCCCCCAACCAGGGGCCAGGGCCTCCCTTCTCCATGGCTCAACACAGAGCGGATTAGATAGGGTGATTCCAAAGTCAAGTTTCCCAGGTCCTTTTAAGCCGGGGATTTTATTGACAGGGAAAGCCATTGTTCCCAAGATGTCCCACCCCAACCTGTCCTGCTTTCTGCATGAAGCCCTGACAGATTTGAACAGCTGCTGCAGCTGGAACAAGCTTCTTGTGGAAGGAGCCAGGGCTTTGGGAGCCAGACAGCCCTTGGTTTGAATCCCAGTTCTGCCACCTACCACCTGTGGAACTTGGGCACTCTACCTGAAGTCTCTGGTCTCAGTTTCCTCCTCTGTAAAATGGGGATGACAACCTTGATCTTCCAGGAATGTTGTGAGGTTGAAATGAGCTAATGGATGTGCGAAAGCACTGAGTGGGAGCACAGAGGGCGTACAGCAGGGCAAGGCACAATGCACCATGAGGGACCTCAAAGACTGACTTGGGGTATCACCCTCGGTCTGACCCCCAGGGCCTAAGGTCGGGCCAGACCCAAAGTGAGTTGTCGGCAAACGCGAGCATATCCTCAAACTGATGCTCTTCCTTGCCTTCTCTAACAGAGAGTGGAGAGGGCAAATGTCTTTCATTCAGTGAGCCTACTTGGATTGATTGGTAGTGGTCGTCTACGGGAGCTGCCCACGCAGGCCCAGGACAAGGGAGGACAGTGAGGGATCAGCAATGTTTGCCATGAGAACAAGAAGTTTGGGTGGTGAGATATATGCTACGTTTGCCGTTTCTGTTATAGAACAAGGTCTAAATAATACTTCTCATTCCAGCTTTTGCCTGGATTTGTGTAACAGCCTCTACGTTGATCTTTCTGCTTGCTGTCCCTTCCTACCCTCTGATCTTCAGCTTTAGCTTCTAGAGTGAATTTTCTAAAATGAAAATCTGGCCATTTCGCTCCATTACCTGTCACTGTCCCATGGCTCCTCCCATTGCTCTGAGGATCCCAGGGGTGGCTTTTAAGGCCTCCATTCACCTTCTCAGACTCATCCATGGCCCCTCACTTCCAAATATCCCAACCTCAAGCCCCATCGATCTGAGGGCCTTCAAGAACCAAGATGTGAGGATCCGAGGCAGCTTGGAAAGTCAAACCCAAAGCCCTGTGCCCAGACTCACAAGATCAGAGGGGTAGCCAGAGAGTTCACTTCATTTACCACCAGTGAGTTTAACAAACCAGAGGGAGCTGGTAAACTTCCAATGGACCCTGAAGTACAGTTTAGCAAAGCTGTCACCTGCTCACCCTTAACCACACTGATGGGATTAGTCCAGAGTCGCCCCTGCAGAGGGGAATTTACACTGCTCTGTCTCCTGATTGCCCATTCCAAGACAAATCTCCTTGGCAGCCAGACACAGGGTAGAGGCTTCCAGGCACCGCTGCGTCCAAAGCTTTCTAGTCCAGGGTCCAGGCATGTATGAGGGCCCTTGCTCCACAGAAGGCCAGTGGGGTTCCTCCTCATTCCCTCTCAGTTCCAACTCTTGCTATTCCCCTGAAGACAATCAGATATTTCCGTCTTTCAGTTTCACAAACTCCTACCCTATGCTACCGCTCTGGCCAGGTACAGAGATGAGCCTTGGGGATTCAGAGATGGCGCAATGCAAAAGTGTTCAGTGGACACCGTCAATGAGCCAGACAGGAAGGGCTGATGATCAGGGAGCATAACCAGTGCCACATGGCTGAGGAATGAGGAACTCATAAACAAATCTCCATTTGTTTCTAAAAGTTTGGGATGTCGACTAAAATGCTAAGGAAGAGTCTAGACTTGCTGAAGAGGCAAGCATATGAATGAGTTCCTTGAGGGAAAATAGCTTCTTTAAAGAAAAGAATCCAAACAGGTTTTTTTTCTTTCTTTCTTTTTTTCTGTTTAACTTTTTACTTTGAAATAATGACAAAGTTATAGAAAAATTAGAAGAGTAGCACAAATACCTCCTAAATACTCTTCCCCTTGATTCACCAATTATTCACATCTTGTGACATTAGCTTTATCATTCTATGTACAGCTTTTTTCTGAACACTTGAGGGTAAGTTGCAAATATGATGCCCCTTTTCCCCTAAATACCTCAGTGTACATTGCCTAAGAACATGAACGTTCAGATAACCACAGTACAATTAGCAAAATCAGGAAATTTAGAGATGACATAAAATGATATCTCATCTACAGGTCTTATACAAATTTGGTGAAGCTTAGAGCATTTTTCTTCCAGTTCAGGTTCTAATCCAGAATAACACATCACATTTAAGTCTCCCTTAACTCTAGAACGGTTCCCTAGCCTTCCCTTGTCTGCCATGACATTGCCATTTTTGAAGAGTACAGGTCATTTATTTTGTAAAATATTCCACGATTTTCATTTTTCAGAGACTTCCTCATGATTAGATTCAGGCTATGCATTTGGGGCAGAGATACCACAGAAATGATACTATGTCTTTCTCCATACATCATATTAAGAAGCACTTGATGTCAATTTGCCTTATTACTGGTGACGGTTACTTTGATCACTTGGTTAAGGTGGTGTCCACCAGTTTTATCTACTGTACGATCCCTATTTTCTCTTTATAAATAATAAGTAATTTGCATGGGAGTACTTTGATGCTATATAAATATTTTATTTCTCATCAAGTTTTCACCCTCTAATTTTAGCATCTTGATCTTTATCTACATTAATTATTTCTCTGATGATTGCAAAATTGTGACTTAAAATTTTCTATTATTATGAGTCAGCGTTCTACTGAAAGAAGAGCTTACAGTATACATACATACAGTGGTTGATGGGCACATGAATTCTTATCTTATTCAATGGGTTATAATTCATTACTATTATTGGGACTTCCCTGGGAGCCCAGTGGTTAAGAAACCGCCTGTTAATGACGAGGACATGGGTTCGATCCCTGGTCCGGGAAGATCCCACATGCCGTGGAGCAACTAAGCCCGTGTGCCACAACTACTGAAGCCCGCACACCTAGAGCCTGTGCTCCACAAAAGAAAGCCCACGTGCAGCAAGAAAGACCCAACGCAGCCAAAAATAAATAAATTTTAAAATTCATTACTATTATTATTTACTTGATAACCAAATTGTTCCAGATTTGGCCAGTGAGAGCTCATTCAAGGTGGCTGCTATGTCCTTTTGATGTGTCTCTCTTATTCGTTGAGCACTTCCTTATTTTCTGACACAAAAGGATGCTCTAGGCTCATCCTATATTTTCTCTGGCCTTGCCCAGGAACCAGCCATTTCTTCTAGCAGCTCTGGTTTCCCCAGGGGAGGATGGTATTGTGGTAGTTAGAAGCAAGGAGCTGGGCACAGCTGGGCTCACTGTTCGCAGGGTATCATTGCTTCTAGGTCCTCTCAGTGGATAGAACTAGGAAACACATACACGTATAAATATGAATCCAAGAGTTCATACTGATGCCTCCAGTTCCCATCCGATACCACAGTGTTCTTCCTGGCCTTCCCCATTTCCTATTTGTATGTTCCTTCTACAACAGTGAGAAACCTGCCTCTCAACATCCTCAATACATTTCACCTTTTACTCAGTCCGCCAATGCACAGAGACTAGTTTCATAATTAGTTACTATGAAAAACAAGCCCATTAGGTAGAGTTCAGCATTTGTTTGCAATTCTTTTTATCTTTAGATTGAGCGTATATATCAAAGTTCTGTGTTCAAAAGCTACTTGGGGTGCTTGCAGTACAGATACTAAAACTGGAGCGATACAGAGAAGATTAGCATGGCTCCTGCACAAGGATGACCAAAAAATAGTTACTTAAATTAGCCCTTTTTTTCACTTCAGTGTGGTTTGTTATTCATTTGAAACATAATTCAATAATTTATAAATACAGAGCTACTTCATTAGAGATTTTTACTTCTTTCCATAGCTTGTTTTAGTTCTCTTATAAATAACATGTAACTAAATTTTCTTTTCCGCACTTTTTTCAGCTTGTCTTCTTGTTTTTGGTTTAATAAAGGAAATTAACCCAGTTACATGTATAGTGAAAGCTAACATGTCTGGTCTTTTCCCTGACATCTTGTTTGTGTTATTTCTTTAATATGGATGGGAGAGAATCAGGAGAACCTTGTATCTGCCAGAGCCCAGCACCTGGTCTGGAGCGTATCAATGCTCAGCAGATATTTGTGGAATGTTGGCTGGAAGCTTAACAAGTGACTTCCCCTTGTACCTGGATAGATAGACACAGGGTCTTGACCTTACTGTGATTATAACGATGACTATGGCAGTAGTTACCATTAAGTTGAATAATTATGAAAAGTCTTAGCAAAGGGCCTGGATGGGGTGATCACTGAATAAACCGCACCTGCTATTGATTGAGCACTGACTAAGAACGAGGCATGGTGTCCCATTATCTTATTTAATTCTCCCAATAATCCCATTTTACAGATGGGGAAACCTGGGGTTTAGGGAGTCATTTGTTCTTATACCTAGGAAGCAGTCAAGTTGGGATCTGAATCCAGACCTGACTTCAAAATCCACACTTTATCCACCATATGTCCCAGCCTCTACGAATGCAAAGACAAACACATAGAGTCAGCTAATTCCAGGAACTCTGAAGCTCTTGCTCACAAGGTCAAACATTCCTTAGCTGGACCCAACTGCCAGCCAGTCCCCTGGAAACCCACAGCCAGATTAGAGGCCAATCCCAGGAAGTCAGGCCCATAAGGGTATAAGGAAATGCTCCTTTGTTGGACTTAAAACAGTTGGCCAGAGTATGGGAAACGAACATTCTCATGCTCTGCTAGTGGAAGCATAACGACAGCCAACATCAATGAGAACTTATTCTGGACCAGGCCCTTTACACTGGGATTTTTCAACCTCAGCACTGTTGACATTTGGGACTGGATCATTCTTCGTTGGGGTGGGGAGCACTGCCCTGTGCATGTAGGACGTTCAGCAGCATCCCTGACCTCTACCCACCAGATGTTAGTAGCACCCCACCCCAGTCGTGACAACCAAAAATCTCTCCAGACATTGCCAAACATCCCCTTGGGGGGCGGGCAAAGTCACCCCAGTTGAGAACCACTGCTTTATATGTATTACACTAATTTAATTGTCACAACAAACTGATGAGATTGGTACTTTCATTATACAGATAAGGAAACTGAGGCACAGATAAGTTAAAGTCCTACCAATAATGAGCACAGAGTAGGGATTAAAATCCAAGTAGCTGGAGTCCAGAGGCCACAGTGCTTCACTGCAGTGGCCAGCCTATCTGATCTGACCTTTCCAGAGAACAGTTTGGCAGAATATTAAAAAAAAGTAAACATGCATACCCTTTAGCCCACAGTCCCATGTCTAGGACGTTAAAGAAATGTACACACAAAGCTGTCATCTCATTGTTTACACTCAGCGGAAAGCTGGACGTGTGGTAAAGACCCATCTGGAGGGGACTAGCCTTCCTCCTGGGCCTGAGCACTGAGCTTGAGCCAGACATAATTTTTTAACCATGTAATTTATTCTGCAGACAATAAAAAGGGTTATGCAGATTTGTACTGACAAAGAAAGATGTCCTTGACACTGGATTGAAATAAAAAAATTAAAAACCCACATGTATAGTATGGTTTTACTTCTGTAAAGTTTTATGTACATATAGCAAGGGGGGAAAGTGCCGTTTGTAACAAGAGGTGATTACAGTAGCTCTTGCACTTGTTTAGAATATTATCTGATGGGATGCTTGGCGTGAGAGGAAGGCCAGTCACAAAAGGCCACATGTTGTATGATTCCATTTATATGAAATGTCAGAATAGGCAAATCCATAGAGACAGAAAGATCAGTGTTTGCCAGGGCCTAAAGAGAGGGGGACAGGGGAGTGACAGCTAATGGGTATGGGATTTCTTTATAGGGTGACCAAAAATATTCTAGAATAAGATAGTGATGACGGTCCCACAACCTTGTGAATATACTAAAAGCCAGCGAATTGTATGCTTTAAAAGGATGAATGTTACAGTATGTGAATAATGCTTCAGTAAAACAGATTTTGACAGGGAGAAATTGACAAATCCAAAGCAGTGATTAGGAAGCCAGTGACACAGTAGAGAATCTATTCCCCCAGGGATCCAGAGGACTATTGGAGGGGGCATTTCCCTCAGTGCGTGGAAAGAGGAGCTGCAATTAGTTGAATGTTGAAGAGTGCCTGGACAACTTGGGGACGGCTGGGGCTGACACGTGGCTTCCGAATACATAGATGTGTACCTGCTTCTCCTGCTTCTCTTTACATTACTCTGAGTTCAAGTTCCAGTAGCCTCTTGAGTTAGAGGCTACTCCCTTTAACAGGCTTTAGTGGCACCAAAGGATAAAGCTCTAGCCGCCCCCCCACCATCAACTCCACCAGCCCCCACTCCCACCCTAGGAAGCCCACAGTCCAGGTAAAAACAATGTGCTCATCTCGTTACATAATCACTGTGGGATAAACCCTTCCTGCTTCACTTCCAACCAGATCGACACCCCTGAAAACCCAACTCAAAATCACTTCAACAACATGGGGACTTGTTTTCCTTGTATAACAAGAAGTCCTGGGCATGGCAGTCCAGGATTGTTTATTCAAAGGCTCAGTGACATCAGTAAGGACTCAGATTCTTGCCTTTTTTGCTTGGCTGCCCTCTCATCTTGTCTCATCCTCAAGGGTGCAAGATGGCTGCTGCAGTTCTGGATCACACCTTCACCATCAACGTCCAGAGGCAGAAAAGGGATTGACTTGGTCCTTCTCAGAAGTTCTTCTGAAGTTCCTTCCCTCCTCATCATCAGAGCTGGACCACACGGCCTGGCCGTACCCAACTACTGGCAAGGGGCTGAGGACCACCGTGATCAGTTTAGACTCATCAGGATTTACCTGAGTAAAATAGTAACTTAGTGACCAGAGGGGTAGATGCCAGAACAAAACCCAGTCTCTGCAGCGATGGAGGAAGGGGAACAGGCAGCCAGCCACGGTGGCCACATCGGGATTCCTTCCCCACAGGCCTTGCCCTCTGCCTGGCACGCCTTTCTCAATCTCTCCAGGTTTACGCCTCCTCTTCCTTCACATCAGCTGGGCACCTCCTCCAGAAAGCACCCCCGTCCTCACTGGCTAGGTCAAAGAACCAGCACCCTCTTTGTAGCTCTGGCCGTAGTTGCAATTAATTAATTACGTGTGTCATTATATTTGATTAAAATCTGTCCCGCGGAGGCAGCTCCACCCTTTATCCCCAGAACCCAGTCAGAGTCTGGCACAGAGTAGGTACCCGGTAAACAGTTACTGGCTAGACAGATATGTCAGTATGTTACAAGAAGCAGATGTGAGGTCTGGAAGATGATATCAAGAGTCTTCTCTGAGCGGTGAGATATTTTGTTAAAACATAACCCACACAGCAGAGTGCCGACATCTTAGGCGTAGCTTGATGACTATACAAATGAACACACTGGTGTAAGTAGCTGGAAGGTGTGATAATGGAGTAATTTTATTTTCCCCTCTGTCCTTTTCTGGGTCGTTTAAATCTTTTTCAATCTTACAAGGGGCTGGGTCATTTTTACAAAAACAAAACTTTTATTTATTTATTTTTTTAACAAAGAAAACGTCATTTTCAACTATTTGGATGTGGAAGGAACCCATGGAGTGCTAAGAATTTCTTCTTCTCTTGTTTTATTTTCCCTCCCTCCTTCCCCTGACCCCGAAGCAGGGGCATCCTCTTTGATAACCTCTTCCTATCCTCCAGGGGATAGGTATGAATTTGTTACAAAGGCCCAAAGGCTGTGCTGGGCTCAGGAATAAAAGTGAGGCAAAAAGGTAAATTTCCATGAGAAAATTATACAGGTGTTTGTGTTTTACTTTTCTTTTTCTCCAAAAGCGGGAATTTGGGAGATTCGAAACATCTGGCTCTTATAATAAAGAATTGGAACCTATTCTCAAAGAAATGCCCAGATTAATAACTTGTATGTGATGAAGCGTTCATTCACTCATTTGTTCATTCACTCATCTGTTCACTGGTGTCTGCTTCTGTGCCTGGTCCATCCCGAGTGTGGGGAGTATAGAGATGGATCAGATCTGGTGCCTGTCCCCAGGGAGATTCCCTAGGCAGGGTAGCCTTTGTAAATTGCTAGCTGCTGGTTTTGGTGCGATGGGTATTGGGCATGGGGGCGGTAAGACTGAACTGAGACTGGGGAAGCTGGTGGAGGCCAGGGCAAGTTTTCAACAGGAGAATGACATGATCAGATCAGGGTGCCTGCAGCGGGAAGGTGGGCTGGAGGGTGAGTAGAGAGAGTCAACACAGTAGTCAGAGCACAGTGGTGTGGCTGGGCCTCGCAGGGGCTGTGAGCACAGGGAAGGTGGAGGATTCAAGACAGTCTGTTGGGGCTGAATTGTGTCCCCTCAAAATTCAGATGCTGAAGTTTTAATTCCCAGTGCCTCAGAAGGTGACTGTATTTGGGGATAGGGCCTTTAAAGGTCATTAGGTAAGATGAGGTCATTAGAATGGGCCCTAACCCAATATCCACTGGTGTCCCCATAAGAAGAGATTAGGACAAGACAAGAACACGGGGGACCATGTAACAACATAGGGAGAAGGCAGCTACCTACAAGCCAAGGAGAGAAGCCTCAGAAGGAATCAACCCTGCGACACCTTGATCTCAGACTTCCAGCCTCCAGACAGTGAGAAAGTAGATTTCTGTTGTTCACACTCCCCAGCCTGAGCTGTCGAGCTGTCATGGCCACCTGAGAGAACAATTGCAGAGTCCAGCCATAGAGTGGAGAGACTTGGGGGATGCCTAGGTGTGAGAGCCAAGGGACAGAGAGGACAACCCCTGGATTCTGGCTGACACAAGAGATGGAAAGAGCTACCATCACTGAGATGAGGTAGGTGCTGGGGAGAAGGAGATGTGGGCCCCATGCCAGCCTCCACCCCGTCCCATCTCCTGCCTCTTGGGCTCCGAGGACCCTGGCCCCAGGACATGCAATGGCTCCACCAGTGCTTCAGGCTTGCTAGCTCCATGCCATGGTGACAGATGCTGTCATATCCTGCCTCTGTGCAGCCTGGGTGGGGTACTGCCAGCTGGGCATTGCCTCAGTGTGAAGAAGTGGAAGGAAGGGAGGCCCAGCTAAGGCCCAGGCACAGATAGGGCCAAGGGCACCCATCCTTCCAGGAAAACAGTCTGGTCACCAGGATACGGCTCATCACCTTGCAGATGGCCCAGCCCAAGATGCAGTTTACTTGGGCGCACTGGGTTATTGGGCATCTCTTTCACTCCTGGTGATAATAAGAGCACCTGCTACCCAGGTATTGCATGTCTCCCCAGGCTCAGAGAGGTGAAGTGACTTGTCTAGGGACACACAGCTGGTGGGATACGTCTGTCTCACGCTGGAGCCCATGCTCTTAACTGTTCTGATGGCACATTTCATTAAGTTTTCTCTCAAAGGGGGCTTGGGCGATCAACATTGGACTTTGTTAGTAACTTCTAGAGAGCATGGAGATTACATAAAGAGAAGTCATCTCTGAATATATGTTTCTGAATTTTATGTTTAAGAATATTTTTTAAGAAGGTTGCACGGCTCATCTGCTAAAAATATTTAAGTGTAAGAACTTGGAAGCCCTTGGAGGCAGGAAATAGTAATTACTGCAAAGCTCTCAGTCGGCATGAATGCCTGCCAATTCCCAGGTCATCTGGGGAGTCCAGGCCCTGCCCCAGACCGGCCCTTGGGGAGTCCCCCACCACATTAGAGGCCCCGGCCAAAGCCACTTCCTTGGACTCGGCTGAGCTCTGAGCCTGCCTGGGAGTTAGCCTGCTTCCGAGCTGCGGTTTTTGCCCTGATGTGCTAGGAGCCGTCCCATGGTCTGACGCCTGGCTTTGGATGATTCCTTGCCTCCCAGGGGAGGCTAAGGGAGAACTGGGGCCTGCATGTAGTAGGTCCTGCGTTCAAATCCCACCTCTACCTCCTAAAAGTCCACAAGACTTGAGTGTGGGCTGTGGAGCCAGACCCTGGATTAGAACCCAGTCTCGACCACTTCTCAGCCATGTGGCCATGGGCAACTCATTGCCCTGTGCACTTTAATTTCCTTACCTCTCACATGAGGATTAGAATGGTTCTGACCTCACAGGCTGTGGAGAGCATTAAATGACACAGTATGTATAAAGCCCTTGGAACAGTGTCTGACACAGACTAAGTGCCCAGTAAATATGGGATATTACTGTTACTGTGTCTTTGGGCAGTGCCCTTTCACCTCCCTGAGCCTCAGTTTCCCCACCTGTAAAATGGGAATAATACTAGACCCTACCTCAGAGCACTGATGAGCAGATTAGATGAGACGATGCAAGGAAAACAGTTAGCACAGTACCTGGCAATTAGTGAATGTTCAACGAATTGTTAGCAATTATATTTATTATCCCAAAGCCCTTCTGGGAGGCTCACACTCTGGAAAAGTTGCCTGAGAAGGTTTAAGGATTAAATTAGTGAGAAAAGAGGCAAAGCCATACCATCTAACAGTTTCTAGAGCAAGGGTGGCCAGCAGCCCCGGGGCACTGTAAATGCCTTGGTGAGTGGCACGGGATGGGCACAGGACACGGAACCACGGAGGGGCTGGAAGGCATCTTGTTTGGATGCTGAGGCTGGAAGCTGGCAGCAGGGAATTCTAGGAGTGGAATGGGCTGGGAGGATGTCAGTTGTAAGCTTGAGGGACTGGACTAGGGGGGCAGACTGCCAAGGCCAAGGGTGGGGTGGGGTGTGGCAGCCTGGAATCTGAGCCTGTGGGTGGGAGGGGGGCATGGTTCCAATCTGGCCACAAGCTCAGGCAGGTCCCTGCCCGTCTGAGCTGCTCTTCCTCATCTGTTAAGTGGAGCCAATGATGTACTGAATGACTCAAGGCACACTTGTGTGCTCCACTGCACGCGCATGGTAGGGACTCAATTACAGGGTTGTTAATACAACCTGGAAGCCTGGTCAGGTGTGGGGAGAAGCTAGTGACTGATCCACCTGACTGCATCTGAGACAGCCCACAGGCAGGTGGCAGAGGGTGCAGGACCCTCAAGCCTGGCGTTACAGTATCTTGGGCTTCCCTCCGCTGCTCCCTCCGCAGGCTGAGACCTGGATGGTTTCCCTCGGGTCCTAAATGGGGAAGAAGATTTCCCAGCCTAGTTGTGGGATTGGTCCTGATGCCAGTGGGCACTGGAGAGGGGCCCTGTGGGTGAGGCTGTCCTCCAAGTGCCTTCTGTACACTCCCCACGCCCTGCAAACTACTTCCTGAGACTCGCCCAGGGCCCTTTCTCCCCCCAGCTGGTCAGGATCATCACACCTTCCTCCCTAGGGCCTAAGCTGTGGGTCTCTCTGTGCTGGGAGTTCTGCCTGTAGCCTCACTGCCCTCCCAGCTCTGAGACCATGACCTCCAGTCACAGGAGCCCTGTAGGGGCTTGGCACACAGTCAGGCTCTGTCCTCTGGGGGGATGCATTCTGTAGACTTTTATTAATAACAACAATAGTTTTGCACTTTCTGTGTGTCACGCACTGAACTAAGCTCTCGCTTGCATTGAGAATGAACAATGGGGGCTTCTCTGGTGGCGCAGTGGTTAAGAATCCGCCTGCCAGTGCAGGAGACACAGTTTCAAGCCCTGGTCTGGGAAAATCCCACATGCTGTGGAGCAACTAAACCCGGTGCGCCCTAACTACTGAGCCTGCGCTCTAGAGCCCGCATGCCACAACTGCTGAAGCCTGCGCACCTAGAGCCTGTGCTCCGCAACAAGAGAAGCCACCGCAGTGAGAAGCCCGCACACCGCAACGAAGAGTAGCCCCCGCTCGCTGCAACTAGATAAAGCCCACATGCAGCAACAACGACCCAACGCAGCCAAAAATTAATTAATTATTTTAAAAAGAAAATGAACAATGACCCTGTGAGGTGGGCTCCATGATCCCATTCCTAGGCTCAGGGACATCCCATATCTCACCCAGCATCACGCAGTGGAGGGTCCAACCAGGGCAGACTGATACTAGCTGTTCCTTATGCAGGAACCACACTGTCTTTGTGGAAAGAGCACTGCTTTAGGTGTTTATAGGCCTGAGCTCTGCCTCTCTCAGGTGACCTTGGACAGCTTTCCAACAGCTGAGATGAGCCCTGCCCTGCCTCCCCTAGATGGGATCATGGATAACAAATATTACCCCATTACCCCCATATCAGTCGTGGTTCTTCAGAGAAACAGAACCAATAGGATAATCTACATCTATGTCTATGCCTATGCCTATGCCTATGTCTATATCTATATCTGTATCTTTTTTAAATATATATTTATTTAATTATTTAATTATTCATTTTTGGCTGTGTTGGGTCTTTGTTGCTGTGCACAAGCTTTCTTTAGTTGTGGTGAGCGGGGGCTACTCTTCATTGTGGTGCATGGGCTTCTCATTGTCGTGGCTTCTCGTTGTGGAGCACGGGCTCTAGGCACGCAGGCTTCAGTAGTTGTGGCACGTGGGCTCAGTAGTTGTGGCTTGTGGGCTCTAGAGCTCAGGCTCAGTAGTTGTAGCGCACGGGCTTAGTTGCTCCGCGGCATGTGGGATCTTCCCAGGCCAAGGCTCGAACCCATGTCCCTTGCATTGGCAGGCAGATTCTTAACCACTGCGCCACCAGGGAAGCCCTATATCTGTATCTTTTTAAGGAATTTGTTCATGCAATTGAAATTCGTAGGGCAGGCTGGTAGGCTGGCAGGCTGGTAACTCAGGTAGAATTTGATGTTGCAGTTTTGAGGCAGAATTTCTTCTCTGGAAATGTATTTTGCTCTTAAGACCTTCAACTGATTGAAGGAGGAACACCCATGTCATTGAAGGTAATCTTCAGCGACTTAAAGTCAACTAATTGTAGAAGTCAGTGTTAACCACATCTACAACACACCTTCAAAGCCATAACTAGATTAGAGTTTGGTGTTACAGCCTAGCCAAGTTGACACATAAGACAGACCATCACATCCCCAATTCATATCCAGGGAAACTGAGGTCCAGAGAGGTGAACAAGCAGCCCAGATCCCACAGATACAACTTGGAAATTGGGAAACAGGATCCTTGTCCACATATATGTCTATGCTAACATCTTTAGGGAGTAGGATTTCAGGTGATTTTTACTTTTTTCTTTATATCTTTCTTACTGTCTAGTATTTTTTTAATTGTACATGGATAACTTTTATAATCACAAAAAAGTAAATAATTTTCACTTTGAAAAAAATGAGATTTTCTGAGACTATATCATCCTAGGTAGATAAAGCATTAAAAAAAAAAGTTATTAAAAACAGTGACAAGTCTACAACTGATTATCCAAAGACTCAGAAAAACAGCATAGATAGATGAAAGAAATGTAACCAGAGCTTAGCTAATGGTGATTCTAGGTGGAAGATAAATTGATACTCATTGAATACACTTGGACATTTTCTGTGAGCCTTATTGTTCAAAATAAATACTTGGTTGAGAGGGGGATTTCAAAATAACTGGAGAGCGGGAGTAAGTGTCGACATAAGTGGGACATACAGTCCTTACCTACTTAGGTGATGGATATGTGGGGAAAGACTTCAGATTTCAAAAAGTTAAGAGCACGGGCTGTAATTTTTAGGGCAACCACTAAAAGTGCAAACTTTCCAAATGATTAGAAGGAAAAATAGATAATCGGAGTAAGATAAGAAAGGAGAGAAAAAGGAAATGTATAACAAAACAAGAAAAATAGAAGGCACAAAAGAAGAAGGTGGATTTAAATACCCAAGTAACTCGGGAATTACATTAAGTGTGAATGGACTAGATGATCCAACTAAGAGTCACCTCTAAGAACAAAGGATATAGCAAGGTCAAAAATAAAGATACACCATGAAAATAACAACCAAAAGAAAACCGGCATAGCTATATCAACAGCAGACAAAACACACTTGAAGGCCAAAATCACTACTAGAAATAATGACATTTTATAATGACAAGAGGTTTGATTTGTCCATAAAATTAGCAATTTAAAAACGATATGCACCTAATAAAGTAACTTCAAAATATATAACACAAGTAGTAGAAGAAATACAAGGAGAGACAAGACAAACTTCACAGTCATAACGGGAGACTGTAACATATTTTCCTCAGTAATTTATAGAAAAGGCAGGGAAAAAAAAATCAGTGAGAATCTAGAAGATTAAACAAGATTAAGAAACCTGATCTAATGGAACCATCTGGAACGCAGCAGCCACACTTCCAGAAGGCACTGCCTTTGCAAGGACAATGCAACATCTGCAAAAAAATGACCACATACTGGGCCACAAAGTGAGGGACTGAGATCATTCTGAGCATGCACTCAATCTAGAAATCAATTACATAAAGGATAACTAGAAAATCCCCACACATCTGGAAATTACGAAACACACTTCAAACATAAAATCATTAAGAAAACCTTAAAAATGGGCAAAGGTGGAGAGACCCACTTGGGGCCTGGGGGAGGGGAACCTGCCTAGGAACCTCATCAGTTTTGTTTGTGGGGACAATGGGATGTGTGGCCATCTGACCCCATTATTCCTGAGTGGTTTTGCAAAGCCAGCACTTATTGAGCACCTAGTGTGTGCCAGGTCTGTGTGCTCTCTCCTGATTTCTCACCAGGAACTTCTGTGGCAGGTCCCCATTCCATAGAGGACCAAACTGAAGCTTGAAGAGGTCAAGTGACTCACCCAAAGTCACTCAGCTATAAAGCAGCCCAGGGCTGTCAGATCCCATGATTGTAATTACCTATGAGGCTGGTAGGATATACTCCTGTTTTTCAGATGAGGAAACTGAGGCTTATGGCATAAAGCCAGTAAGTGATAGGATTTGAACTGGGGATTTGAGCCCCGGTCTAACTGGGTGTTAAGCCTTTACAGAGTGGGAAACTGAGGGAGGGCCGCTGGGACTTGCATGGGAATGCACGGCTGGGGGTGACTGGAGGCTGGGATTCAGGCCTGAGCTTCTGGAAAGGCTGGAAAGGGAAACAAGTCTGAGAGGAAATGACTGCAAATGCCTCCCACCCGGACCCAGGCAGGAAGGGAAGGACAATGCCCCAGACAGACTGAAGGAGAGGGCTTCTCACCCCCTAGCCCCGGGGCTGACAGGATTCCATTATCGTGAGGTCTCAGGGGCAGGGGCAGCTGAGCAAACAGCAGTCCTCTGGCAAGACACAAAATGGCCATTGAGGAGGGTTGGGGCCTTGGGGGAGCAGGCTGGGGGGGCGGGGTACACGGCTGCTGTGACCAGCCCCTAGGTGGAGGAGGGAAGTGCTGCCTGCAGGGCATGCCAGCCACCAACCCTCTCAAAGTATTGATGAGGAAGCCAAGACACTGACCTGGGATCATACTGAAGGTCAGCCCCCAGCACTCTGGCCGTGCGGTGAAGGACTCAGTGGCCCCCTGTGGGCGCCAGTGTGCTGTTCCTGGCATGAGCAGGTGAGCCCAGGAAGCCACAAGTTGCATATAGTTAATCCTGGAGCTCCAGGTTCCAGTGGCCAAGAGCAGACCTAGCCCAGAGAGGCCCGGCAAGGAGCCCAAGGTCACACAGCAAATGGAGGCTGCTAGTCTCTCCCTGCCCTGCCAGAGCTGCTCCTGCTTTCTGGCCAGAGCTCCATTTCCCACTCCACACCTGTCTCCCAACCCCCATGTACCAGCTGTCTTCTCGGAGGGCAGCACAAGGCTGGTCAGATTTCCACAGGGCATGTCGTTGCCAGGTGTGGCTGAGACAGTTGGCAGGGCAGGTGGGTAGAAGGGGCTGTAGCTGCAGGAGGCTCCAGCTGGGATCAGCTGCTCCACACCTGCTCTGGGCTGCCTAGGGGGCAGGCACTCCGGGGTATGCCAGACCCTGGGTCTGCATCCTGACTCTGCCCCTGAAGCTGGCTGGTAATCCTGGCTTTGAGGCTCTTCCTCTCCCAGGCCCTCGAGTTCCCCATGTGCACACGCACTCACCCTATGTGATGAAGTAACACGGTGTGGGTGTGCGTAGCGTGGTGCCTGCTAGCATTGTGATGATTGGGTTATTATAATTACCTCCTGGTGGTCTGAGGAGAAAAGGTCAGGAGGCCTGTGGGCCATGTGACTCCCAGAGTTCAGTTCTTCCTCTCGGGTAGCCAGCACTCACTTCCTAAAGCCCAGTGTGGTCCACCCCCTTGTCCCTGCGGAATGCCTCTCACTGCTCCCCAAGCGCAGTCCACAAATATTGTGAAATTAGAGTCATTCTGGCTGGAGTGGAGCCAGGGGCCCTGGGTCCATCCCTGGGTCTCCTCCTCACGACCTTTCACCCCCTGAAGGAGTTCTGAGGCTCCTTCTTGCACCCTCTGGGTTCCATAACATCTACTTTGAGAACCACTGGCCTGGCAATGTGTTCCAAGCCCCTTAGTCTGGCACTCAAGGTGCATTCCCTGCACCTCTCCTCAGCTTCTCATTCCTGTTTCCTGTGGATGTCCCCCCAGTTGCCCAGTGCCCCCCACACCCCATTCCTGCCTCCCAGATCCTCTCCCTGTTTTGCAGCTGGCAGATACCCCCTTAACTCCAGAGGCCTAGAAGCCTACGGTCTCGGCCCAGAAGATGTCCCTCGATGCCCGAAGGGGGCCAATCCCTCCTCCCTGAGCTTCTTGGGCGTGGCAAAGCTCAGGAGCAGGCTCAGAGGGGTTGAGGGGCAGGGTTCAGCAAGAGCCAGAGGGAGGGATCTAGGTGAGAGGAAGGCAATGGGGGTGGAGGACAGAAACAAAGAAGGAAGGAAAGGGGAGAGGAAGAGGGGGGGAGCATGCCCCATCCCCCTTCCTGCCCTGAGGCAAAGCCCACTGTTCCCAGCTCCAGTGCGGAGGATTCTAAGATCCTCATTTTAGGGCCCTAGGTGGGCCACCAGCCCAGGGGACCAGGGGACAGAGGATAGGAGCCACCACCCATCCTGAGGCTCTTGCCCTTCAGTCCTCTGGGTAAAGCATCAGGCCAGATCTCACTGGGTGGACTCAAAGAGGTAGGACAGGGTTTAGTCTAACTCAGTGAGCAGAACCGTGGCTATGGCTGTCCTGCTGATGCTGTCGGGTCGCACAGCCTAGGTGCTGTGTGTTCCACCGCTCAGGGCTCCACTCCCAGATGATCTGCCTTCCTGAGCTACTTCCCAGGGTAGGGTCATGTCCCCCCAAAACCCCAGGAGGTGGAAATAGGTCCACTAGATGCTGACCTTGGTCTACTACCTTCACAGATGCCCCAGAGCCTGAGCCAGCCTCACCCTTTTCTCCAACTCTTCTCCCCCAGAGCCAGGATAGACACAGGGAGGCTAAGGAGCTGGGCACCAACTTCATCTGGATCCTATGCAGGGCCCAGGGGAGGCTGAACCCTGCTGGGTTAGGGATGGGCATCCAGGAGGACTTGGGCAAGTGTCTCAAAGCCTCACCATTAAGTTGGTCCTGAGCAAACAAATCCTGCATGCTTTTTCCTGGGCATCCATGCAAGCACCTAGTGCTTCAACATCTACTGAGCCCTTAGTTTAGGCCTGCCCCATGCTAGTCTCAGGAGTCCCCCAGAGCTGGCCCTGGCACCGTGGAGAGGGCAGTGGGGCCAGTGGAAACAGCTCACATGGCCTCTGACTTCAGACAGCTTGGGCTTGAGTTCCAGCTCTGTCTCCTTCTCATGCTAAGGCTAAGGCCTGGGGCAAAAAAAAACACAACCCTATTTCCCCATCTGTGAAATGGAGGTGAGGCTTCCCAGCAGATAGGGTCATTGTAAAAAATCACATGAAATGAGGGCTGTGAAAGGAAAACCAAAGCTGTACTGATGGAGAGTATATATGATATATATAATGTAGCCATTGATTCATTCATTCACCTATTCATTCATTCAAAAAGCATCTCCAAGACCTCCTTTGGGCCCATCCTGAGCACAGCTATGAATCATTGGCTTGCAGTCAGTGTGGCTTGGCAGAAGGGACTTGGGTTCAGGACCCAGGCCTGGCGTCCATTCTGGTTCTACTGTCCATCAATCACGTGGTCTTGGGCGAGTTACTTCCCCACTCCAACCCTCGTCTCCTCATCTGCAAAAAATGGGACTGTACCCCATTCTGAAGACTGATTGAGATCAGTCGTCCCAAGTAGGCCATCAAGTGCTGGGAGTTTCATCCCTTCCTCTACCTCTCCCCTGAATTTTTTTGGGTTGGGACTAATTTCTTCTGGATCCAGTGAGAGGGCAGTAAGTGGGGTTTGACCCCAGGCTGCAATCTGGGGAGACAGAGGGGGTGATTGAGGCTTGAAGGGGCACAATCACACAAGAAGTTATTGGTAACCACTGAAAAATAAGTAGCCATTTCCTGAGCACCTATTACATGCAAGTCCCAGGCCAGGCGCTCTGTTTACTTTGCCTCATTTAACTGGCAACACTTCCCTTCACAGAGCCCCTTGGACCAAGCATCACTGTCTCCACTTTACAGAGGGAAAACAGGGCTCAAAGGAGAAGTCACTAGAAGGACACCCACGCCCAAACTGTTCACAGCCATTCCCTTTAAGGAATGAGGCTGGAGGCAGTAGGTAGTGAGCGGACACTTGTGTTATTTTTTAGCCATATATATATATATATATATATATATATATATATGGCAGCCGGCATGTAATTTAAAACATTAAAAAAAAATTAAAAACATTGGTTTGTGTGCTAGGAATAAAGTTGTATAGAAATGTGACGGGGGGACCTTCCTGGTGGTCCAGTGGTAAAGCATCTGCCTTGTGATGCAGGGGATGCGGGTTCGATCCCTGGTCGGGGAACTAAGATCCCACATGCCGCCGGGCAACTAAGCCCGCGAGCCACAACTATTGAGCTCGCTCACCTCAAGGAGAGAGCCCGTGTGCCACAAACTACAGAGCCCATGTGCCCTGGAGCCTGCACACTGCAACTAGAGAAGAGTAAACCTGCACGTCACAACTAGAGAGAAGCCCACATGCCGCAACGAAGATCTCGCCTGCCGCAATGAAAGATCTCACTAAGACCAGACACAGCCAAAAAAGAAAAAAAGAAGAAAAAGAAAATAAATAAATATTTTTTAAAAAAATGTGACAGGGCCCAGAAGAGGCACAGAGGAGTGAGACCCAGGTTCAATGCCCTGTGTCAGCTGCAGGACCTGGGCCTGTCCCTTCCATCTCGGCAACAACCCCGGGATCATGGTGGGGCCATGAGCCACCCCAAATTGGCGTAATTGAAGGCACAGGCCTCACCCGAAGAATAACAGTGGCTGCAACACTGGGGGCTTGGGACAATGAGTGACTCTCCTGTCCTCAGGCTAGTCTTTAACACTGTTGTGTCCAGGATGTTTTAAGAATTAGAAAAAATTAAAGAAATGAAATAGCATAAAAGTCCTCTCTGGCTGGGCTGTGGCCCAGACTCCACAAGCTGCATGGGCCTGTCACAGAGGCCCTGCCCAGCCGTCCACCTGGCCCACCATGTTCCGTCTTCATCTGGGCCTGGCATCAGGAGGGTGGTGTGTCCGAGAACTCCACGGTGCTTGTCCCAGGGCCTCAGAGGTTTCTCCTTCTCTGTTAAGAGTCACTGGAACATGGGAGAGGCCCAGGGTGCCTGTGGGCAAGAGTTGCTGAACACAAGAGCTTGGAGCACAGGCATGGGGCCACAGCCCACGCTGGCGACAGGGGGTGGTGGTCAGGCCCCCTGAGCATCTCAGGTTCCTTCTGGCACCTGGGTCACTTTGCTACCCAAAGAGGAAAAAAGTCTTAGAAAAAAACACACTAAAAACATAACAAGGTAAATAAGACCAAGTCTCTACATCTAGCAAACTGTACCCCAAGAGAGCCCGAGTGGAAGGTGTGACTGACACTACAGAGGCCAGAAGCCAGGAGAGAAGAAAGCAGCATCATCCCACTTTTTTAGAAAGGGTGAGTCCCCCAGTCATGGACCAGCTAGCCCATTAGTAATTGCCAAGAAATTCTGGACAGATCATTCAGTAATGATTTGAGAGCGCTCAGAAAAGGAAGTGGTGACCAGAAATGCCAACAAGGGTCACTGGGAATTAAATCAAATTGCTCTTGCCTCCCTGCTTTAATAACAGGGCAACTGCACCCAATCCAGATATATTAATACCTGGGTTTCTGTAAGACCTGGCAGTTCGTCTATGTATCTTTGGGGCTACAGTGGGAAAATGTGGACTCACAATGTAATAATGCTTTAGTAACAGCTGACCAACCCAGAGCACTTACTACATGCAGGATACTATTCCAAGCACTTTGCATGTATTAACTCAAACCTCAAAGCAAACCTTACAAGATGAGTATTAATGATCCTCAATGTAAACATG
This sequence comes from Phocoena phocoena, assembly GCF_963924675.1. Lineage (NCBI taxonomy): Eukaryota > Metazoa > Chordata > Mammalia > Artiodactyla > Phocoenidae > Phocoena > Phocoena phocoena. The sequence goes on from NC_089224.1 coordinate 105,104,259, forward strand.
AGGAAAAGGAAGCACCGAACAGTTAGGTAACTTGCCCTAGGTCACTGCTGGTAGGTGATGCAGTCAGATTTGAATACAGGTCTGGTCCCTGAGCCCACAGGTGCACAGCTGATTTTAAACTGACCTAGAGACCCCCACTGATTAACAGGGGAGGGTGGAGGTGGGGGTGGAAGTCCAGATCTCATTGGGACGGGCAATCAGGATGCTCTGCCCTGGCTGAGGAGTGGGCACATGGCTCCCGCTGGGCCAATCATATGATCTCCAAAGATCCGGAAGTGCCCAGGCTTCACCCTGGATTCTCTGCCCTGCCTCCTGTCCTTCCCTGGCTGGCAGTGTTACAGTCCTTCCCATCTTTGATTTCTCCCCCTTAACCCAGCCCCTTCCCCTATGGTCCCTTTTGGCCATCGATGGTTTCTGTCATCTACAACCAGAGACCCCTGCTTGAGGCAGGAGCTCATAGCTCTCCTCTCAACTCAAATCTATCTCTAAGGCAAGGGGTCCTCCCCTAGCCTGACCATTAGTGATGGGTGTGGATGGGTGCAAAAAAAGTGAGAATCTCCGGTGACAGACCACAGGGCTCTGCCCTTATCCTCGTCCCGTTGACCATCATGTTCGCAATTTGGATTTAGAATACAGAAGGCCTACTCATAAAATTCGCAGCTGCCACAGCGCCAGAATTAATGCTTTGTGCAATGGCAGCCAGACTTACAATGCTTTCAAGACTAGACTGCTGGATGGGATCCAAAGAGATGACATTTAACCAGCGTAATGTAAGGTCTTTCGTGTTGCCGAAGAATCCATTGTGCAAGTACCAGCTCAGGGAGGGAGAGTTGACTGTACAGTAGTTCATGGGAAAAAGCTCCCACCGCAAATTCAGTGAGTCACCAGAATAATGTAGCTGTTGAAAACACAAATGACTCTGGTAATGCAGGCTGCGTTACTAGAGTTGGAGAAAACTGGAGATGACAGTCCCTTTCAACTTGGCACTTGTCAGTCCCTCCAAAGAGCATGTTTCCCGTTCTGGTCTTCATTCTTTAGGAGGGACAATGACAAATACAGTGCATTCCAATAAGGGTGGCCAAGGTTGTGCGGAAAGGACTGAGACTCAAGGGTGTTGATCACCCTTAGGTGATCCCTGCGTGCAGGGGAGTCCCAGAAAAGATGCCCCTGGCAAAACATTAGGGGACCAGCTGTGGAAATTACAGAGATGTTTTGATCAAAGCCCTTGGGGTGGCAAATAACCTAAACCACTGGAGCTTACTCAGCAAAATAAGGAATTGACTCTAAGAAAACAGGTGTGTTTCAGGATGGCAGCCTCGGGGACTGGAGCTGGGAGCTGGAAAGCTGACAGGAAGCAGGGCATCTGACTCTCCACCTCTCTCTCCTCTCTGCTCTCTTGCGACAAGAGTCTTCTCTGCTTCCTGGGGCACTGTTGGAAACCGCATCCTAGCCCTGGCACCACGTAATCCACCAAACTGCTCAGGCCTGGGGGTGATGGGGACAGAGAATGGGGGAGAAGGTGAGGAAGCCAGAAGAGGGCAGGAGAGGTGGGCAGGGGCCAAACAGGCAGGCCAGTTATTAAAGAATAATCCAACAAACACCTGGGTGCCCACTGCCCAGCTTCAAGCGCAAATATCACCAGGAGCAAGTACTCTTCAAGGCCCCCTGAATCCCCTTCCTTCCTCTCCCCACAGTTAACCCCTCTGGAGGTTTAGGAGTTACTCATTCTTTTCTTTATAGTTTCAGTACATATGGGTGTATACCTGAGAAACGGAAGGTTGCCTTTGGCACGTCTTGATTTTTCTATGAGGGGGATCATACTTATAGTGTCTTCTGCTATGTTGCTTTTTTGCTGAACATTTTTTATTTGGTTGCACTTCATGGCATGTGGGATGTGGGATCTTAGTTCCCTGACCAGGGATGGAGCATGTGCCCCCCACAGTGCAAGCTTGGAGTCTTAACCACTGGACCACCGGGAAGTCCCTTTTGCTGAACATTTTGTCAGATGTTTGCATGTTGATATGCAGAGCTGTAGTTTGTTCATCTCCCTGACTTTTGTAGCTTTCATTGTTTGACTGTACAACCATTTATTTCTACAGTCTTTGACTATTCAGGTTCTTTCCAGCCTTCTGGAACTACAAACAGTGCTGAATGTGTCCTTGGGAGTGGAATTGCAGACGCAGCCTGGGCCCATCTTCTACTGTGTTAGCGTAAGGTAGATTCTGACTCACCCAGGACTTTCCAACAGTCTGATGGGATAGGCTATCCTGCAGGGTAGTGAGATCACATTCACAGGGGTGAGGGCTGTGTGTTGGGGGTGGGGCAGAGGCTCATACCCCAACCTCCCCAAGCTTTACTGAAAGAGTGTCTGGTGCAAGGAATGAGCTGGGGGCCTAGGGGTTATTGGACATGGGTTTAAATCTCAGCTCTGCTACTCTCCAACTGTGTGACCTTGAGCAAGTCATTTTCCTTTCTGAATCTCTAGTTTTCTCTTTAAAATGGCTGTGTACCTATAGCAGTTTCAGAGGGAACCAAGGGGCCTGGGAAGGAAGATACTTTGAGGAAATGAAGAGAGGCGAAGCTGGTCCCAGGACCGTGGGTTACCTTCAGGGGATGGAGTGAGTGGGCAAATTCAGCAGAGAGCCCCCTCCCCAGGCAGTCTGGGCTGAGGGAGGAGAGAATATGGCAGGCTCCCTGAGAATGAAGAGATAGTCAAGGGTGGAAAATATCCCCCCAAACCTCTCTTGGAGTGTCTAGAAACTGAGTGACTCCATCCCACGGGCAGAGCCTGAGCCAGTGAAATACTTCTGCTGCCACCGTAACTGTGACCCACCCATCCCCACTCCTTCCCCTTGCTTAATGGTACACATCCTGCAGGTTCAGCCCCTGCCCAAACCCAGGGCTGGCCATACCTTCAGCCCCTGCTGGGCATGAAGCCAGAGAGCTCCTGATTACAAGGTCCTCTCTACATCATGAGGTGTATCTGCGCTGTGGGCCCCTTGGGTGATGGCTTAGGGCATCTGGAGCCTGACAAAGGGCATCCGGAGCTTTAGCTTGAAGTATTTTAACCTAAAGTGACAAAGATGGATGTCACCAACCGCCCCACCCCCCACCATTCTCTGAGCACTTACTGCACACCATTAAGAGGCACCATCTCACCAACTCTTGACAAGGCAACCACTGTCAGCACTCCCATTTTAGAGATTAGGAAACCAAGGCACTGAATGATCAGTTAGCTTGCCCAAGGTTGCAGAGCTAGTAGTTGGCAGAACCTGGGTTTAACCCAGAACTGTGGCTTTAACGCCCTATCTCTGGGGAAGGAGCTCTGACTCAGTCTGGGAGCTGGGCAAGGGAAGGCCAATCCAGGGGAAGTGATACTGGAGCTAGATCTCAAGGTAAGTGTCAGGCCAAGAAGGTGGGAAATACTGTGTGCACAGGCCCAGCGTGGGAGTGAAGATGGACGGATAGAAGAAAGAGCCCATGTGGATAAGTTCAGGGAGTAAGATGGGGCAGGGGACAGGGGCAGAATGAAGCAGGAGAGGTGGACATGATGTTTTGGTCTCTGAGGGCTCTGGAATTCATGGTGGGTGATTCCAACCACAGACTCCTGGGTCAAGCAGAAACGTTTTAACCCCAGCTACACTGCTACGGGCTGGGTGGTCGCTGGGCCTGGTGGACAAGGTCTATCCAGGGGACTCTGGGAGTGATAGGCTGCGCTGGGGAAGGCGGTTCTGGGCACTTCAGGTAAAGCAGGAGCAGCTAGGTGGCTGGGGCATGGGCTGCAGGGCACCTAAGCAGACAGCAGGGAGAGAGGGCCTGGGGAGCCAGCTATGGGGGAGCCGTGTTCAGGACCCATGCCTCGAGCTGGGGGGATGGGTGGCCACATAGGCCCAGATAGGTCCCTGGGGAGCCAAGACCTGGGCCTTTTGGGAGTTAGAATGGGGGTGGGGCAGCCTCAAAGCCGCCATTGTCGCCCCCTCGCCCGCCTGTCTAGGACCTAAAATAGAGCAGGAGAACGGCAGATCTCCATGAGAAGCATTTCTGGCAAAGAGGTCTGGGAGGAGGGGGTGTGAATCACCACTGGGAACACCTGAGTTTGAAGCTCCCAAAGCCCAGCTGTCCCAGCCCCATCCCCAGGGAGCCTGGAATCCACTGGCAAGTCGGGGAGTGGGGCTCCTCAGTCCTACTCCTGTCCAACTGTGGGGAGGGGACTGCATTCTGGCCCCAGTTCTGCCACGGAGGTGCTGGATGACTGGGCCAAATCTGCCCCCTCAGGGCCTGTTTCCCAGACTTCATGTGCTGTGAGGCCCCTGGAATTCACAGCAGGTGGTTCTGATATAGGCCTCAGGGTCAGACAGACATGGGATGAGGTCCCAATTCTTTTCCTATTGGCTGAGTGACCTTGAGCAAGTCCCCCGACCTCCTGGAGCCTCAGTTTCCTCATCTGAAAAATGGACATTGAAACCAAGTCCTGTTCTTTCTGGGTTTCAGCTGAACTATCCAACAAGGATCTTGACAGCTCCTGGGGCCTCCCTCCATGTCCTCCAATGGCACACTCTGTGCTGCCAGGAAGGTTAACAGTGACCTCACTTTTTAATGTCCTGTGCTTTGCATACTGCCTCTGGCTCTCCACATCCTGGAGGGCTGATATGAATATCGTTTCCAGCCCTCTCCGTGGGAGATCTTCAGCCTCAGTACTGTCCACTCCTGGAGGAAAGGGGTCTTGGATCCCGACTGGGCCCTCATGGGCACCTACCTTGTGTCATGCCTGGAACCCTGGGGGGCAAGGATGAGCCTCCCCTTTGTGCAGATGGGGAAACGATCGATTGTCTCAAACTGTGCACCACTTCGGTGCAGCTGCAGAGGCAGGCGCGGTTGTGTGGGGCTGGCGTGCCCTCTAGCGGCCACCGTGCGCCACACTCCGCCCCGCGGCTAGAGCTGCCCAACGTCCGACTGGCAGCCGTCGACTGGCAGGGAAGTCCCTTCTTGGAGCCATCCGCGGTCCAGCGTGCTGCTGCCCCACCTCACCCGGGCTGACAACAGTCTCTCCCAGGCTCTCTCCACTCATGGTTTCCCAGAGACCCCACAGCGGCTGGGCGCCCCGCCCCGATTGCCATGGAGACCGCTTATACACAGTTTCCCCCTTCCCCTCCACCTTGTCCTAAGTAGGGCCGGCAGGCCGCCGCGGCGGGCGGCCACTGCCCCATGAACAGCAGGGCCCCAGGGACGCTGGCCGTGGAGAGAGTGAAATTCTTCGGCCAGCACCGCGGGGAGGTGAGGCCCTGTAGATCTCTGCCCAGATCTTAAGCTTCTTGGCTTTAAAGTGGTTTCTGGTTCTGTGTAGTGGGAGTCCGAGTGTTCTCTGGGCTCCAGTTGCGGAATGGGCTCTAGAATTCTAAGCACTGGTTCCACAGGGGGCTCAAACTCCTGGCTGATTCCAATGCTCTTTGGACTCTGGCTTAAGAGGGAACTCGGGGCTTAGAGCAAATTTTGAACTAGTTCTGGGCTTCAGCTCTAGAATGGGCTCTTGGCTTCTACAGAAGGCTCCAGCCTCTGGCTTCAGTGAGGGCTCGCTCTGAGCTTCAGGTTCTGGTCTTTTTTTTTAAGTTTTGGCTGTGTTCAGTCTTCGTTGTCACGCACGGGTTTTCTTTAGTTGCGTCCAGCGGGTGCTACTCTTTGTTGCGATGTGCAGGTTTCTCATTGTGGTGGCTTCTCTTGTTGCGGAGCACGGGCTCTAGGCATGCAGGCTTCAGAAGCTGTGGAACGCGGGCTCAGTAGTTATGGCTCACGGGCTCTAGAGCGCAGGGCTCAATAGTTGTGGCGCACAGTCTTAGTTGCTCCGTGGCATGTAGGATCTTCCCAGACCAGGGCTCGAACCCATGTGCCCTGCATTGGCAGGCAGATTCTTAACCACTGTGCCAACAGGGAAGGAAGCCCCAGGGTCTGGTCTTACAGGACAGCAGAGAGGGCTCCAAGCTCTCGGCTCCCCTGCAGGGTGGTTCCTGAGTTCTGGTTGTTGAGAGAGGCCTGAAGTCCAAGCTCCAACCCCAGGCTCCTGGGGCAGTATTTATGGCTGGCCCAGGAGTCTGGGGTTAGGGATGAGCAGAAAGGTGTTTCTTGCCCCAGGATAGGACTTCTGTGCTCTCCTTGCAGGTCAACTCTTCTGCCTTCTCTCCCGATGGCCAGAAGCTGCTCACAGCCTCCGAGGATGGCTGTGTATATGGATGGGAGACCCAGAGCGGGCGGCTGCTGTGGAGACACAGGTGGGGCTCTTCACCCAGATGGGGAGATTGAGGCCTATGGCCCTGTTGTGGCTTTCTACAGAGCCTACCACAATGACCTCTGACATCTGAGCTGAGCATCCATGCAAGACAGCCCAGGCAGGGCAGGGGCGGGAGGGCAAGGAGACAGGACCTGGTCCCTGGGGTCCTGAGTCTCTGACTCTAACAGACCTGGACTCAAATCCTACCACTTAAAAAAAAAAAAAACTTTAAAAATCTACATAATACCCTATTAACCATTTTAAAGTGTACAGTTCAGTAAAGTACATTCACACTGCTGTGCACCTAGCTTCCAGAAGTTTCTTCGTATCTTGCAAAACTGAAACTCTATACCCATTAAACTCCCCATTCCTCCCTTTTCCGAGCCCCTGACAATCACTGTCCTGCCTTCTGTCTCCATTTTGACTAAGTACAATACCTGGTATAAGTGGAATCACACACTATTTCTTTTGGTGACTGATTTCACTTAGCATAATGTCCATCTATGTTTACCCACTTTTTTGACTGTGATTGAACTCAAGTCATGTCACCTTCTCTGCACCTATTTCCTCTTCAGAATGGGGATAATAGTTGCTACCCTATAGGATGAGATAATGCAAGCAAAGTACCTGGCACCCAGTAAGAACTCAGTAGACATAACTTATGATTATTAAGACAAGAAAAAACAAATCTGGTAATTATAGGGCAGATTGATTCGTGTTGTAATAGGGAAAGTCCAGGGGCTGGGGAGCTCTAAGAGGGTAATGAACCTACGCTGGGCTGTCAAGGAGTTTCTGGGAGGTGTCTGCATTTCATTTGGGTATTGATCTTCCAAATAGGCAAACTGAGTTGGGCATTCCAGACCAAGGCATGGAAGCCCAGGAATTTTCCAAGTGGCTGGAGGGTGAGGGTTAGAAGTGAGGAGAGGGGCGGTAGGCAACGAGACTGAAGAAATTAGCAGGGGTTGGACTGCAAGGGCCAGAGGTGGAGCGCAGTGCCCCGTTCCTTGACCACGGCCGCCCACCTAGGCCCCCGTGAGGTTCTGCCGCTTCTCCCCCGATGGCTGCCTCTTTGCCAGCACCTCCTGTGACTGCACCATCCGCCTGTGGGATGTAGCAGAAGCCAAGTGTCTGCAGGTCCTACAGGGTGAGTGGGCTGGGTGGGACTGGGAGACAAGCAGCCAGGCCTGGTTTCCCTTTCGGACCCTGCTGTGTCCTGTGCCACCTCGCCCCTGCCTCGCCCCCTGGCCGGTGCCTGAAGGTCACCAGCGAAGTGTGGAGACCATCAGCTTCAGCCCTGACTCAAACAACTGGCATCAGGCGGCTGGGACAAGAAGGTGATGCTCTGGGAGGTGCAGGTAGGTGGAGGGGCAGCCAGTGAGGCCTGGGATCCAGGGATGCACACCGTCCACAGTGGCCACACTTTCCAACTGGGAAAGGTTGTTTGTCTTCCCCACCCCTGGCATCCCATTCCCTTGCATCTGGCTGCAGCTACCTTCCCAGTTCCCCTCTCCCTACCCTCATGCCTCAAGACCTCTGCCATGAGATTCCCCCTGCCTGTACTGCCCTCCTCTCTTGCCAAGGCCCGGGAAGCCTCCCCTAACCCCTATGCTGCATCACACTACCCAGGCAGCCCCACAAGGAGGGCCTGGGTCTGACTCACCTGAGGCAGAGAACCTGGCACGCAGCCTCTGGGCTCTTTCCTCCAGTCAGGCCAGGTGCCGCGCCACTTGGTGGGACACCGAGACTGTCCCAAGCAGTGACTTCGCACCCAGCTCAGACTGCTTGGTGAGCCACACCTCTGCCCGGGCCCCACCTCAGTGGCCTAACAAGTGGTTAGAATTCTACACCTTGACAGTGACTTAGCTCTTCTGAGCCTGTCCCCTCCTCTGTAAGATGGGGATTCAGCAGGGCTTGGTGAGATGGTGCCTGCTTTCTGTGAGCCTAGCCAGTGGAGGAACCAGGAGGGACCACGCTTATGGCGGCTGTCTGCAGGCCGCAGGCTCTTGGGATTCCACCATCCGCATGTGGGACCTTTGGGCAGGGACTCCAGTGATCTTCCACCAGGAGCTGGAGGGCCACAGTGGCAACGTCAGCTGCCTGTGCTACTCAGCATCTGGCCTATTGGGCTGGGTTGCCTAGGTTCCAGGGTGGTCCCTTGCTGACTACAACTCTTTGAGGGTCACTCTTTGAGGCCATTTTGGGGGCAGAGTCTGCAGGCCCCAAACCTCTATGCTTAGAGCTGTCTGCTTTCCAGGTGTCCGGCTCCTGGGACAAGACTATCCACATCTGGAAGCCCTCAACCGGAAGCCTGCCTGTCCAGCTTAAGGACCACATCACCTAGGTGAAGAGCAGAGCTTTCTCCCCTGATTGGCTGCAGGTGGCCAGCACTGGCTACTCCCACATGGTAACCCCACCCCATCAGGCCTTCCTTCCTGTGAACTCCTACCCCACATCCTCCCTACCGGAGCCCTCAGCACCTCATGTCCAGAAATGTCCACATCCCTATATGCCCTAAATAAGAGGCTACCAAGGGCAGGACCCAGGTGCCAACCACTTCCTTACCGAATGCCTGGCACTAAGGTCTGCACTGGCCCAAATGTTAGTGGCACTGACATTTCTATGACTCAGCTTCAGGGGAAAGGAAAGTACTGCACTGAATTTCTGCATCAGCTATTACGCAGCCCTTGTTAAACACACCTCACAGACAACAAAACCCAGATCAAGAAGTTAACATGTTGGCTAAGACTCACCCCAGTGTGATTTTGTCAAAGATGCCAGACTTGCCTATGAGACTTCCCTACCCCCCAGCTTGTTTTGATTTCCAGGTCAAAGTCTGGGACTACAATACAGGAAAGAGCATTGAGACCCTGAAGGTAAGGTCTGTGGCTACAGCAAACAAGGGTGCAGAGGAAGGCCTGCTAGGGGAGGCCCGCACCCACAGAGCCCCATACCATGCTTTTGGCAGGGAGTCCTGGATGTGCCCCACGCCTGTGCCTTTACCCCAGATGGGAAACCCTTAGTGTCTGGAGCTGCTGCTTAGGCAAAATTCCAAGTTCACTGCAAATCACCCAGAGCTGCTCAAACAGAACATCACTACCTATGGCTCTCAAGACCTTCCACCCCTGCTTCTCCCTGCCCAGGGGGCACAGGAGGACCAAAATAACCATAAGAGAGTGTCCAACAGGCCCCTGTGGCCAGGGCTGCCATGGCCCCCCACCAGGGCCACCAACAGCAGCAGGCCAGCCTGCTGGGATCCATCAGACACCCGGTAACTGTAACCAGGGCTGCACCAGCCCATCTCTCCGGCACTTAGTAGAAACCCCTATAAACACAAAGCAACACCAGCCAGTTTGTTTGTTTTATTGACACCTGGATGTTCAGGCCTTGACCGCATACTTCCGGAGTGGGTACAGCCGCTCCTTCCGCTGCTGCTTCTTGGTCTTCAGGTTCTCTTCGTGTTTGTTGAGCCGGCGGCGCATGGCACGCGTTTTCTTGGGCCGCAGATCCAGGGGCTTGTACTTCTTGCCCTGGGTGAGGGGGAGCGGGGGAACATGAGGACCAGGGTTTGGGAGCTACTGCGGTAGCTAAGGAAGCCACAGAGTCGGAACTGAGATGCTGGGATGTGCCTGGGGAGATGCAAGCGTGAGGAGCTGTAGGACACCCAGCCCAGGAGGGGACTGGAGACTCAAGTGTTGCCAGGCCATACTTTGCTTCCTAGCTCTTTAATTCCCCCAAGTTCAAGGCTGGGAAGGACTGTCCTCATTTTCTTTAAGTATACTGATTTGCTGGGCTAGGAAGTAATTTTGCCCAAATCTCAGTGAAGCTGTAGTGGAACTTGGGGTGCACACCCAAGTCAACCCACTCCCTACTTGGTGCTCTTTCCACCAGATTGCCAGCTGTGCAGTCAACGTCACACCCCAACCCAGCAAGAGATGTCTGGTACCCACCGAGTCCTGGGGACATTTCCTGTTATCTTGGCTTAAATTATGTGTGTGTACGGGAGGGTGAGATGTGCAGCTTAAGCTGCTGCTTAATTTATCCGAAGGACCTGCCAGGCACCTGTGGTGACATTCCCACCGAACACATGCACCTCAGAGGGAAGACCTCGCTCGGCCGAGACCATCCTGCTATGAGTGGCCAAGGTCCCCTTCCTGATTTGGCTCCTGCTCCTAGACCTTTCTCAGGGCATTGTCTCTCCATCTCTGCTCCCACTCGTTCCCGACCCACTTCCTCCTCAGTGAGGAGTCTAGGCTAAGGCAGCTCTCATGGTCCCCTTTGTTCTGCAAAGGTCCCCTGGGGCCTCTTCAGTTTGAGGCCCTGTGCTGGGTGCTGGTTTAGCTACAAATGAGACCTGCTCCCTGCTCAAGGAGCTCCCAGCACAGTGGAAAACGGAGAACAAGTGGTGCATCAGTGTGGAGGAGGAAAGAGATTAAGGAAGGTTTCACCTAAATGACTGACAACAGCCTTGAAAGCAACGGGTACGTCAACTGCAAGAGAAACCAGAGTGGGCACAAAAGCCCTGAAAAGTGACAGCTCAGGCTGGGAGCTGCCAACAGCCTGGAGGGGTAGGCACATGGCAGGCGTATGTGAGCTAAGCGGGGTTCAGGTCATGAACAGCCTCAGTGCAGAGAACTGCAGGGAAAAAGCTAAGCAGGAGATGAGGGCAAGCTCTGCGGGGGGACCTGGAAGCATGAATGTCTGTCCACCCGTATCCGTCATATCAGTTGGTACAGGTCAGGGCTTCATCTGTTTCCAACTTACCAAGCACCTTAGAGCTCTGGTGTCCAAGAGTGGCCACTAGCCACACACACTGTTTACATCCTTCAGTCACTGTGGCCACATAAGCACTTAATAGGCACGCATGGCCAGAGGTTACTGTATCGAACATCAACATCTCTCATAGAGACCTTACCTCTATCTCCAGGAGTCCTGCCTGGCTGTTTGGGGGAGTGTACTCACTGGATGGTCATGAAGGCAATTTTTCCAGGCCACAACTCTACATGGTCCCCTCAGAGCCTGATGAACGCTCCAGACCCAATTCTCAGAATACGTTCCTCCAAACAAATGCACACACGTCCAGGGGTGGCAGCAACCCTCCCCCCACATGCTGTTGTCCCCTGGGCAGCTAGCCCCGGCACACCATGATGACTTTTTTGATGTGTCAAACCCTCCAGTCATTCAAACACTAATTTGGGTATTGATATGAAGCCATTCTGCAGATGCTATCAAAGCCCCTAATCAGTCAGCTTTAATTAAGAGATTATCCAGAGTAACCTGGGTGGGCCTGATCACAGTTGAAAGGCCTTAAAGGCAGGGCTGTGGCTTTCCCCAAGAAATCCACCTGAGGGCAGCAGCTTCAACCAAACCTTGAGCTCCAGCTTGCTCACAGATCCTCTCTTCCCAACAAGTATGCACCCCACCATCATACAAGCCATTTTCTTGTAATAAACCAAATGTGTGCATACACAGTATATAAAATCTCCTACTGGTTCCACTTCATAGCTTGAACCCTGACAACACTAGTTTTAGGCACAAGCAAAAAATGATTATAAAAATTCTAGGCTGAGTGAGGGGCAGGCACCTGTGGAAAATCTCCAGGAAGCACTCAATCCACCCTTACCAAGACATGGTTTGGAACCTAGGCCTAATCCATTTACTGTAGGTGGCACTGGGGAACTTAACCTCTCTAAGCGTTGAGATCATCATTTGAAAAATGAGGATACCAGATGCTTGGCAGTGACTGACAGTGCTAGCAAGACCATTAAAACATTTAAACAAGACTGCCCAAACTCAGCTGGTGAGGTTTTATTCAAAACCCATCTCCAGCCAGACTCCCACATCTTTGATTTCTTGACAACTGCAGCCCCAAGGAAATGCAGTCTGCATGCCATACGCTAGTAAGAAGGCGAACACATCCACAAGCTGAGAAGTCTCTAGAAAGCCCAGTCCCAAGCACCCCAGCAGAAGCTTGCCATACTGCTCCTCTAGCCAAGCACCACCGTCCCTTAGCCACTAACCTTATAGAATTTCCTGAGGTTCTCTTTCTGAGTCTGGTTAATGACGGTGAGTACACGGGCGATGGATTTGCGAACAACACGGCTACAAAACAGAGACATTGATCAAGATGGGGAAGACACACAGCACTCCTCAAGGTATCTATTTCAGGGCCTGACCCAGATGTCATAGGGCAGGGGCATTCCCCATCAGCTCACCCACATTCACCCAGGAGGTACCTAACCCAGCCCAGGAGGAAGGTGTTCTGGAGGGAAGAGAGACAATAGATGAGTATCCCAGGACTGGGGACATGGAACGGCTGGCACATCCAGTGCTTTCGAAGAGTTGTGAAGTGTTCACTGAGGAGGCTTAATGAGGAGAGGTGAAGGGCAGATCAGGAAAGATCTCCCATCCCAGGCCATATATCCTGAGGGCTATGAAGACGACCTAACCAATGCCCATCAGCTAAACGACCTAACCAATGCCAATCTGAATGAGCTGACTGGAGGGAATCATGCTGCAAGCTGCTTAGGGAGTCACAGGAGGGGCCACTGGGGAGGGGACAAGGCTGAAGACAGGAACAGGCTGGGGATAAGTGAATTTGCAGTCATGTTGAATATGAGTGCTGCTTAGTAAATGACTGGTAAACACAGTCTTGAGGATTCAGCATGCACCACCACAGGAATATTACTGGGTGCCCATTTTATAAAAGAGGAAAGAAAAACCTGGGTGGTGAGCCAATCTACCCGCCAAGTAGGATGTGGCAGAAGCGGAATTTATGCCCAGGTTGACTAACTGCAAATCCACGCTCCTTTCACAAATCTTGACTCTTGCTCCACGTACATCAGTAAGTTACACTACAACTCAAGTAAGGGGTGCAAGGGGTCCCTCAACCAAGTGAGGGGGGGTGCGGAAAAAAATCCAAATGCTGGTGGGAGGTAGGAGAAAGGGATCAATGAGACGTTCGAAGGTACCATTAAAATGAGTCTTCAGGGACACCCACTTCTTTCTCCAGCCAGAGAAGTTGAAGGAGGTTACTCCAGGCAAAAGGACCACAGGTCAAGGGCAGGTCACCACGCACCTGGGCATGAGCAAGGGGAGCCTAGAGAGGCTGGCTAGGAAGGGCACGACATTCCGACCCACGGATGCATGGAATGGGCACTTAAACGGACACCTCCTTAAGCGAACTTCGAAAATCCACAAATGTTCCCGACGCATATGTACCCCCCACGCCCAGAGGGCCGTAGTCTGGCCTCCCGTCACTTACATCTTGGAGAGTTTGGAAGCCGCGCCGCCTGTTACTTTAGCCACGCGTAGCTGGGACAGCTCCACTTTCAGGTCCTCCAGCTGTTTCAGCAGCTCCTCCTTCTTCTTGCCGCGAAGGTCTCGAGCCTTAATCTTGGCCTGAGCGAAAGAAAGGGTCTGGGTCAAACACCCAGCGGGGCCGTCTCCCCCTCGGCCACTTACCGAGGCTTCCACCGGCCATCGTCCCCTCCACCTGCGTCGTAACCAGTCCCTGGAGGGCGCGCGCCTCGCCCTGGGCCAGGAGCGCGCTGGAGGCCCAGCACTACCGTGCCTTGGGCAGGGCAACCCAGGCCGCAGCAGGCGCGCCCTCGCCCAGGCCTGCTGCGAGGCTGGGCCACTACCCCCATTCCGCAGGGGGAAAGACGGAGGTCCCGGCAGAGCGCGCGTACCTCTCCTGGTCTAGGCCTAGGTGGGGAGAAAGCGAGGGGCCGGCTGGGGCGGCGCTAGGCCATTACGCAGGGCCTCCCACAGGCCGGGTTGGTAGATGGGCTCTCAGGATTCGCCACGCGACCCCCACCCCAGCCCCTGAGCCGCACAGCGCGCGGATGGTGCCCGATTGTCCTACACTCACCATGACTGTAGAGTCGGCCTCCGCCGCCTTCTCGAAGGGAAAGAGGAAGGGGTGGGGCTGACCTCCACAACTACAGCCGGGTGGCGGCGGGCGTGGTCAATAACGCGGGCGGGGGAGCCCTGGCTCCGCCCCTGCCGCCTCACCCACGCGCGAGGAAAGCTGTGGTCCGGCCCGCCGAGCCCCGCCCCGAGGAGCCGGAGACCCGCCCAGCAGTGCCCGCGTCTTCTTCCCGCGCTCTGGAGAATACTTGGGTTCGGTGTATTGCCCAGAGCAGAGCTGTGGGGAAGTCGAAGCCTGGGGTGGCGGCAATTTACTGGACTAGTAAGGACTCGGATTCATCCATTCATTTATTCATTCATTCATTGATTTGGCAAACCTTTGCAGGTCGCCCAGTTTGTGCTACTCCGTGCTGGGCGCCGGTGTTCCGGGGGTACAGAGTATGAAGGTTGAGGGTTTTCAAAGATGAATTAACATGGCCTCTGCCTTGGAGGAATTTAAAGTCCAAGGTGGGCGGGGAAGGGCGGGGTCAGACAACTATAATCCAACTGCAAAAAAATTCTAGTGGAGACAGCATGCGTTAGGGGAAACATTCATGGCCTTTTCTTAGTGAACCTGACCCGGTTTCAAATTCTTATCCTGTTGCCTGGTGCTAGCTGACTCTCCCTTCCCCTCCCTGAGTCTTAGTTTTCTCACCTGTGATATGGGGTATTTATAAGGATCAGGAAGATAACATGTAAAACTCTTAGCACAAGACCTGATGCAGGACTTCCCTGGCGGTCCAGTGGTTAAGACTGAAGTTCTAATGTAGGAGGCAGAGGTTCCATCCCTGGTCGGGGAACTAAGATCCCACATGCCGTGGGGCACGGCCAACAAAACAAAACACCTGATGCATAACAAGCGCTCAAAATATCATCACCATCAATATTCCCAGTTGAATGAACACTTGAGATGACCTGAAAGTTAAAAGGCGGATTTCACAAGGGAAAGTGCTCAGGCTTTCTGACTGGACGGTTGCATTGTTGCCCCAACCAGCAAGCATGAATCTGTGCTCTAGTGTCACTCCATTGCCCTTAACAAAGGCACACCCACACGTTAGAGCTCTAGTTAAAGCCAGGTTGGCCCCTTGCTGCTGTCACGTGTTTCCTCCAGGAAGCCTTCTCCCATCCCCTTATGGGTTTCCGTTAATGGATAGTAGCCTTGGACTAAGTTGGGACACAGACGGCCCTTGTGTGCAGAGCTTTCTGGGCAATCCTCTCTTTAGCCCCAAACATACTGAATTAAAATAAATTTATGTATCTATCTCCACAGCCAGCCTGGAAGTTCTCCAGGGGTCAGAACCATGGCTGACACCTGGTTTGGTTTTTCTCATCTCCAGGCCCAGCATATGGATGCTTGTTGGATGAACTGAATTAATCAGCTTTGCCCAAGATCACCGGGAGGCATGCTTCCAGGAAGTGGAGGGAGGTGGAGAAGAGAGAGCAGAGGACATTCTTGGCATGGATTAGTCTTAAATGGAAGTTGAATGGACTTGACTATCATATTTTCCAAATGCTTACAGTTCTATTAAAGGTAATGATTGTGTACATCTTTTCTGAACTTGAAGTCACCTATGACTACCCTGTTTCTCTTACATGCCACAACCAACCCACTCCCAAATTCTGCAGCCTCTTTCTTCAAAATACCCAACCTCTTCCCACCACTGTTACTGGCACCTGCCTGGCCTGAGCTGCCATTGCCTGTCACCTGGACCATTGATGTCACTTCTTAAATCACCTACTTTGGCTCAGGCTCCCATGTGTTCTCAATACACATTTGAGGGACACTTTTCAAGTCAGATCATGTCACTGCTCTGCCCAGAATTTCCAGGGCTGTCCTCAGTTAAGACCACATCCTTTCCTCAGCCTACAAAGCTCTACAGCACCCGCCCCTCCCCCCCACCTCCCTTCCATCTCATTTCTTCTCACTCTTCTGCTCCAGTATGGCCTTGCTGTTTCTGGAATACACCAAGCCTGCCCTGTCTTTGAGCCTTTGCTCGGCTCCCTCCTTCACTTCCTGCAGGTCCTTGATCAGCGTCACCTCCTCGGGGACACTTCTCTTGACCACTTTATCTGAGTTACTCTCAGAAACTGCATGTTGTTTTTTTCTTCTCCTCAGAATACAGTCATCCCTGACATAGTGTGAATTTTTAATTCTGCCCCCTTGACTGGAATGGAGATCCACGGTCATAAACAGTGACATTATTTCATTCACCAGTTTATTTGGGGGCTATTTCCTTACTTGTAAAACGGGCATTTTGGTTTAAAATTCCTTCTGATCAGGATGTTCTGGGGATATGAATTTCTGTTGTCTTGTGGCTTCCCTAGGTCACACAGATTTCTTCCAAGGTATGGAGCTGATAGGCAGGTCTTCCAGGACCCCTGATACTTTTTTTTTTTTTTTTTTTTTTGCGGTACGCGGGCCTCTCACCGTTGGGGCCTCTCCCGTCGCAGAGCACAGGCTCCGGACGCGCAGGCTCAGCGGCCATGGCTCACGGGCCCAGCTGCTCCGCGGCATGTGGGATCTTCCCGGACCGGGGCACGAACCCGTATCCCCTGCATCAGCAGGCGGACTCTCAACCACTACGCCACCAGGGAAGCCACCTGATACTTTTATTTAGCACCTGTAGGAGTCTATCTTTAGCACCCAAGATTAGGTAGCATCCTAGTCTGACAATATTTTTTTGATCTGTAGACACAGTTCAATGGGAAGTATTCGAAGCAATGAAAACGAGTCACATCTCATTAACTTCTACTGGTCTTTATTAAAAGGAAAACTATTATATGAAAACAAAGACCCAATGTAGTCTCAGGCTAAGTCTCATTGATAGAACCCCTCAAGCAACAGCCCAGGCACCTAATCTTGGCACTACAATGTTGTCCTTGACTCTGCCCTATGTCTACCCATCTCAGACTCTGGGGGTTCGCTTCCTACCAGGATATTCCTCTCCAGCCAGGCAAGATATCTCAGCCACCGAGGACCTTGCCCTTCCTGCCAGGATGGTGGCCACGGGGTCATCCCCCTATCCCCGCCCCCTACACACCCGGTCAAGGTGACTGCTACAGACGCGGGGCCGCCGCCCGCTCAAACCCAAATGTCTTCATTGTCTTGTCAGCACCCTGGATACACTTTAAACGTCTTTAAAGTCTGCCAGCCCATTAACAATACGGTCACTACAACAATAAGGCAGACGCAACCTCCACTGAGCTCAGTGGGGTGGCGTCCAAAGCTCCTATAATCCGAGAATTAGGTTCTCCCACCCCAGGTCACTCCCCGGGGCACAAGAATTACTACTCATCCCTCAGGCCTCAGCTCGAAGGTTTCTTCTCTAAGAAGCCTGCCCGGCACTCGACAGGCCGAGCCGGGCGCCTTATCCTGGGGGCCCCGTGCCCCCTCAGTCTGGGCAGAGATGACACCCGGAGTCGGCGAGTGTGCCCGCCCCGGCCCCCTCGGGTGCAGGAGCGAAGCCGAAGTGCGCAGTTATGCCGTCCACGTGCTAGGCCTGTGCGGGATTGGACGCCTGCTCCTCAGACGGGAAGACTTTACCTCCGTGAAGCCAGGAGTCCCTCGGAGATCCACAGGCCTCTTTCCCGGCGCTTCCCGACGCGCCCCACCCCTCCCTCCCACCTGCACTTCCGGTTCCGGCGTGGGCCGGAAGTGGGCGGGCGGCGGCGGCTGCGCGCGGAGGAGGTGGAGGAGGTGCCGGGTGGCAGCTTCCCGCCCCCGAGCCGGAGCCGGTTCCGAGCGGAGTAGAGTGGAGGTCTTTCCTGGAGCGTAGCTGCCTGAGCGGGCGCCGAGCCCCCGCCATGGCCCGGAACACGCTGTCCTCGCGCTTCCGTCGGGTGGACATCGACGAGTTTGACGAGAACAAATTCGTGGACGAACAGGAGGAGGCGGCGGCGGCGGCGGCCGAGCCAGGCCCGGATCCTAGCGAGGTGGACGGGCTCCTGCGGCAATATCCTTCTCCCGCGCGGCGGCCCGGACTCCCCTTTGGCCCGGCCTTCCCACTTCCCTCATCCCCGGCTCCGGCCCTTCAGGCCGACCTCCCCACTCCTCTCAGGCCCGGACCCCTCAGGTCAGTCTCCCGACTCCCTTCGGACCTGGCTCTCCTCGGGCCACACATCCCCACTTCCCTCTGACCCGGCCTCCCCACTCTCCTTGTCCCCGGCCGGAGCCCTCGGAGCCTCCCTCAAAAGCGTGGCCCCACGCGGCCCCCGGATCCTGGTGGGCCGGCCTGCTCGGCGGCCCCAAGAGCGTGCCGGAGGGGGCCTCCGGCTCGTAGGCCCCTCACTCTTGCACGAGACCTCTCCCCTTTCTTCCCCCTTGTCTCCCCACGCCCTCAGGCTGGCCCTTCCTTGGGCGCCCGATCACTCCATCCCTCCCATGCGGGAAACGGGTCTATACTCGGGCATGATCGGCGGGAGGCGCCGAGGTGAGCCACCGCTGAGTAATTGAGCGGCCAGGGCGGCTCCCAGGCACAGTCCTCTCGGGCCGGATTGCAGCACCACCTGAAAATAGGTGGGTGGATGGCTGCAGGGAAGAAAGGCCCCATGGGGGGGGCCAAGGCTGCAGCCTTCTTAGTCCAGCCCTGAGGTTTGAGATCGCACCTCCCACCCCAGAATCATTCTGACCCTGCGGCTTAATGCCACTCTTCCTCACCTATTCTTAGTTATGACCATTCATTGGGCTTTGGACCTCGATGGTCTCAGCCACGTTCAACAAGTGAGTTTTGCCCCCCCCCCCCCACCCCGCATAGGCTTCTTGTGCAGGAAGCAGTGGAAAAAACTAGTCGTTTAGAGCTAAGAAAAAACAGCATAAAGTGAGATGTAAAAGTAGAGCCCCACGACTGGAAATGACTGTTCTGTGGTCACAGAAAACAAGCATTTAGAAAACAAGATTAAAAATAGAGTTGGCTGTCACAGCCTGCTTGGTCCCGTAGCAGTTTGAGCACAGGAAACTGACTTATTCTCACAGGAAGGATTTTTCTTTATTCAAATGGTGTTACAGGAAGTGCCTACCCCTCCCCCGCACTGGCCAGGGCAGGGTTGGAGGCTCATGCTGTACTGTATATAAATCAGGTTCTGGGTGTTTAATCAGTTGACTCAGCTTGGGAAGTCGAGCCCATAGACTGCCTTTGGGAGGAGTCCTACAGTGTTCCTCCAATGTGCCTTTGAAACAAAAACCTCCAGACTTTCTTTGTTTGAACAGAAATGTGTTTTCAAAGGTGGTGATTCAAACTTGTATTTCCTGCCCCATCAGGGTCACCCTGCTTACCCCATTGGTGAAATGGGGCCATGAGAAGGGCCCCCATGAGGGAAGGGTGATTCTGCAGTCTGGTGTAGAACCTGGCTCATGGGCAGGCATTGCTGAAAGGACTCCAGCGTCAGGCCTGTGGCCCAGACCATCCACAAAAGGGGAGGGCAAGGTCCGGTTATCTGCTGTCTTGGCCTTGGTGCTGCAGAGACTTGTTGAAGGTCATCTCTTGGTACGCTCCTCACATGATAGATTCCTTGAGGCTGCTTGGAGACCTAGGCTTAGCACATCAGGGGATGGTAGTTTCTCCACTAATGACAGTGTCAGAAACCTTGTTACCATGGAGAGTGTACCTCTTGGGATTGGGGAAAGGGAGGTTAGCAAATGAGAACTGAAATCCTGGCAAATGTGGGGCCCAGGAAGGAAGGAGGAAGGAGCTAATATTTGCTGAGTCCCTACCATGTGCCAGGTCTTGGATTTATGTTACATTATTAAACTATAGAAAGGGCTTCTAGGAGTCTTAGAACAGAGGCGAGGGGAGTAGGGATAGGGGTTGGTTGATTGGAGTGAGGGGATGTAGGGAGTAGGCCTGTCCTAGTACTGTATAGGGAAGCGAGTCATGGTGGGAGATCACACACATGAAATAGAGCGTGGGCTGTGCATCCACACAGACCCGACTCAGTCTTCTGTAGCTGTGTGACTTTGAATAGGTCACTTACACTCTCTGAACCTCAGTATCCTCCTGTGTTAAAAGGAGGAGAACCAAGCTGGGCTTATAGGTTCCATGGGACCATCACTGGACAACATCCCAGAAGGCTTTAGCACAGTGCTGGACATACAGTAAGTGTCCTGGACATGCATCTTGGGCCTGTGGGTGGAGTGGCAGCAGGGGATTGTAGAAAGAGTTTGGCTTTGGAGTCAGGCATCCTTGGGTTTGAAGGCCAGCTGGACAGCTTAGCTTTGTGACCTTGAACACATCATTTTCCTTCTCTGAGCCTCAGATTCATTGCCTTTAAAATCAGAATAATGATTCTTGTCACAAAGAACTGTTAGCAGTGATGAGATGACATGTGAAAACACCTGGGCACAGGATCTGAGACCTTGTAAGGATTTTAAAGAATTGGCTCTTTTTCTTCCTTGCTGAGGCACCTTCTGGTCCTCTGGAGGGGGATCTGTCCAGAGCAGTAGTTTTGAATGATTTTGCAGTCTCCTCCCTTTGAGGAAATTTGTCGATGTTTGGAGATACTTTGTTTGTCACAACTTGGGTGGGAGGGAGTGCTACTGGGATCTAGTGCATAGAGGCCAGAGATGCTGCTAAATATTGTACCATGCATGCACAGGACAGACCCCACATCAGTCATCTGGTCTAAAATGTCAGTCGTAGTGCTGTGGTTGAGAAACCCTGATCGAGAGGAGACCAGGGGCTGGGCTCACTTCCTTGGCCTCCACAGCCTGTTCTCTGGAAGAGTCTAAAACCAGCTGAGACAGAGGCCAGCTTGATAAATGGTATGCCCCTCTCTACTCCCCAGTTCTCCCCAGCTGCTGAAGGCCCCCTACCTATCAACACCTATAGTGAATGTTTGGTAGAGGGGTGCTGCAGAGAGATTAACTCTAAAGCAGTGACTCTTTTTGCCCCTGTGGACTAGTTATCCTACCCTTACCCATTCATCTTCTGAAATATTTTGTTTCCCAACCGTGCTGGTTAGTGAAGAGCGAGCGCCAGCCTTCATTTCCTCTGAAGCCTCTGGGACTCTGCCTATTGCTCTGGGATGTCAAATTCGAAAAGAGTTCTGAGGTAGAAATTATCTGTGGCTGATAATCACACTGGCCCTAACCAGGCTGGGAAAAAGGAGTCCCAAAGCTGACAGATACAGGGGTGTGGGAGAGTGGGCTGCCTCTCAGATTGGAAGGTGGATCAGAGCCCAGCAGGGTGCTAGGGAGCTCCACAGGGGTGGCTCCCTGGGTGTGTGGGCCCAGCTCAGTCAAGATGGAGGCCACACTAGGGAAGACCGGGGACTCGGCTTTGCTTGGGAGGTTCTGGCTGTTCACACATGGGTATCCCTGCATGAACAGGAGTAGAGACCCGATTGGGCGGAAGCCATTTCTTGTTCTATTTTTGAAGCTTTTTGGCTGAAGCCAGTGTTTCAGATGAGGAAATGAAAGTCAACTGATGTAATTCAGTTTAAAATAGGTGTCACCTTTGGGGACCTAACCCAGATTGTAATTTTCTTTTGAGCACTGGCTATTCAGAGCTCAGCAAAGATTATGTCAGGACTCCAGCTAAGGTTTGGGGAGCAAGGAGGGGAGGATTGATTCATTTTGTTGGCAAAAGGTTCTTTTAGATTGTTAAATTTCCCCCAGTTGGGACCTCACTGACTTGGGTAGGTCTTGGAGGATAAAAGTTTTAGCACATCTTAATTTCTTTAATAGTTTAACTGATAGAACACATTGGATTAAGAGTTAGGAGACCTCCATTTGTGCCTTTGTTCTTCCCTTTTGAGAATGAGAAGATGAAAATGATAGCCTTACTCGGTGGTCGTGAGGGTCCAGTAGGGCAGATAGGGTGCCAAGTAAGTGCAAATCAGCTCAGTCAGATTTTGCTGCAAGTTACCCTGCAGGGGCGGTTGCTTTGCTGCTCCCTTCCCGGGAGGGAGCGAGTCCGCGTCCAAACTTGCTTTGAAGGGGAAGGTTTCGGGGCCGGCAGAGGAGGGGTTTGCAGGTTTGGCAGAGATGCCCCACCCACCCTCCATGTGGCTCAGGAGAGCCTGTAGGCTACCCTCTGAACTGGCTGTGCCCACCGGGAGGCCACAGTGGGAGGCGGGTGGATGTGGATAGATGCCATTTGACTCCACTCTCTTGAGCTCTTTTTGAAATGAGTTCGTTAATAAAAGCATGAACATGCTAGAGCCTAGCCATCCTTAACTGGTGCTGCTGCACAGGGGACATGCTTCGGGCGTTTCATGCAGCCTTGCGGAACTCTCCCGTCAACACCAAGAATCAAGCTGTGAAGGTAAAGGGGGTTGAACTGCAGCTCTGCTGGGTGGGTGTTGGGACCAGGGCTGTGATTGTCCAGTGTGAGCTCCCTGGGACTCTGGACAGCATCTGTTTCATCTCTGCATTGGTGAGTATCTACCAAGGAAGTGAGTTGGCACCGGGCAGTGTTTCCACGGAAGCCTCCTGGCGCTCCTAACACCCAAAGCTGTCAGTGTTCATAGTAAACGCTCCCCAAAGAAACGTTCACTCTTCCCCGAGGCCTCATGGGGTGAGAAGTCAGCCCAGCCCTTCCTGATGAGCAAAGTTATAAATTAGCTTGCCATGTGGGACTTAGCAGTGGTTATGCTTTTATAAGCTATTGAATAAGCTTTATTTGCATAAGGATTTTCAGTCCTTTTAGGATTTCCTGCCTCGTAAAAACTAGGTGAGACCACACGGTTGTGCAGACTGTACCGGTTACGTTGTCTAAAAGCTCATCGCTGAGACTGTCTAAAATTTGGTCCAGGGAAAGGGGTCTCTTTGGAGCTGGGGTTTTGCCATCTTGTGATGGCACTTCTTTTTTTTTGATGGCATCTTGATATAAATGGCTGCACCTGTCAAACACGGAGGAAAACGGCCCCTTTGTTCCATTGAGGGTGAACGCAGACAGAAGGTGCAGCCAAGTAGACCTGTTTTTTTTTTAATTTCCACAGTTATGATCCTGTAGAGTTGTTTTTATTTTGTTTTGTTTTTTTGCGGTACACGGGCCTCTCACTGTTGTGGCCTCTCCCGTTGCGGAGCACAGGCTCCGGACGTGCAGGCTCAGCGGCCGTGGCTCACGGGCCCAGCCGCTCCGCGGCATGTGGGATCTTCCCAGACCGGGGCACGAACCCGTGTCCCCTGCATCGGCAGGTGGACTCTCAACCACTGCACCACCAGGGAAGCCCATGATCCTGTAGAGTTTTAAGGCCTTGCTGGTGTCATCAGAAATAGGGATGCTTCTCCCCAGGAAACTGCTTATTTCCCCCAAAATAAGTGGAATAAATTACTGGCTTTGAATACTTTGGGATACTTTGAAACTTAAATCAATAAAAGAATTTCACTTAAGCATTCCAAATGAATTAGAAATTGGGCAGTGTTTCTAATGAGTTCTGACTACTTGGTTTGGTGTTTCTGAGCCTGCAGTGCAGGATGTGGATATGCCTGGGCCATGGCTCTAGGCCTCACTCCCTTTCTCTTTCCTCTGTAGGAACGGGCCCAGGGCGTGGTGCTGAAAGTGCTTACAAATTTTAAGAGCAGCGAAATTGAGCAGGCTGTGCAGTCACTGGACAGAAATGGCATTGACTTGCTCATGAAGTACATTTATAAAGGGTTTGAGAAGCCCACAGAAAATAGCAGTGCAGTGTTACTCCAGTGGCATGAAAAGGTATGTGAACATCAGGCAGCCCACTGAGTCACCCCAACCCCAGGGTTCAAATCAGCAGGCCAGGCCATCCCAAACAAAGGACAGTCTGATAGGCATGTGAGAATAAGGGGCCATGCCTCAAGCAACCTGGGACATCTGAGCACTTAACCTCTCCCAGGGAAGCACCTGGTAGGGATCTGCCGTCTCTGGTAATCGCCGTTGCTTTAGCTGCTGGTTTGCGCCGGGCAGGCATGGGGGCAGGTGACTTGGCGTGGTAAGGTAGAGGCAGGCTTGCTGGTGGCTGGGACTTTGTAATACTTTCTTTGGGCTTGTGGAGGTGGTGGTTGTGGGTCTTAGATTCAGGCTGAGCCCTCCCATTAGCTCTGAGGGCTTCCTGCTCCAGCCTCAGCCTCACCAGGCCCAAGGGGGCAGTGGCAGATACCTTGGCAGTGTCTTTAACAGGGCCTTCATCCACCTGAAGCATGAAAAGCCTGTCCTTTGCTTGGGTCAGTATAAGAGCAGGGCCTTTCATCAAGCCTGTGTCCTTCCTGAAAGGCTCTGTTGAGTTTAAGGGAGTGGCCCTTACTGAGGGATCGGTTGCTTGGGCAGCCTGGGGCTGGGCTGTGGCCTTTGGTCCTGCCGGTGGGTGTGCTCTGCCAGAAGGTGAGCTCCTAGGCTTAGTGGGTGGGGGTGGTCGTGGGGCTCAGGGGAACTGAGTGGTATGGAGGCCAGGCTCTCTGGTCCCTTTAAGGCAACTGGGTGCTCAGCCCTGTTGATGTTTCAGCTCTAATGGGCTAGTGTTTGTAAGTGCCTACGGCTGTGCCTGTAGGCTGGGACATGATGAGCTTGTCAAAGGGAAACTGGGGGTCTCTGTGTGAGCTTGGTAACAATGTTCTCAAGCCCAATTCTCCTGCCTCAAGAGCTAGCAGCTCTTGGGAACCCTTTGTTCCAGGACAGGGCTCCATCCCCTGAATGTGGACGCTGTTGGCACCTCTTAACCGTGCTCTCGTGGGAATCCTTTTTCAGAAGGTCTATGACATGGTCAGGAGCGCATGGTCCCATCTTCCCTGGCAAGCTAGGCTCCCCTTGTCCAACCAAATCTCAACTGACACCTTTTCTTTTCCTGCCCCTACAGGCATTAGCAGTAGGAGGACTAGGCTCCATTATAAGAGTTCTTACAGCAAGAAAGACTGTTTAAAAAAAAAAAAAGACTCATGTTACCTTGAGAAGAATTTTGGATGCACAGGCTGTTGAAGAAGGGATTGACAATGGACCATCTTCCTCAGAACTCCCAAGTAAACTATTTCAGGACATGCATCCGCTAAAGTGTATTTTATTTTCAAGGTGGAGGGAGAAATCGTCTTACTGTTTCCTAAATCCTTTGCAGGATCTGATAGTCTATGCCTTTGTCCACAAGTAATGCAGAACTGACATTGTGACTGTCTACCAGAGTGGCTGGCCCGCATTGGTCAGGTGTACCTCTGTGCACTGCCTGTGTAAAAGCGGGGAAGGATGACTTGGGCAGGTGCAGATTCAAGGGGTGTGGTAAAAAAGGGAGAGCTTGGTTTTTGTTGAAGTGGAAAACCCCCAAGGGTTTGTACAGACATCCCGACCTCCCAAAGGCGGCGGGCTCTCTTGGGTTCATTGTAAAGTGCCTGCTGCATCAATAAAGCTCTTGGCTTATTAGTATATACTCTGCAGTGTGTTTCATGTATATAAAAGAAATGGGTAATGGATGGTAATGAATGAGAGGTCGCCTGTTCTGGAAACTGGAGTGGAGGGGGTAGACGTGTGTCCCCACCGAGCCATGGGAGCGAGCGTGGCATTCCAGCCCTCCTGCCACAGCAGTACCTCAGGCCTGGGCTGCAGTGCTGCTGGCTGCTACAGAGAGCTGTTTTGCTGAATAACTATTTATTGTTTTTACTTCTTTCATTTGTGTGTAGTTTTGGAGCTTATTTAATAAAGTGCCAAACATTCAATAATTGACCTAAGCTTTAAAAGTCTTCAGTTTGTGTGACTGCACTTGGGAGTCTTTTGGGAGCGGGCTTAGACGGGCCCAGTCACCACCTCCTGACGCTGGGTTCGGCTGTTCGGCAGGAACACCGTGATGTTGTTTTCTTTAAAGGGTTAAGAGCCAGAAACAGGTAGCAATCAGCCTATAGATAGATATAAAAGGAACATTTTGTTCCCTGTAACCACTAACAAACAGTGGGCCTCTCTGAAGAGCAGAGATGCTTTTCTTTCCCTTTTGGCACATGTAACTGCAGTTTGCTAAAGGCAGGGACCCCGTTCATGTCCCTGAAGCTCTTTCCAGTCATGTGGGCCTTGGAGATGCAGGTTGACCAAAGTGACAATCCTCCCAACTCCTCTGCAGAACCCCACCCTTCCTGGGAGGTAGGACTGGGCTGCTGGCTTCATTAAATTACATGTAATGTTTATTCACCCAAACCTAATCTGGGGAGGTGCTTCCTGGAAGACTAGTGTTCTACAGGCCTTGAACTTGGCCTTGGGAGTTTTAAATGTGAGACACAATGTACTAAATTTAACAAGTTAAAGAAATACTGACACCAAACTATATCAATTAAATCCACTGCCTCTGGATTGAAGAGCTTTAATCAAAAAGTGTATTGCACCACAAGTGAATTTTCTACAGCAGTTTTAGATAATACAATCTCCCTGTGTACAACATGGAGGGTGAGATCAAGATCCAATGCTCATATAAAGGACTATATATACTGTCTCTATCACAGAACTTTTTATACAAGTAAAAGTGCATCAAATCACTTAGAACATTTACTCCACTCTTCTTAAAGCTGAAGGAAATTCAACATGCAGGAGGAAAGCCTGATCAGAATGAATCCTCCCTGTGCAAGTACAGACTTAGTGAGGGGCCCCACAACCAACGATGCCTACAATGGCCGGCGAACGTGGGTGGTGGGTGAGACCAGCTCGAGGGCTGGAGAAGCCACTGGGGAGTCGGGCGGGGCTCCCACGGCTGTGTGGTAGTCGCCTCTAGCAAGCCCTGAACTACCCAATCTTAGGATTCTTTCCTGGAAGAGCTGGAAGAGCTACCTCCTATTCATCAAAATTATGGAACAGAAGGGACTCCTGTTTTGTGTCCCCACCAGATAAATGGAAAACAGCATTCTAAACACAGGTGAGACATCTGCAGGGGGAGCCATAGGAGGAGGTAGGTAACCGGAGAATGGGTCACTTGGATGGCAGAGAGCCCAAGTGGGGACGAGGGTGATGCTGCCCTTGCTTGGTACTTCTAGGTCCACGGAACTGTCTTACGTTAATTGCAAATCCTTGTTTTCCTGTGAGACATACTTTATTTTAACCCTAAACATAGTTGAGAAACATTTACATCATTGGATAACTGATGATAAATTTAGGAGCTCCAGTTATTCAGTTTTTTATTTAACCAATAAAACTTTCATCAAACTATATAACTCAATACATGGTTTCCCTTTAGATTTGATAGTGTGCCTTATCCAGGGCAAGCACATTCCCTTTTCTTTATAATGATAACTAATACAAGTTTTTATCAGTCAGTTCCAGAGCCATTTGCATGCTATCAAGTACTGCAGCCAGCTAGGGGCTGCCTGGTTGCCATACATGAATGTAGTGTCATCTTAAATATTTGGGGGTAGGGTGACAGACAGGGAGAGACGGTGGCTCCACTTACAAGGCAGTCCACCCTCCAACGTTTTGGTCAAGCCTGGGGAGAGGGACAGCTGCTGCTTCCTTTGAATACAGCAAACTGTCCTTAGCAGTAGAAAATGTGATTAGCATTTGCTCAGTGTTACAACACAGAATTAAGAGCTAAACAAATGAAACACCACCACTGCTTCAGAGGGAAGCAGATGCCAAAGAATGCTAGTGACATTACAAAGGGACAGGGCTCCCAATCTTAGAAATAATTTCCTCTTGATGCTCTGATTTTCCTTTAAGAACACCAGTTAAATGGATTTTATAATACAGAAGACATGTTTATAATAGCAAGGAACTTTAGCTATAAAAAATAGTTTAAAATGGTTTACCGGCAACCTATCCAAGACAAGTACATTCATTAAAAAGGCAATTGAGTGTATTTGGTACTAAGGATCTTTTTATACATTTGCTAGTTTTCTTCAGTAAAATGAGATACTGTCAGAAAGGTGCATATTCATTAATCCACACTGGCCCCAGAGTACCTTAAAGACGGACACAACTAAAGTTCTCGGTGGTCTGAGAAACAACGTGAAATAATGTTTCCTTGGGAGAAAGGGTTAAAAAGCTGCTTCTAACTCATCTGAACCCAAACATACTGAAAGGGAAAGGGAGTTTTTAAAGGCCGGCCTCACTGAGTTGGCTCTTCGTGGCAGAAGGTGGGTCTGGGCTGCTGGGCACCATTTTGAAGGGCTGTCTATGTCCAGTGTCATCACCACACGATAGATCAGCCGCCTCCTCTCTGACACATGCTGAGGGCTTCAGCTTTAAGTGCTCACCTTGAAAGAGGATTCAGGGGCAGATGGGTGCTGGCCAGAGCTGGGATTTTAGCAGCACTGTGGAAATGTGGGTAGTGCCAGAACACTCTGGTGACCAGAACAACAGGATCAGCTACCTCCTGAGGTTCTTATCAGTCTGCAGGAGTGGGCCTTAAGTCTTGTAAACAATGTTCAGATGCTTGTAC
This sequence comes from Phocoena phocoena, assembly GCF_963924675.1. Taxonomy (NCBI): domain Eukaryota; kingdom Metazoa; phylum Chordata; class Mammalia; order Artiodactyla; family Phocoenidae; genus Phocoena; species Phocoena phocoena. Next base: position 105,132,733 of record NC_089224.1, read on the forward strand.
AAAATACTGCAGTTACAGTGATTAAAAACCCACCCAGACTGGTGTGTCAGTGTTCTTTTCACAGAAAAAGTGTCAGCCCTTGGACATCCTTGGGTGGTGCCGCCTAGGACCATGGTATCCGAGGGTTGGAGATGGATGGCCGGATGCTGCCCTTGGGAGCTGGCTTGGACCCAAACCATGACATCTGGGTTTGAAACAGAAAAAGCTCCTGAGATGAGAATCAGGACTAGGTACGAAGCAGCTGAAAGAGCCCCTCCCCAGCCGTGGGCCGCCACCCCTGCCCTCCACACACCCGGACTCTGGCTGTGAGCAGAGCAGTGAAGACGGTGGTTCTGGTAACCAGTGTGCAGGGCTGCAAGGCCCATTCTAAAGATGGGAGGGAGACAGGAGCAAAACCTGAGGTGACAGGAACAAGGGAGTGGAATTTAGGTAACGTTTCCTTAAAATGTTTTCTATTATAGCATTTACGCAGGTACTTTTTGAATATTTTTCATTTTTTAACAAAGTCTGGGTGCTGGCCAGACCTGGGGCTGTTGATGAGGTGATACCAATGAAAGTGCTCTGGAGAAGAACACAAGGCCCTGTTAGTCAAGTACAGCAGAGACCTGTGGGCACAAAGCATGTCCTCGGTAAATACTACCCGAGTCCAGTTCATCAACCAAAAGCACCTTCCAAGCCAATGATGCAGCTGTGGGCTGGTCTCACCTGCCACGGCTGCGATGACTGACTACACTTTTTGGGAGGCGGACAGCAGACCAGGAAACCCTACCTTATACTCCAGGGTTTCTCTGAGCATGTTCTCCTCCTCTTGTGAAAAGTTCAGCAACACTGACACAGCTTTTATAAGATGAAAAGCCTGAAACAAAGCAAATCTTGCTGCCACGGGCCTCGGTCAGTTATCAGGCGGTCAGGCGGCTACATGGCAGCGTCTCCTGGCCCTGCTCCTCCTGTGCGCTCCGGGCTTGGTCAGCGAGGACCACGCAGAGGGTGGAGGTGGGTGTTTTGAGGTCTGCTGGTTCTTTTCCTCCCCCACCTTTTACTTCGGGGACTGGCGAGACCACCAGGACACCACTGCGGCCACCTGCTCTTCGGCAGGAGGCAGGACTGCTGGGCGGGTTCAGTTCCCTGGACTCTGGCCTCAGCATCCGACCCACATCTCCTCCCAGGAGCCAGTTCCCTACTCGGCGCCCCCTGCTTGCTGCTCAACCAGCAGGTCAGTGCCCGCTGGAGAAATGACTGAGTGCTCACGTTGGTGGTCAAAGCGGAATGGGGGACAGGAAGAAAGAAATGGATTTGGTGGGAAGCCAGGCAGGGCGCGGACAAATGAACCAGGCCCTGGGGTGGAACTCAGTACCCAAAGGGCAACTCAAAAGTCTTTTACCTCAGATTCGCGACAGGACATGAATTTTAAAACCACATGTTTGAGGTACTCAAAGTTGATCTCGCGGGCATCAGTCAGGTCAGCATTATTCGTGACAGAAGGGGCCATGTTTGTCATTTCAGGCCCAGGCTTCTCCCGGACTTCAAAAAGCTCGTTATCGGGTCTGATTTTCTGAAAAACCAATGGAAAGATGCTACATTGAACCCTTCAAGACAGGTTCGAAAATCACAGGGGAGATTCACTTGGCCCTGGCTGTGATCGCCTGCAGTTCTCTGCCACACCCTGCACAGAGTAGGGCGAAAAGGGCCCCACCTGCGAAGGAAGCACCAACACCTGAAGAACGCAGGGTGCTGGCTGAGGAGGGAGAGAGGTATGTGGGGAAGTTCAGCCACTTCCTTTACCCGCATCAGGACTCGTTTCCTGGGGCAGTGAGCACCCAGCCAGGACAGAGGCGCCGCTCTCCCACGTCTGGGCCTGGCCTCTGCCATTCACACACGGCCATACGTCACCTCACTGACCTCTCAGACAACACACAGGCTCAGAGAAAGAGGGTTCGTGCCGGGGGTCAAAGAGCCACTTTCCAGGAGCACGTTCAAGGTGGCAGGGCCACTGTCCCACCAGCCTGACTTCCCAGAGACCTCTTGCAGTCCCCTGCGGGGGGAGCGTCATCAGGCAGGAGGAGCACAGAGGCAGGAGGGCATGGGCAGCGGGGAGAAGGGGGCCACTCACCAGCTCCTTCTGCAGCGTCTTCTTGAGTTCCAGCATCCTCTGCTGCATCTGCTTTATGGTCTGAGGCAAAGCCCCACCCCCACAAAAGGCCATTCATTAAATGCACGTTTCACCATCTTTAAAGTGCAAAGGACCATAGAGCAGACAGACAACCCCTTGGGTCCCCATACACCTGTTAGAAGCCCCTGCTTCGTCTCCTGAGGAGCTTGCACTGCCACACCTGCTGCCTCGGCCTCCTTCCCCCACGTGCTGAGGCTGTGCACAGCCCTGCTCTCCTGGCCCCGCCGCTGCCGCAGTGCCGTCCCACCCCTCCCGGCCTGGGGCCTTAGGACTGCTTCTGGCGCTCGCCTCCACAGGCAACGTAGCTAGAAATGCCTCTGCACAGTATATTCTGCCCTTCAGAATGATATTTATGTGCCATCATCCCCAAGTAGGATACTTGGGCCAAAATTTATGATTCTCATCATCACCATTGATCTCCTGAAATACCATCATAATTTTTAACACTTATTTTGAACAGTATTAAAGATCGTGGTTTTTCGGCACAACCCAACAACAATGGCTTTTATGTCTTTATTTTCCTTATTTATTTTTAGTGAGCTTATTAGTATTATGGGCCTTAAATATAATTTATTACACATTCCATTAACCACCCGAAAGGCTGAACTCTGTTTTCCCAATGAAAAAATTTAATGTGTAATCGACATTACAGGGAAAAAATTTTAAATAAAAATTTCTCCAAAATCTCACAACTATATCAAAATGAGTTTTTCCTGTGGACTTCTAGTCCATGTCACCATTCTTGCACTGAGTAGCTAGAATTTTGAATAGTAGTTTTCATTTATCAGAGTTTCCACAGCTTTATAGTTTTGCTAATTATAACTTTTAATGTGACAGTAACTCTAGGGGATGCCCCATATCTTCTTGTGTAGCTGAGTTACGTTTTTTTTGGCCACATTGCATGGCTTGTGGGATCTGAGTTCCCCGACCGGGGACTGAACCCGGGGCCATGTCAGTGCAAGCGCCAAGTCCTAACCACTGGACCACCAGGGAACTCCCTGAGCCTCCATTTTCAAACAAAGCTGTAATAAGCTTCGTCGTCTCAAGAGCAGTATGGCCACGGCCCCCTGGGGATGACACGGCTGGGAAAGCGCCTCCAGCTCCTGTCACACTGCCTGCAACACCCCACTGACAAAATGGTAATGTTTTGTTCCAATCTGTATTCTCTGCTTGACTGTGAAGCTGGGCATTCCCCCAAAAGTACATTTGCTAGTTTATGTTACTTGATTTTCTAGGTTTTGACTCATTCATTAACTTATCCAATGAATACCGAGTCTCTACACCAGCCTAGAGGCTGCGGAAACAGCAGGAAAAAAAAAAGAAAAGAAAAAAATGTCTGCCCTTAAGAGAGAACAGTGTCAATAAGCAAATATACAGTGTATCAGAAGGTATTAAGAGGCCTGGAGAAAAAAAAGCAAGGTGAGGGGACCGGGAGTTCTGTTGGTGAGGGCTGGCAGGGTAGCGGGATGGCCTCACTGACAAAATGACACCATAAAGGAAGTGAGGGTAATTGGGGAAAGGACCTTCCAGACAGAAGGCTCAGCAAGTACAAAGGCCCTGAGGCGGGAGGGTGCTTGATATTCACAGAAAGGCAAGGCCACTGTGGCTGAGAGGGAATGCTGGGGGAGAGCAGAGGGTACGGGGAAGGGGGCAGTAAGGAGCCAGACCACAAAGGGTTTGTGGGCCACTGCAAGGACTTTGGCTTTTATGGGGACAGAGAGTCATCAGAGGGCCGGAACAGACAAGTGACAGGGAAACCAATTAGAAGGCCAACACCGTCCTCTAGGGAAGATAGGATGGTCACCTGGTCTCGGGTGGTAGCAGTGGCAGGGATGAGAAGCAGCTCATTGTGCGTACAGTTTGAAGGGAGAGCCAAATGGATTCCTTAATGATTTGGATGTTGCTTGTGAAAGAAACAAAGGGGACAAGGATGACTCCAAGGTTTTTGCCATTTACTGAGACAGGAAAGATGGCAGTAGATGCTAGAGAGTGTGGTCAGTCTGAAGTCTGCTTCTGGATGTTGTAAATTTCAGGGGCCTTTCAGACACTGACATAGAGAAATAGGGTAGATACAGGAGTCTACACTTCACAGGAGCCATCTGGATTCAAGGTATGGATGTGGTGCCAGCAGCACACAGGATGGGGGAGATCGCCAAGGATGTGAGTGCAATTTGGAGAAGCTGTCCGAGGGCTGTACCCAGGGACACACAGTGTGCACTCTTCTATGTTTTATATTTCATGATAAGAGATTAAGAGCCTGTGTGTGTGTGTGTGAGTGAAAGGGGGAGACAGGCGGGGGTGGGGGAGATAAAGAATGACCACCTTTCTCCTTTGTTAAAGAGTAATCACACAATTTGGGGGCGGAATTTCAGGCCAGAGCACTGACTAGCCAACACATTTAACTTCACAGGACATTTTAAAAACGAGGCTCAAACGAGACCCTGCATTTACAGGTGCAGAGGCCAGGCAGGGTGGGTGGAATCATGACATTTATTAAGCCTCTATCAAATACCAGAAAGTTTACAGGAAGCTAACAAACAGTTTCCTTTCATCCCCCAACCTCCCCCTCACAAAACCACTGAAAGGCAGGTATCACTGCTCTCATTTCACAGCTGTAGAAAAAAGTGCAGAGGTAAGGTGACTGGTCATGGGACCTAGCTGGCGATGGCAGAGGGGGCTGGGGACACTGAGACCTGCCACTGTTCCAGCTCTATTACTCCAGATACCATCTCAGGTGGGGGGTCTGGGAGGAGACTGCGTGAGTGTGAAAGGAAGAGGGCCGTGCAGGAGGAAGCAGAAGAGGAGAACCAGGAAGAAGCCCTTGTGATGGAAGAGGTAACACCTCCCCCAAGAGGGGCCCAGGGGCATCAGCACAACTCTTGAAGAACGGACTGGATGGTTTTAGGCACAAGGACAGGGAAAGGGACATAAATAGCTGAGGTAAAGAGCGTCCTCACCTTATTTTTCTCTAGAAGTTGCTGCTCCAAGTCCTGTTTTTCCTTCTGTAGCTGCCCGAGATCCATGGCGGTCCCCATCTCACCATTTGGTATCCCCTCTGCAGCCGGAAGCTGGTACGCAGGGTCCTGCCCGGCCCTCGAGGTCACCTACAGGGTGGTGGCAGCACAGGACATGGTCAAGCTAAGCCACAGATCCCTAGGGAAGGGGGCCAGACTCATTCCAAAGGTGACGACTGATGTGCTCCACCAGGCAGCTAGCCAGGAACCAGACTTAAACTATGGCAACCCCGTCACAGAGCCTGCAGGGGGGACAATTAGCTCTCCATGCAAGGAGCCTGCTGTGAAGGAAGGGCTTCAACACCTGAACACTGACAGGTGTCATCACGTCAGATGGGCTCCTCAACACGCACAACCCCTCGTGGCGAGGCGCCCCCCGTTGGAGAGGAAGCTGAGGCACAGGGAGGCGGCTCAGGCGGGACTCACATGAGGCTCGCTGACCGAGAGCACCATGCCCTGCTCCTGGCTCCGCAGCCTCAGCAGGCCCTCCCGCGCGTCGGCAGCCTCCGACTGCTCGGCCCTCAGGCCCCTCAGGGCCTCCAGCTCACTCTGCAGCTGGCGCATCTGCAGCAGGGCGGAGTCGTGACCTAGGCCGGGCAGAGGGGAGGTGAGCGCGGTGACTGGGCCACCTCCAGGCAGGGGTCCGGGCAAGAACAGGTGAAAAGGCTCAGCCTTGGCAGACCCCTCACCTTTCTTCAGTTGGAGAATCTCTTGCTCTTTCTGGAGAATCACTTCAGTTTTTTCCTGCAGACTCTGCTCCTTCTCACCTCCTATGGCGATCAGGTTAGCAGCCTCGGAGAGAAAAACCAACAAGAGAGAAGGTTGGTAGCAATAATCCCATCTTCCCTAAAGGAGTCTCCACTTTTCCACTACCAGGGTCCTCCACGAATCCCTCCCTGAAGGCCACAGCCTAGAACATTCCCCAAGCTAACCTCTGCTCCTATAAACATGCACAAATCAGTTCTCCTCGGCAGGGGCCCTGCACAGGGGCAATCACCCTCACTGCCCCTCTGGCCTGTAGTGGGCCTACCAGAGACATGGCCTTTCTGCCCAGCCTTCCGAAAGCTGTCAAAACCGTAACTTCCACGTCCTGAGGGCCTGTGACATGCCCAGCATTTGATACAAATGACCTCATTATCATATTCTTGAAGGTATGATTATCATAGGGTCTTTTCAGAGGCAACTCAGACAGATCTGTTAAGGACCGAACAAAGACCTAGAGCCAGTCACCTAGATCTGGGGCCTGACTCTTGAGTCTGTCCTCAAAGGAAGGCTTTCCCCACCCTTGCTGCTGAGAGCTCAACTGAATGTGGTCTCTGGGGCCTGCGGCCGGTGGTGGCCCACCTCACAGAATTAGAGCCCAGTAGTACCTCGTTCTGGACTTTTCCCCAGGTGATGTTTATCACATTAACTATCGAAATTTTAAAAGGCCATCCTATGGGGTGAGGGTTTCTTTCTAACATCTTTCTCCCATCTTCCTAGAGACATCAGGGGAATCAAGCAGCTGACGACACTCCTGAGACCTGTGTCCACCCTCTGCCCTGGACAGACCAGGAGGTAGGTTGGTCCTGCCTGGGACTGAGATGGAGGCATCACAGGGGGCCTACCTGTTGCTGGAACTCTTCCCTTTGCTTCCGCACCTCTTCCAGGGCTTGAGCCATTGCCACGCTCACAATTTCTCTTTGGCTGCATTCTCCCTACAATCCGGAAAATGGGTAGGACGTTGAGTCCAGAACTTCAGTTCACCTGTTTATAGCTGCACACTTCACGTGACGCCCACAGAGGGAGGGCCGTCTTGCAGGGCCAGACGAAAGTGTTTCCTGCTTCCCAAGGTGCCCAGGCTACTCTTTCGCTGCACTGCCTTCTGTGTGCCTCTGAGAACTGTTCCTGTGGACAACCCACCAACCTCTGGGAACAGGCACACCGTGGAAGGTCAGTCGTCCCGTGAACACACCAGCTAGTACTCAGGCCAAAGCCTAGGGGACCTAGACTCAAAAGAGGTGGTCTAATGAAATCAACACAGAACAAGAAGACCCAGGCTGACGTGAACAGAGTAGCAGACTGGAGCAATCTGGTTACAGAAATGATAATAAGCAATTACTGAATTTTAATACAGGAAATGTCACAAATTCATCAAAATCATCCATATTACAGGAGAGAAAACTGAGGCTCTGAGAGGTTAAATAATTGCCTGAGGTCCTAGAGCTAGTAAGTGGCATGGCCACATTTTAAGCCAGAGTCTGAGCTGAGCCAAGCCTTTGGCTGCTACACTCTACCACCAGTCTTTTCTACCACAAGCAGGGCTGCCCCGCTGCGTCCTCCCGCCAGAGCACAGGGACTCCCTCCTGACAATCACATCAGTCCTCTTCCCTGAGGCTGACGCCGGGCTCGCTGATCAACCCCCAGATGAATAATATGACTTCTCAGGTGCCTGCACACTGGTCAGGGATGTCTGCTGTTTATGTCTACCCAGAATCACCCCTTTTGGTGGGGGGGTAAGAGCCTCATCACTGCTATTCCCCACTCCCACCCCAGAATTCTACATGGTTCTGGTAGGGTTACCAATAATGATGTCCCCATTTTGTGGCTACAAGAATAAGCATGTGGGCTTCCTTGGTGGCGCAGTGGTCGAGAGTCTGCCTGCCGATGCAGGGGACACGGGTTCGTGCCCTGGTCCAGGAAGATCCCACATGCCGCGGAGCGGCTAGGCCCGTGAGCCATGGCCACTGAGCTTGCGCGTCCAGAGCCTGTGCTCTGCAACGGGAGAGGCCACGACAGTGAGAGGCCCGTGTACCGCAACAAAACAAAACAAACAAACAAAAAAAACAAGAATAAGCATGTGATTCAGGCCTGGCCAATCACAGTAAATCATCCCCTTGGCCAACGTGATTTGTCCAAAGGATGGCTCTGTCACCCAAGATGAACCAATCAAATCCCTTTTTATATCAGAATCTTTTTTTATATGGTGAAGCTGAGAGGGAGATGCCCTCTTTTCCCTGGGGTTGCTAAGTTGAAATGATACCAGCTTGGAGCTGCTGAGGTGATGTCCTCCCAACCTCTAGGACACAGTCTACATCATCGAGAAAAGCAAGGATGAGTTGGGTGACTGACAGGGCAAGAGATAGCATGACACAGGCAGAGAAGAGATCTGAAGCCCCAGGTTCTAGTTGGACAAGTCTTTCTGGTTCAGTGAACTATTCAACTCCTCCTACAATATCTCCTTTTCCACTTACACCAGTCCAGGTGGGTTAACGGATGGAGACGTCAGCCTCATGGCCAGTGCCATTCTGGTTCCTACTGGGGAGCTGTCAGAATTGACATTCCGTGAGTCCACCTCTAGTAGACAAGGAAAATTGGTGCAGGAACTCAAGAGGCTGACAGTGAGACCTCGAACTACCCCAGACAATCCCCTTCATCGGGAGAAGCTCTGTTGGTACAGGAGAAGGAGCAAGAGATCTCAGGCTGAGTGGAGCTATGAAACCCTGGCCCTGCAAGCCCAGGTGGGCCAGGTGACAGGAATGTCATGCCTCCACAGGAGCCTTTTCTGGGGAAGCTTAGAAGAGACGCTATGACTGCTGATGATGTCTTAAGAGGACAGCAGGCAGGCTGTGAGCGAGAAGGCAGGAAGCATGCCAGGAACTGTACTTGGTACTTTTCATCCATGGTCACGCTTGATCCCCCGGGTAAACCTCTTGAGGTCAAGGGTTATCATCTTCAGTTTGAAAAAAGGACACTGGATTCCCTCAAGCATCAGCTAGTGAGGGGCCAGGGTGACACCCAGAACTGGGTATACGTGGTTGTAGAGTCTCAGCTACTGCCACAGAGCCACACACGATCCAGGATTTGAGACCGATCGGCATAGCTCAGGTTCACTGCAGAAGCCAGCAGGCTACCCATGAGCACAGCCCTCTGCACCTGGGAATGATTTCCCCAGAGGGCTGTTTTGAAAAATATGGATCCAAACAAACAAACAAACAAAAAGTGTGCATCTAAAAATAGCGCTTCAAAATACCAGAAGACTGACAGAACTAAAGAGAGAAAGAGACAAATCCATGATTACAGCTGAAGACCTAGCAGCCCTCTCAGTAAGTGATGGAATATACCAAAAAAGAAAAAAAACAAAAAATAGAAGACCCACAGAAGATTTGAACAATACTATTAATGAACTTGATCTAATTAGCATTTATAGAACGCTCTCCCTACTAGCAGAATATATATTCTTTTCAAGTGCACTGAAATATTTACCAAGATACACTATAGGTTGGGTCATAAAACAAGTCTAAATAAATATCAAAGAACTGAAATCATTTAGAATATTATCTGACTATAATGGTATTAAACTAGAAATCCAAGATATCGAGAAAACTCACTCAAACGTTTGAAAATTAACCACACTTCTAAATAGCCTGTGTGTGCTGGTTTTTAAGTTATTGCCTCAGCCCAGACCCACCCTTTCATATTCTGCTTTGTGATGCTGTGCCTGGGAATCTGCAAACCCTATTTCTCCAGGTCGGGCTCCATATTCATATACATACTCATCTCTGCCAAAAGGGGGAGCTCCAGGGAGACTGGAAGGCAGGAGGAGGGAGAAAGACTTGCTCCTTTCCGTCAGCTTCCAGTTTCTGTGAGCAATGCTGCTTGGCCCTGGCAGCTGCAATTTCTTCCCAAAGCAGCAGTTGCATCCACTCTGCAGTCTTCCCCACACTTGCGGCTGAATTCTTTTACTGCCCTATCCCCCAACAAACACACCAGCACCAACTGTACAGAGCCCCCTCCTCACAGGTCTGAGTTTCAAATCTGTGGGGCTCCTCTTCTTAATTCCTAAATAATTCCAACATCTTCACTTTGTTCCCTGAGTCCTAGGGTTGGAAGCTGTGTCCTGCAGTTGCTACTATCTTTTAACTGTTTCAGTGCTGGATTAAAAACTTTACATTAGAACACAAATTCTCAAATAACTGGGGTAGTTCCTCTCTCCTGACTGGACCATGAATCACATGCTGTGGGGCAGACTTTCTGTTTCTTCTTGTGCACATACTTGCAATAATCACTGCCCTCCATTCTTCCCTCTACATCTTCCGTACTTCCATCTAGAATTTTCCTTCACCTGAAAGATGCTCTTTAGTACTTACTTTAGTGCAAGTCTGTTGGTGCCTAATTCTTCGTGTTTTCTTGGCTTTCTTTAGTGCTCCTACAGCGCTGTGGCTGCATTGTAAAATTTATCCTGTTTGGATTTGTAAGGATTCTTATACCTGTACCTGTGACTTGAGAGCTTTCATCACTTTGAAAAATTCTCAGCCATTATCTCTTTAATGATTGCTTCTGTCTCATCTTTTTCATTTCCTCTGGGCTTCTACTGACACATGATAAAACATCTCATAGTACCCTGTATGTCTTTTATCTTCTCTTTTCTGCATTTTATTCTGACCTTTCTTCCATTTCACTACTTCTCTCTTTAGTTCTAATCTGCTGTTAAGCTCATTCATTGTTTTTTTTTTTTTGCGGTACGCGGGCCTCTCACTGTTGTGGCCTCTCCCGTTGCGGAGCACAGGCTCCGGACGCGCAGGCTCAGCGGCCATGGCTCACAGGCCCAGCCGCTCCGCGGCATGTGGGATCCTTCCAGACCGGGGCACGAACCCACGTCCCCTGCATCGGCAGGCGGACCCTCAACCACTGCGCCAGCAGGGAAGCCTGCATTCATTGTTTTTTAAACAACTTTACTGAAGTATAATTGGCAAATAATAAACTACACATATTTAAAGTATGCAACTGATGAATTATGCTGAAACCATCACCAAAATAAAAATAGTGAAAATATCCATTACCCCAAAAAAGTTTCCTCATGCCCTTTTGTAATCTGCATTTTTACTTTCAGCTACTGCATTTTTCAGTTTTGGAATTCTAATTTGATTCCTTTTCTTTTTTAAAAAATTTTATTTATTTTTGGCTGCATTGGGTCTTCACTGCCGCATGCAGGCTTTCTCTAGTTGTGGCGAGCGGGGGCTGTTTTTTGTTGCAGTGTGCGGGCTTCTCATTGTGGTGGCTTCTCTTGTTGCAGAGCATGGGCTCTAGGCGTGCAGGATTCAGCAGCTGTGGCATGTGGGCTCAGCAGTTGTGGCATATGGGCTTCAATAGTTGTGGCTTGTGGGCTCTAGAGTGCAGGCTCAGTAGTTGTGGTGCACGGGCTTAGTTGCTCCTCGGCATGTGGGATCTTCCCGGATCAGGGATCGAACCTGTGTCCCCTGCCTTGGCAGGTGGATTCTTAACCACTGTGCCACCAGGGAAACCCTAATTAGATTCCTTTTCAAAACTACTGTCTTCTATTATAATTTCCAAATCTCTGCTGAAATGTTCAATTTTGTCTTTTATATCCTTAAATGGAGTACACACAGTAATATCTGAGCTTCCTAAAAGGTCTTTCTGCTTCTGTATTTGCCTCCTTTACATTTTCCACATACAGCCAGAGTAATCCTTTTACTACAAAACTTCTCACGTCACTCCTCTGCTTAAAACCTCCAACTGCTTCCCCAATGACCTTCTATCATCCACCGCTCTCCCCCAGCCCACAGAGTGGCAGGTACAGTGGCCTTTGTGCTGTTCTCTGAACAAACCAAGCTTTTTTCTGCATAAGCGTGTTTCTCTTTGCTATTTCTTCTGTCTGGAATATTCCTTCCCCAAAAAATCGCATTGCTGTCCCCTTCGCGTTATTCAGACCTTTTGCTCAAATCTCACTGACACCTTCCCTCACCTCCATATATATCTTTTTTCTTAATTTTTAAATTTAATTTTTTTTTTATACAGCAGGTTCTTATTAGTCATCAATTTTATACACATCAGTGTATACATGTCAATCCCAATCGCCCAATTCATCACAGCACCCCGCCCCCCATGGCTTTCCTCCCTTGGTGTCCATACGCTTGTTCTCTACATCTGTGTCTCAATTTCTGCCCTGCAAACTGGTTCATCTGTACCATTTTTCTAGGTTCCACATATATGTGTTAATATACGATATTTGTTTTTCTCTTTCTGACTTACTTCACTCTGTATCACAGTCTCTAGATCCATCCACGTCTCAACAAATGACCCAGTTTCGTTCCTTTTCATGGCTGAGTAATATTCCACTGTATATATGTACCACAGCTTCTTTATCCATTCGTCGGTCAATGGGCATTTAGGTTGCTTCCATGACCTGGCTATTGTAAATAGTGCTGCAATGAACATTGGGGTGCATGTGTCTTTTTGAATTGTGGTTTTCTCTAGGTATATGCCCAATAGTGGGACTGCTGGATCATATGGTAATTCTATTTTTAGTTTTTTAAGGAATGTCCATACTGGTCTCCATAGTGGATGTATCAATTTACATTCCCACCAACAGTGCAAGAGGGTTCCCTTTTCTCCACACCCTCTCCAGCATTTGTTGTTTGTAGATTTTCTGATGATGCCCATTCTAACTGGTGTGAGGTGATACCTCATTGTAGTTTTGATTTGCATTTCTCTAATAATTAGTGATGTTGAGCAGCTTTTCATGTGCTTCTTGGCCAGCTGTATGTCTTCTTGGGAGAAATGTCTATTTAGGTGTTCTGTCCACTTTTGGATTGGGTTGTTTTTTTAAAATTGAGCTGCATGAGCTGTTTATATATCTTGGAGATTAATGCTTTGTCCATTGATTTGTTTGCAAATATTTTCTCCCATTCTGAGGGCTGTCTTTTCGTCTTGTTTATGGTTTCCTTTGCTGTGCAAAACTTTTAAGTTTCATTAGGTCCCATTTGTTTAGTTTTGTTTTTATTTCCGTTACTCTAGGAGGTGGATCAAAAAAGATCTTGCTGTGATTTATGTCAAAGAGTGTTCTTCCTATGTTTTCCTCTAAGAGTTTTATAGTGTCCGGCCTTACATTTAGGTCTCTAATCCATTTTGAGTTTATTTTTGTGTATGGTGTTAGGGAGTGTTCTAATTTCATTCTTTTACATGTAGCTGTCCAGTTTTCCCAGCACCACTTATTGAAGAGACTGTCTTTTCTCCATTGTGTATCTTTGCCTCCTTTGTCATAGATTAGTTGACCATAGGTGGATGGGTTTACCTCTGGGCTTTCTATCTTGTTCATTGACCTATGTTTCTGTTTTTGTGCCAGTACCATATTGTCTTGATTACTGTAGCTTTGTAGTATAGTCTGAAGTCAGGGAGTCTGATTCCTCCAGCTCCATTTTTTTCCCTCAAGACTGCTTTGGCTATTCAGGGTCTTTTGGGTCTCCATACAAATTTTAAGATTTTTTTTGTTCTAGTTCTGTAAAAAATGCCATTGGTAATTTGATAGGGATTGCATTGAATCTGTAGATTGCTTTGGGTAGTACAGTCATTTTTACAATATTGATTCTTCCAATCCAAGAACATGGTATATCTCTCCATCTGTTGGTATTATCTTTAATTTTTTTCATCAGTGTCCTATAGTTTTCTGCATACAGGTCTTTTGTCTCCCTAGGAAGGTTTATTCCTAGGTATTTTATTCTTTTTGTTGCAATGGTAAATGGGAGTGTTTCCTTAATTTCTCTTTCAGAATTTTCATCATTAGTGTATAGGAATGCAAGAGATTTCTGTGCGTTAATTTTGTATCCTGCAACTTTACCAAATTCATTGATTAGCTCTAGTAGTTTTCTGGTGTCAACTTTAGGATTCTACATGTACAGTATCATGTCATCTGCAAACAGTGACAGTTTTACTTCTTCTTTTCCAATTTGTATTCCTTTTGTTTCTTTTTCTCCTCTGATTGCCGTGGCTAGGACTTCCAAAACTATGTTGAATAATAGTGGTGAGAGTGGATATCCTTGTCTTGTTCCTGATCTTAGAGGAAATGCTTTCAGTTTTTCATCATTGAGAATGATGTTTGCTGTGGGTTTGTCGTATACGGCCTTTATTATGTTGAGGTAGGTTCCCTCTATGCCCACTTTCTGGAGAGTTTTTATCATAGATGGGTGTTGAATTTTGTCAAAAGCTTTTTCTGCATCAATTTAGATGATCATATGGTTTTTCATTCTTCAATTTGTTAATATGGTGTATCACACTGATTGATTTGCGTATATTGAAGAATCCTTGCATCCCTGGGATAAATCCCACTTGATCATGGTGTATGATCCTTTTAACGTGTTGTTGGCTTCTGTTTGCTAGTATTTTGTTGAGGAATTTTGCATCTATGTTCATCAGTGATATTGGTCTGTAATTTTCTTATTTTGTAGTATCTTTGTCTGGTTTTGGTATCAGGGTGATGGTGGCCTCATAGAATGAGTTTGGGAGTGCTCCTTCCTCTGCAATTTTTTGGAAGAGTTTGAGAAGGATGGGTGTAAGCTCTTCTCTAAATGTTTGATACAATTCACCTGTGAAGCCATTTGGTCCTGGACTTTTGTTTGTTGGAAGATTTTTAATCACAGTTACAATTTCATTACCTGTGATTGGTCTGTTCATATTTTCTGCTTCTTCCTGGTTCAGTCTTGGAAGGTTATACCTTTCTAAGAATTTGTCCATTTCTTCCAGGTTGTCCATTTCATTGGCAGAGAGTTGCTGGTAGTAGTCTCTTAGGATGCTTTGTATTTCTGCAGTGTCTGTTGTAATGTCTCCTTTTTCATTTCTAATTTTATTGATTTGAGTCCTCTCCCTCTTTTTCTTGATGAGTCTTGCTAATGGTTTATCAATTTTGTTTTATCTTCTCAAAGAACCAGCTTTTAGTTTTATTGATCTTTGCTATTGTTATCTCTGTTTCTATTTAATTTATTTCTGCTCTGATCTTGATTTCTTTCCTTCTGCTAACTTTGGGTTTTGTTTGTTCTTCTTTCTCTAGTTCCTTTAGGTGTAAGGTTAGATTGTTTATTTCAGATTTTTCTTGTTTCTTGAGGTAGGCTTGTATAGCTATAAACTTCCCTCTTAGAACTGCTTTTGCTGCATCCCATAGGTTTTGGATTGTCGTGTTTTCATGGTCATTTATCTCTAGGTATTTTTTGATTTCCTCTTTGATTTATTCAGTGATCTCTTGGTTATTTAGTAACATATTGTTTAGCCTCCATGTGTTTGTGTTTTTTATGTTTTTTCCCCTGTAATTCATTTCTAACCTCATAGCGTTGTGGTCAAAAAAGATGCTTGATATGATTTCAATTTTCTTAAATTTACTGACGCTTGATTTGTGACCCAAGATGTTATCTATCCTGGAGAATGTTCCATGCGCACTTGAGAAGAAAGTGTAATCTGCTGTTTTAGGATGGAATGTCCTATAAATATCAATTATATCTATCTGCTCTATTGTGTCATTTAAAGCTTCTGTTTCCTTACTTATTTTCATTTTGGATGATCTGTCCATTGGTGTAAGTGAGGTGTTAAAGTCCCCCACTATTATTGTGTTACTGTCGATTTCCTTTTATAGCTGTTAGCAGTTGCCTTATGTATTGAGGTGCTCCTATGGTGGGTGCATATATATTTATAATTGTTGTATCTTCTTCTTGGATTGATCCCTTGATCATTATGTAGTGTCCTTCCTTGTCTCTTGTAACATTCTTTATTTTAAAGTCTATTTTATCTGATGAGTATTGCTACTCCAGATTTCTTCTGATTTCCATTTGCATGCAATATCTTTTTCCATCCCCTCACTTTCAGTCTGTATGTGTCCCTAGGTCTCAAGTGGGTCTCTTGTAGACAGAATATAGATGGGTCTTGCTTTTGTATCCATTCAGCAAGCCTGTGTCTTGTGGTTGGAGCATTTAATCCATTCATGTTTCAGGTAATTATTGATATGCATGTTCCTCTGACCATTTTCTTAATTGTTATGGGTTTGTTTTTGTAGGTCCTATTCTTCTCTTGTGTTTCAACTTAGAGAAGTTCCTTTAGCATTTGTTGTAGAGCTAGTTTGGTGGTGCTGAATTCTCTGAGCTTTTGCTTGTCTGTAAAGCTTCTGATTTCTCTATTGAATCTGAATGAGATCCTTGCCAGGTAATCTTTGTTGTAGGTTCTTCCCTTTCATCACTTTAAGTATATCATGCCACTCCCTTCTGGCTTGTAGAGTTTCTGCTGAGAAATCAGCCGTTAAACTTATGGGAGTTCCCTTGTAGGTTATTTGTCATTTTTCACTTGCTGCTTTCAGTAATTTTTGTCTTTAATTTTTGCCAATTTGATTACTATGTGTCTCAGCGTGTTTCTCCTTGGGTTTATCCTGTATGGGACTTGCTGCACTTCCTGGACTTGGGTGGCTATTTCCTTTCCCATGTTAGGGACGTTTTTGACTATAATCTCCTCAAATATTTTCTCTGGCCCTTTCTCTCTCTCTTCTCCTTCTGGGACCCCTATAATGTGAATGTGTTTGCGTTTAATGTTGTCCCAGAGGTCTCTTAGGCTGTCTTCATTTCTTTTCATTCTTGGTTCTTTATTCTGTTCCACAGCAGTGAATTCCACCATTCTGTCTTCCAGGTCACTTATCCATTCTTCTGCCTCAGTTATTCTGCTATTGATTCCTTCTAGTATAGTTTTCATTTCAGTTATTGTATTGTTCATCTCTGTTTGTTTGTTCTTTAATTCTTCTAGGTCTTTGTTAAACATTTCTTGCATCTTCTCGATCTTTGCCTTCATTCCTTTTCTGAGGTCCTGCATCACCTTCACTATCATTATTCTGAATTCTTTTTCTGGAAGGTTGCCTATCTCCACTTCATTTAGTTGTTTTTCTGGGGTTTTATCTTGTTCCTTCATCTGGTACATAGCTCTCTGCCTTTTCATCTTGTGTATCGTTCTGTCAATGTGGTTTTTGTTCCACAGGCTGCAGGATTTAGTTCTTCTTGTGTCTGCTGTCTGCCCTCTGGTGGATGAGGCTATCTAAGTGGCTTGTGCAGGTTTCCTGATGGGAGGGACTGGTGGTGGGTAGAGCTGACTGTTGCTCTGGTGGGCAGAGCTCAGTAAAACTTTAATCCGCTTGACTGCTGATGGATGGGGCTGGGTTCCCTCCCTGCTGGTTGTTTGGCCTGAGGCAACCCAACACTGGAGCCTACTTGGGCTCTTTGGTGGGGCTAATGGCGGACTCTGTGAGGGCTCAAGCCATGGAGCACTTCCCAGAACTTCTGCTGTGTCCTTGTCCCCACGGTAAGCCACAGCCACCCCCTGCCTCTGCAGGAGACCCTCCAACATTAGCAGGTAGGTCTGGTTCAGTCTCCCCGGGGTCACTGCTCCTTCCCCTGGGTCCTGACGTGCACACTACTTTGTGTGTGCCCTCCAAGAGTGGAGTCTCTGTTTCCCCCAGTCCTGTCGAAGTCCTGCAGTCAAATCCCACTAGGCTTCAAAGTCTGATTCTCTAGAAATTCCTCCTCTCGTTGCCAGACCCCCAGGTTGGGCAGCCTGATGTGGGGCTCAGAACCTTCACTCCAGTGGGTGGACATCTGTGGTATAAGTGTTCTCCAGTCTGTGAGTCACCCACCCAGCAGTTATGGGATTAGATTTTGCTGTGATTGCGCCCGTCCTACCGTCTCATTGTGGATTCTCCTTCATCTTTGGATGTGGGGTATCTTTTTTGTGAGTTCCAGTGTCTTCCTGTCGATGATTGTCCAGCAGCTACTTGAGATTCTGGTGTTCTCACAAGAGGGAGTGAGAGCATGTCCTTCTACTCTGCCATCCTGGTTCCCGTATTCACCTCCATATTTAAAAGAGCCCATTCCTCCGCCCTCTCTGTCCTTTACTCTGCTTTATTGTCTTCATAGCATTTATAACTATTTATCAAGTGTTTACTGTCTCGATGAATGGATAAAGAAGATGTGGTACATATACAATGGAATATTACTCGGCCATAAAAAGGAACGAAATTGGATCATTTGTAGAGACGTGGATGGATCTAGAGACTGTGATACAGAGTGAGGTAAGTCAGAAAGAGAAAAAAATTATCGTATGTTAACACATATATGTGGAACCTAGAAAAATGGTACAGATGAACCAGTTTGCAGGGCAGAAACAGAGACACAGATGTAGAGAACAAACGTATGGACACCAAGGGGGGAAAGTAGCGGGGTGGTGGTGGTATTGTGACAAATTGGGAGATTGGGATTGACATGTATACACTGATGTGTATAAAACTGATGACTAATAAGAACCTGCTGTATAAAAAATAAATAAAATTAAATTTAAAAAAAATGTTTACTGTCTCTAGTTACAAGCTCCACAGGTTAGGGGAGGGGGAAAGATTTTGTCTGTTTTGCTCATTGCCACATCCCAGCACCTACAATGGGGCCCACAAGTACTCAGATGTTTGTTGAAGGGAATGCATGAAGAAATATTTGACTCTGAAGTCCATGCTTTCCATAACATGGCACTACTGCACTAGCACCTACATAGCTTAGCAGAGACTACTGGTAAAAGCTGACTCAGTGCAGGCCTCAGCTATGGATGTTCTCTGAGAAGATCTCTGCCAAAGGATCCACAAGATCTTTGTGTCATGACCACAGCTGGGCAAGTCCTGCAAAGATCTATCATCTAAGGGCTGCTATAAAAGGGGACAGGGGAGCCTGGAGGCCTACAAGAAAGTGGCAGACTCCTTCCCCTGAATCCAGTTATGTCCCGGCAATGAAGGTGGCAGCATCTGATCAAAGCACCAAGTTCTCAGAAGGGAACGGGAAACAATCCAGCAGGTTGTTTTTTCTTCATTTCTGTACCTGCTCCCTGTTACAAACAAACAAATAAGGCCCTCGTGATGTTTTAAGGTCTTGCTTTACTGGCCTCACTGGAAATCAGTGACAGTGGTGCTTTGACAGCATTACTGTCAGTCAGCTGTTGACGAGGACAGAGAGGAAGGGCTGGGTCTCTGTGGTGGAGTGAAAAGTCAGAGCAGCACCACCTCTAACTATGGAACCTGGACAAATTACTTACACTCAGAACCTCGACGACATTAACTGCAAAATAAGCACAACTCTCCCTATGTCCTTCATCACTGAGAGGACTTAATGAGGTGACAATTTGTTGCAAACGCCTAGCAGAACTCTGAACAAATGCTAGTTCCATTCCTTCTCTACTCTACGTATAGAACGTTCACCTGGCCACTCCAAATACACACATGAAAGACATGATACTTTTGTGAAACTGATTCAATTAGATAAATACCTTCAGCTTCTTTAGTTCAAGTTGGTGATGTTGTAGAGAATGTTCACATTCATTCTTACTTTCTTTAAGGCCTGCATTTTCTTGCTCCAGCTCTCTCTGCAAATTGAGAAAAGTATGTATAAAAGAAAAGGTCTTTACCATATTTCCCCTGAGTACAGTCCTATCTCTTTGACATGGAACCTTTAAAAATGCCCCCCTTCCTTTTGTTGCCACTGCAGGGGTGGGAGATGAGAATGGGGATTGGGGTGAGGAAGGGAGAGTCACCCTCCTCATGAGAAGAACTAAGGCACTTGATTCTGAAGCCTATGGAACAAGGAGGGGGACCAGGGAAGGGAGAAGCCATTAAGGATGAACAGTATACATTTTAGAAAGGCAGTGGGAAGCCGCTGATGGGACTGGTCAGGAAGCACCAGGAAGTCCATGTGCAGCCCAAGGAAAAAGAAAACCCATTTGTTCAGGGTTTTTATAAAAAGCAGCCTTTTAACATCCAGTCTCATGAGCAGGTGTTTTGGTGAAAGATAAAAACTGCTCCAAAAAGTGGTTCCCTACTTCAGAGGAGGGCTGGTCTTCTTCCCATCAAACAACTTGGCAGCCGAGCCACACGTGAACGTGGTGCTCCCGTGCCCGGCCCCTCTCCTTTCCTCACTCACCACCTTCCGCTCCGCGGCCGCATGGTCGGCTGCCCGAGCTTTCTCCAGGGCAGAGAGCTGGGCCTCCAGTGCGTGGATCTGCTCTGTGCACTGCTGCTCCAGAGCGAGGACCTGCTGCTGTGCACAGCTGCTCTCCTTGTTTGCGGAGGCCTGAGGGGGTAGCAGAGGACAGTTATTCGTGGTGACAATGGGGGCTTTATTCTGTCCCTCGGTGACCCAAAGATGAGTGTCCAATAGAAACAACTCTCCTTCCTGACCTCCAGCCTGGCTGCCGCTGAGGTCCCCTGGCCTGCCTAGGAGCTGGAATCTGGGATTGGTCTTGGTGCTGGGGGGACAGCTCTGGGCACCAGCCAGTCCTAAGACACAGCCCTCCTTCACTCTACTCACTGCTGCCCTCTATGGATGAGGCTTTTCCCTGGGGAGGCACATAACACAGTGATGAAGAACAAGGGCTTTGACCTAGGAAAGATGTGGGTTCAGCCATTTACTAGCTGGGAGACCTTGGGCTAGTGATCTGATCGCCTTTCTGAGCCTGCTTCCTCTGGAGAATAAGGGTAACAGTACAGGCTCTTAGGTCTGCTGCAAGGACTAAATTAAAATACATGCAGGGCTTCCCTGGTGGCGCAGTGGTTGAGAGTCTGCCTGCCGATGCAGGGGACACGTGTTCGTGCCCCGGTCCGGGAAGATCCCACATGCTGCGGAGCGGCTCGACCGGTGAGCCATGGCCGCTGAGCCTGCGCGTCCGGAGCCTGTGCTCCGCAATGGGAGAGGCCACAACAGTGAGAGGCCCGCGTACCGCAAAAAAAAAAAAAAAAAAAAAAATACATGCAGAGTACTTAGCAGACACGGCAAACAGGCAACAAATGCCGTTTTTATTTCTCGAGTTTCAAGCTCAACACCTGACCTGGCGCTGTGACTACCGGCCAAGCCCTTGCCATCTTCTCCCCAGAGCCTGGAGCTGTTCTCCACAGCCCCGGCTGCAAGGTGAGGTTTGAATGCCAGTGGAGACACCACCGCTAACAGTCCCAGAACTAGGCTGGGCTGTCTAGCCCATCACCATCTCTCTGGGTAACTCAGACACTCTAGCAGGTCCTGACTCCCTCTACCTGCACTGCCTATCTGCCCACAACTGTATCTAAGGTCAGGTCCAGATACCATTCCAGAATTTGGGAGTGAGTTTGGGGACCTACAAAGGAATAAAGGGAAAAAGCATCAAGGGCCTAGAACACAGCAGTCACAATACCCACTTACAAGCTCCTGAATCTGAGCTTCCTGAGCTGCCACAATGTCACTGCTCTGTTTTAGCTTCTCCTCAGATGCCTGCAGGCTCTGCTCTAGTTCTTTCACCTGAGGGGGGAAAGAGAAGCATCCTTTCGTTCAAAAGAAGTAGCAACAAAATGGCTTTTAAAATCAAATCTATTTAAATCATAAAACAGGTTCATTAAAGAAAAATTTTTACTTACAAAAGAAGAAAGATGCTCGTAAGTCTACCATTATAAAACACTATCATTCTAATATAGCTTCTTACAGGCTATTTTTATGACTTTTGTTTCTTTCTTTTATTACAACTTCGTATACAATTCTAGTAAAACTTTGTATTTTTCCTCCTTGCTCAAATTTCCTTCTATGCTTCCACGCAGTCTTCAGACCTTAGATTATTTCCTTAAAGGATGTTTCATAATTTCCTGAACCGCTGCTTACTGTTTTCCATTTTGCACATAAAATAATGCAGCAGTTGACATCTTCATGCAAAAAGTGTTGATCTGGTTTGAATCACTTGATTAGGACAGATTCCCAGAAGTGGAATTACTGCTCATGATACAAACTTGCGTTTCCCTCATCCCACAATTAATGATCCAGTCTGACTGTGTACTTGGCACTGCACTAGGACACGAGGCCAGCACAGCGGACAGGATGACACACTGCCTAGCACTGAGCTAGACATGGTTCTTCAATATGGCTTTTTCATCTGACTCAAGCTAACTTTGCCAATTTCTCTTTTAAAGTCCTCTTGTTTGCTGAATAAGGTTTGCCCTGGGGAACTTTATTATTAAAACACAAGCTCATGGAAGGTTGCAGCTTTGTCAAGGAAAGGTAGGTACCAAATGAGAAAAAGAGTATTTTTAGGTCTCATGGTTTCTCAGGTATGTTCACAGGTAAGTTTTAACTGAAACAACCCCATGAGAACAGTGTGAGTACTTCCACAGAGAAGAACAGTAATGTTACTTGCTCATGATCACAAATTTTATTAGTGGTAGGGCCACGACTGAAACCTAGCTTTTATTTTTTTTTAAATAGGTCTTTATTGGAGTATACTTGCTTCACAATACTGTGTTAGTTTCTGTTGTACATCAAAGTGAATCAGCCATATGTATCCATATGTCCCCATATCCCCTCCCTCTTGAGACTCCCTCCCATCCTCCCTATCCCACCCCTCTAGGTTACCACAAAGCACCAAGCTGATCTCCCTGCGCTATGCTGCTGCTTCCCACTAGCTACCCGCTTTATATTCAGTAGTGTATATTTGTCGATGCTACTCTCACTTTGCCCCATCTTCCCCCTCCCATCCCATGTCCTCAAGTCCATTTTCTATGTCTACATCTTTATTCCTGCCCTGCAACTAGGTTCATCAGTACCTTTTTTTTTTTTTTTTTTGATTCCATATATATGCGTTAGCATATGGCATTTGTTTTTCTCTTTCTGACTTACTTCACTCTGTATGACAGACTCTAGGTCCATCCACCTCACTACAAATAACTCAATTTCTTTTCTTTTTATGGCTAATATTCCATTGTATATATGTGCCACATCTTCTTTATCCATTCATCTGTCGATGGACATTTAGGTTAGTTCCATGTCCTGGCTATTGTAAATAGTGCTGCAATGAACATTGTGGTACAAGTCTCCTTTTGAATTACCGTTTTCTCAGGGTATATGCCTAGTATTGGGATTGCTGGGTCATATGGTAATTCTATTTTTAGTTTTTTAAGGAACCTCCATACTGTTCTCCATGGTGGCTGTATCAATTTACATTTCCCCCAACAGTGCAAGAGGGTTCCCTTTTCACCACACCCTCTCCAGCATTTACTGTTTCTAGATTTTTTGATAATGGCCACTCTGACCGGCATGAGGTGATACCTCATTGTAGTTTTGATTTGCATTTCTCTAGTAATTAGTGATGCGGAGCAGCTTTTCATGTGCTTCCTGGCCATCTGTATGTCTTCTTTGGTGAAATGTCTATTTAGGTCTTCCACCCATTTTTTAATTGGATTGTTTGTTTTTTTGATATTGAGCTCCACGAGCTGTTTGTATATTTTGGAGATTAATCTTTTGTCTGTTGTTTCATTTGTAAATATTTTCCTGCATTCTGAGGGCTGTATTTTTGTCTTGTTTATGGTGAAACCTAGCTTTTTGAACTGCTGGGTTCAGTAAATATCTATGCAAGTCCCAGTTTGCAGGCAGAACTCAAGAAAGATTCAGATCCTCAAAAGGTTATGCACAGAGTTATTATATGACCCAGCAACTCTACTCCTAGGAATATACCCAAGAGAAATGAAAGTATAAGCCCACACAAAAACCTTGTTCATACATTAATGTTCGCTGTAGCATTATTCACAACCACCACAAGGTGGAAACAACCCAAATGTCCATGGACAAATGAATGGATAAACAAAATGTGATAGATGTACAATGGAATAAAAGTCTTAAAAAGGCTTATTCAGCCTTAAAAAGGAGTGAAATTCTGAAACATGCTATAATGTGAATGAACCTTGAAGACATTATGCTCAGTGAAGTAAGCCAGACACAAAAAGACAAATACCATATGATTCCACTAATATGAGGTACCTAGGATCATCAAATTCATAAAAACAGAAAGTAGAATGGTGGTTGCCAGGGGCTGGGGAAAGGAGAGAATGGGGAGTTATTGTTTTAATTGGCACAGTTTCTGTTTGAGAAGATGAAAAAGTTCTAGAAATGGATGGTGGTAATGGTTGCATAACAACGTGAATGTACTTTATGCCAGTGTACACCTAGAAATGGATGAAATGGTAAATTTTATGTTATGTGTATTTTACCACAATAAAAGAATGGATATTCAGAAACAGAACTGAATTATAATAAAGCAAAGCTGTATTTAGAGAAAAATATAGCTTTATATATATTTATCAAGAAACAAGAAAGATTAAAAAAATAAGCTAAGCATTTGCTATGGTCTGAATGTTTACATCCCTCCAAAATTCATATATTGAAATCCTAATGTCTGACATGATGGTGTTAGGATGTGAGGTGTCTGGGAGGTACTTAGGTTATGAGGGTGGAGCTATCATGAATGGGATTAGTGTTCTTATAGGCGGCCCCACAGAGATCCCTTGCCACTTCTACCACTTCACACTCATTAAACTGGCAAGAAGGCTGAGAAATGCCAATGCTAGAAAAGACAGAGATGCAGCGATAGGAACTCTCATGCATGCTGGGCGAGTAGAGCCAGGTGCAAGCCTTCTGGGAACATTCCTGCCCTACTGAGTCACATTGAGTCATATGCACTTGCTATCCTTCTTAAGGCAAAAGGGACAAGGATGTTCACCACAGTGTAATTTGTGGTGACAGAACGAAGGCAATCTGGATATCTAGCATCTAGTAGACAACTATAAAGTATAGTAGGTAAGAACAACGAAGTGGACACAGAAGATGGAGCAGTTGAAAGTAACAAAAAAGACATATGTACAGTTGTATCATTTACTTAAATCAACACACAGACACACAAAACAATGTCACCAGTTTTAAGGTTATCCAACAATAAAAGGGTCTCTATTAACCACATTAGAGTGGTTTCCTATGGGAAGGAGGGGAATGGGGATAAAGGGAATAAACAGAGAAGAGAACAACTTGCTGTGGAACAATGATGGTAATGTGGCAAGAATGAAGAAAACGACTACCTCAGTTCTCTACAAGTAAGATCCGAAAGAGAGTCCCTTTGGAAGAAAACCTCTGACCCAAGGGGATTCTCAGCCACAACCACATCATCCAACCAGGGCACCACCCAGACACAGGAACCACTGGGAGTGAGGTCAATACCCGAGTCTCCAGGCTGTCAGTGGCATTGGCCTGGCTGCTTCTGGCTGCCAAGAGCTGCTGTCTGGTATCCTCCAAATTCTGCTCAGCAAGTGTTTTCTGTAAGTTGAAAGAAGAGTAAAAGAAAATAGTCATTTCTCCATTGAATAAATATTTACTGACATCTACACCATACTTCGATTTGTGCGAGGCACGAGGGACACAAGTACGCACCAAAAAACCCAAAACAGTTAACAGAGATAAAATTCACATATCATAAAGTATACATATAAAGTATACATAAAGTATAAATTTGACCTTGAGGCTGGGGCAAAAACTAACCAAAAAAGTATATAATAGAGTGTAATGGTGTCCACAAAGGAGCAGCACAGAGCAGGAGATCCTCACTGCCTCAGGAAACTAGGAGGCTTCATTCTTCACAGGTGGCCAGGGCCCAAGGGAGCACCCAGGCAGAGGGATGACACTAGAGGTATGAAACAGCTGGAGGTATCTGGGGAGCTAACAGCTTGCCAAAAGTCAAGGTGATGATGGGTTCAGGTCATGAAACAAGACTAGAACGTTAGGCAAAGGGCCAGATTATGAGAAAAGCTTTTTATGCTACAGAAGGAAGTTTGAACTTAATTCTGTAGCAAATATTTTTCAAAGTGGAGTCATCCAAACACTTGCATTAGACTCATCTGGGTGGGTGGAGGAGTTTTTAAGTTTGAGGCCTTTTCCAGGCCTACTAAAATCAGAATTTCTGAGGGTAGGGCAAGACACACACACACACACACACACACACACACACACACACACACACACACACACACATACACACACACACACACACACACACACACACACACACACATGCATATATATATATATATATATATATATTTCTTTTTCTCCCCCAGATTTTTGGCTTGCAAGATCTCAGTTTCCTGACCAGGGATTGA
This sequence comes from Phocoena phocoena, assembly GCF_963924675.1. Lineage (NCBI taxonomy): Eukaryota > Metazoa > Chordata > Mammalia > Artiodactyla > Phocoenidae > Phocoena > Phocoena phocoena. Next base: position 105,158,678 of record NC_089224.1, read on the forward strand.
ACCTGGGCCACTGCAGTAAAAGTGCTGATTCCTAACCACTGGACTGCCAGGGAATTCCCTAGAAATGTATACTTCAAACAAACTCACCAAGTAACTCCTATGCACACTAAACTTTATAACAATGATGATGGCACAATAATGATCTTAATGTTAATAGCTGAAATATATTGAGACCCCATGATGTGCTAATTCTAATCATTTCCCAATAACAATTCTATGTGTTTGATACAATTTTAACCCTATTTTACAGAGGGGGAAGAAAACACAAAAAGATTAAGTTACTTGCTCTAAGTCAAAAATTAGTAAGTAGAAGAGGTAAAGTGCAAACCTAGGGAGCCTGGTTCTAGAAATCCATCTATACCTTAGAAACCACGTTATACTCACTATAGACTGTAGGGTAATTGTGGAAGCTCCTTATGGGAGTGATATAGTCAGAAATGTTGTTTGGAAAGATGAGTTTAGTGGTGACGTGGAAGACTGTGTTAGAGGGTGCAGGAGAGACTGATGTTGTGTAGGCTAGTCTGGAGACTTCTAACACAGACTAGGCCAGAGTGGCTGGAAACCTGAAGTACAGCAGTGGCAGTGGAGATGGACACATTTAGTTGAAACTGACTGAATACAGAAAGTGAGGGGCTAATCTAGGCCCAAGGCTTGGGTTTTGTCACCTCTGTCATGTAGGAGAGAGCAGAATGTGGGCAGACGACAAGCAAGTTCACCTACACCACTGGGCTAGAGGCCAGTTGGCTCAACTGCCTCCTTCGGCTAAGGAGAGTCCACTTGCTGCCCAAAGCAATTCTCGCTCACGCCAAAGGCAGATGGTAACTACTTTCCTTGGCCAATGTAAAGTACAATGGGTAGGGAAGGAAAGCAGGGCAGTAAGACAACAACCCAAATGGCGTAAATCACTAGGTGGGGTTTATCAGTGATCAGGATGCCACTCCTTCACATGCATCTCTGAACAAAGTGCTCCCTTTCCTTCAGGAAAACGTCACACACAGGCAACATGATGCTGATTTTACCATAAGCAGAACAATCAAAAGTTGGAGGGAGTGATCTTTTCACCAAGCTCTTTGAAGACTCTCTGGCTCTGAAACTCTAGGATTTTATGAAATCTCCAGTGTTACCACGGCCCTCCCAACACTGGCCAGCCCAAAGGGAGCTAGCTACCTCTTTTAGAAGTTCCTGCACATGTTCTTCCCCTGATAAGTTCTGCTCCAGTCTCTTCTCCAAGGATGCAACCTTCTCCTGCAAATGTGTGATGAGTTTTTCTTTCTCTTGAGTTTCAGCAGTGGCCTGCAGGTGAAAGCAGAGATTACATTACACTGTCTCTCTCCCTCCCTTCCTGTATCCTCTAGAATCACCATGTTTCTCTGAAATTCTGTTTCCAACTGCATCCTAGAAGAACATACAGCCAGGAGATCTTCCCTGAAAATGGAACAGAGAATATATGAGATCAGAACCCGACACTACTCAGGTATCTGTTTCAGGCCTATTGCAGCAAGCAGCAAACGCTCCCAAATTTAAGCACCTGGCAATTCGGGAAGGAAGAATGCTACTACGTCTGTGGAATCTAGCCAGGACCCTGCGAAGATGTTCCTCCTCTCTAAAATATCCCCTGTGTCGTCATGATCTACTAGCTAAAGGAATGCTCCCCCTCCCACTCTCATCAAGCATAGGTTTAATCCTATTAATCCAGAGGCCAACAGGACCTACAACTTTACACCAGATGCCAAGAACCAGCAGAGGTAATTCCACTGAAGAAGCTCCCAGCCAGCCCTACAGTGACCTACAGAACAATACACCTGGAAACGTGTGGCTGGATGAAGCAGTCATGATGCCAGTGTAGCTGCCTTAAGGCTGAAGACAGAACTGAAACAAACAATGGTATTCACCCTGGCTCACAGGACAGGGAGCACCTCTGAATCACAGCAGCACCTTACACCATGGCCCCAGATCACCAGCTGCCCACTTATTTATTTCAGTCTACCTCTTTAGCAGTGATGGTAGTGGTGGCAGTGGTGGGTTGGGACTACATTTGTTCCTTTCACAACTGTCAATCTCCAAATGCTGCTCAACATCAAAGCTGAGGATCCAGAATCCTTTGAATATACAATTTCTTAGCTCACAGAGGTCCTTACATCCACTGAACATGCCCATTCTCCACTCAAAATAAGGTCGCAAGGCATCAACATTTCATTGTGAAGACTTGAACCTCCTCACAAATACTGTGCTTCCTCAAATTCCCTCACCTTATGATCTGCTGCTCCATCTCAAGCCACAGACTTTCATGTTTAGCTTGCAACCCAGCCAGTTTTCTCCTCAGAATAAGATGTAGCTACTTGGGCCTAGGATTTTGGGAAGAAGCACTTGCCATTCTGAATTCTCACAGGGGTGGAAACATATATAGTGGAGGAGAAGTCTGAAGAATGGATTCAAGATCACATAATTCGGGCTTCCCTGGTGGCGCAATGGTTAAGAATCCACCTGCCAATGCAAGGGACACGGGTTCGAGCCCTGGTCCGGGAAGATCCCACATGCCGCGGAGCAACTAAGCCCATGCGCCACAACTACTGAGCCTGCGCTCTAGAGCCTGCGAGCCACAACTACTGAAGCCCGCATGCCTAGAGCCCATGCTCCACAACAAGAGAAGCCACTGCAATGAGAAGCCCGCTCACCACAACGAAGGGTAGCCCCCGCTCATTGCAACTAGAGGAAGCCCGCGCGCAGCAACGAAGACCCAACGCAGCCAAAAATAAATAAATAATAATTTAAAAAGATAACATAATTCAAAAACTTTTATCAAGCCTATACTCTATGTGTTGTCTCTAGGGATATAATCAGCTATAGTTACTGACCCATAGAAGCATGGAGGCTGGTGGTAAAAAGAGATATACACACAGTTAATTATAAAACAGTACAATCATGCTGTAACAGAGAGACATGCAAGGTGCTATGAGATATCAGAGGCAGAAAGGACTAATGGGGGCAATCAGATCAGGCCTCCTAAGCAGGCAAGTCCAGGTGGAAGGTGGGGGAGAGGAACAAGCTTTCTGGGTAAACGGCAGCATGTGTAAAGGGGTAAACAGACAAGTTCAACATGACCAGGGGGCTGGGTGAAGAGGAAAGAAGCAGTGAAGACAACTGCCAAGTCTGTGGCTCAGATGCCTGGATGAATGGTAACATTACGCAAAGCAGAGAATACAGGAGGGAGAGGTAGTCTGATAGGAAAGAAAAAAGTTTTGGCCCAGCTGACCCATCTTTAATGGGTCTCTTACTAATAAGGTTGATAACAGTAATAATTACAATAGCATGGTGCAGGAGCAGCTACAGTTTGAGAAGAATGTGCAAGCTCATCCTCTAGTCCTTACAACCACCCTTCACTGTGTCCATTTACAGGGAAATTGAAGCTTAGGGACTACTAGCCCAACAGCACACACCTTGGTGACAGAATAAGGATTCAAACCCAAGCCTTCTTGACCCAAAGCCTGTACTCCTTATATTACACATCAGTATGAACTTGAGAGATACATGTGACCCTTTCCAGTAACAACCAAGAGAACAAACAAGTCTTATATAAGTCACCATGTTGGGCAGAGTCAGGAACAGAAGAATCAGTTGCCAATTTCCATTTAGTTTTCTTGTGTACCATATCCCACATAGAGCAACTCCCCACACTCTAGCTGTTTTACTTCAAGCCCTCAGCACCTAATGTGCTACAGCTAACACCATACTTAATGGTGAGAAACTCAAAGATTTTCCCACTAAGATCAGGTACAAGGCAAGGATGTCCTCTCTCACTACTCCTTTTCAATATCATCTGGAAGTTCTTGCTAATGCAATAAGGCAAGAAAAGGAAATAAAAGGAATGGAAGGCTTCCCTGGTGGCACAGTGGTTAAGAATCCGCCTGCCAATGCAGGGGACATGGATTCAAGCCCTGGTCCAGGAAGATCCCACATGCCATGGAGCAACTGAGCCTGTGCACCACAACTACTGAGCCTGCACTCTAGAGCCTGCGAGCCACAACTACTGAGCTCGTGTGCCACAACTACTGAAGCCCATGCACCTAGAGCCCGTGCTCTGCAACAAGAGAAGCCACCGCAATGAGAAGCCCGCAAACTGCAACCAAGAGTAGACCTTGCTCGCCACAACTAGAGAAAGCCTGCGTGCAGCAATGAAGACCCAACACAGCCAAATAAATAAATAAATAATAAATAAATAAACCTTTCTGGAAAAAATTATAGAACCTTATTGAGAGTCATTTTTAAAGAAACAGTAACACTGAATATCTAGAGAGACAGACACTGTCTTCTTGGATAAGAAAACTCACATGATAAAGTAATCAATGTTCTGCAAATGCATCTTCAGAGTCAATGCAATTCCAATCAATATCCCACCAGGTGTGTGTTTGTTTGTTTGTTTATTTATTTAAGGCTGTGTGCAGGCTTTCTCTAGTTGTGGCGAGTGGGGGCTACTCCTCATTGCGGTGTGCAGGCTTCTCATTGCAGCGGCTTCTCTCGTTGCGGAGCATGGGCTCCAGGCACGTGGGCTTCAGTAGGTGTGCTCACAGGCTCTAGAGCACAGGTTCAGTAGTTGTGGCGCACAGGCTTAGTTAGTTGCTCCATGGCATGTGGGATCTTCCCGGACCAGGGCTTGAACCCACGTCCCCTTCATCTTTTCCAATTTTTCCTGGAGACGTCCGCAGCCTGGACAATATCAACAGATACTCTCTTCCCTCTGGCATCTGGTTTGGTTCAAGGTTGCATTTGGGCAGGTGATGGTGCTGGAGGCTGTGAAGTCCACGATCAAGGTGCCAGCATGGTCACCTCTGGTGAAGGCTCATTTCCTAGTTCATAGCTGGCACTTCTTTCCGTGTCCTCACCTGGCGGAGAGGCTAATGGTCTTTCTGGAGCCTCTCCACCAGGTTTTTTAAGGTGCCTGACAAGTTGTTCTGTGGAAGAGCAATAGGCCAACGATATTCAAAATACTCCTGAAAAAGAACTAGGTACGGAGACTTGTCTTGTCAGACACCAGGACTTATCCCAATACTGCAGCTAGTAAGGCAATGCTTAGTATTGCGCAAATACCACAGGTGCATACACCCCGAAGTCCAGGCGTGGCTCCATGTACAAATGGAAAACTGAATCATGATAAAGCTGGCATTGCAGATCAGTGAGAAGACAGATTTTTCAATAAATGGTACTAAAACAATTAAAATAAAAATAAGACACAGATCCCTTTCTCACACCAAAATCACATTTCAGGTATGTTAAAGACTTGAAAATAAAGTCAAGACTCTAAAATTTTCAGATAATAATGTTATGATTCCAAGTGAGGAAAGGTTTTTTTAAAGAGACAAAGTATAAATTTAAAGGAAAATAATAAATTCAACTATACTAAAATGAAGAGCATATGTTCAACAGAAGAAAACATAAAGAGTGTGAAGGCAAGCCCAAACTGGGAGAACACATTTGCAACCCACATAACTGACCAAGGAACATGAGAGCCAGGATATATATAAAGAACTCTGATGATTAGTGAGAAAAAGACAGAAAATGTAATAGAAAATGGGCCAAAGATTTGAACCAGCACTTCACAGAAGAGCACGAATGACTGATAAACATATGAAAATATGCTGAACTTCATTAATAATCTGGGAAAAGCAAATTAAAATCATGGTGAGAGGGAATTCCCTGGTGGTCCAGTGGTTAGGACTCTGCGTTTTCACTGCCGAGGACCCAGGTTCAATCCCTGTTCGGGGAACTAAAATTCTGCAAGCCATGCAGCACGGCCAAAAAAAAAAAAAAAACCATGGTGAGAAAAGATTTCGCATTCAACAGATTGGCAAAAATTAAAAGTCTGACAATATATCACCTTGTCAAGGAAGCAGAGGAACCCAAATTCTTATACACTGCTGGTGAATGTTTGTAAATTACTACAACTACTATGGAAAAACTGGGCATTACCTAGTAAAGTTGAAAAGTACAAATCTTTTGACCCAAACTTTTCACATCTCAAATATACCCTACAGTTAACTCATTCACAGGCAGACAAAAGTTCACAGCAGCCTCGTTTGTAAAAGCAAAAACCAGAAATACCTTAATGCCCACTGTCAATAAAATGGATAAATGAATTTTAGTAACTTCATACTACACAGTTGAGAAAAGATTAAATGATAGCGGCATGTGTCCATATGAATGTGTCTCAGAATACAACCTTGAGCACAGAAAGGTAGCATTAGAAGAATACCTACAGCACTTCATTTATATAATGTTAACAAGCATGATAAATGAAAGAAGCTACTGTTTAGGGATAAAATTATAAAGCGAAGCTAGGAAGTGGAGTAATTTCTAGATAAGCTTACTTAAGGTAAAAAGAATGTGATGGAAGAGTAAAGGGCACACCAGGAATCTCAAAGGTAAACATACTGTTCTTTTTCTTAACCTGTGGGGTAGTAGCTACATGGCAGTTCATTAGCTTGTTACACTATTTACCTTACTTATGTTTCATAAATATTATTTCATATCTACTCAATATTAACAAGGACAACAAAGAAAAGGACTCTAAACTCATCATCTTTATGAGAAAACTGACCTTCCTTTAGTGCTATCTTAGCCTGATGACTGACAGCATCAGCCACTCAGGTGCTTAAGCCAGAAACCCAGAAATCACCCCAAACACCTCCTTTCCTCTTGCTCTTCTCCTGTATTTACCACATTACCAAGTGGGTCCGTCTCCTCACGATTTCTTAAATTTGTCTCCTCCCCCATCATTTCCACCCCGACTCTTGTCAAAGTCACCGTCTAATGCCTGCACAACTGCAATAGCCTCCTAACTGGAAACCCTTTCAATGTTTCCTCTAACAGCCAGAGTAATCCTCTCCCTCACTCTGTGTTACCCTTCCAGCCTTCTTCCACTTCCCTGAAGGCGCTACTCCCTTTACTGCCTCAGTTTCTGGGTTTATTGTTCATACTATTTCCTATTTAAAATTCTCTGCCATCATTCCTACCCTCACAAGCTTCAGTAGTTTATCTCAGTTCAAGTGTTACTTCCTCAAGGAAAGTGTTCTATGACTCCAACGCTAGATCTGATTTGATGCCCTCTTACAGGATCTCACAGCATCCTGTGGTTTTCCTTCACAGCAACACATCATAGTTTGTAATTATATATCTATGTGATTATTGATTAATGTCTCACTTCCCCTCTAGACTAAATTCCACAAGGGCAAGGGTGATATCTGTTTTGCTCACCCTAGTATTTCTAACACCCAGCACAGAGCACAGAGCTTGACACATAATAAAACTCAAATTATATTTTTAGAATGAATGAGGGAACTCAGTGGGACCAGAGTCTGGAAAATTACCTTTTCCAATTATGAAATGGATGGATGGTTCTAATATCAAACGGTCCTGTGAATCCCAAAGTTTTGTGTCTGTTATTCTCTCCAACCGCCCCCCCCCCCAAAATGTATTCTATACCCTTCTGTCTTCTCTGCTTCCTGCTGTCCTACCCATCCTTGAAATTCCAGCTCCTCCAGGAACAGTTCCTTGACTCCTGCACTGGAAATGCACTCTCCCTATGGCATATCCTTTGCATTTGAAAAATCCGTTTCACTTATTTGGGACTTACTGAGTTGTGAACTTTTTTCTTGTCAAACAGGAGGTTTGAGTTCTATCATGAAACAGTAGGCCTCTGAGACAAAACACTACAGGTGTCTAGATCTATTTACTGGGTGCTCCTTGTTGTGAGTCAACAAAGCCCCATGGAACAAGCATGAGCTTTGGAGTAAGACTTGGGTTAGAATTCAGCTCTGTCACTTACCGTATAACTTTGAACAAGGTATATGACCTCTCTCGGCTTCTACTGAGGTTATCTGTAAGTATGCTAATAGCTAGAAGGGGTATATAGACTTCTCTTTTACACAAATCTTACTGTACTGTAATAATACTGTAAGTCTCTGGTGCACTTGAGATTAGTGGTCCTCAGGGGGTGAGGGTAGGGTTTTTGGTACCACCTATTAGGGGGTGTTTTGTCTATATGAGGATAAGGGCTGGCTTGTCAATGCCTGAAGGATGCTGCTGGCATTCAGAACACAGGGGCCAGGAAAACTAAATGTCCTGCAATGCATGGGACAATCATACAGTACATACTGTCCTGATCAAAATGGCAAGGAACACACCACTGAGAAACACTACTGTCAATAGTGATACTATCATTGTTCACCCTTATATTCTCAGAATTTAGCACAGGCCTAGAGTAGAAGGGCAAAAAAGGTATGTTAGCCAAACAAAAAAAACGAACAGTAATGATATTTATGTGCATTTGAACAAATCGGATTAGAGCCACGTATGTCAAAGGTACAAGCCTAGCCACGTCAACCACCGCTGTTGTGTCTTCTTGTGCTCAAGGTCCATGACATAGTAGTTTACAAGTTTGAGCAGATCAAATGGTGTGCTTTGACAGTTCCTGTCAGGACAATACTGACCTCTTCTGTTAAGCAACCCTTGCTCAACTACATGGCCCCTTCCATCTGGATGCAGCCTGGCTACACCAGGAACTAGGGCAATGTGGACTGCATGAGAAACAGAACTTTCACCAGCCACCCTGAGGCGAAAATTTCTGACAGATATAGTTTTTACCCCATTCATGAATCCTAGCAACTTGGGTCCACTCCTAGTCCTCTACTTACCTTTTGCAAATCAATGGAAAGTTGCTGAATGAAGGCTTGGAGTTCCTGTTCCTTCTGCTCCAGGGCCGTGATCTTATTTTCTGCACCTGTTTTTGAAGCTGTCACATGATCTCTTTATTGAAAGAAAGCAGACAATGAACAAATGTGGATATCCCACCTAAGACACATTCTTCCACAGGAAAAACACAGATGGTTCTTTACATGTCAGGGCTGCAAACATTAGCCTTGTGAAGATTATCAGTGGAAAAGACTCCTTCACTCTCTCTGAAGCAGAAGGCCCAAGAGAAAAATTCCACTCAGGTTTAGGCAAGAAATCCTGATCTACCTTTGGCTATTCAATAGCTTAGCAACTCTAAAACGTACTAAATTGCTCGGCAGGGTTGGAGTGTCTGAGCCTAGGCAGGTGAAGGGGGATGAGGGTTTGGAGGAGGTAGGGGGATCCTAAAGCCCTAGGCAGGTAAGGATAAGTCCAGAAGAGCTTGCCAGAATTAAGATCAGGAAGTGCTACAGTGAACAATGGGGAAAGACAGGTTGGCTGTAACCAGAGCTACACTAACACCGCTACCCATGTGCCCCACAGACCAAGCAAGAACCTCTGCTCTTCCAGCGTTGAGTAGTTTCTCTGAAGCTCTTCTATCTTCTGGCTTAAGTCTGCTGACATCTGGTTGGAGATCATCAACTCCTCCTGGGTGCGACTAAGTTCTCTGGTACGTGCTTCCAATTCTTGCTCCATTTTCCCCAAACTTTCTTCTTTTTTTAAAAGCTGATACAAAGATAGAAAGTTTCACTGGACCACTACTAAGAAATACACTTGTAAAAAAATCTGGACAAGGACTTCCTTGATGGTCCAGTGGTTAAGAATCTGCCTTCCAATGCAGGGGACGCGGTTCAATCCCTGGTCAGGGAGTATCCCACAGGCCGCGGGGCAACTAAGCCCACATGCCCTAACTACTGAGCCTGTGCATCTCAACTAGAGAGCCCGCGTGCTGCAAACTACAGAGCCCATGCGCTCTGGAGCCTGCATGCCGCAACTACAGAGCCCACGTGCCCTGGAGCCCACGTGCCACAACTAGAGAGAAGCCCGCATGTTGCAGTGAAGAGCCAGCGCGATTTGGAGCCCGCGCACCACAACGAGAGAGAAGCCCACGTCACAATGAAGATGCCGCAACTAAGACCCAATGCAGCCAAAAATAATAAAAATAAAATAAATAAATTAAAAATAAAATCTGGGACTTCCCTGGTGGTGCAGTGGTTAAGAATCCGCCTGCCAATGCAGGGGACAGGGGTTCGATTCCTGGTCTGGGAAGATCCCACGTGCTGTGGAGCAACTAAGCCCATGCGCCACAACTACTGAGCCTGCGCTCTAGAGCTCGCGAGCCACAACTACTGAAGCCCGCACACCTAGAGCCCATGTTCTGCAACAAGAGAAGCCACTGCAACGAGAAGTCCGCGCACCACAACGAAGAGTAGCCCCCGGGCTTCCCTGGTGGCACAGTGGTTGAGAGTCCGCCTGCCGATGCAGGGGACACGGGTTCATGCCCTGGTCCAGGAAGATTCCACATGCCGCGGAGCGGCTGGGCCCGTGAGCCACGGCCGCTGAGCCTGCGCGTCCGGAGCCTGTGCTCCACAACGGGAGAGGCCACAACAGTGACAGGCCCGCGTAGCACAAAAAAAAAAAAAAAAAAAAAAAAAAAAAAAAAAAAGAGTAGCCCCCGCTCGCCGCAACTAGAGAAAGCCCAAGTGTAGCAACAAAGACCCAATGCAGCCAAAAATAAATAAATTAATAAATTACAAAAAATCTGGACCAATAAGGCAAGCTTTCATAACATTTTTGTGAGCTTAGAAGGGGTCTCATATGCCCAGTAGTTTAAAAAGAAAAAGGAAATACATTTCAAACAGAACTTTTCCACTTTAACAAACTGAAAAACATACAAATATGATTAGTATCAAAGACAACTAAGGTATGCTTATCAGCAGTTAGAGAGTGATGGCTAGCAAAATCATCTATTCAGGATTTAGCTTCTAAAACAAAAATGCGTACCATGTGCTTTACTTTACTTAGTTCCTGCTGCTGGAACCCCTCTAATTCATCCATTTCATCTCTCCTTTGGAAAAGATTCAAACTCTGGTTCTTCATTTCCTGTAACTGAGCTGTCAGAAACCTTTTATCCTATGCAAAAGAAGATATCAGCTCAGGCAACTAGGACATTAGAAATCCGTATTATACAAGCAGAATTCTTAATAAAGGAAAATCTGAAGACAATTTCTTATCAGTAGCAATAATACATTGATAATGGGAAGCTTTACGGTAATTACTTACAAAATTATCTATAAATTCTTTAACTTAGAAATAAATATGTTTTAAATGATAGTTGTGAAAAGGGGAACAAGAGCAACAATTACTTAACACTTGTAAAGTGCTTAAGTTTGATTAGCAATTGCAGACATCCATTTTACATGTCTATCTCAATGACACACTGAACTGGCTGAATAACATGAATAACTGGAACAAGACTGAATGCTCTTAAAAAATTAGATGCATTTAAGTAGAACTAATTTTGGTTAGTAAGTTCAGATAGCAAGTCAACAAAAATTAGACATGACTGGGGTCAGAAGGTTACAATTTACTAAATAATAGCTTCCCAAGAGGGATTCTCTTCAGGACAAACCCTGTTGTCACAGTTTCCAATTCTTGATTAAAAAGAAATTAAAACGGGGGGGTAGGGGTGGTGGGACTGGGAGATTGGGATTGACATATATACACTAATATGTACAAAATGGATAATAAGGACCTGCTGTATAAAAAATAAATTTTAAAAAAATTTTAAAAAAGAATTTGCTGTATAAAAAAATTAAATAAAAAAAAGAAATTGAAACAGTCTAAAAATAACACTTCCAAAAATCACAGTGGCTTAAAAGACCTACAAAGATGCCTCATTACTCTTTCCTGGTCTAAAATATTTCCCAACCTCTCCTGCGGTAGGGTGGGGGGACGGAGAGGAAAGATCTTAGTGAACTGAAGTAGATTTTATTTAGTTCAGTCCTATATGGATTCCCCCTTTACCATAATTTTAAAAGATGAAAAAATAGTCCAATGAGAATTCAACTGCTACAATCTTAAGAGTTTCTTTCAAGATAAGAAAACTTTAACCTAACCCATACCTTCATATTTAAGAAGACCATAATTAACACCATGTTTAGATATATATTTTTTAAGCACAAGTTTCTTTGGGACATAGCTTGACTTTTCTGTAATTCTTTCCTTATGTAAATACGTTAAGGCATTCTGATAGCTTGGGTAATCAGATTTCTACAGGACACACAAAGAAAATCGCTGGTTTAACTTCGTGTTTCATCCCAAGAATGGAGCAATAATAAAACTCATCTGTTTAATAAAATTAACAGTAAATATATTTTATAACTGAATATATCAATCTAAGAAATAATTTTCTGGACTTCCCTGGCAGTCCAGCGGTTAGGACTCTGTGCTCCCAATGCAGGGGGCACGGGTTCGATCCCTGGTTGGGGAACTAAGATCCTGCATGCCACATGGTGTGGCAAAAAAAAAAAAAATAGAAAAAGAAATCATTTTCTACCATAAAGAGTAACTTAGGAGTACTCAATGAAAACAAGGAATGAATTAGGAAGCAGCACATAATGTGGGCTGAGCAAACTGACTATTGATTATTTTAAATTAAAATGTCTTTCTAATTGTAGGTGTGAAATTTCATCTTCCTGTTCATGTCTGGGAGCCAGGAATACATTACATAAGGCACCTACACAGTGTTACACAAGCTATGGTGCTGGAATAATCAATTCTCCTCATCTGTGTCTAGCTAAAGGGTTCCCTTATCTACTCAATGCTGAGCCTTCAGAAATGCCCTCCTTCCCCACTGCATCCTCAAAAATTATTCCTTATGTTACCACTGTGTCAATCAGAGCCCCAGCAAGAAACAGACTCAAAGTAGATATTCTGCAGACAGTCTAATAAAGGGACTTTTCAAAGCTGTGGGTGGGGTAAGAAAACCCAAAAGAGATGATGTGCTAGTAACAGTTGGGCATAAAGGGGCAAAGGGATAAATAGGTTACAAGAAACACAAAAAGAGAAACTCTATCAGAGGGTGAACCAAAGGTCCAGCTGAAGCTGTGACCTTGGGCCATGGGATGCATCCAAACTGAAGGGATCTCACATGGAGATGGCTGAGGGAATAAACTTCCCGACCACATTCTTCCACACATAGTTCTTTTTGTGTTCCCCACAGGCACACTTAATTAGAAGCCAGAGGGCAATGGAGCCCTGCTGATGCATTCCGTATCAGCCTTCAGATACACAGAGAAAGGTAGGAGAGGAGGTGGAGAGTGTATCTGGAGGGGCAAACAAAAGATATCCAGTACACCCACCAAGAAAAAGGAAGACATGAGCTTTCTAAGTCAGTGTCTAATCACCCAGTGCCCTGCTTCCAAGAGGTGGTATAGCCATCAGTGTACTAGGTACTGAAGAAAGCATTTTCCAAGCCCCAGAGAAGAGGCCAACATTCACAATGAGACAAAAACAAAGATGAACTAACCTTTTCAAGCTGATCCATTTTTTCTGACCATTCCTAAAACAAAACAATAAAAAAGTACAGTTTCCAGGGAAGAGTATCAATAATATCAAGATCTTAAGAAAACAAAATAACCCTCTCCACCCAAAGCAGCCAATCAACCAAACAAAACAGCAAATATAAAGAAAGCCAAGAGTCCTAAAAGGAAAAGAAAATGAACTTTATATAAAATTCTAAAGCACATATATAAGCCTGCAAATTTTTACTAAGCAGAGCACCCAAACAAGGCTGTATCTGATGTTCTGATGCAGTTTTCAGCTTATTCCTGAGGGTTTTTCTATAAGTACTATTAATATTTCTTGGGAGTGGGTAGCTGGGACCAGCTGTGTTGGTAATTCCACAACTGCTATATAAAAATTAATTTACTGAAAAACAGGTGGGGGGCAGGGGTTGTCTTCAGCAGCCCCCGATCATTATTTTCCTTCTCATTTTCACTTTACCAATATCTTTTATGCCATCTGATAAAAGTTAAAGGAGAAGGGATTACGCCCCTTACTCACCAATCACAGAAGAGGGGAAAAAATAACCACTGGTACAAAAGGCTATATCCCAACTGCCTACAATCAGAGTCCACCAATTTTAGATTATCTCTTCATTTATATACATTCATATCACAGTTATTCACTAATTATTGGTGAATGATTTTTTTTTCTGGCTAGTAAATGTCTGACATGACTAATACACACTGTAAAACAAGTCAACCAACCACCCTACCTACTGCAGATGAAATAATGTATTTTCTTAAAATGAAACGTAATATAATAAATTGACCCTACCTTAATAAATCAGAATTATCATTACAGTATTTTGATGCTTATCTTAAATTTAAAATGCCATTGAACAAAATATACTTTATAATTATTGTAACAGCCAGTAATAGTATTAGTTTCTTATTGTCATTCATTCAGCATCTTTCAATGGATGGTTCTACTGAGATTACAGAAGCTCCTCTCAGTCTAGTTGGCTGGGGATGAGGAAACTTGGGACAGAGGTTGTAAGAACTATGTACTCCATGGATGATCACTAGCTCGATAGCATCTTCTCCACTATAAAGGCAAGTGTTTTGGGACTAGGCCTTCAAACAGGTTTTTGTAGGGCAGAGACCCTTTTCCTTATCTTGGGGTTCACCACCAGATTACGAACACACTACTTTCCTCTCAATTTTACAAAGTTATACAGTTTGGAAAATGATACTCTCACATTATGGACACATTTCATGATTATAACTGTAAAGTTCCTTAATAATTTCCCACCCTAAGGCCAAATGAAATCTCAAAGATCTTATAAAGCACTCCTTTTCTCCTGGGTTGTAAATATCTTCTACCAGGTTTATGGCATGATTTTTGAAATCATGTCACTAAGTGAAATCTTTCCACCAGCCTTGGGCAGTGCCACATATAAAATACCTGGTCCTTTCTGGCTAATGCCAAAGCCAGTCCTTCTGCCATTTTGGCTCTGTTGGCTTGGAATGTCTCATTCTGCTCTTGAAATTTCCGCATGGAAGCTGTTAACAAAGAGGCTCTATTTGAGATATGGAGATATTTCAGAAACAGCATGTCAAATAGCCCATGTGATTACTTTACAACTGTCACCTAACAAAAAAGGCCAAGGTCACAGAGTGGATTATGAGACTGGGAAAAACCTGACCCATCTTGACTTTCCCAGAATCTTTTGCCCTTAGTAATAGACCACAGTTTTGTTTTAGATTGTTTCCAATTGTTCTTGGTTTTTTGTTATAGTCAAGTATATACATTTAGGAAGATGCCAAAGGGTAACTTTTTAAATGATACAGTGATAGAACACTGAGTTAGGTAGGTTGCCAGAAAACACCAATGCTATTGCTAAGTGATGGCTACTACTACTTTATCAGAATTAAAACAAAAAGTCAAAACAAAAAACCCTTTCTTCCACCTTATTTTCCTCAAAAAAATTTTTTTAGTATATATCAACAAAAAATAACTTTCTACTTCTGTTAGCATCTTTCTTGGATTGAACCCAAAGGAGAACATATGATTTAGGGTAAACTAAACAAAATCTATGTTCTATTGTTAGAGGAGTGATGACAGATAGAGATTTTCCCCAGTTCTTGAACAAAGCAGCAATGAAGCTATGGCTAGAACCAAAGTTTCTTAATGTAGGCCCAAGGATCAGGCACTTGATTTTACTAAAAACTAAGGGCAGCCAATAAACCAGCCAACTGGATGAGATAGATAATAACCTTCTCCTAAGAAGCATGCCCATAAAGCAACGTGAGGATGAACTGTATGCTTGTAACTATCAGATAAATGTTACGTCAACTTGATTAAGAAGTACACTACTTATAAAATGAAGATCTGGGCTATGATGAAGGACAAACTTAACCATACGTTATTGTTTCATTTCAAAAAACTAAACCCTGGAAAGATTGAAAAAAGCAGGAAAAAAAATACGTACAATCCTGGTGTTTTTCTAATGCAATTTCAAGCTTCTCTTTTATCTTCTGCAAGTTTCGGACCTGTTCAGCATAGTCTTGGGTGAGGAGGGTGACGCACATACCAGGAATGGACAAACATCAGGAAAGGAAGTTAATTAAACAAAAAAAAAAATGAATGAAAATGATGATGATTTTCTCAACCTGAAAACCATTCCTGTTAAGGAAAGCTGGGCAGACAGCCTCCCATTAACAATGAACAACACAGGCAAACAGGTATAGTACAAACTACCCACGGTGTAAATGGTGAATACAAACAGGCAGATTTGTTTAGCCTTGAGAGAGAACAAGAACTGGGCCTGGTCTGGTCATCAGAAGTGCCCCGCCATGAAAACCACTATTATCTCATTACTTAATTTCAAATCTCAGTTTCACCTTCCTTTCCAGTCTTAGCAGTAGGATAGATCAAAGGGAGTTCACTGAACAGCTCACTTAGAGTCCATACAACTGAGTGACAGTGGTTAGGGCAATAGCAAACATCTTACCACAGTATTGCCTTTGCAATAAAAGTACTTAATTCTCTAGAAAAGTCAGCTTCCTTTCTACACAGAACTGAGCTGCCTATGACACATTAAAGGTGAAAGTCAGAATTAATTACCTTGGTAGCCAAAGAAGATAGTATGGTATAGTGGAAAAGTAGACAGGCTTTAGTTCAAATCCCAACTCTGTCAGTCCTTAGCTGAGAGACCTTAAGCAAATTATTGATCCTAAGTATTAGTTTCTTCATTTATGAAATGATGATATTAATTTATCTACCTCAAAGGATGTATTAGATAATAAACTAAATGTTCTATATGCCTTAATTATAAAACAAACTAAGTGCTTTAAGCACGTTGCACACAATGCTCAATAAAGGGTAGCTGATACTGTGGTTGCTGTTATTATTCATACTGAGCCTGTAGGTAAGTACCCAGGACATAAGTGGGCGTAATAAATGTCAGTCCTCTTCCCTGTCCCTCCTCTAACATCAGTCAAGCCCAAACTATTTAGGGAAGATCCATATTACCTTAGAGCTTTCTCCCCAACACTGAACAAATATAAAGTTACTTCACCTCTGTTACTGGTATTACTTACAGGTAGGGGTGACAGGATAATAACAATTGAGTTTAAAGCAGACTGTAGTGGTTTGGATCCCAGCTCTACCACCTACTACCTCTGTGACCTTAATGTCACGAAGTCTTGTTAGGCTAGAGTGAGAACAAAATGAGATAATGGACTACCTAGGAGCTGTGAGTTATACTATGTACCTTTGATAACTACACAAACACAAATATTTCACATACAACTTGGTGAATTTTGTAGTCTGTTGCTTTCATTACAGTAAAATGGGCATAAGGCCAAAGGACAAAAACAAACACAGAAGTCATTGACCACTTCACAGGCTGAAGCTTTCAAAATGTATCTACTGGCAGAAACCAAAATAAGAACTCACAACTCTACCACAAATATGCCCTGCTCAGGCAAAGGATATAATAGGAGTGGTGTACATCGTAAACTGCACATAAAAGACGTAATGAGAGTTATAGCGTCTATACAGGTGCTGAAGTTAGAAATACCACTGAAAAGTAGCCCAAAGACCCAGAAAGACATTACACAGGTGATATGTATCTGCAGCAAGTGGCAACGTAGCACCAGGCCCTGTCTGGTGCTGAAGAATCCAACATCTGTTGGCCATTCCCTAAAAATGCTATCTCCTAACCCTCTCCACCTGAAAGCAAGCTAGGCTAATGGATGAAAGATAGTTAAATCTACATATACTTTTAATACCTTTTATATCCACGGCTAGAAATCTCAGGAGCAGAAAAATGTCAGTTTTTTTTTTTTATTAACTTTAAAACTCAGTTTTGAATTTACACTATTCAGTACGCTAACAAAAGAAGGGATTAAAGGGGGTACAAGTTGCTCCTTTTTGACTGAGAATATCAAAATATGTCAAAATAACTGTAAGGTTATGCTGTTTGGCTTTTTTATAGGCAAAGAGGGTCAGGCAAGGCAAGTTTCCTTTGCTTCTTATGAGTTCTTAGACATACCAGAAAGCCTGGCCTCTAATTTCCGTATCTGTTCATTCCTTCTCAAAAGCTGGGATGAAAGATCTTCTCTGGAGCTGCTTCCATCAGACGCCTGTTGAGACAGATATAAGAGGTTGTATTCATACCTGGATTTTTAGCAGCGTGAGACCACAATATTCAATCAGAAAGCAACAACTCTTATTTTACGTTTGGTTACACTTTAAGTGATAACTGAAAAGTTTCTCTAACTATAAAGTAGAAGCAACACTACCTCCATGTATAATGTGAGGAGATACAAGATGCAAAACAGATAAATTGTGTGTGTGTGTGTGTGTGTGTGTGTGTGTATGCGCGCACACACACTACTGGAATACACAGTGGTAAACAAATCCATTATGATCATATTACACCAAGTACATAATACAAAAAAATATATTTTCAGATAAAAAAGTAAAGCACTTTATTTTTCCAAAGGTAAAATCCTGAGGTAAAGGGAAGAAGGTTCTTTAGCAAGGGATCAAAGAAAGGCTGGTTGGTCTGTGATGAAGAACCTATCACTGACATTGATAAAGTTTCAGTATCTTCATCTATAAAACAAAGGGGTATCAATCTATAGCTCTAAAATGCATCAAAAACTTTAGCAGATAATATACATTCAGTAAATCACTGTATTAATGAGACATCAAATTTTCCCAATAATTTATATTATCTTAAAACACGTGCACTACTACTACTTTGGGCACTGCTTACTACTGCTAATAAATACATCACTTTACCTTTCTACTTTTGATTATAAAATTTTAAAAATACAGAAGAGTAAGAAGGGTGGTTTAATGAACACTCTCTCTCTACTTTAACAACTGCTGATTTTTCCCATATGTGCTTCATCAATTTTTATTCTACTATAGTACTTCAAATAGCAGACATTGACATTTCATCCTAAACATTTTGATAAACATTTCTAAAACATAAGGACATTTTCCTTTATAGCCACAATACCATTATTATACCTAACAAAATTAAAAATAATAGTATCTAATATCCAGTCTTCAGTCTTCCCCATTTACTGCCAAAATGTATTTAAAGGTGGTTGAACAACTCATTTTAAATATTCATTTACCCACTGAGCCACTTACTTGTCCATTATGGAGGGTATAGTTAAAAGGGAGTCTCAGGAGGCGGAAGGCCCAGGTTAAAGTCCCATCTTCACCATTAACAAACTACAAGAACTTGGACCAATTACTTAACTTCTCTGTGCACTGGTTTCGTCACATGTAAAATGTAACAAACATAATCTACGTCACAAAGCTGTGATGAGGATTAAATAAATCAATACTTGTCAGGTCTTGAAAACACAGCCTGGCACGTAATTAACTTTAATACGTGTCATCTGTTAGTAGTACAAGTTATGATTATTACTGTCAGTGAGACATCTATTCTTAGCACTGCGCTAAGCACTGGGAACAGTGGTGAAACGGAGTCCCGATCTAAGACAGCAGCAGCTGCAGCAACTACGAATTACGAAGTGCTTATTAAGAGCCAGGCACCATACTAAGTGTTTTATATACTATGCAGGAAAGAGTTAACATCCCAGGCCTGAGACTGCTATCCTTGGCAAGGCCTGCTTGTAAGGCGAGCCCTTGGCTGGCCTGTGGGAACTTAGATTTTACAAGGCTTCTCACCATTCCTGATAAGAATGGCTCACTGTACCTAAACTAATTGTGCCAAAAATACGGTTTATGCTGAACACCTGTTTTCATTCTGGGAGTCTGGAATTTTGGTAAATGCTAGGCAGAGGGTGCCTATATGACTAGCCTCCAGTAAAATTCCTGGGCACTGAGTCTCTAATGAGCTTCCTTGATAGACAACATTTTATCCTGTGTTGTCACAATTCCTTGCTGAGGGAAATAAGTGTGCCCTATGCAACTCCACTGGGAGAGGACTCTTGGAAGCCTGTGCCTGGTTTCCTCCAGACTTCGTTCATGCACCTTTTCCCTTTGCTAATTTTGCCTTGTAGTAAATGTTTTCACTGTGATAAATGATAGCAGTGAGTAAAACTATATGCTGAGTCCTGTGAGTTCTTCTAATGAATAATCGAACCTAGGGGAGAACCTTGCCTGCCCACCCTGCCCCAACACACATACTTTAATAAAGACAGGTATAGCTCCTATCTCCATTTTATAGATGTGGGAATTAAGGCACAGAAAAGTGACAAAAAATTTGCCCAAGGTCACACAATAACGATGAAAGAGGAATCAAATCCAGGTCTACCTCCATAACCTGGCCTGAGTTCCTAACTGTTACTCTATTGCCTCTCATGAAGCTCCCAGTTTAGTGGGAGAGCCAAACAAGCAAATCATCAACAACAATGCAGTGTAACAG
The DNA here is from genome assembly GCF_963924675.1 of Phocoena phocoena. NCBI lineage: Eukaryota > Metazoa > Chordata > Mammalia > Artiodactyla > Phocoenidae > Phocoena > Phocoena phocoena. The sequence continues at coordinate 105,178,830 of NC_089224.1, forward strand.
GTGATATTACAGAGGATATAGGAGACAAGGGACCAAATTCAGCCAGTAGGGATAAAGAGTAGAGGGGGTGAGATGGGCAGGTCGGGTCAAGGGGGCTTCCTGGAAGTAACATGTGAGCCAAGTCTTGAAGGATGCACACAAGTATGTCAGAGGAATTCAGAAGTGAGAGGAGGACATAGGAGAAATTCCAGAGACAGGAGACAGAATATGCAAACATTTGTAGGTATGATGGAAAGTTGTCCATTCCATAAAGTACATTAAGTTCAATGTACAATGGCTGGAGCACAGGGTATAGGAACATAGAATGAGATAACGGTAGGATGGGTTAGCTGTGACAAGACCACAGAGGTTTACCATTATACTATAATAATGACTTTGCACTTCATCCTGCAGATGATGGGGAAGCCACTGAGGAGTTTCAAGCATTGGACAGACATGAACAGGTCCGCTCTGGGGAGTTATTGGAGCCAGGGGGCCCAGATAGGCTACCACATTTGTCCACGAAAGAAAGACAGCCTGAAATAAAATGGAAGTAAAATGTACTACTAGTAAATGGAGTACAAAGGGTAAGTTTGAGTCAGGAGATGGAAGCCAAAATACTTGCTGACTAACTGGACACCAAGAAGTGAAGAAGCGAAGAGTCTAAAATGTCTCCAAGGTTTCTTGCTGGTGACTTGGGGGATGAAGGTGCACATGTGGAAATGGAGTTAATGAATTCAGTTTTGTTCATGTTAGAATTTGAGATACCAGAGGAAAGGCACCTTGTTGGAGAAATATATGCAATGGGATATAAAGGTCTGGAGATAGGGAGTGAAGATCAGAATGTATACATAAATAAGTTCAAACAGATAACTTTAGAAGTCACACAGCAAAGTATTTCCTGAATTCAGGCCAATCTCCATATCTGGAATACATTCAAGATGAGCGACTTCATTTAGCAAGTCAGCGTGAAGGCAAAGCAAGTACTTCTGCCACAGAACTCAGCATTAAAACTATGTCCTTCAGCCTGGTGATCAAATGTGCATTTATATTTCCTGTTAAATACAGGAGCCAATGATAATTTAGATCTGGTCATCTATTGTTCCACCCCAATAACCTAATAGCTTCTGCCACGTAATCTGACCTGAACAGATAGTATGAGAAAGGAGGACTCATCTGACCATGGAAACAACTCAAGTATCTATCACTAGTAGAAGACAGAGGCAAATTGTGGCCTTTTCAAATGCTGGAATTTTACACAGCAGTAAAAATAAATGAATCACCTATAGTGTACCATTTTTATAAAGTTTGAAAACAAGCAACATTAAACAACAGATTGTTTATGAATATATATGTATCTGGTAGGATATTTTAAAAAGCAAAGGATTGATATACACAAACTTTTGGACAGGTTACCTGAAGGGGCGGAAAGGGAAGGGAACCAAGAAGGAGCAAACAAGTGGCTTTGACGGTACCGATAATGTTCTAGTTCTCTGTATAGGTGACAGATTTAACAAGCATTCATTTTATTTTTATGCCTTATACTTTACACTTACATTACATACATTCTTTTACATATATCAAGCATTATAAATAACTTCTTTTAAGTTATCTAACTTTAAGAGGATCCTGTCATATGCCACCGACCCGATTTTAATCCTAAGGCATGACACTTACCTAACACAGCAGCATCCTCAAATCTTTCCAGCTACAAAGGTATTTTACAAATAAGGGACACAGTGCAGCCATCAGTGCAATCTTTTCATCAATTTTCCCACTAAAATAGTGCTAATTCCCTGGCTAATTCCACACCAAACTCACAGACCTCGCTAAGCAACAATGACTTAAGAGTGTATATATGTGCAGACACAACAAGCCAAAGTATTTCGAGAAATGAAATGTAAAAGAAGATGCACAAGGTATACAGATGGAAAAAGAGTACAAGAGGACAATGTAGAGAATATGCAAAGGGACCCACGAAAAATAAGAAAAAAAATAGAAAAGCACCTCAGAGCAAGAAGAATCAGATATAAACTACAAATAATCTTGCAATTTTAAAAGAAAATACTTATTGGAGGGACTTCCCTGGTGGTCCAGTGGCTAAAGACTCCATGCTCCCAATGCAGGGGGCCCAGGTTCGATCCCTGGTCAGAGAACTAGATCCCACATGCTGCAACTGAGAGTTCCCATGCTGCAACTCAAGATCCCACATGCTGCAACTAAAGATCCTGCGTGCTGCAACAAAGATCCCGAGGGCCGCAACTAAGACCCAGAGCAGCCAAATAAATACATAAATATCTAAAAATATATATATATATAAAAACGGCTATTACAAAATAATAATAAAAATTTATTGCAAAGATTCCCTGAAATATTATTTTAAAAATACAATGAGGCTGTACCAAACATTAAAAACTAGAGAAGATACTTACAAAGTCATCTCCTGAGTCAGCTCCCATGGAGGCAACCGATTCCTTGCTCACTGATCGTGGGATCCTAGTAGCACCTCCTGGCCTCTGAATGACAGCAGTCTCTTCTGCAATTTTCTTCTTTAGTTTTGCAAACATTTTGCTGTGTGGCTATCCTGCACTGAGGGCCAGGTCTTGAACCCCCAACAGTCGTTAGGCCAGCAACCAGGAATTCCGAGACAGGTGCCTAAAAAGTTCCAGATATCCAAACTAACTGCATTCCCACTGAAATGTGGGCCAAAGGCTTGTGGCAATAGCGTATCTATAAATCAGATGAAAGAGCGCCTCTGAGTTAAACACCAGAGAAATTTCACATCTGGGTTGTTTTGTTAAGCTTCAGGTTTCAAGATTAAGTTTCATAAGTTTACATGCACACTTACTAGAACACAATTACTAAACATCTGAAAAGCACTCAGGTGCTACAGATGCATGTACAGATAAGGAAATCCAGTCTCAAGGAGGTGAAGTAATCTGCCAAAGATTGTGTGGCTAAACGCAGCGCTGGCATTTGAACCCAGGACTCTGACTCACAAGTCCTTACTCTTTTTTTTTTTTTAATTACACCACATTGGCTGTGGCATGTAACACATCAAGTAAAATTTCCCACAGCAAACATTAACATAATGCTTCTGAATCCTTCCCCCAATAATATTAAGTTCAACTACATTTTAGACAAAAACATGTAACTCAATACAGGGAGAAGGTATAATGTTCTAATGTTCCAAGATGGTTTGGAATCAGCTGTTCACTAGAAAATGTTGACAACTTTTTTCCTAAAAAAACAGGCAAGCCAGCCAACGTATCAGATATCCTTAAATGTTTCCTGGAAATGCTGTGTGGTTCTCTTTTTTAAGAGTGACTAAAATTACCTCAAGTCAATTTCTTTTTTCACAATGTTTTACATGATATTCAAACATCTTTCCCTCCTAACGTGCATGAAACATTTACATTCTGGGTCCAAACTTAACTTTTGATATTTTGTGGAGGATAACTAAGCTCCACTCTAAGATGTACAAATGACTTCTTACCACTTCAGAGCATCCATTTAAGTCTGTACAATTCTTCAAAAGTTTTACCTTCAATGTCTGTAAACAACCTACTCACCTGGCTTATCTACTAGATTTAAAACAGCTTGGAGGTCAAAGCTTTCTGTCCTGCATGAAGACAAAAATAAAATGCATTGAATATTTCCTCTCAAGTGTAAGGCCAAAATGTTGCAGGGTCGGGCCAGGGGTGTGGAAGAGGAGGTAGGAAGGACTAAGGTGAGGGGGAGAGAAAATCTGTTCTACCACAATCCTCAGGGGTATCCCCTCCCTCACCCTGGTCTTTGCATCTGTGATTTGCCTAAGAGCTTCACTTAAAGGCACAAAGAACAGAATCTCTCATTGTAGTAAGTGGCTAAACTCACTTCGCCTTGGGAGGAGCAGTGAGCAAAAGAACTTTAACGAGATTAAGGTTTCCCAGGGCTAGTATTTATTTCAGTTGATTCTGACAGTCACACTGTTTACCCGGCCAGACCCCAGAGCCTTGACTCGAACTAAGAAAGTCGCTGAGAAAAAGGATGGCTAAGTTGGGTAAAAGAGCTTTCTAATGCCCGGGGGCCAGCCACCTGCCACGGCAGTTTGGATCCCACTCAGTCTCCTTCCAGACCCGCCCGTGCGTGGACTGTCAAAGAAGGGAAGGACCAATGTGTCTCCCATTTAACAGCAGGGAAACCGAGACCCAAAGAGGAGGAGTGACTGGTCCAAAGTCGCGCAGGGGGGGAAATTCCGGAACCCCAGGCTTCAGGTTCCCAGGCCGGGGAGCCCGCCTCTGCCCCCACCCTCGTCCTTTCTGCACCCCGGTACTGCCCTCCGCCTTGGGTCTTGGGCAACCCAGTCGGGGCCTCTTTGGGCGCACTCCGAGACCACCGGGAGAAAGAGGGGCCTGCTCGTGTCTCCGGTCCCCGCCCGCGCACCTGCCGCTCTCTGGGCAGCCGGCAGACCCCGCCTCCGGGGCCTCTCGTGAGCGCCGGCCCGCGTCACCAGCCCCCACAGCCGGCCTGCGGGCAAAGCAGCAAACCGGAACCGCACTTCCACAAGCGCGCCGGAAGTGGCTGCGCGCGGGCCGTCCCACCGTGCGCATGCGCCTGAACGCCGTCTTCCCGGCGGCCGGCGCGAGCTGCGGGGTGGCGGTTGGGCCGGAACCGCTGGAGGGCGCGGGGCTGGGCGCTCCCTGAAGCCGGTCCGCCACGTCAGCAGGCGGCCAAACCCTCGTAGGAGGGCTGGATGGCTGAAGCACTTCTTTCCTTTTTTTTTTCTTTTTAAAGGGGGCGGTGCGGAGCGGGGGAAGTGGTAGGAACCTGGTGCAAAGGGGAAAGAACTGATTGCTGCGGTGGTGCCAGCCTGCGGCGTGGAAACCTCAGGCCGTGGCTGCGCTGGCCCAACCCAGACTTTTCACTCCTCTCCCTGCATCCCAGTCTGCACCCTACACGGCCGCCTTGTACCTGCAAGCCCCTGCCGCCTTCCTCACGCTGGAACCTATGGCTCCACACGTTAGTACTGAGAACTCGCGCTTCGTAATGGGTGTTTTCAGTTTTGTGCCTGTGACCCACTTGTAGGACACGTAATGTGTCATTGAAAGAAGAGCTTCCGGAATCATACCCTTACTATATAGTGCAGTCTGATATATTGCATTTCATTAGAAACACACGCTAGCGGCAGCCCACCACATTCATTTCACTAGCCACTAATGGGCCTCCAACTTTTGACAGATGAAGAAAGTCCAGAGAGGTAAAACTGCCTTGTACAAAGTTACAGTACAAACTGGTAGCCTACGTCGGCTCTCGACTCCTTAATGCCAACCAAGCCAGACATTCCACATTGAAGTTGCACATGTTCTTGCCCAGACCCAACACCAGCCTGAGGGCCAGCAGCTTCAACCCAATCCCCTGAAACAATCCCTCCCTCAGTGTGTCCCACCTGGAGGAGGGCAGGGAAAAAACCAAGACTAGGACGTAGAAGAAATTTACAAACTAAAACAATAGCATCAAATCTTCAACCTCAAGACTGTTTCAAGTAACCGAGGAATTATCTGAAAGAAGCAAACCCTATCAGTTTAGCCCTTACGTTGTCAACAATCTGAAGAAGTAGCAAAAACTTTAAGCAAATAATGTTTATTTTTATATCGATGATACACTTTATACGTGAATTCAAGATACAAAATTCATTTACAAGAGTTCACACCGGATGAATGTAATCACATTCCTAGAGAGAACATTTATCAATGCAAAAATGTCTTCAATACACTGACAACAAAAATCAAATATTCTGTAATCTTGTTATTCAATAAACATCAAAACAATGTTTAACTCTCCATCCTCTACTATTTAAGAGCCCTCAAGGTGGTAGGCACCATATAACAGAAGAAAACATTGGAAAAGACAAGGGCCTACTGAATCTGCTCTGCAGAATCACAGTGTTTACTCTGATATTCATTTACTTAAGTAGTGAAAGGCTTGCTATCCTTTATGACAAATCACGTACCATACAAGAGTCAAAAGTGATGATCAAGAAAATAAAATGTTTTGATAACTTCTCAATTTCTAAAATCTATGACATATTAGCCATAACAGACAAAGCAGAAAAAGGCTGCTGAAAAGGAATACAATAGGAAAACATCCTTAAGAGTATGTATGGCTTAAGCAATTTAGAAACACAACAGATAAGACTTATACAATACCACAGTTGTTCAAGTCCGATGATATTGACAATATAATTTTCCCCCTTAGTCATTGGTGGTAAATAGCCCCTTCAAATTTAAGTCTACTGAGAACACATATAAAACTAGTGAATCCAAATGGTTTCTTGTCTCACAGAGCTGACTTGATGGATTTTGTTCTACTAAAGTATTAACCCACAATACCCAAAATTTAATACAAATGAGCAACAAGACTACGTTTCAAGGATTACAGTGATTGGTGAATAGCTAGATAGGCAACCAAATAGCTTCATTATTTGCACGACAGATTAGCAGCACTTGGATAAGAACTGTTACGTGAAAATTATTGTGCTTCAACCTCTCAAAGAGAGCTAATAAATATACCTCTATAATCCTTATAGTGTTACAGTTCTATAACATTTCAGTTACAGACAAGCACAATTTTTAAAAAGTATTTCACACCACTACAAAATCAAGTAATTATATTCTCCAAATGTAATTTCTGTTATGATTGAAACAAGTGCATTTCTGCCTAATATCCATAATATAGACAATAGGTTCACCATTATTTTCAGGGAAAAAAGACCAAATATAACTTATTTTAACTCCTATTTGATTATCTTAACCTTTAGTGATGACTTGAATAAAGAAAAGGGTATTCAACCTTACAATGGAAACTACTCAGACAAAATAATAATGTGGCCTGAAATGACAAAATTCTTTAGAGCTAAGTAGGAAATGATTTAAAACTGCTTCATCACATTCAATGATTAGTGAAACCACTATTTTTACTGGTGCTACACAGTGAAGATAAACCTATTTGGATAAATTCCTTCATTTGTAAACTCTACTATGAAAATGGTAGGACATTGCATCTGCCTTTCCTATTACCTAAGACCTTTCTACTTTGACAGGAAGAAGCCTCCAAAGTGTATCTCTTGATTGTTGAGTGGCAAGGTTTATTAAAAACAACAAATAAAAAACAGCTGGAGAACTAGTCATATGATCTATGTGATGAAAGGAATGTAACCAGATAACTATAAAAAGCCACAAACACAAAGACCTAAAATATTTTACTGAACCATTGAGTTCTTTTTAATAATAAAGAAACAAAAGTTTTTTAAAAAACTCATTCTGCAAGAAATAGTAAATAAAAATTCTTATTGCCCTAAAACATTTGAAGCAATTTTTCCTGCAGATTTCTAATACATTACAACACATACCTATAATCTAAAAAAAATGTCAGTAACATGCAAAGAAGGGTAGGAATAGATTTTTAAATTTAAATAGTGTTTATTTCTATATGTTTGGAAATATTTACTCGGGATTATCATATATGATCATTTCACATTTTACAATGGTTTGATGTTTGAAAATATCAAACCATTTTACTGATTTGATGTTTGAAAAGACTTATGGGTCAAATTGTAATGTTTACAAATCTTAATTTTCAATCACAGATAAGTGGACATTCATGACAGTTTCAAGAGAGAAAAGAATATTAGTAATATAGGGCTTCCCTGGTGGTGCAGTGGTTAACAATCTGCCTGCCAATGCAGGAGACACGGGTTCGACCCCTGGCCCAGGAAGATCCCACATGCCACAGAGCAACTAAGCCCATGTGCCACAACTACTGAGCCTGTGCCCTAGAGCCTGTGAGCCACAATTACTGAGCCCACGTGCCACAACTACTGAAGCCCACGTGCCTAGAGGCCGTGCTCCGCAACAAGAGAAGCCACTGCAGTAAGAAGCCCGCGCACCACAACAGAGTAGCCCCCGCTAACCCAACTAGAGAAAGCCTGCGTGCAGCGAAGACCCAACGCAGCCAAAAATAAAATAAATTAAAAAAAAAGAATATTAGTAATATAACATAAAATTTTAAATAATGTTTACTGCATACCTAAAGGAAGGCTAGCTATAATTCCCCATCTCATTCTGAAGTGACATAAACACTCATTCTATTAATTTTCATTCCATAAGCCTATCAGAAAAGTAAAAAAATCTCAACCCTAAAATTACCAATGTCTCAATAAACAATACTACACCTAAAAAGATGATTGTCTTGGGATGTAGACTGGAATTGTTCACCAAAATATTCCCAATTTATAGTCTGTTCTATGACCAAATTCAGGCTTTATGATTAAGTGAATCTGGAGTGCAGAATTAGTATACCTCAAACTGCTAAAAAACTCTGAAAGCACTGTTCAAATATGTTTTTTAAAAAATCATACTGCTTAGACTAGTTTGATAATTTAAAATATAACTTTAAAAAAACACAAATTAACAAAAATGTTTAAATTAAGAAATGGTGCTTCAGTCAGTGATTAACAACGTTATATAGAAATGGAATTCTTCTTAAAAGTCAATATTACACCAAACTAAGTTAAAAATATCAATTTTAGCTTAAGAAAACATTTCACATCTACAGAATTCCAAAGGAAATATTTCTATGGCATCAACAAATTAGTTACACTTGATTTAATACATTTATCTTTACCCATTTAAGGGCATGTCCCCCTACATCATCCTGACATCCTTCCCTTCAATAGGTGATTGATTCCATTCACACATCAATTATCCTTCCTTAAACACAAGGCATGTTTAATAAATCTCTGTGTTCAAAAATTCAGTGAAGCTGGGACACAGTGTAATTATTATGTTTTGAAATTCTCGTTTGAGGAAGATTAACTGCCTTAATAAAATTGTTTTTTAAGGTAAAGTGGTCACAGTATCCAGGAAAGAACTGGAGGTACAGCATGAACAGGTATAAAGTATCCATGTCTAAGACTGCAGGAGAATAGGGGGAGAGAGGACTTGGTTTTCTAAGCAATTCTTATTTAATTGCAACCTGACTGTTAGAGAGTCAGGTCATATTCACAATGTCAGTCTCATCTACTACACTTCTAAATGCTGCTGCTCTCCTCAAATCAATGTCCACATTAAGCATGAGTCAGTTCCATGAATTTTAAATAGCATAACATCTGCTCTGCTACTCTCCAGTTGCAATAAATGATTTGGTTACTAAAACAACTCGAACATCAGACACTATGAACGTTTTCACTGATTTTCTCAGAAAGAATACATCACCAAATTTTAATATGTATTTAAGAAAAAGGCTATTACAACTTTATTTAAAATTTAACATTGTAATTGAGAAGTGTTATGAATACTTGGCTGACATATTAAAAATACAATGAAGAGGCAAACGTAACATTTTGGAGAACAGTAGAAATGACTCCTGACTTTTCTCTTTAAGATAATTTAAAATTGGATCAGATAGATTTAATCTTCTGAAGAATAATGGGGTAAATAGTTGTTTGCAGTTATATTTTATCAAGCAGAAAAATAACCCCTACTTAATTTTTGTGGTGAATGTATTCAAGTGTATATTAAATATCTCCTACACTCTTCCGTGCAAATAAACATGCCCAGTGAAGACCCGAGTAACCGAATATTGATCTCTGTGATATTCCATAGGTTCACACATTGGCACTGCACATATTTACTATCCTCTTATCCTCCCCTACCTGTCATTCTTGGTAGAGGTTTGAAGGCCCCACTTTTATAGCATGCCATGCACCTATTATTAAGAATCCTACTTCATGTGTGAATGTATCAATTTGCAGAACACAGTGGTCTCACAGAGACAAAGAAATACAACTGGAGGCATTTTATTCACTGAAAGCATTTTCTCAGATAAGCATACTCATCTTTGATATGCAGCTCCAATTAGAAAAATCTCTCGTTAGAAATGCCAAGACAGGACTAAATTAATCACAGCTGCTGCAAATATAAAGGTTATCAACCTCTTGTTCCTCATTAAATTCGACCCTACCTAGGTAAAGCCCTCCTCTACCTAATGCTCCTTTTTCTGCCTCACAGAGGTAAGATGAGACACACCGGTGAAAAAAATATTGTTCCCAAATTAAACTGTGGTATCAGGCATTAAAATGGCAACTAGGAACGTATTTCCCTACTTAAAGGACATTTTCCTATCTATTTTGAAATGTGATCAAAGTAATTTTTTCCACTGCCCCTTGATTCTCAATATAAATACTTATGTTACTAAGTAATAATACCCAACTACAGGCAAGAAAATAAAGTACTAATATAGCTTAAGAACCTGCTGGTGTCTCAGTTTCACATACTTAGGTTTTTCAGGTTCCTATCACTAATTTATCATCAGTTTAAATGGAAATTGGCAGATGATTTTAAAGCTAAGAATATCCAGCTTTCTGTTAAGATCTTCATGTCCTAATTTCAACTCCAAATTAGTCCATTTTACCCAAACACAAGCCCCTCAAAATAGAGGCTCACGATTGAGATACAGCCACAACCTAATTACAGCAGCATGAACAATGCCACCATGATGTCCTCACAGAACTTAAATAAATTCAGCCCACAATGGGCATGGGTATATAATATACACATACTGTATCTCTGCATACCATATATTTACAAATATGTACATATATACAAAAAGTATACACAGAGATTCAGCATCATGAAAATATATACATGCCACTGCAAATAAAATAAGAATTTCAAATAAATAAGGACAACAAAAAAGCCCTCAATGTAAATATCCTTAATACTCTCCAAACAAACATACAGGAACATATACACCCAAAATATCACCAGGAGATTCATATCATTCATATTCATATCAAATCTTTTTACTCACTTAGGATGGGGAGGTGGTTCCGCATCACAGGCAGTAGCCAAGTTTGCAGACCTTAGTACCTTACTATATTTCCTGTCCAGAATATTCTCTGTATATCAGACTGATTACAAGTCTCCGTGGATAACTAAGTACAAGATTTTTCAACAGAGTCCAAAACCCTTCTAAGAGACAGAAAGTTACTAACTCACACAGGTCAGAGATTAAACTCGGAGAAAAATGCTAATGAAAGCTCTCATAATTAATATATACATTGGATTTGTTGCTTTTCCCTTTACCTCAAAGAAATTCAGTTCAATCACCACCTAATCTGTCTCAGGGAATACTACTGCAAGAAGAAAACAAAGCATAGTAGCCACAAGTGAGAAAAATAAAACCCAGATCCTTTACCAGGAAAATTTCAGTCATGACTAGATTGCACTTTGCTTTTATAATCTCAAAACATTTCAACTTGGTAAAAATATAAAGGGTACAATAAAGTCTATGTGCTTTGAGAGGTTTTTGAGAGCACCACTTCCTAGGAAGAAAAAACACACACACACATACACAAAGGATATACTCTGGCTAAAATCAAAGATAAAATGTCTGACTTGTGGATTTTTTTATAAATAATAAATTAAAATTTGCTGGGGCTGATTGATTTACTGGTTTCAATATTTGATATATTAAAAAAATACCATAGCTTTTGTGCCAAAATATAAATCTCTAATTATTTCTTTCTTGTTCATTATAGAAAGCAACCTGAGCTACTGGAAAGACTGGGCTGAGATTAGGAGATTTGAGTTTTAGTTCTAGCTCCATCTTTATGAAAAAAAACTGAGTTTTTTGGGGTCGCAGCTTTCTCTTCTGTAAATTAGGGAAGATAGTCGCTTTATCAACTTCAGAAATATACGGACAAAGAAAGAGAAAACAATTCCATTGTGCTTAATTTTGTTTTGTATATAACTGACTTCTTGCACTCTTACACTATTTTGTTTACAGTGGTTCTTAGGTGAGGTGAGACACTATCAGAATCTCCAGGGGGGAGTTTGTGCAATTTGAAAGCAAAGAAGTACCCTTTCTCATTGTTTTGCTTTGTTCTTAGTTCCAAAATTTAAATTTCTATGAATTCTAAAAATAAATAAAGGGTTTAACATTTTAATATTCATAAAGGGGAGCAGTATATATTGAGAAAATAAGATTCTCTGCCATTGCCATCTTGAGCCCATTGAGTGATTGTCCTTTTTCATTTCCTCTTCCTTAATTAAAGTAAGGTCTTAAAATGTAGAAGCTGGGTAATGGGTATAAAATGTTCATTAAACTCTGTGTATGTTTTAAATTTTCATAACAAAAAGTTAAAAAAAACAACAACAAAGGAATACAAGTGTTTGCACAAATGTAACCTTCACAATAAGGCCTACCCCGATCACTCACTGAAACATTATTTTCTGCCTAAAAACAAACGAAAAATTTCCCTTGCCACACTCTAAATTTTCTTCATACTATTTAAAACTTTCTAACATAAATTTACTTATTATATTTATTGCCTGATTCATCCTACTAGAATATAAGCATCATGAAAACAAGGACTTTTAAGTCTACGTTGTCTGTTTCACCAATGCCTAGGACAAAATCTGGAGTATAGCGTTGTTCAATACACATTTTTTTAAAGGCATGAATGAAACAATAGTTTAGAATTTTCCAGCACAGTTTTCCTCTCAAGATTACTTTAGTTCACTTAAAATTTTTAACCACCAGTAAGGAATTACACTACTATTAACTTGAGGAGCAAGGTCATCATCTAAACACTAGCTGTGAGTTCCAAGACCCCTTGTTCTTAGACAAACACGTTACTAATAACAAAAGCTCCAATTTCTTCTGGAGATTCTCTCTCTGAACTAGTTTCTACAACAACTAAGTGGGACCCAGATATTTTCTTGAACAAAAACTAGGTAAAAATGACATAGAAAAGAAAATGTTGTATATACTAAAATAAGGGAAACCAATTTTCCAGGTGGCAGGGGTGGGAAAATCAGTATCTTTTGGAACCAAGAGTTCAAATTATAGAACCACAGAATTGGACAGAACCTTGGGCCAATGCCTTCATTTTACAGATGAGAGTGCTAAAAAGCAGAGACATGAAGACACTTGTCAAAGGGCATAAAGCTAGTTACCAGGAAAGCCAGGATTAGAACTCAGGTCTCCTAATTCTCAAGCCAGTGTTCTTTATGTTAAGTGAGGATAAAGCTCAGGATGATAAGTACTATTTTAAGCATCAGAGAACAGGAGAATATGTGTTGCTAGTACTGGCACAGAACTTCCAGGGAATTGAAACAAGAGGTCAGACAACTAAGGACAGTCTATTGCTGTGGTTCAGGTAAACACTGTTATGAAAGGAAAGCTATGAAGTTTATTAAAGTACTGGGGGGAAAAAAAAAAAGGAAAGCAGTCTTTATCTAATAATAAAAACCCACTAGCAAAGGAAATCTCTCTCCGGGGTAACTTTTCCAAAGCCTTCTGAAATAATGTTTAAAAGAACAAACAAAAATGACTTTTAAAAAAATTAATTAAAAAACCCACAAAGTCTCCCAAACCCAAGAACAATAACTTCAAGACTTCAGATGAAAAACCAACAAATTGGAACACATATATGAATAACTTAGACCAAAATAATTCTGTATGTTAGAAATAAAAACCAAGTTAAAAATATTACAATAAAATTTCCCTAGGGACATAGGAAAGAGGCACCAAAAGCAAACACCTCATTTCCCCTGGGACTGCCAGAGGCAGAGTTGTGAGCCTGTACAGAAAATTAGGTAGAAGGGCTTTTGATTCAACGATTTCTGAACTTGAATGCTGGGGAGTCAAAAGAGGGGAAAGAAATCATAGCTAGTACCTGTAAAATTATGAAGGGGATGAAAGGGGAGAAAAAACACAAAAATCTTTATATAATACACTGAACCCTATATAAAATAATAAAAAACTTGTGCATGAAATATAAAATAGTAAATATAAGGAGTTTTTAAAAACCTAATTTCCAAATTGTCAATGCAAAAGCAACTTCCATTTTAATTATATAACAATTCAGTTACCCTCAACTAAAATTAGTAACAACTCTGAAGTTTCATAAATCTGAACTAGGCAAAAAGATTACAAACTCTACTGTATACCACAGACCTCAACCTAGACAGTCTTTAAACTTGATCTCATTAATTAATAAAAGTTTAAATGGAATTCCTATGGAAACACTGTATTATGAAAACGACAACCTGATTTTTTGACTGAAAGATTTAAAAGTTGTTCTTTTTCACTTCCAGCATTCAAAGAATACAAAGAAAACAAAATATGCAAACATATCTCATGATAACACAGGACTCACACATTCCAAATGATATGTATCATCTCAAGACCTCAATTAAGGATTCAGCTTTTCAGATGCAAATCAATCCTATACAGTTACTGACATTCTGACAGCATTTAAACGAATTAAATGTTTTTAAGAACTATCTTGGGCTTCCCTGGTGGCGCAGTGGTTGAGAGTCCGCCTGCCGATACAGGGAACACAGGTTCGTGCCCCGGTCCGGGAGGATCCCATATGCCCGTGGGCCATGGCCGCTGGGCCTGCGCGTCCGGAGCCTGTGCTCCGCAAAGGGAGAGGCCACAGCAGTGAGAGGCCCTCATACCGAAAAAAGAAAAAAAAAACAAAAAAAAAGAACTATCTTGATTAGGCTTCAAAGAATCACACATTTTTCTATCTACTAACTTGGAATGAAAAGAAATATTACAGAAGGGCTCTGTTCTTGATTCTTAGTAGTCCATGCTGGCTAGTTTCATATTTGTGAACAATTACATGTTTTCCAAATCCACACATTTAAGGTCCAAGTATAAGAGTTGGGTTTTCCTCATTATACAAAAATAAATGATTTACTCTTCTCAGGGTGAGAATAGTGACTATATGAATGTAGGATCAGATGTTAGAGGTAAGTATCCATACCTCAAAACCAAAAAATAAAAATTCCAAGATTGAGTTTTTAAAAGACCTGAAACATTGTATTTTAAAACAGTTACCCTAAAAGTTTGAACAATTTTTTTCAGCTTGTTTTTAAAATGGTGGTCCTAAATTGAAAAATAAAAACTAAATAACATCACTATGTGTCTGTCATCACATTAGAAAACTGCACCATTTAAAATCTGTGGCAAATGAAAACTTGTTTCAACAGAGGATTTTTGTTTTAATAGTCATCTATGGTATTCTCAAGGAACACGTTTCGCACATCCAGAATGGATGCTAATTCCAAAATGTGCTTCTGGAGGTGAGGGTTCTCCACTGTTTCATCCCTTGGCAGTTGTGGATATGATTCTGGATAATTTCGTGTTTCCTGGAAAACAAAGAAGAGAAAAGTCAATTCTATAGTTTAAGGAAAGAAAATTATACACATTAATATTACTGTTAATATGAACAGTATTAAGAAGTAACTTAATATGCATATTTCTCCTTCATATTGGTAATATATTTGTTGAACATACGAAATTGCTGACATTTGACCATTTTGACCCCAAAAATGATAAGTTCATATGGTTCAACCCAATATATTCATTTAGTGAGTTATTTCATGAATATTTACTGGGGCCTATCATTTCTGGGAACTATGCTATATTGTGGAAACCATATAATTCCTACTTGCTGGGGGGGAAATCCTAAAATACACAGAATTTCAACAAGTATTTGTTAGTGAATAAATAAATACATGTTTCAGTAGAAATTAAAATGAGAGAAAAGACATGGGAAACCCTGAAAAGGTCAAATTAATGGGCCTGGGCAATTAATTATAGGAGAAGGAGGTGTCAAAAATGACTAAGATTTCAAGAATGGATGACTTGAAAGAAGAGTTGAGAGCTACTCAGAGAAAAAGAGATGTAAAGGAGGAGATAATTTGGGGATAGTATAAAGCTTCAGGTTTTAGGTATATTTTATTTAAGGTAATGGGCTATACAAAGAGGACAGCCCGTCAACCAGAATTTGAAAATTCAGGACCGTATCTCAGAAGACAGGTTTGAGGGCTTCCCTGGTGACAGATTGGTTAAGAATCCGCCTGCCAATGCAGGGGACATGGGTTCAAGCCCTGGTCCAGGAAGATCCCACATGTCGCGGAGCAACTAAGCCTGTGTGCCACAACTACTGAGCCTGTGCTCTAGAGCCCACGAGCCACAACTACTGAAGCCTGTGTGCCTAGAGCCCGTGCTCTGCAACAAGAGAAGCCACCGCAGTGAGAAGCCCGCGCACTGCAATGAAGACCAAATGCAGCAAAAATAAAATAAAATAAATTTTTTAAAAAAGAAGAAGACAGGTTTGAGCAGTTTATGTCATACTATATACATATATAATATATACACTGATACAATCTACATGAAGATAAATATTAATAGCCATGAAAATGGATGAGGTTTCTAAGCATATTAGCAAAGAGAGTGAAAAAAAGAGTCCCTAGAAAGAGAGATGAAAGATCAGGGGAAAAAACAAAAGAAGGACTAATAAAAGAAAAAAGAAAATAGTTTTTGTAATCACATGGAAGCAAAAGAAGAAGACAATTTCAAGAATAAAGTGATTCTCATTTGGAAATTCTTCTTCATTTGGTACTTTCTATAGACTACAATTTTGCCACATACTTAAAATTTACTGAAAAAATAAATTACCATTTTTCTATACATCTAACATGATGGTCCATATATTAAAAGGTCATTTCTATCTCTCTTGTGCCTGTAGGCCTCAGTAATTACATATTACAGAGACTAAATTCTCATTTTACCACACTAAATACTATGAGGAGTGACAATAATGAAAAGCTCAAAAACCCTAAAAAAAGAAAAAAAACAAAAAACCAGGAACTGCTGGGGCTACTGTAAACTGAACAACTCTCTCAGCTCACACAGGGCTGGGACATGTTTGAATTCTGACCAAACACCCCAAGGGTGGAGAATATGTGTTGAAACAGTGGACATATAAAAGAGACCCCAGAGAAATCATGCTTCTTAGTACTAGGCTGAAATAAATCTACATCTGTATGTTAATGCTACTGTAATAAATCTGCCCTTAAAAAGCTTAAAAACAAGCCAGGGAAAGGTCAAAAAGATGTTCAAGTAATTTAACTCCGGCCAGAACAAACCCAACGCTCTTTAAAGACAACAAAATAGAGAAATCAACATCGGAAAATTCATAATGCTCACAGTTTAACAGAAAATTACTAAACATACAAAGAATTAGAACTATGAGACCCCTAACCAGTAGAAAAAAAACAATAAAAGCAAACCTATAAATGATAGAGAATACAGTATTAGTAGGTAAAGACTTTAGCTATTATTATTCATTCAAGAACACAAAAGAAAACATAAATATAATGAGGAGAAAAATGGAAAATGTTATAAGAACCAAAAAGAACTTCTAGAGGTGAGAAAAATGTAATCCCTGAAATGAAAAACTAAATGGACATAGGATTAAGAGCACATTAGACACTGCAAAAGAAAACATCAGTAAAGTTGAAGACAACAGAAACTGAAACACAGAGAGAAAACAGACATTAAAAAAAATGAAGAGCATGTAAATAAACCTTTTTTCACTTAAAAAAAAAAAAAGCAAATCATTGACCTGTAGGACAATATTAGGTTGTTTAACATATATGTAATTGATGCGCCAGAAAGAGAAAGGGAGGAGTAGAGAAAATGTTTGAAGAAATAATGGCCAAAAATATTCTAAAATATATTAAATATGTTGATATTTAGATAGCTCTAAGATGCTCAATAAACACCAAGCAGGAAGAAAGCAACAAAGAAAAGCATATCAAGGTAGTACATCATAATCAAACTGTAGGAAACCAATGTAAATAGGAAACCTTAAAAACAGCCAGAAGAAAACACACATTACACATTGTAATAAGAGAACAATTATTCAGAAAATCAGTAAGGCTATAAAGAAGTTGAACAACATTATAAGCCAACGAGACCCAACAGACATTTATAGAACCCTTCATTCAACAGTAGCAGCATATATTGATACATTCATTTCAAGTGTCCCTAGAACATGTACCATTATAGACCACATTCTGGACAATAAAGCAAGTCTCAATAAATTAAAAGGACTCAAACAATACAAAGCATACTATTTGACCACAAAGGAATTAAATTAGAAATCAGTAAGATATCTTGAAAATTCCCAAAATTTAAACACTAAATAACATATTTCTAAATAACCCATGGTTCACAAAACACCAGAGTGAAATAAATACTGTTTCAGATAAATAAGCAATGAGAGAATTAATTACCACCAGATTTGCACTATAAGAAATGATAAAGGAAATTCTGTGGTAAGAAAAATGATACCAGATGGAAGATTAAATCTAAAGAAAGAAATTAAGAGTGCCAGCAATAATAGATATATAAGCTTTTCCTCCTCATTAAAATTTTTTTAGGAATTCCCCTGGCGGTCCAGTGGTTAAGACTCCACACTTTCACTGCAGGGTGTGCGGGTTCCATCCCTGGTCAGGGAGCTAAGATCCCACATGCTGCATGGCATGGCAAAAAAAAAAAAAAAAAAAAAAAGATAATTGACTGTTTAATGCTATGATAACCACAAAGTATCAAATAGTATATATCATACTCAAAAAGTCAAATGACAATAATAGTAGAGACTGGGAGGGAGAAAATGGAAGAATACTATTGGAAGATAATTACATTAAATGTGAAGTGATATTAAAAAAGCAAAACGAGACACAGCATAAATCTACAGTGTTATTAAAATAAAATTCTAAAACAAAACAAAACCTCAATTAAGTCAAATGAAAATGAAGGCAGGAGAGAAAGAAAAAAGGTACAAACTGCAGCCAGGACAAATAGAAAACAAATAATAGTATATTTAACTCAAACTATATTAAGAATTATACTTAATTTAAATGCAATTTAAAACTAAAAATGTCAAGTAAAAGGTAGATATGGTCAAACTAGATAAAAAAAGCAGGACCTAACGCTGTTGAAAAGAATTCCACTTTAAATATTAAGACAGATATAGGTTAAAAGTAAAAGAATAAAATAATATTTGCCATACAAACACAAACCAGAAGAAAAGTGGTATACTTATATTAATATTGCACAAACTAGATTGCAGATCAAGGAATAGTGCCACACATAAAGACAGTTCATAATGATGAATGGGTAATTTCAACAAGACATAACAACTCTAAGTATATACAAACTCAATAACAGCTTCAAAATGAACAATGAAAAAACAGCACCAAAATGAGAAACTAACCAATTCACAAGTATAATTAGAGGTTTAGATACTTCTCTATCAGGGATAGAATAAGCAGACAGAAAATAAGTTAAGAATATGGAAGACTTGTGGCTTCCCTGGTGGCGCAGTGGTTGAGAGTCCGCCTGCCGATGCAGGGGACACAGGTTCGTGCCCTGGTCCAGGAAGATCCCACATGCCGCGGAGCAGCTGGGCCCGTGAGACATGGCCGCTGAGCCTGCACGTCCGGAGCCTGTGCTCCACAATGGGAGAGGCCAGAACAGTGAGAGGCCCGCGTACCACAAAAAGGAAAAAAAAAAAATAGAATATGGAAGACTTGAAGAACACTATTAAATATACTTGGAACATCAAGCTGAATTGACATTTATACATCACTCCATCTAATAATGGCAGAAGCATACATCTAATAGCATGTATTAGAATAGCATCTAATACATAGTGTTTTCAAGTGCAGAAAGAATCTTCACCAAGATAATTCACATGCTGGGTCATAAAACAAGTCTCAATAAAGTTGAAAGTATTGAAATCATATAACTAAAGCAGTTAAGCTTAAAGGGTAGGTGCTTGTACTAGAAGAGAAAAAGGTTTTCAATCTAAGTTTCTTTTTTTTTTTTTTTTTTTTTTTGCGGTACGCGGGCCTCTCACTGTTGTGGCCTCTCCCGTTGCGGAGCGCAGGCTCAGCGGCCATGGCTCACGGGCCCAGCCGCTCCGCGGCATGTGGGATCTTCCCAGCCCGGGGCACGACCCGTGTCCCCTGCATCGGCAGGCAGACTCTCAACCACTGCACCACCAGGGAAGCCCTCAATCTAAGTTTTAAAACAGAAATTAAAAAGAGCAAATTAAAATAAAATTAATTAAAAAGAAGAAAAATAAAGTATGAATGGAAATAAATTAAGTAGAAAAGAGACAAACAGTAGTAAAAAAAAATCAATGAAAGTGAAATCTGTTTATTTGGAAAGATCATTAAAACTAACAAAACTTTAGCTAGACTGGGAAAAAAAAAGACAGGAAACATTACCAATATGAGTCATGAAAAATCACTAGAGAGTCTACAGAGACTAAAAGGATAAAAGAATATTATCAACAATGTTTTGGCAATAAATTAGAAAATGACTTGCAAGACACAAGTGATTAAAACTAAGAACAAAATAGAAAACATGAATAGCCTTTGAAACTGAATTCATAATTTAAAACATCCCCAAAAGGAAAACTCCAGGTCCAGATGGCTTCACTGATGAATTCTACCAATCATTCAAGGAAGAAATAATGCCAATTGAAAAGAAACTCTTTAAGAAATACAAGAGAATGAAACACACCCCAACTCAATTTATGAAGTCAGCACTCCCCTGATAACAAAACCACGTGAAGACATCACAAGAAAAAATTAAATACCATACCATAATCATTCATAAACAGATACAAAAATCCAAAAGGAAATACTAGCAAAATGAATCAAACAATGCAAAAGGATAATACATGACCACAAAATGTGTTTAGCCCAGATATACAAGGTTCAATCAATGCTATTCACCATGTTAACAGAATTAATATATATCAGGATCAATTAATGCAGAAAAAAAGTATTTGACAATCTTTTATACCCATTCCTGATAAAAACTCAGCAATAGGAATAGAAAGGAGCTCAGTCAACCCGAAAAAGGGTGTGTATGAAAAACTAACAATTAACGTTATAATTTATGGTAAATGATTAATTTTTTGTTTAAAACCAGGAACAAGGCAAGAATATTCATTCACATTACTTCTATTCACCATTTTGCTGTAAGACCTAGCCCTGAAAAAAGCACACACATACACAAAATAGAAGGCATACAGATTGGAAAGGAAGATGTAAAACTGCCTTTGTCTGAAGATGACATGATCGTGTAGATAGAAAACCTTAAGGAATACACAGAAAGGTAACAAAGAAAATACTTCAGTTTAGCAAGACTGCAGGATACAGGTTAATTTATTATTTTTTTTTAAAAGAATTTTTTGATGTGGACCATTTTTAAAGTTTTTATTGAATTTGTTACAATATTACTTCTGTTCTATGTTTTGCTTTTTGGCCACGAGGCACGTGGGATCTTAGCTCCCTGACCAGGGATCGAACCTGAACCCCCTGCACTGGAATGCGAAGTCCTAACCACTGGACCACCAGGGAAGTCCCACAGGTTAATTTAGAAAACATTATTCACTGATAATACATAAAAACATTTGTTTCTATGTATCAGCAACAAATAATTGGAAAATGAAATAAAAAATATAATTATATTTACAAATCATCAAAACTTGAAATACTTTGGAATAAATTTAATAAGACACATGTAAGACCTGTATGATGAGAACCACAAAATATTGGTGAGAGAAACTAAGAAGACCTAAACAAATGGGGAGATATACCATATTAATTCACTGGAAGACTCAATATTATTAAAATATAACTCTCCACAGATTGATTATAAAGATTTAAATGCAATCCCAATCAAAATATAAAATTCACATAGATATGCAAAGGATCTTCTAGAACTGTTAAAACACATAAAACATTTTGGCAATGGCAGGGGGGGCTCACACTACAAAGATTTCAAGACTTATTATAAAGCTACAATTATCAAGGCAGCAGTATATTAGAGAAAAATGCTATCAGTCAATGGAACAGAATTTAGAGTCTAGAAATATCCCTATACATACATGGTTGACTGATTTTCAAAAAATAACAAAAGTAACTCAATGAAAAAAGGCTAATCTTTTCAACAAGAGATACTAGAACAATTTCATACCCATATTGAAAAGAAATTTTAACCCTTACTTCACACTGTAAACAAAAGTTAACGCATATCATAGAACTAAATGTAAAAGCTAAGACTATAAACTCCTAGAATTTTTGTGACTTTGGGATAGACAGAGATTTCTTAGATAAAACACACCACAAAAGAAAAAAGAATTGATTCGTTCAAACTTCATCAAAATTTTAAAAGTTTAGTCTTCAAAGCCACTGTTAAGAAAACAAAAAGGCAACCCAACAGAATGGGATAAAATGCAGCTAACAAGCGCATGAAAAGATGTCCAATATCCGCATTCAACAGTGAAATGCAAATTGAAACTATGGGTTGGCCAAAAGTTTCAAATGAACTTTTTGGCCAACCAATACAATGAGATACCACTATAAATCCAACAGACTGGTTAAAATTTAAGACTGACAACACTATGTGTCGGCAAGGATGTACAGCAACTTTCACATGCAGTTGCTGGGAAAAGAAAATGACACAACTACTTTGAGAAAAAGTCTGGCAGTTTCTTATAAAACTAAAGACATACCTATTCTATGACCAAGAAAATTCAAAACGTTAAGTCTGGAAAAGACTTGTATAGGAATGTTCATGGTCACTTTATCTATAATAGTCAAAAGTTTAAAACTGCCCAAGTGTTCATCAAAAAGAGAAGGCCTAGGGGACTTCCCTCATGGCCCAGTGGTAAAGAATCCACTTTCTGATGCAGGGAACGTGGGTTCGATCCCTGGTCGGGGAACTAAGATCCCACATGCCGCGGGGCAACTAAGCCCACACGCCACAACTACTGAGCCCGCGGGCCTCAATGAGAGAGCTCTTACGCCGCAAGCTACAGAGCCCATGCACTCTGGAGCCCGTGCACCACAACTAGAGAGAAGCCCACATGTCACAACCAGAGAGAAGCCTGTGCACCACAACGAAAGATCCTGCACACCTCAACAAAGGTCCCGCGTGCCACAACTAAGACCTGACGAAGCCAAAAAAAATAAGAGAAGGCCTAAATAAACTGTGATATATTCAGAAAATGGAACTACTCAAAAAGAATGAGTTACTTCTACATGAAACAACACAGATGAATATTAAGAATATGCTTGATCAAATAAGGTTTACACTGTATAATTCAAGTTCATGAATAGGTGACATTAATCTGTAGTGAAAATAATAAAAAGAGCATTGTCTCTGGGATAATGGGTAGTGGACTGACTGGAGAGGGGTGTGGAGCAAATTTTCTGGAATGATGCTATGTTGTATTACTTGATTGGGGTTTGAGTTACAAAGGAGTATGTATTTGTCAAAACTCATCTAATGGTACACTTTAGTTCTGTGCATTTCACTGTATGCAAACTTTACATTAAAAAAAGAAGTAAATAAATATAAATTTCAGTTATTTATATGCATGATGAAGTGTTGAGGGGTGAAGTCCACAGTTTACTTCAAAATGCATCAAAAACTGAGATGAACTGATAATTGAAAAGAGAGATGGATAAATGGACAAATATGTGACAAAGCAAATATACCAAAATGTTAACTGCAGAATCCAGCTAGTGTGTATATGGGTATTCACTGCAAAACTCTTCCACATTTTAAAATTACAGTCATAAAATGGGAAAAATATCATATTTTAAAACTAAAAATGGCAAAAGACTTTTGAGAATATTTAAGCATATTTGAAAAAGAACCAAATGTTACTTATAAGAAGTGAAAAATGGCTAAAATTTTTAAAACCTCACTGAAGGGTGTTAGTTACATGAATACACAGAAAGAAACAATCTACTTAGAGCAAAACAGACCAAAGACTTGAACACACTCTTCATAAAGACGAACACAGAGTAACACATATGAAAAGTTGTTCAACCTTAAGAGTAATCCCAGAAATGACATTTGAAAGCACAATGAGCTACTACTTACACCCACCAGATTCACATGAAACACAAAGAATGACAGCAACAAGTATTGGCAAGGATTAGACCAATAGCAACTCTTACACACAGCTACTGCAAGCGTAAACTGGTATAACCAGGGCTTTAACTAGTAAGGCTGAATACATCTATAGTGTCTGACCCTGCAGTCCACTACTAGTATGTTCCGCAGAGAAAATCTTACATATGCGTGCCAGGTAACTGATGGAAGATTTCACAGTGGCATCGTTTATAATAATAACAAACCAGAAACAACCCAAATGGCCATTATCAGTAGATAATGAGTAATTTGGGATGTATAGTCAAACAATTGAATCCTATATAGCAGTGAAATGGCTCAATCTCAGGAATGTGACAGTGAGTCAGAAAGCAAGAGGTAGAATACATACAATATGGATCCATGAACATGTTGTGTAGGAACACAAAAACATGTGACAAAACTATAAAGAAAAGCAAATGACAATTATAAAATTCAGGGTTTTAGTTTCATTAAAACTAAAGAGGGGAGACAGGATCAGGGAGGACCCACAGAGGGGCCTCAAAGGTAATGAAAACTTTCTGCTTCTTAAACTGGGTGGTAGCTACTCAGATGTGCCTTAGATTGTTCATCTTTATACCTTACATATTAATATGTGAATATTATATTGGATCTAGTCAAAGTTTATTTAATACAAGTGAAATATATGACTCTTAAATACCTAAAATGGCAAAATTGATCTTTAATGATATTCTTTGCCTACCCGAAAAATCTTGTGCATCCTCATGGTGGCTGAACAAAAGATAAATCTTGTGAGAAGCAAGCGAAGAAATTCATCTCCAAAAAACTGGAGAAATGCCTGATCTGCAAAGAGGAGAAAAGTGACAGTAAAAGGATACTTAAGTGGAAAATACATTTCAAAAGGCAAGAAATGTTCAGGAAAACCTTCTCAACTTTCCTGCCTTCAACAAATACCTTTACAAATTCAAACAATTTAAACAATTTAAAACCATTATAGTACATTCTGTTAAGTGTGCAGTTAGATTAGTAGGGTACCTATTGAACGTGAATGGGTCAGTAGCTGGGCAATATCGCGGTTGATTTTTCGAAGATATTCTTGACACTTTTCCCATAGGCCTCTACGCATGCTTGACAATCCAGAGACAAATAGGAAGGCCATTAGAGGATTGTTCAAAAAGAGAGTGAAGAGGCTACCTCGCTGAGATTGATCTGTAATAACAAACATGTTTTATATATATAGACAACAGTTTTGCAAAAGAGAGGCATTTGAGGAACATTTTAATATACTGACAATGTATAAAATTAAAGCTGTATCATTAAAGTATACTTCAACAAAGTACATTCGGCTTGGAACTACAAAAACATATCCCAGGTACATTGCTTTCTGCTGAAAAAAACTTAAGATAGAGCCTCGTAAACTTAAGAGAAATGGAAAATGAACATATTCCTTTGCTTTTTTTTCCCCTCCCACTAACAACTTCCATGCAAATATGGCAAGTGCTGGATCATGGGCAGCTCCTAATGGAACCCTCTGAGAAGCACTAGAACTGCTAATCTCTTTCATTCTCCTTTGTTAGTTGCTCTTTCTCTTCCTATCCCTTAAATATCAGTATTTTCTTTCTCCACATTGCTGATCTCACCTATGCACAAAGTTCAGTTATCATTTATATGCATACTAATTCCCAGTTCCCTATCTGAGCCTAAATAAGCTCCTTAGGTCCAGAACGGTGCTGTCCTACAGTAGCCACCAGACACACTTCAAAAGTGATGAGTCCAAACTGAGACACACTGCGCATTATAAAATATAAATGTCTCATTAACATTCATTCCCCCTGTTTGCTTCTACCTTAAAAAAAAATGTGGCTACTAGAAAACTTAAAATCACATGTGTGACTCCCATTATATTTCTATTGGACAGAGAAGCTCCAGACTACTATACTCAACCTAACTCTCAAAGGTAACCTCAAACTCAACATATCAAAACTTGTAAGTAGATTCTTTCCCATTGTTCTCCTACAAATCTGCTTCTTATCCAGGATTATCATTTCTACCAGCACCTCAGCCAGACACCTGGCAGTCCATCCCTGCTTCCTTCCTCTCCCTGATTCCCTCTCATCCAGTCCAACATCAAGTCCTACTAGTTCTCCAGGATTATTATCTCCAGCTAACCAGCCACTGTCCTCACTCTGGCCAACATCATCTCCCCATTTCCATCAAAGCTCCTCCCCAATTCATTCTTCACATGCTCGCATGCTTTTTCTCTGCTAGAACACTCTTATTCAACAATTTCCCACCCCCATCTAATTCTACGTATCCTTCAACTCAACTTTAGATATCATTTCATCCACTTTCTTAACCCTCAAGGGCTGGTCAGGAGTTCACCTTACATGTGCTTCCTCCTGTGAAACCCTCAGAGCACCTACAGTAACTGCCCAAGAGGTTGTCTATATCTTCTACCTAGCACAGCACCTGATAAATAAATGTGGAATAAATGCTTGTTGAATGAATGAAGTGACTCTTGGTTAAAGAGAGAACTGCAGAATTCAGATACCAGAGGTGCAGGGACGTAATTTGACATTCCAAATACTTAGGTATCTGCTAGTTTTGTGTCCAGATGGGACACATTTAAGGGATTAGAGGTCTAAGTTTTACAGCACAAAAAATAGGATACTGGACTAAAAAATGTTAAGGACATGTATTTCAATTAACCATATTAATAATAACAATAGTTAGCACATATTGAATACTTACTGTGTACCCAGAATTATTTAATGAGGTAGGTACTATTATCTCCATTTGATAGGAAAGAAACTGAGGCACAGAATGGCTAAGTAACTTCCCAAGGTCACATAGCTGGTAAGTGGCTGAGTTGGGATTCAAACACAATCAGTTTGCCTCCAGGGTCTGTGTTTTTACCCTCTTCACAATAAAACCTTTCAGATTAAATAATTGTGGTATTAACCCATTAGGTTCATGCAATTTAAAATAAAGCTGCATCTTGATAGGAAAATTTGATAGCAAAAAGCACTTGCAATTGGAAGGGGTTACATTTCTCCAAAAATGATAAGAAACAGGTTAAGAAAGTCCTCAAAGCAGGAGAGCTTTACCGTTGTTTGAAGGTAAGTTCTATCCCTTAGTGATTTGCCTTTTAGATACATGAACTTAGTATTTCTACATGTTTTTCCCTGTTAAATAGCAGAACTTACCTTAAAACAACGGTGAAAAGTCTCCAGCTTCTCTCGGGCATTCAAATGCTGACCATCACTTCCTGTGTCAAACTATGTCAGCAGACAGGACTTCTGGCTGGGAAGTAGCAGTAAAATGCCATCTCCCACAGAGAGACATCAGCACTATTCACAGTTAGGGAGATAGTGAAACAGTGACAAGTACTGCTAAAACAGGATTAAGGTTTGTTTAGTATTTTACCTAGCTTAATGACTGGGAATTAGATTAGATTTTATGTGTTGCTTACTGAGGACAAATTATTAAAGACAAAAAGTTTTTCATTTCTCAGCCACCTGAGAAAAGGCAAAACACTGACCTGTCTCTCTGGCACCCGGAGAAGAGGTTCTTTTATTTTAAAAATGCGAGGTAAAAATGTGAATAAAAGACACCCTTTAAATTGTGCCAGTTAGGTTATTCTAACACTTAGGCATAGATTGAGAAGTGTTCTAGACCAGAAATCTCACGGTGTTAAAAGATACTTAAAATATGTAGCCAGAGCTGGAGGAAGTCATGCTATATGGATGACAACCAGCACACCTGCAACACAAATTTTAAAATTCACAAATCATGAGCTCCCCAGTAGCAAGGGACCAAAACCTTACTCTTTTCTCAGGGATGATTTATCATTTCTTTCAGAATTATCTCAAGGCCTAACAGTAGCCCATTAAAAAATTCTGGTTGTTGGCAAGACTTCGGAGTTTATTTCAGACTGACACTTGCCACATCAAACTCTGTAAATCCACAACTGACCACTATAGGTGGGGGAGACAAAGATCAGAGCAGTATTATTCAAAATGTAGACATAAGTTTATTTGCAACCTACAGATACAACAGGGAATGACAAAACATACCTTGTAAAGCTTTTGGATATGCTGTAGGAGAAAGCAAGCAGACTAGTGGCTGTCCAAATAAGTTTGTGAAATTCTGTAATATATAAGAATTTAAAACTTTCATTAAAGATTTGACCAATGATAGTAACTTTCCAAAGCATATCATTAGTGTATAGATTGGGTCCTTTTACTTATAAACAGATGCAGAAACATCAGTAACAGCTGAAAAGACTGTCATTCAAGTTTAACATGCATAACAGGTTTTCTTAAAGTGGTGAAGTTTATTAAGTGAGCTATTGATTTTTAAAGTAAAGGCACACACATGGTTGAAGTGTCACAGGGAGAGGGCATCTGGCTGTTTATCCAGAGGCTGCTCCATTGGGCAACATACACTAATATTTACAAGGGTAAATTTGCCAAGATCTATGATCTGGCTCTCAGCCTCACAGGCTCTAAAACCTGACTTACTGGTATGTGAAGATTGGATTAATCTCTCATTGTGAATCATATTAATTGCTCAGACAGAATGATGTATAAAACCAGAATGTGAATATGTTAATTTACGGTGAGAATTAAACTGACACTCACTACTCTTCGCATGATTAAGAATATCCTTTCCCTAAAGGCAGATCTGCATGGGAAGTAAAATCATAGACTGTTTGGTAAAACAAGAAAGAAAACTCCTAGGAGTAAACTTAATAAGGAGTGAAAAAAACAAAAATAACTAAAAAATACTCCTGAATGATAGAAATGAAGACTTGAACAAATGGAAAGATATATTGTGTTCTCAGAGGGGAACCCATTCTAAAGACGTCATTTCAATAATTTATTAAAATTTAAACTGAGCTCAACAAAAATAGCCACAGATTTTTTTCCGTGGCTGAAAGAAATTCTAAAGTGCATACAGATAAGGTACATTAGCCAGGAAAACTCTGAAAAAGAAGAGCAAAGAGGGGGAACTAGACTTACCAGACACCAAAACATACTTCAAAGCCTCAGTAATTAGAAATATGTGCCACAGCGTAAGAGGCAGAAAACCAAACAAGAAAATGAAGAATCTAGAATTAGACCCCAAAATAGACAGGGCTTAAGGATATATGATAAAGATGATGGTTGGAATTGGTAGGAAAAACTGATAGCTATCTAGAAAAAAAGTTGGCTCCATACTTCATACCAAAACCTAGGATGAATTTCAAATATATCTGATTTAAATGTAAAAAAAATTAAACAATAACAGTGCTGAAAGAAAATAAGGGTTATTTTTGTCATCTAGAAGATCTTCCTAACTATTATAATTAAGATTGATAAACCCAGTTACAAAAATAAAAAATACAGCATGAACTAAATCTAAAGCTAGATGATGGGGCTTCCCTGGTGGCGCAGTGGTTGAGAGTCCGCCTGCCGATGCAGGGGACACGGGTTCGTGCCCCGGTCCAGGAAGATCCCACATGCCGCGGAGCGGCTGGGCCCGTGAGCCATGGCCGCTGCACCTGCGCGTCCGGAGCCTGTGCTCCGCAACGGGAGAGGCCACAACAGTGAGAGGCCCGCGTACCGCAAAACAAAAAGGTAGATGATGAATTGGGGAAAAATATTACGAGCTTTTTCAAATTCATAAGAAAAAGACTACTGTCCTAATAGAAAAATGGGTGAAAGGTAACACGGAATACAATATTGATTGATTTTCATATATGGAACCTTGATGCATTATTCAGATAGATTATTCTATTAGTAGGTCTATTAGCATTTTATTTAAAATTTTCTAATCTATAATTATAAACTAATCTGGGATAGAGTTTTTTGTATGTGCTATTTTTGTCTTGATATAGTATCATTATCATAATGATTCCTAACATTTATTGAGTGCTAACTATTGTCCAGGGACTATCCTAGGATTCTTAGCTCCTAACCCATAATCTTAACAATCCTATAAAATTATTACAGAGTAGGAAAAAGAGTCTCAGAAAAGACCAAGGAAATGCTCAAGGTCATATAAATGTCTTGTGGCCTTTTATAGAATGAATTGGATATTTCTGATATTTTCCATTGCTCTGGAAGTGTGCAGATTATAAAAGTTTAAAAGAATTTATTGGTGAACTCAAAATGGCTAGAGCCTTTTTTATATGGAGAAAAAGGAGATAACTTTGATCACTTCCCTCATACTATTTCATACCCTGTGATTGGGCTTTCAGATTTCCCTTCTTGTAGTCATTAGATATTTTTTTCCCAGGAAATTATCCATTTAACTGAGACTTTAAAACATTTTACAACTTTAGGGACTTCTCTGGTGGCGCAGTGGTTAAAAATCCGCCTGCCAATGCAGGGGTCATGGGTTCGAGCCCTGGTCTGGGAAGATCCCACATGCCGCGGAGCAACTAAGCTCATGTGCCATAATTACTGAGCCTGTGCTCTAGAGCCTGTGAGCCACAACTACTGAGCCCGCATGCCACAACTACTGAAGCCCGCATGCCTAGAGCCATGCTCCACAACGAGAAGCCACCACAATGAGAAGCCCGTGTACCTCAACAAAAAGTAGCCCCTGCTCACCACAACTAGAGAAAGCCCACGTGCAGCAACGAAGACCCAACGCAGCCATAAATAAATAAATAAATGTATCTTTCTTCAATAGATATTCATTGAACCTACAAACTAGACACTGTTCTAGGTGCTAGGGATACTGTAGTTAAGAAAAAAAACAAAAAACAGATTAAAAAAACCCTAAACCTGTCTTCCTGGAGCTGACATTTAGATGGGGGTGGAGGTGGCAGGTAGAGACCCACAGTAAACAAAATAAAGAAGTCATATAATATTACAGAAGCTGACAAGTGCTACATATGGAAAGACAGAATAGTTAGCAGCACAGAAAGATTTATAATCAGACTGTATTTAAATCCCAAATCAGCCACCTTGTGCCTTGGTTTTATCAGTAAAATAGGGATAATAAAAGTAACACCTTGCATTGTGAGGATTAAATGTGTTAGAATAGTGCATGGCATTATATAGAAGCTAACTTATGATTATAAGAAAAATAAAGTAAGAAAACTGGATAAAGAGTGCTGGGGAGGCATATAATTTTAAATAGGGCAATTAGGGAGAACTCTTAAGAGGCTTCAGCTGATTAAACACCTGGAAAACAATGTGGGTATCTTTGGAAGAGGATTCAAGGTTGGGGGAACACAACACAAAGATCCTACGCAGGAGACTGCCAGGTATGTTTGAGGAACAGCAAGGTCATTGTGGCTGAAGAGAACTGAGTGATAGGGAGACCAGCAAGAGATCAGAGATGCATCTGAGGTGGGGAGGAGGCATGTGAGGGCAGAAAACATGAAGCCTTTACTCTGAGTGAGATGAGGAGCCTTCGGAGATTTTGAGTAGATAAGTGTCCTAATCTGACTTACAGCCACACCGTGTTAGGAGAGCAAGGGGCAGAAGGAGGAAGCCTAGTTAGGAAGCTACTGCAATAATTCAGAGGAGAGATGATGGTAGCATGGACCAGGATGGTGGCGGCAGAGGTGGTAAGATTCTGGATCTATTAGTTATAACCAATAAAACATTCTGAAATGGATGTGGGTGTGAGGGAAAGAAGAGTCCAGAATGAAACTAAGGATTTGGGCTAGGGCAACTATAAAAGCACAATAGTCATTAACTGACATGGGGAAAGCTGGATCTGGAAGACGTCTAGAAATTCTGTCCTGGGCATGTTAGCTCTGCAGTCTCTGTGAGAATCACCAAATAGAGATGTAGAGTAGGTAGATTATATTCAAGTCTGGAGTAACTGAGAAAGGTCTGGGCTGGAGATATAAATGTGGAAAGTGTCAGCATAGAGATAGTAATTAGAGTCATGAAATTATGTGAGGGCATCAAGGGCAGTCTGTTGTAGCTGGAAAAGAAGAGGAAAAAGGATGGAGCCCGGGGGCACTCCAGTGATAGGTCAGAGAGATGAGGCAAAACCAGAAGAGGCTTAGAAAATCAGCTGACGGCAGGCCTCCTTTGCCCTGAGGCAATCAATCGAGCCACTTGCATTTAGGTTTTAAAGGCCTTATGCAGAGAAGGGGACAGCAGTCAGAGCTCAGGGTCTGCCTAAGATGGAGTCTAACAGAAAACTGGCCCTGCTAAATTGGAACCCCAAAGGTCTACACCCTTACTGTAAGGATGAACCAAAACCAAATTTCACACCTTCCTGCCCCCCAGGACCATGCCTCGGGGGACCACAGGAAAATTTTCTTGGTGCTGAGCAGAGCAGAGACAGAGCAAACAAACCAACCAAACAGTCCTGATGGTTGTAACTGTAAGCCAGCCCTCTTGCATGTTTGTAGCCCAGATTCATACCACCTAGGTAACCCCAAACACATGGTCCCCAAATGGCAGTGCCTCTAGGTGTCTAGCAGAAGCAAATGCAGACCCTCTCTGGATGAAAATACCATCATTCTAGGGCTCAGTGAATTTCCCACAGATAATTTTAAGGATAACAAGAAGAATCTAAGGATAACAAGAAGAATCTGTAAGGTCGGATCTTAACAAACGGCACCGCGAAACAGGAAAGCTTCAAGTGAGCTTCATTAGGGAGCGCTCCTGGGCGAGGTTCACTGGTCCGAGAGAAAAGGGCCAGAGAAGTCGCACCCGGGCGAGGGTTGGGCAAGATTTTATAGGGGAAGAAGGGAAAGGGGTGTGGTGAATCTGGGAGGGCACAGGGTATTCCTTATTTGGTGGTCTTTTCGGGTATCCTGGGGACCGTTAGTCCCGCCCCTGGAAAGGCGGGAAGGCTGGGCTGGGTTCAAAGTCCCCAGGTCAGTTCCTGGAACTGGGTGGTCCGGAATGTCTCCAGGGCAGTTTCAGGAACTGGGTGGTCCGGAATGTCTCCAGGGCAGTTTCTGGAACTGGGTGGTCCGGAGAATTTCGGTCTGATGCAACCTGTGAATCTGATTATGTTCCCCTGCCTCGGGCCAGTTGGCCTTACATCCCGACATCTTTGGTGTAATGGGGCGGCGTTCTGATCTCTGGCTACTTCATGCTGAATGGGGGCGTCGAAAGGGGAGTCGGGCGACCAGAGGTCCGAGGCTTAGGGGAGACCAGCGGGGGGTTCTGTAGGAAGCAAGGTTTAAGGACCGAGGAGCATTTGGTTTGTGGCCACCCGAGAGACTTCCTCCATGCGCCTGCGAAGGAACCTAAGAAAACAGGGAGCAAACGTGAGCAAGATACAGATGAGAATTACGGGGCCTAAGATTGGTGTTAGCCAGGTATAGAGGGTGGATCGCCACCAATCGGGAATTGGGGAGGCGGACTGTTGGTGTTTGCGTTGGAGTTCTTCTCTTAAGCGATGGAGGGCTTTTACACTGTCTTCGAAGAGTCCTGTTTCATTGATGTAATAGCAGCATTCCTCCTG
This sequence comes from Phocoena phocoena, assembly GCF_963924675.1. Lineage (NCBI taxonomy): Eukaryota > Metazoa > Chordata > Mammalia > Artiodactyla > Phocoenidae > Phocoena > Phocoena phocoena. The sequence goes on from NC_089224.1 coordinate 105,212,076, forward strand.
TAGGAAGAAGCAGGTACCTCCTTTGTCGGCCGTCAGGAGATCCAGGGCTCGTCGATTTTGGAGGGCAACTCGGGCTACTGAGGTGATCTGGCGCTGGAGGGAGGTGATGGAGGCAGCAGAAGCCTCGATGGCTAGCTGGAGTTTCTGTTCTAGGTCACGGGATGTTGAGACACTGTATGTTAAGGCTCCTCCCCCGATGCCCGCAGCAACGAGAGAGGAGGCGAGGGAAATGCCTGCGACCATAGGGAGAAAGATGGCCCTTTGGCCCTTAGAGAGGTCGAGGGCCCGCATGAGTGCTATCAGTTAAGCCCTTTGAGAGGTTGTCCCTTCTGGGAGGCTGTTAGCCTTGATAATAGTTGAGATAGTTACCACCGCATAGGCTGCCCGTCGGCGTCCGTCAGGACTGAGTATTGAGCTACCGTCCACAAAGAGAGTGCGGTCCGGATTTGAAAGAGGGGTGTCAAAGAGTCCCTCTCTTGGTGGTTTGAAGGGTTCTATGACATGAGGGCAGAAATGGGATGGAAAACCCCCGGTGCCACAGATAGGCAGGAGGGAAGCCGGGTTCAGGTGAGGGGAGAGATCAAGAGAAATAGCTGGGTTTTCAATGAACAGGAGGTGGAACTCCTGGATGCGGGAGGGGCCCAGGAGGGAGAGAGACTTGTGGCCTAGGAGGTCGACCAGCCGGTGGGAGGAAAACACGGTTAGTGGGTGGGCCAGAGTCAGTTTGAGTGTTTGTTTGGTCAGTTCGGCTGCCGCTGCTAGGGCCCGAAGGCATGGTTGCCATCCCCGAATGGTTCGGTCTAGCTGTTTGGAGAGGTAAGCCACGAGGCGGTAGGAAGGCCCTACAGGCTGGGCAAGGAGTCCAGTGGCTATTCCGGCCCGTTCATCCACAAAAAGGTGAAAAGGTCGGTTTGGGTTGGGCAGAGAAAGGGGAGGAGAAGATATCAGAGCGTTACGGAGGGTGAGAAAGGCCTGTCGAACGGCGGAAGGAGAGGTGAGGGGTCCTTGAGGGGTTTCTTTAGCGGCTAGATATAAGGGTTTAGCAAAGAGAGCAAAGTTAGGGATCCAGTGTCGGAAAAATCCTGTAAGGCCCAAAAAGGAGAGTTTGTTCCGCTGTTTCCGGAGGCTGGAGTTCACGGATAATCCGTGTGCGGTCGGCTGTTAGACCTTTTGTGGTAGGGGTAAGGTGGAGCCCCAGGTAGGTTACAGAAGATACAGATAACTGAGCCTTGTCTGGGGAGACCCGATAACAGCGAGAGCCAAGGTAATTGAGGAGATCTGCAGTATGTTGTCTTGAGAGGCTGAGAGATGGGCTACAAAGGAGGAGGTCATCTACATATTGAAGGAGTGTGCTGGGGGTAAGGGTGCAGGAAGTGGGGTCCCGTGCCAGCGCCTGACCGAAGAGGTGAGGACTGTTGCGGAAGCCCTGGGGAAGAACTGTCCAGGTGAGCTGACTGGAAGTATGAGTATCCGGATCCGTCCAGGTAAAGGAGAAGAGGAAATAGGAGTCGGGATGAAGGGGGATAGTGAAAAAGGCATCTTTGAGATCCAGAACCGTAAAAGTGGGTTGTGGATGGGGGGATATGGGAGAGCAAGGTTTGGTACTACTGGGTGGAGAGGAATTATGGCCTCATTGATTAGTCGGAGGTCCTGGACCAGGCGATAATCCCCAGAGGCCTTGCGGACAGGCAGGATGGGGGTGTTGCAGGGAGAGTCAGTGGGGATAAGGAGTCCCTGGTTTAGGAGTCTGGTGATAATAGGTTGTAGGCCCCTAAGGTGAGTCTCAGAGATGGGAAATTGGGGCCTTGATGGAAATTTGGAGGGGTCCTTTAGGCGGATGAGAACGGGGGAATGGTGTGTTGCTATTATGGGCTTACAAGTATCCCAGACTTGGGGATTGATTGGGTTTGGTGTGATTGGAAGAGGGGGATAGGAAGGGGAGGGTTCTAGAGACAGGCCGAGAAGAGGAAGCAGGAGTTGGGAGGAGGGGACCTTAGGGTCAAGTCTGACCAGCTGGAGAGAGGCCCCTAAGTGGAAAAGGACATCTCGGCCTAGCAAGAGAACTGGGCAGGATGGTATGACTAAGAAGGAATGAGTAAAAGGGAGTCCTTCGATATGACATGGGAGTGGACCTGTCTGGAGTGGGAAGGATGGTTTGCCATCAATACCCATGACCGAGATCTGGGAAGGAGAAACTGGCCCGGAGTAAGTAGGCAGGACCGAATAGGTAGCCCCCGTGTCCACCAGAAGTGAGATGGACTTACCCGCTACCTGTAGCGTTACCCTGGGCTCGGCGAGGGTGATGGGAGTCTTCGGAGTGCGGGCGCCGTCAGTCGTCAGCCAATCCCAGCAGTTCGAGTGGTAATGCCGTTGGGTCGGCCTGCCCCCCGCGTGGAGACGCTGAGGGAGGGCCAGCCGTAGGGCAGTCACTCTTCCAGTGGCCCGTTAGCCCGCAGCTGGGACAGGGCTTAGAAGGAGGTCGGGGATTGGGACATTGGCGAGCCCAGTGGCTTTCTTTTCCGCATTTGAAGCAGGCCCCTGGCGGGGTTGCCTTTTGCAGACCCCGTGGATGCTGTGATCCATGGGAGATGGCCGGCCTTAGGGCTGCTACAAGAGCTTGGGTTTGGAGGCCACCTTCTGGTGCATCCGAGCCTGTCGGCTGGATTCTGCCAAATCCTCACGGCCATTATAGACTTTAAAGGCCATTTTTACCAGATCTCGAATAGGGGTTTGAGGGCCGTCTTCTGCCAGTTTTAATTTCTTTCGGATGTCCGGGGCTGACTGGGTGATAAAATGGGTGGCTAGGACCACTGCCCCTGCCGGGGTGTCGGGGTCCAGCCGGGTGTAGAGAGTTAAGGCCTCTGTAAGGCGATTGAGAAAGATAGCTGGATTTTCGTTAGGTTCCTGGGTTATCTCTTTTAGTTTTTCAAAATTGACTACCCTATGAGCGGCAGCCTGCGTGCCAGCCAGGAGGCATTGGATCATGAGGTCGCGTTTACGGCGGCCATCTTGGCCATCCTGATAAGTCCAGCCTGGATCAGTGCCAGGTACGGCAGTCGCTCCGACGGGCACGGAGTTATCGGTAAGGTGAACCTGATCTGCATGGTTTCGGGCAGCAGTTTGAATTCTTTCCCTTTCGTCAGGGGTTAAGGTAGAGGACAGAACCACAAAGATATCATGCCAGGTTAGATCGTAAGCTTGAGATAGGTAGCAAAATTCTTTGATGTAGTGGGAGAAGTCGGCAGAGAAGGTGCCTAATCGCTTTTCTATTTGAGAGAGATCTTGGAAAGAAAAGGGAACATGAACTCTAATCCTTCCGCTCCTGCTACCTCCCTCAGAGGGCACAGGAGATTGAAATCTTGGGAGTCGTGAGAGCGTGTACGTGCACTAATTGGCGAAGCAAGGGGCGTGGGTGGAGAAACCGTTGAGGGAGGCGGGGGAGCGGTTGGAGGGGCCAGAGCGGTTCGGGAGGAGGAGGGGCCGCTTCAGGGTAGGTAGGAGAGGAGTTCTGAAGCGGGGAGTGGTAAGAGATTCGGGAGGGTCGGTTAGTGGGGAGAGGTCATCATCAAAGGAAATTAGGGGCTTGAATGTAGGAGATGTCTGTTTGGCAAGAAGGATCTGGGAAGTGGAACAATCGACGCAGAGGGAAGGGCGGGAGCGCAAATACCAGAAGGCCTGAACATAGGGGACCTCGGACCATTTGCCTGTCCTGCGGCAGTAATTATCTAGATCACAGAGATGTTAAAATCTAAAGTCCCTTCAGGAGGCCATTTGGATTGATTGTCTAGAGGATATTGTGGCCAGGCCACAGTGGAACAGAAAATAAGCCGTCGGCGACGGAGATCTTGGGAGAAACCGAGGGCTGTAAAATTGGCTAGGAGACACCCCAGGGGCGTCTTAGAATCTGGTTTCGACTGTGAGGTTCCCATGACCCCCCAGTCTGTCCCTGAGTGAATGGAGAGGGAGAGAGGCGTCCCTGGTATCAGTCTCCAATTCACGGCAGGTCAGAGGGCGCTCTGGCGATTGGGACGTCTCCACAATCACCCGAGGCCCAGCGGGTCGGAGAGCGGTCAGGCAACTGGGACGCCTCCACAGTTGCCCGAGTCCCGGAGAGACACGGAGAAATCCCTGACGTGGCCGCGATTAGGGACAGCAAGTCCAGTGGGCAGGGACTCTGGGGGTCGGAGGGAACAAGGGAGGGGGACTTACCCCGTTTTCTGCCGGATCGGGTGGATGAGTAGAGGTTCCCTGGTTGTCTCCTGGGGGAGGGGAGGGGCGGCCCGCGCGGTAACCCGTGGGGCTTGGTACCCCTCCCGGGTTTTGGCACCAAATGTAAGGTCGGATCTTAACAAATGGCACCGCGAAACAGAGGAAAGCTTCAAGTGAGCTTCATTAGGGAGCGCTCCTGGGCGAGGTTCACTGGTCCGAGAGAAAGGGGCCAGAGAAGTCGCACCCGGGCGAGGGTTGGGCAAGATTTTATAGGGGAAGAAGGGAAAGGGGTGTGGTGAATCTGGGAGGGCACAGGGTATTCCTTATTTGGTGGTCTTTTCGGGTATCCTGGGGACCGTTAGTCCCGCCCCTGGAAAGGCGGGAAGGCTGGGCTGGGTTCAAAGTCCCCAGGTCAGTTCCTGGAACTGGGTGGTCCGGAATGTCTCCAGGGCAGTTTCTGGAACTGGGTGGTCCGGAGAATTTCCGTCTGATGCAAACTGTGAATCTGATTGTGTTCCTCTGCCTCAGGCCAGTTGGCCTTACAGAATCTAATCAAAGATAATCAAGCATACAGGGATACAAAAACAACAAAGGGTGTCTTTAAGCAGCAAAAGCAGATTTCAGGTGTAAGAATTACCAGATAATAAATAATATAGTAAGTATGCTTATTAAATTTAAAGAAATAAAGAACAAACTTGAACACAGAAAACAGGGAACTATAAAAAGGGCAGTGAATTATTTGAAAAAGAACCAAACAGAACTTCCTGAAATGAAAAATACCACAAATAATATAAAAATCAGTAAATGGGTTTAATAACGAGTTAGTCACAGCTGAAGAAAAGAATTTGTGAACTGAAAGCCAGATCAGAAGAAATTATCCAAATCTCAGCCAGAGGAACAAAAAGATGGAAAATATAGAAGAGAGGTCAAGAGACATGGAAGACACAATGAGAATGATTATGTAAAATCAGAGTTCCCGCAAGAGATGAGAGAGGATCTGCAGCACAGCCAAGATGTGAAGAGATAATGGCTGAGAATTTTCCAGCAATAATGAAAAACTCTAACCTACAGATTCGAGAAGTCCAGCAACTCCCAATAGGTTAAATATAAAGAAACAAAACCTAGATAACTGCAGAACGCCAAAAACAAAGAGACGGTCTTTCAAAGTAGCAAGAAGGAAATGGAATGAGTGAGGCTGACTGTCAGAAGAGCTCTTAGGTGATCTTGTTATGAAGGTGAATGCCTTCCTAGACCACAGCAATCTACAGTCATAAGTCAAACACTTTAGGACAAGGCTGTTTAGATAAGTATGACTGTTTTGACAAATGTGTAAGTCATGTTTACTGGCAGGGATCCATCTCTGTCATATATAATTAAATACTCAAAGGATTTTCTTCTTCCAAGGAAAAAAAAAGCAGAATTCAAAGAAGTGTTGCCCAAAATGACAGGTTTGTGTTTTTTTTTAACCCCACTAGTACTACATTATTACAGATAAAGCCTATTCCCTGTTGGAAATTTGAGAGCCTAAATGTGAGCCACACTTGTTATGTTACAGACCTCGGCATTTCAATTCCTCTCTTCTGAAATGAGGCTCAGACTAGCACGAAAAGCTCCTCTTTTTCTAAATGTAGAAACATCTTGGGCTTTGGAATGAGAAAGACTGCTGGAATCAATTAGGCAAGATACTTAACCTCCAAGAGCAGTTACTGCAGCTATAAAATAAGGATAATGGTGACTACCTTCATTTAATCATTCAACATATATTTATTGAGAATCTTTTAAGTATGAAGCACTGGGTACATAAAGGTACATGTATATGCAGATATAAACACACACGAGGGGCTTCCCTGGTGGTGCAGTGGTTAAGAATCCACCTGCCAATGCAGAGGACACGGGTTCAAGCCCTGGTCCGGGAAGACCCCACATGCCGTGGAGCAACTAAGCCCATGCGCCACACCTACCGAAGCCTGAGCGCCTAGAGCCCATGCTCCGCAACAAGAGAAGCCATGGCAATGATAAGCCCGCACGCCGCAAAGAAGAGTAGCCCCTGCTCGCCGCAACTAGAGAAAGCCCACACGCAGCAACGAAGACCCAACACAGCCAAACATAAATAATAAATAAATAAATTTATATTAAAAAACAAAAACACATGGACTTCAGGGAAAACATAGCATAATGCTGATAGACCTTTACATTCTGGGCAGAACAGCTGAGCTTGCTCAGTGAATATGACTAGACCACGAAGACCTAAAGACACTGACATCAGAGATTACCCAACTAAATGGCCCAGCTAGATTGCCAACTGAGCAGCTCACTGTGACAAGCCCTACTTAGAACCTCAGAGATTCTAACCATTTTGCTAGCTTCCACTCTTATATCTGAGCAGAAGGGCAAAAATTATGAGTCTCTAAAACAACATATTCAGGAAAAACACCAGAAACAAACCATAATGGAGGAAAGAGACACCATGCAGGGAGAATTTTTTAAATGATCATTGACATTCTCAAAGGGAAGAGAAGATATTTCAACCAGGATAAAAACCGATTATATATGTGTATGTATATATGTTTTACATACGCACAGATACATCTATATCTTTGTGAAAGAAACATCTAGAGAACAAATGAAAAGCTCAATAAAAGGGTCAGAAGACAAAGGCAAGGGAATTTCCTACAGAGCAAAAAGACTGGAAGATGGAAAATAAAGGGCAAAAAAATCAGAGGACTAAACCAGAAGGTCCAATATATGAATGACAAAAATTCTCCAAAGAAAGAACAGAGAAAATGGAAGGGAGGAAGCCACTGAAACAACTCAAGAAAATGAGCAGAGTTTGCAGATTGAAAGGACTCACTAAGTACATGCCAAGTACCATTGTTAAAAGTAAACCCAGGGGCTTCCCTGGTGGCGCAGTGGTTGAGAGTCCTCCTGCCGATGCAGGGGACACGAGTTCGTGCTGCGGTCCGGGAAGATCCCACATGCCGCGGAGCGGCTGGGCCCGTGAGCCATGGCCGCTGAGCCTGTGCGTCCGGAGCCTGTGCTCCGCAACGGGAGAGGCCACAACAGTGAGAGGCCCGTGTACCGCAAAAAAAAAAAAAAAAAAAAAAAAAGTAAACCCAGACCAGGGCACTCTGTTAAGAAGCTGAAAAACACTGGAGACAAAGAGAAGATCCTATATATTTCCAGGGACTGAAAACAAGTCACATGAAAGAACTCAGAATTAGAATGCTTTGTACTTCTTATGAAATACTGGAAGCTAGAAAGCAATGGAACAAAGCCTTCCAAATTTCGAAGGGAAATAATTTCTAATCAATACCAAAACTACCATTTAAGTGCAATGGTAAATCAAAAACATTTGCAGAAGTGCAAGACTTCAAATATTTTACCTCATATTCACCCTTTCTCAGAAAGCTCCATTTTGCTGGAGATGCTACAGTAAAATGAGCGAATAAACCAAAATGAGAGAGTAAATGAGAGTGTCCAAGAAGAAGACATAGGATTCAGGAAACAGGGATTCCAATATAGAAGAGAGAGGAAGAATTCCCAGAATAATAATGAAAAGAGATTCAGGGAGGAGAGCTGTGCAGTACATGTAGAGGGCACCAGTCCAGAGGCTTTGCAAGAGAATTCATCCCAAAGATAAAATTAAGAGAATGATGCATCTGAACAACCTGAAAGAAGATTAAGCAAGTGGTGAGGAGCTTGGGGTTGAATCTGTGATAAGTTCAGAAAAAGAACCAGGAGCAAGATAACATTATTTGCTCCAGGAAAAGTAGAAAGTTGCATAGAAAAGAAAAAGTTTACTATGTGGCTTAGATGTTAAAAGCATTGTATAGTCATAATAATATAAGCACTAAATATTCAGTGAATCAAAATTATGATATGTCTATTGTGTGGATAAAAGTTATAAAAGGTATGAATATGAAATGGGGATAGGAAGGGGAAAGAGAGCTAAATTTTTCTTCCATAATGGGATATCAATACATGCTGCTTAAAACATGTATTTTAAGAAATACAAGAAATAAAGATATTTCTTTAAGAATCAAGAAATATCAATACCAGCATGTGATTTAGAAAAATAATGGTTAAATACCAAAACAATTAACTTAAAAAGATATAAATGGTAGCCTCTGGGAAGAGGCAAACAAGGGTAGGGCATGAGAGCTGGAGACTGCTGTTGTTAGTAACTCCTGGCGGAACCTGGCTGAGTAGATCTCACCCTTACCACACAAGGGAATTATGCTGATACCTGAGACCCACCCCAGGCCAAGCAAATTAGAATCACAGGAGTTGGGACCCAGGTACAAGTGGTTTTGAAGAGGGCTCTGAATGTTTCTGATGCACAGAAAAAGAACTATAGCTTTCAACTATATGGATGAGTTACTTTCATAAAAATTAAAATTAAAAAGTAATACTGAAATGAAGAAATAACATGAAGTGTTTGTATTTACATGAAGAAACATTTAGAAAACACATATATGTTCGTAAAACATTCATATGGATGAAACGGATATAACAAAGTATGTACTGAAGAAATAATACATGTCACCCAGCTCTTTTTCATTAGAAACTTGCAAAATGATAGTTTAAGAATTTTTATGTGCTTTGTGGGAAAAGTAAATGTCAGACACTTTCATATGTTAACACAGAGAACTGCACACCTGATTCAGAGGCATTAACTAGTTTTTTAAAAGACTAAATTAGTCTACATCATGCCCTTATTTGCCTACTGCCCATGGGCTCCCCATTTCATTTCTAAAGATCAGAATGTTCTTGACAATTTAATTTTTTAGAGGAGTGACACTGCACGTGCCATCAACACCAAACACACACAGAAATCTATTATTCCATGGTTATCCTGGGTGTTGGGATATTGAAATTTAGAATTAAAGCATGAGACATAATTCCAATTATGCACAATGGTGTTTTTTCAAAATCATCATCCAATACGCAGTCTACATCCAAACGACACTCTGGAAATAGCAGGCACATAACATGAATGATATTCTTGAGATTATAAAAGATGGTATCAAATAATGTCCAATTAAATTGAGAGAAATTAATAGATTGTGAAAATACTTTCAGTGCATGCTAGATCATAGTAAGCAATACACTTGCTTACTGTGCATCAACACATTCTGTTACACTGTTAAACTGTAGCAAATGTTTCCTTTTCATTGACAAAGGCACAGAATGCTTTTTTTGAATTCTGTGAAGACACAAAATGCCTGGACTCTTCTGATTTTATATGTTTATATGGGGTAGCCAATAAACCTTTTCCTCTAGTAGCCTCCCACCCTCTCAAAAAGATTAAAAATGACAACAGCACACTCACAATTTAAGAGTGTACATAGCTAGTTTTCCTAAAAATCAAAAGTTGTAACGTTAAACTTGACAAAATGGGTAGCAAGAAACATGCTGAACAACGTAGGGTGGGATGGATGCTCTTGGAATTCCGACTTTAAAAAGTGAAACTAAGCATGAAAATTAGATGGAAAAATATGCTTGGGGTCAGCTTTTTTGGCTACCAGACATTTCTGTTGCTCTCCTGAAATAAACGTATTAACGTTTGCTTCCCCATCTAATATATGAACACCCACAACAGAAATAATTTTAATTGGCAGATCTGTGTTTCCAGCATATTTCTGAGTATACTGTCCACTAATGAAATATTCCAACCATATACAAAGGGCTCCAAAAATTCTGTTTTCATTTTCCTGTAAATTACTATTGTTTGAATTTTAGCATCCAACTTTAAAGTGTCTCACTGCTGCCATTCTTTATACAATCATTGAAAACCACTGCTTCTATAGCAAAATATAAAAGAAAGGATTTTCACATTAAGTCCCTGTTACTTATTTCAGACTTCAGGGTCATCTTTTTTTTACTTACTGTCGCAAATTAAAAAAAACAATAATAAGTGCCTCTAAAACAATTTGTGTTGATATTCAATGAATACAACTCTATAACATGGGATAGAAATTCCACTTAAACTATAGTAGCTCAGTGTATAGAGGGGAAAAAGTTTGAAAACTAGAAAATAAAATGTTCCCATATACTTCAACCTCTATAAAAGAAAACTATTCTGGGTTATATAACAAAAATAAACCTCCCACCAGTGATCTTGGAAATCTTGAATTTTTTTTCCCGCAGGAGGATTTATTATTTTCCACTGAGTGTCCATTCATGCGTTTTCTTCTTGTTTCTATTCATAGCACCAGATCCTGACTAGCATGCACAACCTCAAAAGAAAAGAAAGACTAAATACAAACTGTGTAAAATTAAATAAAATAAAGCAAAATAAAAAGGCACATGTTCAGATTGGTTACCTCAGGGTGGTGCCATAGTGTCTAACGTGGAATAGCGCTCATGGAACTCACCTTATACGCAACACTATTGGATGAATCCACAATGATGAACAGGGGCTTCCTTGTGAAAGGATAGAGATCTCCAGGATGAAGGCTGGGAAAACAACAAGAGTAACAGTGAATGACTGTATAACTTTATCAGCCAAGTCTCAGAAATCTTAATTATCAGTTTGGTCTGCTCACATCTCCTTTTTGTCACAGCACTGGGAGAAAAACAAAGATTAATTAAGCAAAAGACCAAAAAAGTCTGTATTTACTGGGGTAGACAAGTTAACAGTTTTATTTGGAAAAAAAAAATTCGAACATAATTACTATTCAAGAATATTCAAGCTAAAGAGAAGTCTCTATATTTAATATATATATTAATATATTTAAAGATGGATAAATAAATACACATGAAAATCTCAGAAGTCAGCATTTAGGGACTTTCTTAGTATTTAAAAGTTCCTCCTAAGAACATGTTCTGAAAACAAGATGTAATAACACAACCAGATTTCTATTTCAATGAATCTTTCAAAATCTATATCCATTTTAAAGATTTTTATTATTTTAAGCTATATCTTAATATTGCAGACAATAAGCAGGGGCTCCCCTTCTATTATCTACATTTCCTCTGGACATGTGCATCAGAATCAGCTGGGGTGCTTGTTAAAGATACAGATTCACTGTGGCCCACAGAAGGCTAAAGTCCAGTAACATGCATTTGAGAGCCACTGCTTAAGGTCACAATTTTGGTGTGCATGCTCTTTCCCATGGTTGGTGGACAATGTGGGTAGTTTATAAATATTTATGTAAATATACAAAATGATGTTGTCAATGAGCAATATCATCAAACCCCAATATATTTCAAATACAAGTTTTTCTGATATAAATCATTTACAACTATGGTCAACTATAGCACCAACACATGGCTTGGGGGACCATTAGCTATTATACGTGTAATTTGAAACATTTCCCTCTGCCCTCCCTTCCCTACTCTTTAATATGAAGAGTTACATTTTTATGTAAAGGGTTATTAGAAATGCAGTTTCAAGCAAGTCCTGTTTCCTCTATAATGAGACTGCTCTCTCTCAGCTAGGGAAATTTTAGAGCCCATAATGGCCCAACCAGTGAATGCACTGAGCAAACTTTCATGGATGAAATCTCCTTGAAATCATACAGCTAACTTCATTTTTGCTATATCACACCAACATAACCTTATATTAAAAAGCTTATATTGGAAAAAAAAAAAAAAAAGCTTATATTGGGCTTCCCTGATGGCACAGGGTTAAGAATCCGCCTGCCAATGCAGGGGACATGGGTTCAAGCCCTGGTCCGGGAAGATCCCACATGCCGCAGAGCAACTAAGCCCATGCACCACAACTACTGAGCCTGCGCTCTAGACCCTGCAAGCCACAACTACTGAGCCTGCGTGCCACAACTACTGAAGCCCGTGCACCTAGAGCCTGTGCGCCGCAACAAGAGAAGCCACTGCAATGAGAAGCCCACGCACCACAACAAAGAGTAGCCCCGCTCGCCGCAACTAGAGAAAAGCCCACGTGCAGCAACAAAGACCCAACACAGCCAAAAATAAAATTAATTAATTTTTAAAAGGCTTATTTTGATATTAACGTGCATCATGTCCTGCCTTATTATTTATGTATATATTTATTGTCTCCTCCAACTTGAATGAACAGATCTCCAGTGATTGAACAGTTCCTGACATATAATACATACTCAATAAAAAATTGTAAAATAAATATTAACCAACAATTCTAATTGCCTAAGATAGTCAGAGCCTGAGATATTGCTGGAATCCAAATAAGTGTTATGAATAGCAGTCTAAGGGAACATTCCATTTTACTTAATATTTTATAAGAGAGAACTATAATTTTTATAATACATACCAGTGCATTTCCTTGTGGGATTGATTTCGTTTGTGGATGGCATCTCCATTTATAATATCCCGGTTACTATTAGTAAGTACCCCTCCAAAATCATAAGGACCTATAAAAAGAAAGGGAAGAATCCTAGACTTCAATTGGAGAGTAGCATTGATTTGATGTTCGAACACAAAGGTGTTGGGTGAATCTTTCATCGATACAAATGGAAGATAATTACAAAACGTTTTTGTTAATTGAAAATTTAACATTTTAGTTTAACATAGCATTTAAATGATTTCAGCATGTTGCCTGTTCCAATATTTTAAAAGATCATCTGACCATCTTCATCAGTTCTTCAGATTATAATGAGAAACAAAACAAGAATCTACTGCATCCCATTATTCTGGGTAAAAAAGAGATGGAGATCTGGGATGTTCAAAATGATCTTCTCATTTCAAGCAAAACTAAAATCTCAAGTTCAACAAAATTATTTAAGTAAGAAAGTTGCAGAATGAAGTCCTAATAATTTCTTAAATATAATTTTAAAAGGGCCACTAATTGTAAAAATGTAGGGAAATTTTTGAATGGAACTTGAAAATTCTCACTGACAAAAACTTCATTTTTAAGAAAAGAATTACCAAATACCAGTGTAGGAAAAAATCCACTATCATTATTATTACATCAACCACTGTAATTCCGGTTTGGGAATTAGCCTTTTCCCACTGGTACTATCAGTTAGTTAAATAAACTCTTGTGTAAATGGAACAGCAACTGTGGAATGTTAGGAATAATATCTCTCTAAGGACCATTCAGTTAGTAACTACTGTACTTTGAAAAAAGTAAAACAAGAGATCAATACATTAGGCGGGGCCCAGAAAATCTGATTCAATAGTGTATAAGATATGGAAATAATTATTTATAAATAAAAGTACTAACTTTATCACCAAAAAATTAAAGTATTTATGATTTTGCATCACTTTTTTTTTTTTGCGGTACGCAGGCCTCTCACTGTTGTGGCCTCTCCCGCTGCGGAGAACAGGCTCCGGACGCACAGGCTCAGCGGCCATGGCTCACGGGCCCAGCTGCTCCGCGGCATGTGGGATCTTCCTGGACCGAGGCACGAACCCCTGTCCCCTGCATTGGCAGGCAGACTCTCAACCACTGTGCCGCCAGGGAAGCCCTGATTTTGCATCACTTTTAATAGTGTTATATTTTATCCCTTAAAAAAAAAATCACAGCAATGAAGAGAGATTTATTTTGTTTTGTTTTCATTTTAACACTTTAAGAGGATCTGTAGGTCATGCAAGGAAGATGGCAGGGACATGCATTGTATAAAGGAATGCAAATTTCAACAAACAAATGAGGAGGAAAATGTTAAGGATGTTAAGAACATTTTTTTTTTTTGTCCCGGTAAAGATTTAATTGCCTTGTTTACATCCAAGCTACTCATCTAGTTCAACCAATTTCATATATTCTGGACTCACATGCTCTGGACAGCTTCAAGTTTTTATTCTAAAATAGCATCCCAATATTCTACAGATTGAATCCATAAAACCAAAGAAAGGACACAAAATAAAATTATGTCAAGGACTTGAACTTTCACAGTTACAAAAGTGCACTGATTTCTACAAGACTTTCAGCCACAGTGAAGCCGCTGACCAGATTCCCTAACACACTAAAGGCTCAGAAAAATTCAACGATGTGAAGTAGATAATTAGGCTTGGTTATTCCATGCACATATATGTGTTTGCTTTTAGCAAATCTGTTAGAGAGGCATGCATGTAGTATGTGAATTTGCTGATCTTTTTTAACTTTACCGTATAATATTTCAGCAAATAAAACAGACTGGGGTATCTACAAGATTGCCGATTCAGCAAATAGACCCGGTTTCAAATTTGGGAGCCTCTCTAGAAAGCTTGAGATTGTCTGTGGGCTATGGGCCATCGCCTTGTAGAAAATAAAGAGAATTCAAGCCCTGCTCACGACAGGGAGCATTCCTTTATTGTACCTTCACTATCAGAACGACCTGTGGGGAAAACGCCAGTGGCTGACAGGTAAATCAGAAGCACACTATTGGCAGGCAGCTCCTGAAATTAAAGAAAATCACATACACAAAACGACAAACAGGAAACAACAGTTTTATTGAAAGTTCATGACATTTTACAGTTGTAGGGAAAACAAGAACCTAATTTAACATATAATGGTCTCTTCCAAGAGAAAAGTCACTCTTGCTAGTTCCAACTTATAACTGTCTACACAGCAAAGGTTCATTATTAACCTATAACCATTGCCAAAAGTTTTGAAGACAATCTCTGCTTCAAAACCCCATCATTTAAAGAACGTTCTCTGGAAAACTTAAGATGGAGAAGTAAAGATCCTGACTATAGGTCTAAAAGACAAACTTCCATCCGTGCCTTTCTCTATATAAACTGAGAGGAATTCCCTACTCATGGTTCTTTCAGACGACCAAAATGTTTCCCAGAGCCACCATTCAGGTGGCTATTCTATTTATAGAACATGCCTATAAAATCTGCTCCTGTTTTTCAGTTCTGCATTGACTATTATGCCTAAAGCAGTTTAGCAAGAAAAACCCGGAGAAAGGAGAATGATAATTAATCAATATTCTCATTAATTAATGGTAGGGAACATTCATAACATAATAAGCAATTTCCATTCCAAAAACAGCTATGATTAGGATATTCTAAGGCAGTTTTCATTTTCATATTTTTCCTAAATTCTTGACTCAAATATTCAAAGAGAAGAGTGACTCTCAGATTCCATTTAAGGCACACTTTCCCCATATACTAAAAAGTACTGGATGATAGATACCTTAAAAGATGCTGCTAAGAATGTGTATAGTTGGCTGAATGTTGGTTTGTAGAGCAGGTACTTGTGGGGGTTTTCTCGCCTGGTAGGCTTGTCAGCTGATTCCTATATTTACACACAGAAAACAATGCACATACAGTCGGTCCTCTGCATCCATGGATTCACCCAACCACGGATCAAAAATATTTAGAAAAAAAATTCTAGAAAGTTCCAAAAAGCAAAACTTGAATTTGCTGTGCACCAGCAACTATTTACATAACATTTACAACTATTTACATATAATTTACATTCTATTAGATGTTATAAGTAATCTAGAAATGATTCAAAGCATACGAGAGGATGTGCATAGGTTGTATGTAAACACTATGCCACTTTAAATAAGGGTCTTGAGCATCTGCAGGTTTATCCACGGGGGTCCTGGAACCAATCCCCCGTGGATACTGACGGATGACTATACAAACTGTACTTGACATATGAATTATCAATGCCTATTTTTACTATCCTTTTCATTAAATATCTTTTTTTAATTAGCATTATGCTTATTTATTTCTCCTGCGTCTCATCAGGAGAATTCTTTATTCACACTCATGGCTTTCGCTGAATAATAGCATTCCATGAGGAGCAGAAGCAGCAAATTGCAGATGTAGGGAGAAGGTCACCTGCATTCCTGGTTTATTCATCTGGGAAGCTAAATTCATTGGCTCCCTTTCCAGGGCTTGTAACATCCGGAACATGTCAACAGTTAGTTCACTGAACTTAACCTGCAAGGAAAACAAAACTGACCGTTAATGCAGTACGCAGACCTTGAAGTGTTTAATCATATTGTTACTCTTGACTTTCATGTGTACCTGATGACATTGGATATTTTATTCCAAAAAATTTCAAAAGACAGAAAGTTAAAAAAATTATACAGTGACACCCTTATGCTCAATAGCTAGATCCTATAACATTAACATTTTTCTATATTTGCTTCAACACGTCTCGCTCCATCTATCAATACTTCTATCAATCCATCAATTTCCACAGGTATTTTTAAAAACAAAAAGTAGTCACGTAAACACAGAGACCTATATTAGATCCCATAAAACATGTTAACTTTTGGCAAACCAGCCAGGCTGCAATATGACTATGGCCCATTTTAAAATCACTTCATTACATTTTGGCACTACATAATGTTTAAGATTGAATCCTGAGAATTGCCTGGAGGTCCAGTGGTTAGGACTTGGAACTTTGACTGCCGGGGCCCTGGGTTCAATCCTGGGTTGGGGAACTAAGACCCCACAAACTGCGTGGCACAGCAAAAAAAAAGAAAAAGAGAAAAGACTGTATCCTTTTCTATTTTGTTTTGTTTTTAACAACTTATTTTTTATTTATTTTTGGCTGCGTCGGGTCTCAGTTGTGGCATGCAGGCTCTTCACTGCAGTGTGCTGGTTTCTCTCTAGCTGTGACGTGCAGGTTTTCTCTTCCCTAGTTGTGGCGTGCGGGATCTGGGGCGCGTGGGCTCTATAGTTTCCGGCACGCAGGCTCTCTTGTTGAGGCACGCGAGCTCAGTCGTTTTGGCGCGCGGGGCTTAGTTGCTCTGTGGCATGTGGGATCTTAGTTCCCCGACTAGGGATTGAACCCGAGTCCTCTGCATTGTAAGGTGGATTCTTTACCACTGGACCACCAGGGAAGTCCCCTCCTTTTCTATTTTGAATAATACTTCTACAGAACTTCATGTAGGCAAGGTTTTAATTTAAATTAAAATGTTTTAATTTAGAAATTTGCAAATTAAAGCTTTAAAATCCAAAATTGGAGAATTATAAGAAAAAGTTAACAACAAAAATGACAGATGTAAGGGAAGGATCCAAAATTAAAACTTGTATAAGTAATACATATAGAAAAGTGTATCCATTGGTGACCTTTCCAATATCCCATAATTTTCAGTAAATTACAGTTGTAGTACCTTAAATCCTCATTGTCATGGGACTATTCTGTCATGAAAAAATATCTGAAATTTGCTTTTGACAAATGGACTTAAAAATAACTCCTCCCCCATTTTTGCCTGATTGTAAAGGCAATATACAGATGTAGAAAGTTGTAAGGAAGAAAATAAAAATCACTTAAAATTTTGCTAAATTTTTTAGAGATAAATCTTTTATGATATTGGTAAATTTCTTCCTTGTCTTTTTCTTGTGCATATATGTATTACACATAGACATTTTCACATATATAATAAAATAATTCTGTTTACATAGGTCCATATTATTTTCACTTGCCATATCATAAGTATCTTCTTCTGTGATTAAAAATTCTTTCTAAACCATTTAAATGTCTATAGTACAGTCCATATATAGACACAGCATAATTTAATTAACTATTTCCTAGCAAATGGATGTTAGGATATTTACAATGAAATAATTCTGTAACAATCAAAAGTACTATTTTTCAAAGTGAATTTTAAGCATAATTCCTTCACAATTCTTTACCTGGTTATTACAATTACCAATAATGAGTGCATCAGCCAGAGACAACTGTCCCACAATCATGCCCTGTTCCAGCAATGGGGCTCCTGTTTCAGCAAGGCGATTAGACGTGATAACAATGGTATTATCATCATTTAATACCATCACAGGGTCTGCCTGGAGAAAAAGCAGTAAGTGGTTGATGGCCAAGACAAAATGTCAATATAAGAAATTATTCCTTCTTTTTGACATATACACATAGTAAAAAAGTATACCACATATGCATTTACATACATAATTATGACAACCTTTCTTGTCAAGAACTGACCTCAATGAAAGCTGCTACTTCTTGAAGCACCAGGTTCCATTCCACTTGATCTTCAGTATTAAAGCGGTGAGTATAATCTTCAATTTCATCCGAGAGTTCCTGATTTTACAATATCACAAAGAGAAATGGTTATAGAAAAAAAATCATAAAAATACATTGTATATTGTACCATACTCCTGACAGAAACTGATACAGTTAAGAAGTTTGATTATTATCAGTATACAGTCCCAGTTATAACCAAAACAGAATGAAAATTACATGGGCTTGCTTCAAAATCAAAAACTCCAAAATGATAACACATCAGTAAGATCTTCATAGAAATCCACAGTGACCCATACCTACTCTGCTACATCAGCAATGACTTTATTAACAGGAAATTCTTAAAGGTAAACCCCCCCAAATTTTAACATTAAAAAATATATATATAAATTCTTTGTATTTATATCATACTATTTCTTTTGGAAATAATCTTATTAGTAACTGGGGATGGAGGAAGAAGGCTTGTCAAAACTAGCATGTTATACTGAATCACTTTGCTGTACACCTGAAAATAACACAATACTGTAAATTATACTTCAATTAAAAAAAAAAGCAAAAACTAGCATGTTATACTCGAGCGCCAAAAAATCAAGAAGTATGCCATTGAAACCACTAACTGAATACAGAGTGTAACCAGAATGTAGCATGCAATAATTACAGATATTAAGTGAATCTAGAATGCAGTTAACTCTTAATTACCTGAGGTAATGAAGGATAGAGTGATGCAGACATACTAAAGGGAGGAAAAATCGAAACTCATTCACACCTTTGTAAAACATTTTTCTTGACCTAACTTTTCAATTATTTTCTTAAACCAAATATTTTAACTTTTGTTTACATTTGCCAACCATTCATGGATGGGTGATGAAATGTAAAATAAACTAAGGGGACAAAAGTAAGAAATTAAGACAATTATCTCTGGTGTATTTGAAATATGAAGAGTTGGAAAAATTTTTTATCATTACCCTTGTCATAAGTTACCATACTCTCAAAGTTGTAATGATTTAGATATATCAAAATTATTTTAACCTTAAATCTATTTTTAAAAAACAAAATTATCCACAGACAATGAGAGATTAGGATTTTAATGATTTTAAAGTACATTTACCTTCACCAGATCCTTTACAACATCCATTTTGTTGAGAAGAAGACAAACTACTATAAATCTTGCATAGTATCGTAGCTTCTTAACTACCAACTCAGGTCTATGGTAGAAAAATGGAAAATCATTCATAACATTTAAAAAAATATGCTTTTTGATTTTTCTAACTTTCTGATAGCTTTTTAAACTCTTTTGATACTATTTTGCACAGTTAAAAACATTGCTTCATATAACCTCTAGTCTTTTAACACATTTCTTACTCAATGGTTCATTACATTGTTCATTCATATATTAAATTCATTCAAGAAGTATCTATTGAAACTTAGATGCATCAGGCACTATGCTAAGTACTAGATTAGAATGATTTAAAAAAAAAAAAACTATAGACACAGTCCCTTCCCTCACAGATCTTACAGACAGAAAAGTATTTAAAATGTAGAGGAGACAGATAAATACTTAAAATACTGGAATAAATATTACAATGATGTAATATTACAAAATATTACAATGATTACAATTTGAGCCCACAGGACAGGATCTTGGGTGAGAGAAGGCATCTTAGCGAGAGTAATGTTTAAGTTAAGACTATACGGAAGACGTTACAGTAGAAACTAACACAACACTGTAAAACAACTATACCCCAATAAAAAAAATTAAGGGCTTCCCTGGTGGCGCAGTGGTTGAGAGTCTACCTGCCGATGCAGGGGACATGGGTTTGTGCCCCGGTCCGGGAAGATCCCACGTGCCGTGGAGCGGCTGAGCCCGTGAGCCATGGCCGTGGAGCCTGCGCTCCGCGACGGTAGAGGCCACAACAGTGAGAGGCCCGCATACCGGGAAAAAAAAAAAAAAAAAAAAAAAAAAGAGAAGTCACTGCAATGAGAAGCCCATGCACCACAATGAAGAGTAGCCCCTGCTCGCCACAACTAGAGAAAGGCTGTGCGCAGCAACGAAGACCCAACGCAGCCAAAAATAAATAAATAAATATTTTTAATTAAAAAAAGATGAGAAGACAACTAGTCAGGAAAATATGAGACAAAAAGACTTCTAGGAAGATCAGTCTTTGTTTTGAAATCTTATTTTTCTAACGTTAATACAATCAAGCTAGTTTTCTTATACTTACTATTTGTATGCCATATCTTTTTCTATCCCTCTACTTTCAAGTACCTGTGTCTTTTCATTGTAACGCATCTTTTGTAGACAGTATATAGTTAGGCCTTGCTTTTTTATCCACTTTGACAATCTCTGCCCTGTATACTCAGGAACTCAGACCATTTACATTTAGCCTTATTGTTGCCTTGGCTGAGTTTGCAACTCTCACCCTGCTATTTGTTTTCTACTTGCCCCTTCTGTGTTTGTGGTCCTCTACTGCTCCCTCCTTGCTTTCTTTTCAGCTAACCAAATATATTTTAGTATTCTATTTTATATCCTCTATCAGCTTCGTACTTATACTGCTTCATTACTGTTCTTTTCGTGATTGCTAGGAATAGCAACATACGTCCTTAACTTATTAAAGGCTATTTACAATCTATATTACACCTCTTCACGCCTGACCCTTAATATTTATCCCTTATCTGGAATTCCCTGGCGGTCCAGTGGTTAGGACTCTGAGCTCTCACTGCTGAGGGCCTGGGTTCGATCCCTGGTCGGGGAACTAATATCCCTCAAGCCTCACAGTGTAGCCAAAAATACATATATATATTTATCCCTTATCAATTCAAACAGGACATTTTCAATTTCTACTTCCTGTTTTCCACATCCTGCATTGCAAATAAAAAACCTTACAATATATATTTTGTATATGTTTCACATTTTCCGTAATAAAAATTTTTTAAATTCCTCTTTGACGCATGAATTTAGAAATGTGTCTACTGATTAACATAATGATTTTGTTAAACTATGTCTCGCTCTTAATTTTTAATGGAATTGCACCACCGTTAGACAATGTATACTTGAAAAATTATTGAAACATTTTTTGTGGCCAATATAAGTCAACTTCACAGAAGTTTCATATAAGCTTGAAAATTATGTGCATTCGCTTATTGTCGTATGCACTTTCATGCACATTAGAACAAGTTTTCAATTATGTTACTCAAATCTTATAGTTGCTTATCTTCTTGACACATAATTAAATGCTATATTAAAAATCTCCATGTACAATACATGTGACCATTTATCAATTTCTCCCTGAAAATATGCCACTTTTTGCTTTGTTTATTATTATGCTACATTACTGGGCATATACAAGTTTAGAAATTTTTTATTTTCCTGAGTTGTTCCTTTTATCATTATGAAGTAAAGCTCCATCCTTAATAATATTTTCTGCCTGAAATATAAATAATGTATACATAAATAGAGCAGCATTTCTTCCCCTTAGTATCTGTCTCATTTGTCTTTTCCTATGTACCTTATATCTTTGGAGGGCCTCTTGTAGATAGTATATTACTGAATTTTTCTTAAAAAGGCATACTGATAATCTCTGACTTTTCCCTAGGAAGTTTAGATCACTTTCATTGACTATGATTACCAATGTACTTGGACTTGTTTCTACTTTATTATTTTGTGCTATAATTATACTTTTTTTCATATATATTCCTTTCATACTTTTTACTGTAATGATCATAATTCACTTTCCTCCCCCTTCTACCTGTTTTGAATTTACACCTTCTCCTTATGTTCCTTAAAAATATTTTTCTTAATATTTTAATAAGCAAACTTTACTTACTCTAAGCTTCCTCTGAACAATAAATGGATCTTACTAGTATGGTTGAATTCTTTATTTTCTCCCTTCTTTCATGTTGTTTTCCAGGATTTGGCACCATTTTATCTTAATAACCTCAATTAGCCATTATTAAGATGATTACTGTCTTATAAAGTCCATGCTTCCTTAGGAAGCAAGGGGATAATTTTTTCTCATGAATCCTTGTATATCATCCCTTCCTTTTAGTTTCAATTTTCCTCTTCCTGAAGAAATCCTCAGAAGTTCCTTTATATCACCAAAACCAACCATGCCCCTGCAAAGCTGTGATAGCACTGATCAGAGGGTTAATGACCTGGGGATTTCCCTCACGTTCTTGACAGCTAAGCTTTCCATTTAAAGGGATGGTTGATCCTTTTTTTAAATTAAATTTATTTATTTTAAAATCTTTATTTTTATTTAATTTATTTATTGTTTCTGGCTGCGTTGGGTCTTCACTGCTGCGCACAGGCTTTTCTCTGGTTGCAGCGAGTGGGGGCTACTCTTCGTTGCGGTATGCGGGCTTTTCATTGTGGTGGCTTCCCTTGTTGCGGAGCATGGGCTCTAGGTGTGCAGGCTTCAGTAGTTGTGGCTCGCGGGCTCTAGAGAGCAGGCTCAGTAGTTGTGGCGCATGGGCTTAGCTGCTCCGCAGCATGCAGGATCTTCCTGGACCAGGGATGGAATCCGTGTCCGCTGCACCGGCAGGCGGATTCTCAACCACTGCACCATGAGGCAAGTCCCAAATTTATTCATTTTCTTTATTTATTTTTGGCTGCATTGGGTTTACGTTGCTGCATGTGGGCTTTCTCTACTTGCGGCGAGCAGGGGCCACTCTTTGCTGAGATGCACAGGCTTCTCATTGCGGTGGCTACTCTTTGATGCAGAGCACGGGCTCTAGGCGCACAGGCTTCAGTAGCTGTAGCACACAGGCTTAGTTGCTCTGTGGCATGTGGGATCTTCCCAGACCACAGATTAAACCCATGTCCCCTGCACTGGCAGCCGGATTCTTAACCACTGCACCACCAGGGAAGTCCTGCAATGGTTGCTCCTTTTTAGCCAGTACTTCTAGGTGTTTTGGACGCGCAGGCTCAGCGGCCATGGCTCACGGGCCCAGCTGCTCCGCAGCATGTGGGATCTTCCCGGACTGGGGCACGAACCCATGTCCCCTGCATTGGCAGGTGGACTCTCAACCACTGCGCCACCAGGGAAGCCCCCTTCTAGGTGTTCTGAAGACACTATTTTAGATTATCTAGGCTGACACACTGTCAGAAGTGGAATTCAAAACGGAAGGAAAATTTGTAGGAGGTTGATGTCAATTCATACTTAAAATATTAATAAGACAATTCCATTAATTTTTTGAGAAAAAAAAAACAGGTTCTATGAAACTATATGATAAATTATACAATCATGTAACACAGACTACATGAACATATACTGAACCAGGGATTGGCAAACTTTCTATAAATGGCCAGACATTAAATATTTTAGATATTGTAGGCCAAATATGGTGTCTATAGCATATTTAACTTTTTTTTCACAACCCTTTAAAAACGTAAAAAGGATTCTAAGCTACCAGACAGTACAAAACCAGGCCATAGTTTGCAGATCCCTGTATTAAAAACACATACAGAAGTGAGGAGGCATTTGACTTTGGAAACCACTGTGTTGAACTGCTATCCACTCATACACATGACAGGCTATCCTATCAAGCCTGAAAACCTGAATGATGACCCACAGCCTTCTGCCTGCTGCAGAAGAAGTCATCCTGTGAAGCTCACGACTGGGAGGCGTCAAGGTCTTCAAGTTTAGATTCACATTTTCCACTATTAAAAACTTCAGGGCTTCCCTGGTGGCACAGTGGTTAAGAACTAACCTGCGAGCTCTATTTACAATAGCCAGGACTTGGAAGCAACCTAAGTGTCCATCAACAGATGAATGGATAAAGAAGATGTGGCACATATATACAATGGAATATTACTCAGCCATAAAAAGAAACAAAATTGAGTTATTTGTAGTGAGGTGGATGGACGTAGAGTCTGTCATACAGAGTGAAGTAAGTCAGAAAGAGAAAAACATATACGGTATGCTAACACATATATATGGAATCTAAAAACAAAAAATGGTTCTGAAGAACCTAGGTGTAGGACAGGAATAAAGAGGCAGATGTAGAGAATGGACTTGAGGACACGGGGAGGGGGGAAGGGTAAGCTGGGACGAAGTGAGAGAGTGGCATGGACACATATACACTACCAAATGTAAAATAGATAACTAGTGGGAAGCAGCCATATAGCACAGGGAGATCAGCTCGGTGCTTTGTGACAACCTAGACAGGTGGGATAGGGAGGGTGGGAGGGACATGCAACAGGGAGGAGATATGGGGATATATGTATATGTATAGCTGATTCAGTTTGTTGTAGAGCCAAAACTAACAAACAAACAAAAAGAATCCGCCTGCCAATGCAGGGGACATGGGTTTGAGCCCTGGTCCGGGAAGATCCCACATGCCACGGAGCAACTAAGCCTGTGCATCACAACTACTGAGCCTGTAGTCTAGAACCCGCAAGCCACAACTACTGAAGCCCGCGTGCCTAGAGCCCATGCTCTGCAACAGGAGAAGCCACCGCAATCAGAAGCCTGCGCACCGCTACGAAGAGTAGCCCTGCTCACTGCAACTAGAGAAAGCCTGTGCACAGCAACAAGACCCAATGCAGCCAAAAATAAAAGAAATAAATTAAGAAAATAAAAAATAAAAACTTCAGGGCTTCCCCGGTGGCGCAGTGGTTGAGAGTCCGCCTGCCAATGCAGGGGACATGGGTTCGTGCCCCGGTCTGGGAAGATCCCACATGCTGCGGAGCGGCTAGGCCCGTGAGCCATGGCCGCTGAGCCTGTGCGTCCGGAGCCCGTGCTCCGCAACAGGAGAGGCCACAAGAGTGAGAGGCCCGCGTACTGCAAAAAAAAAAAATAAAAACTTCAGTACTGTCACCACTAGAGGTGACATGATTTTCTTTGGCAAAGTTCTTCTGGCACTCCCTAATTGCCGCCTCGTCTAACCTGTTAGGACCACTACTTGTAAGACGCCGACTCTTGACACATCTGCCTGAGAAACTGTTTTTCTGGGTGGCTAACTGTGCTTGGAAATTTCACCTTCTCAGGATCTAACTCTGACCAGATTCAGCCTTAGTCATTTACAACAATCAGGGTTTGCAGCTTCTAGGACAAGTGATTATGTGCTATTGTCTTCTCCGCTAAACACGATGGGCCATGGAATTAGGACATGCTGAGAGTTGTGTATGTTTGGTGATAGGCAGTCACCTTGGTAATTGTTGGAACATACCATTCCTCCTGGCTTTGACACAGTCCTTAGGTACTGAGACAATGCAGAGAGAACTTGGCCTTTGGAGGAGAGATTTTTGCTTTTTAAAGCTACTGTGAAATTGTGGAATACTTTCTTACTCAGTTTTAATCTACCAGCTGTTGATTTTAGCAGCTGCTGCCAACTGCTACCTTGACTGGCCCCCTTGCCCTCGGTGAACTGAGAAACAAACAACTTACCAACTGAACAAAATCTTTCCTAAGGTACAGGGAACAAAGTCGAGATTTCACAGACTGGACTGTCATTTGATGCTATGTTAGTGGCCTAAGGCAAGAGATTTTGTCATCCTGGCTCCAAATAATCCCACCTCTGTTCGTCTACCCTGCTCTAGGAGGCAGCACAGGAAAACAATTCATATGTGGTATTTGCTATTAGTGTAGAAAATGATTTTAATAAGTCAGACTGTTGGGTTTTAAGCCAAGGGACCTAAGGCCAATTTCCCTTTTGGCAAATTAGAAAATGCGGAAAAGTGAATTATATGAGGTATTTTACTATTGCTTAAAATAGTTCTTTGCTTATATGTATTTTTCATACTCAGAAAGTGTTACATAGCCCTTTTGCATTTTTGTAGGGATATAATTTATCTCACCAAGAATTCAGACAAATTGTACAACATGAATGCAAAACAAGAGGGAGTTGGAGGAAATACATCTATAGTGAAAGTATCTGAAGCAAACCATAAGAAAATCTGAAAGGATAGTAATTGATGGAACTTCCTGATAGAAGGAGGAAGTAAGGCCAAAAAGACTTGGGGGAAAAAATGTAGACTTCAGCATCCACACACCTTACTTGTTTCAAGCAAACTCCTCTAGACAAGTGTGAACAAGATTTGCAAGGGAATGAAGGGGATTTACAAGAGTGGGGCTTTCTCCAAAATGTTGCTGTTTAGCTGGAAAGCTTATGGTAGCCAACCACAAAGTGTTCTCTAGAAAAATAGGTAAAAACTATGTTTTCTTCTATTTCTCAGAGAATATAATCTTTCCACTTATATAACAACTGTGAGTTCTGTTGCTGAGAGTAGAAAGAACTTTCAGATATTCCAACAATTCCTGGAATGCTAGCAATAAATTCTCCAGCAGATCCCTGATTTCTTCAATAATTACTTTCTCATCTGGAATCTACCTGTACTCCAAATATGTCTGGGACACCCATGAAAAGGTAATCATCTAAAAGGAAAAGAGAGGGATTTCCCTGGTGGTCCAGTGGTAAAGAAACCATCTTCCAATGCAGGGGACACGGGTTCAATCCCTGGTCCAGGGAACTAAGATCCCGCATGCCGTGGGGCAACTAAGCCCGTGCCACAACTACTGAGCTCATGCGTCTCAACAAGAGAGCCCGCACACTGCGAACTACAGAGCCCATGTGCTCTGGAGCCCGCGCACCACAGTTACAGTGCCCACACACCCTGGAACCCGCACGCCACAACTAGAGAGAAGCCCGCGTGCCACAAGAAGAGCCCGCGTACCACAATGAAAGATCCCGCTTGCCTCAATGAAGATCTCGCGTGCTGAAACTAAGACCTGACACAGCCAAAAAGATAAAGAAAATAAAGAAATATAAATAAATAAATATTAAAAGGGAAAGAGTACACTTGCCCGGCTTCTTTTCATTTTCCTTCTCTCACCCTAGCATTGACCACACTGCGAGATACATAATAAGTGCTCAACAGATTACTGTTGGGGATGAATAACTTCTACATGATTTTTTTTCCCTAACAGCGGAGCTACACAACTGCAAAATGGATTGGATTTATAAAAGAAAATTCAAACAGCATTACAGCCTTTTCTTTAGTCCTATATGACAGTTGTCAACAGGGTTTTGAATGTATACGAACTAAGATGACACAGGCTAAACAGAACAAAGGTATCAGCTAAGCCTCATTTTGGAGTTGTTTCTTTTCTATGAAACTTCGTGTGACCCCAATCTCTCATAAAGAAATAATCCACCCTTCCTTTGTGCTCTGACTCTACCCTGGTACTGTGACATCTGTTACAACATCTGTAATATTTACTGTTTTTAGGTAACACATCTCCATATGCTTAAGAAGGTCTAGCATATAGCAGGCACTCAATAAATCCCATTAAATGAATTAAAGTTATAAATAAATGTGTGATTTTCTGCATAATTTCCACAGACTAAAAATGCTGAGTGCTTTATCTTCTTCTTTCTGAAAATGGTAGGTGCATACCTGTCCTCTTTATTGACTTGAGAATAATATGATCTTTGTCTGATTGCAGAATAGAAGGAGAAAGCTTCATTCAGATAGCTGGTCTCAGATGTGCGCAGGCTATGAGAAGAAAAAGAAACTCTTTACATTTGACAGGACCTCAAACTCTTCACCATGATAAATACTTGTTCCATTATTCCTCTCTTCCTCTACTCCAGGGGATGGGAATAACTATTCTAAATTTGAGTCAGCAAAGCAATAATCATATCACCCTTAAAATGTATAAAAATAGTAACGATAATAATAAAAAAAAACACCTCCCCGCCGCTCCCAAGCCTTTTTTGATGGCAACCCAGAGTACACGTTATTCTCATTCTTCAAAGGGCCTCTCTAAACAGCCTTCCACTCAGTTAAATCTTCCCACCTGGGACCAGGTCTTTCATGACCTTCCCCAAATTCATATAGTAATTTGTCCTTTGGCTCATTTCTTTAGTTTCTTCTCAGGACTCAGAAATGGACTAATTCATATTAATCTTCATAGGATGCTGGTGAGTTGGATTTTCTGTTTAACATTTCTAGTTTGTTTTTTTAATTGGAGTATGGTTGACATACAATAACATTTGTAGTGTTATAAGGGATTTCTTAAGAAAATATTCTACCAGGGAAGGTGACTTTAATGATGGGAATCTGGGTGGCATGCCAAAAGACAGGGAAAGGAAGGAATTTTCTGGCCTATTAAACTACAAATGGTCCAAGCCTTTTTATGAAACACCTGGTATCACTTAATGATAATGAGACATTTAGATCCTAAAAGGAGCTCTCTTCTTTCCTTGACTCATGGGTGGGACTATATAGATGATATTGCACTAAGGATACAATTTAAAGTATCTTTATTGACTTCATGTAACCTTTTAGACATATATGAGGATGAGCTTTAAGGTATCCTCCTGAAAACCACTCCTTCAAACATACCAGTTATGATATGTCTCTGTACGGTATCAAGATTCAGGTGAAGCCATTAAGAACCATAAAATTCATTTAGTATTTATCTTTTATCTAAAACCAAGATCATACTCCTTTAAGTTTACAAATGAGTCTGACCAAATGAACTGTGTGGAAGGTGAGCCTCTGAAACAAATAATGTCACTTGGATTATGGAAGGGCATTTAAAAATGCTGTCTCGATCAATATGATCTGAACTTTTAGGATTTCATTTGTAACTCCTCAGTTTTCCCTCCTACCAGGTATGTATTGATGCATACTTCTGCATGCTGTGTTCAAATCAGGACAATGCTTTATGTTTTCCATTTGCGATTCACTTACTAATAATGGTAGTATAGCTGCCCAATCTTAGAAGCAATTTCCCCTATTTGCCACCGCTTCAAGCCATACCGATTATCCAAGACTTGTCTGTTTTACATAGGAAATAAGAAAATAGAAATAAGAGAATATAAATTTCAAAAATAACCAAATCTGTTAATTTAATAGGATAAAGTATCACCCAATTCATCATGAAATTTTGAATACATAAATTGAAATTCATGAATTTTTCATGAGATTTCAACATAATCATTCAATTAAATTCAAAAAGCATTTATAAAATGTCTATTTAAAGTAAGTTGAAATATAAAAACAAACTTCTTTGAGCTACATGCATGAAAATTAGAAGCAACCCCCCCCACCCCCCCCCCCCCCCCCCCCCCCCCCCCCCCCCGCCAAATAGCTTTGCCCAAAAAACAACATCTATTTTTAGAATGAAACCATGAATCTGCCTATCCATTAGAGTTAATCTGCACCATCTCAGGTAATATTGTCTTTAAAAATCAAATAGTATTTACATTTGAAAACCTTAAATAAATAGGGAAAAATCAGTTTGCTTTCATTTGGGTCACAAAGATGAAATACATTAAGATACACTAAGAGATAAAAAGCACTGCAGTGATATATATTAGTCAAACTGTTACTAATAAAAAATGGACCCTCACTCTCCTTTAACTGTAAAAATCCTTTACCGGTGCTGCTGCTGGAACTTCCAGAGTTTGGTGTAAACATCAAAAGTTCTTCCAAAATAAGACTGCCACTGCTTCTGCCCATATTGTGGCAAATCTCTGTAATGAGAAGTAAACATATATTAATTTTAAAACTCGTATGCTACTTGGAAATTGAGTCTTATGATGATACAAACTGGATGGATTTAAAGCACTTGCATTCAAGCTTTCCTTAAAAAAAAAAAGTTACATTTTTTAGAGCAGAAATAGTTCTATTACGGGGGTCCAGTACACATTCTTTCCTGTTCTTCTCACCTACCTCTGACAGCTCATTTGTAGGCTCCTCTGCAGATGCCTCTCTCATGAGGTTTCTAGCACTATCTCCCTTCTTTCTGGGTGCTCGTATTCATACTCACTTATATACTGATAACTTCCACATGTTTGTCTTCAGCTAAGAACTCAGCACTTGGAAAAACATTGCTTTAGGGAATAAATCTAGAAGTGGATGTGCAGGTGGTATTGTTGTTCTCAACTATTCTACCCCCTCCCTGTAAGTGAAACTATATATCCTTGTCCTTGGCCCTGGCCATTTAACTTGCTTTGGCCAATGAAATATAAGTTATCTACCACATGTCTGAGAAGAAGATTTAAGAGGTATTACATGGTTCAGCACTTTTACTTTTCCCTCTGACCTAAGACCAAGATAGGGCTGCCCCTCAGGCTGGAACACAGAAGGCACATTTAATGGAGCCTCAGAACTGCAGACAACTTGTAGCTAACATGGGAGCCGGAAATAAATTTCTACTATAGTAAGGTACTAAAATGTTGGAGTTATTACAGCAGCCAGTAGAGTTATTACAGGAAAAGCCTGTAGAGAAACCGGTACCAGGAGTAGGTTATTGTCCTAAGAAATACATTATGTGACACTGGCATTGAGACTGAGTGTCAAGTAACTGTTACTGAAGGCTGTCATATAATACAGTGGCAAAACTGCATTTGCCTGCAATAACTTGGAAAGTAGATAATGTGACTAATGAACTTGTGGATTTATACAAATACGCCAGGAAACAGTATGCTATTAGGCACACGTAACAAAATATGAGAAAGAGATGAACTCAAAAAAGAACTAGCTGCGAGCAGGGCTGAAAAGGAAAAGAGGAAATCCACAAATTCCAGAACTTTCAAGATTGAAAAATACAACAATTTCTAATGCATAAATGTAAAAGACCCAGTTGAGAAATGCTAGCTATAAGCAGCACCTAGACAGTCTCATCCCCAGGGCAAACCCTCTTCATTAAAGCCTGTGAAGAAATTTATGAAAGTGGAGCCAAGTACATTCTTTCAGGGGGACAAAATAGATCTGGGGAAAGAATCTAAGGATTTGGCTGTCTTGTAGAAGGCTGATAAGCTCAAGGTTACCTGTAAAAGAGTCTAGAAGAGAGAGAGGGGAGTGTCTCGAAATATTGTGGGCATGGCTATTGGTATGTGGAAGCTAACCTGAATCAAACAGACAGAGTCAATGAAATCTTGAGAGCGTTGTACTCTCAAAAGCCATTTGTGTTATAAAGGAATAATAAATATTCATTGATTACATCATGGTACACTTCTTATTTCACTCATGCAACTGTGGACAGCTAGTAGTGGATGGCCTCCCTTGAATGTTTAGCCTGGCTGGCAGCTAAGGTGCTGGGTCACATGTTTCTCATCATCTAACAGGCTAGCTTGGGTCCATTTACATGAGGTGGTTGCAAGGGTCCCAACAGCAGCAAAAGGGAGGGCAGCTCAGATATGCATGTTTCTTTTTAAGACTTTCCATCATATTTGCACTGTCCCATTAGGCAAAACAAATCTCATGGCCAAGCCCAGCGTCAGTGTGAGAGGGGGATGACTCATGGGCACGGATATGGGGAAGGGAATGACTTTTACAAACAATCTGTCGCAGAGACCTTATGCTTTTCTTTCTTTTTCAATTTGTTTAAAAATAAACAAATTTATTTATTTATTTATTTATGGCTGTGTTGGCTCTTCATTGCTGGGCACGGGCTTTCTCTAGTTGCAGTGAGCGGGGGCTACTCTTCGTCGTGGTGCACAGGTTTCTCATTGCTGTGGCTTCTCTTTGTTGCGGAGCACGGGCCCTAGGTGCACGGGCTCAGTAGTTGTGGCGTACGAGCTTAGTTGCTCCGCGGCATGTGGGATCTTGCCAGACCAGGGCTCGAACCCACGTTGCCTGCAGTGGCAGGTGGATTCTTAACTGCTGCGCCACCACGGAAGTCCCTCTTTTTCAGTTTTGAAAATATGTCTCTTAGAAAACAAAAATACTATACAGTGTATAAAGCAAGAAATAAAAAACACCTTACTGCTTTTCCTTTCTAGTTCCCAGAAATAACCACCACTGAAAATGCATTTTCTCTCTATATTTAAATATATGTCAGTTTATCTATTATTTTACATAAATGGGATCAAACTATATATAATTTTCTCTAACATGCCTTTTTAGTTTAATAATATATCAGGTTTCTTTAATGCATATAGAATTACATCAATATTTACTGTGTAGAGTGTCGTATATAATGAACCAATCTACTTAACCAATCCCCTCCTGATGGACATTCATATTGCTTCCAGTTTTTCCCTGTCATAAAAATGCTGCAATAAACATCTTCATACTAATAAACTTGAATAGTTATGTGATATGAGTAAAAGGCAAATTTCTGTAAGTGGAATTAATGAGTAAAAGAAGATGTGCATTTCTGTACCAGATGTTAAGACAATGAGTAAAAAAGCAAAAGGTTTTCCTACCCAAAATTTTCAGACACTACAATACAAGAATGAACTAGCAATTCCAGTTTTAAATCTATTTCCATTATCCTTACAATAAGTAGAAACTCATTTCAGATTACCAAATAGGTTAACTACAGACACTAGTTTCCAAATTTATTGCAAGTTTTTATCCTTTTTATGTCTCCATGGATCTTTAGTGAGAGGGTGCATTAGGAAGAGCTAATCAGTTATTTTTATTTTTATTTTTTTTAGTTATTTCTGAGATATACATTTAAAAATACTAACTAGAATTATGACTTATAACATTATACCAGAACATATAAGATTTTTAGGAATTTCATGTATGTCTGAAACATTTATATTAACATATTTCCATACAAATAACCCAAAGAAAGTTTAGTACTAGTTTTGTTTTTTTTAAGTTTTTATTTATTTTTTTATACAGCAGGTTCTTATTAGTCATCAATTTTAACACATCAGTGTATACATGTCAATCCCAATCGCCCAATTCATCCCACCACCACCCCCACCACGATCGCTTTCCCCACTTGGTGTCCATACATTTGTTCTCTACATCTGTATCTCTATTTCTGCCCTGCA
The DNA here is from genome assembly GCF_963924675.1 of Phocoena phocoena. Lineage (NCBI taxonomy): Eukaryota > Metazoa > Chordata > Mammalia > Artiodactyla > Phocoenidae > Phocoena > Phocoena phocoena. The sequence goes on from NC_089224.1 coordinate 105,244,894, forward strand.
AACCGGTTCATCTGTACCATTTTTCTAGGTTCCACATATGTACATTAATATACGATATGTGTTTTTCTCTGACTTACTTCACTCTGTATGACAGTCTCTAGATCCATCCACGTCTCAACAAATGACCCAGTTTCGTTCCTTTTTATGGCTGAGTAATATTCCATTGTATATATGTACCACTGCTTCTTTATCCATTCGTCTGTTGATGGGCATTTGGGTTACTTCCATGACCTGGTTATTGTAAATAGTGCTGCAATGAACATTGGGGTGCATGTGTCTTTTTGAATTATGGTTTTCTCTGGGTATATGTGCAGTAGTGGGATTGCTGGATCATATGGTAATTCTATTTTTAGTTTTTTAAGGAACTTCCATACTGTTCTCCAGAGAGGCTGTATCAATTTACATTCCCATCAACAGTGCAAGAGGGTTCCCTTTTCTCCACACCCTCTCCAGCATTTGTTGTTTGTAGATTTTCTGATGATGCCCATTCTAACTGGTGTGAGGTGATACCTCATTGTAGTTTTGATTTGCATTTCTCTAATAATTAGTGATGTTGAGCAGCTTTTCATGTGCTTTTTGGCTGTATGTCTTCTTTGGAGAAATGTCTATTAGGTCTTCTGCCCATTTTTGGATAGGGTTGTTTGTTTTTATAGTATTGATCTGCATGAGTTGTTTATATATTTTGGAGATTAATCCTTTGTCCGTTGATTCATTTGCAAATATTTTCTCCTATTCTGAGGGTTGTCTTTTTGTCTTGTTTATAGTTTCTTATGCTTAGCAAAAGCTTTGAAGTTTCATAAGGTCCCATTTTGTTTATTATTGTCTGTTTGCTAGTATTTTGTTGAGGATTTTTGCATCTATATTCATCAGTGATATTGGTCTGTAATTTTCTTGTTTTGTAGTATCTTTGTCTGGTTTTGGTATCAGGGTGACGGTGGCCTCACAGAATGAGTTTGGCAGTGTTCCTTTCTCTGCAATTTTTTGGAAGAGTTTGAGAAGGATGGGTGTTAGCTCATCCCTAAATGTTTGATAGAATTCACCTGTGAAGCCATCTGGTCCTGGCTGGAATATTTTTTTTTTTTTTTTTTTCTGGTACACAGGCCTCTCACTGTTGTGGCCTCTCCCATCGCAGAGCACAGGCTCTGGACAAGCACGCTCAGCGGCCATGGCTCACGGGCCTAGCCGCTCCATGGCATGTGGGATTTTCCTGGACCGGCGCATGAACCCGTGTCCCGTGCATCAGCAGGCAGACTCTCAACCACTGCGCCACCAGGGAAAACCCTGCTGGAAGATTTTTAATGACAGTTTCAATTTCATTACTTGTGATTGGTCTGTTCATATTTTCTGTTTCTTCCTGCTTCAGTCTTGGAAGGTTATACCTTTCTAAGAATTTGTCCATTTCTTCCAGGTTGTCCATTTCATTGGCAGAGAGTTGCTGGTAGTAGTCTCTTAGGATGCTTTGTATTTCTGCTGTGTCGTAATGTCTCCTTTTTCATTTCTAATTTTATTGATTTGAGTCCTCTCCCTCTTTTTCTTGATGAGTCTTGCTAATGGTTTATCAATTTTGTTTATCTTCTCAAAGAACCAGCTTTTAGTTTTATTGATCTTTGCTATTGTTTTCTTTGTTTCTATTTCATTTATTTCTGCTCTGATCTTTATTTCTTTCCTTCTGCTAGCTTTGGGTTTTGTTTGTTCTTCTTTCTCCAGTTCCTTTAGGTGTAAGGTTAGATAGTTTATTTGCGAGATTATTTGCGATTTTTCTTGTTTCTTGAGGTAGCCTTGTATAGCTATAAACTTCCCTCTTAGAACTGCTTTTGCTGCACCCCAAAGGTTTTGGATCATCGTGTTTTCATGGTCATTTGTCTCTAGGTATGTTTTGATTTCCTCTTTGATTTATTCAGTGATCTCTTGGTTATTTAGTAACGTATTGTTTAGCCTCCATGTGTTTGTGTTTTTTACGGTTTTTTCCCTGTAATTCATTTCTAATCTCATAGCGTTGTGGTCAAAAAAGATGCCTGATGTGATTTCAATTTTCTTAAATTTACCGAGGCTTGATTTGTGACCCAAGATGTTATCAATCCTGGAGAATGTTCCGTGTGCACTTGAGAAGAAAGTGTGATCTGCTGCTTTAGGATAGAATGTCCTATAAATACAAATTAAATCTATCTGGTCTATTGTGTCATTTAAAGTTTATGTTTCCTTATTTATTTTCATTTTGGATGATCTGTCCATTGGTGTAAGTGAGGTGTTAAAGTCCCCCACTATTATTGTGTTACTGTCAATTTCCTCTTTTATAGCTGTTAGCGGGTGCCTTATGTATTGAGGTGCTCCTATGGTGGGTGCATATATATTTATAATTGTTATATCTTCTTCTTGGATTGATCACTTGATCATTATGTAGTGTCCTTCCTTGTCTCTTGTAACATTCTTTATTTTAAAGTCTATTTTATCTGATATGAGTATTGCTACTCCAGCTTTCTTTTGATTTCCATTTGCATGGAATATCTTTTTCCATCCCCTCACTTTCAGTCTGTATGTTTCCCTAGGTCTGAAGTGGGTCTCTTGTAGACAGCATATAGACGGGTCTTGTTTTTGTATCCATTCAGCAAGCCTGTGTCTTGTGGTTGGAGCATTTAATCCATTCACGTTTAAGGTAATTATTGATACGTATGTTCCTATGACCATTTTCTTAATTGTTTTGGGTTTGTTTTTGTAGGTCCTTTTCTTGTCTTATGTTTCCCACTTAGAGAAATTCCTTTAGCATTTGTTGTAGAGCTGGTTTGGTGGTGCTGAATTCTCTTAGCTTTTGCTGGTCTGTAAAGCTTTTGATTTCTCCATCGAATCTGAATGAGATACTTGTCGGGTAGAGTAATCTTGGTTGTAGGTTCTTCCCTTTCATTACTTTAAGTATATCATGCCACTCCCTTCTGGCTTGTAGAGTTTCTGCTGAGAAATCAGCTGCTAACCTTATGGGAGTTCCCTTGTATGTTATTTGTTGTTTTTCCCTTGCTGCTTTCAATAATTTTTCTTTGTCTTTAATTTTTGCCAGTTTGATTACTAGGTGTCTCGGTGTGTTTCTCCTTAGGTTTATCCTTTATGGGACTCGCTGCACTTCCTGGACTTGGGTGGCTACTTCGTTTCCCATGTTAGGGAAGTTTTCGACTATAATCTCTTCCAATATTTTCTCAGGTCCTTTTTCTCTCTCTTCTCCTTCTGGGACCCCTATAATGTGAATGTGTTTGCGTTTAATGTTGTCCCAGAGGTCTCTTAGGCTGTCTTCATTTCTTTTCATTCTTGGTTCTTTATTCTGTTCCACGGCAGTGAATTCCACCATTCTGTCTTCCAGGTCACTTATCCATTCTTCTGCCTCAGTTATTCTGCTATTGATTCCTTCTAGTATAGTTTTCATTTCAGTTATTGTATTGTTCATCTCTGTTTGTTTGTTCTTTAATTCTTCTAGGTCTTTGTTAAACATTTCTTGCATCTTCTCGATCTTTGCCTCCATTCTTTTTCTGAGGTCCTGGATCATCTTCACTATCATTATTCTGAATTCTTTTTCTGGAAAGTTGCCTACCTCCACTTCATTTAGTTATTTTTCTGGGGTTTTATCTTGTTCCTTCATCTGGTACATAGCCCTCTGCCTTTTCATCTTGTCCAGCTTTCTGTGAATGTGGTTTTTGTTCCACAGGCTGCAGGACTGAAGTTCTTCTTGCTTCTCCAATCAGTTATTTTTATTTTTTTTAATCAGTTATTTTTAAATTGAAGTTGCTGTTAGAATCTTTAAGACTCTTACCAAGTGGCTACTGCTAGGAAGACAGTATTTTATATAAAAGCATTAAGCAGCAACATCAACTTCATGAGAACTGATAACCCTTGAGTGCTTCTTTAAAGATACTATGTAAAGCCTCTCTGCAAATTTTCAAGTAAGCGTTTGCCTACAAGTTCCTTTGCATTTCCAAAACTGACCAATTTAATAAACCTCAGTGATACATCTTGTTAAGGGAGAAAACAGAATTAGAACTCAGTATTTTATTTCATGACTATATAATTTCAGGTGTTCAGTGGAAAGGGCTCTAGGGGAAGGGACTTTTCTATGAGAGCTAAAAGCACATAAAATGTGGTCGGCCTAAAAGGGTTAGAACAAGGCTCCAAACGTAAGTTGTAATAAAGTATTTTCTGATTTATAGCTATGAACAATGTAGAGTAAATTCTATACAATTTTTGTTAAAAGAATTTAGTGCATCTACCATTCCAGTCTGAACACTCAGCTATAAAGACAGCAATGTCTTTTTCAAAACAGTGTTTAAGTTTTTTTTTAAAGAAAACTTCCTAAAGGGTAAATCCCATGATCACCCTTTTTCTAGTGAAACATATCGTAGAAGCTATTATACTCTAATAGGATTAGAGTCCAAAATTAACTAAGGTACTTTATAAAGAGTCTTAGATAAATTCCTCTACTATTCAGAGCTTGACTCTGGTTTTAAACTCTGAATATACCATCTGGTCATTACTGTCAGTAGAGATGGGAAATTAATGGTCCATGGAATTAAATTAAATGGGGCTGTATGAATTATCCCATAAGCTAAATGACCTTCTATTTCACATTTTGCAAAGGCACCTCTGTTATAAATTGGCTGCTCATATTCTTTTGCCAAGTTTTCAGAGGAAATCGAAAGCGCAACGCTAATCTCACTCTGTTTTAAAATCCTCAACTCTTATCAGCGAAAGTTGGGAGACTATTAGTGCAAATGATTAAACCTACTTCTCAGAGATGTTTCAAATGTAAAGTCGAGATGGCACTTACGAAGTTTCTTCCAAGTTTCTATAAATTGACCACCTTTACTAAACTGAATTAGCTAAGATCATTGATGCCTACCGACACCTAAAATCCAAGTCCAATAGTTACTTTCCAGTCCTTATATCAGTGCTCCCTATGACATTGACATGGCTCATCACTTCTTCACCATCTTGTAACCCTCTCTTCTTTCTGTTCTAACAGTCTCTTTCATTGGTTTCTCTTTCCTTAGTCTGGTCCTAAAATGCATGGCTTCCCCAGCATAGGTATGTATAATACACATAAACACACACACACAGACACACACACACTAAAATGAGGATCAGAGAGCTTAAATGATTTGCCTGGGAACTCATGGCCAGTAAATTGTTGAGTTATGACTGAAATTCATAACCCCTTTGCACCTGTAATCAAATACTCTCTCCTTTCTACCACAGGGAAAAACAACCTAGATTTTGATTCTACATTAGTAAAGTCCTTCTCTGGGAGCTCACTCTTAGAATGCTGTTGACAACAACATTGTGACTTGTTTTGACAACAAGTCAAAAACTCTGAGTTGTGTCCTAATAAGCAGAAGGTTAGGGCACACAGAGAGACACCTGGGATGCACGTGCTCAAAGAGACGACCATGTGAGGACAGAGCAAGAAAAATGGCCATTTGCAAGCAAGCCAAGGAGAGAGGCTTCAGCAGGAACCAACCCTGCCGACATGCTGACCTTGGACTTCCAGCCTCCAGAAGTGTGAGAGAATAAACTTCTGTTGTTTAAGCCACCCAGAGTGTGGTATTTTGTTATGATAGCCCTAGCAAACTAAAATAGTAAGTGATAACGTAGCCTTCAAATCCCAAAATACAAACGGGTGGGAACAAATGAGCAACAGCCAAAAGTCCTGCACGCTATCAGTATCTGTGCAGGAAGAGAGAGAAGAAACAATCGGGACAGAGGATGGACTATGAAGAAGAGAACCTCCCAAAACAGCCAGTATGTATCCACGGGAAAGCACAGTGGACCATTATGAGAACAGAAGCTAAAAGGTGGAGGAATTCTGCCTGAGCCAATAGCCACATGTGGCTAATGAGTACTTGAAATGTGTCTAATTAGAATTGAAATGTGTGAAAGTGTAAAATATTCAGTGTACTTCAAAAACTCAGTATGAAAAAAAAGAATCTCAATACTTTCTTTATATTGATTACATGTTGAAAGAAAATACTTTAGATATATTGGATCAAATAAAATATACTGTTAAAATTAATTTCACTTTTTTTTTTTTTTACATTTTTAAAATCTGGCTACTAGAAAAATTTTAAATCACATTTGTGGCTCACATTAAATTTTTGTCAGTCAATGCTTCTCTACATCACGTGATTATGACACCTACTGCACCCTGGTGGCAGCCCTCCTCAACTGCAAGTGCAACTATTTGGGGTAGCAAACCATATAAAATGAAAGCAGGCATCACAAGCTTGTATAGATAGTTTAGGGTATTACCTCTGAAATAACATATACTTTATTATTACCTGGTCGCAGAACTTTGCCTCTAGGAAAGTATTAATTTTTTGAAGAAGGAAGAGAAAGGGGAAAAAAAAGAGGGACGAGAGAAATAAGAGAGAGCGCAAGAGGGGGAGAAAGGGGACAGTGTGAAAAAACTGTTAATTTCCCAGTTATCCTTTCCTATATAGGAACCAGGGCATCCTAAAAATAGGCTGTTGAAGAAAGCATTGTAGATGATTTCTTCTTTACTTTGAAATATAAGGAGCATATTTAATAAAAATTTCTGCCATTATTTTTATTTAAGGTCAATACACTTCACTTTGGTGCACTTCTTTGCATATTTGTTTGTTTATTTATTGCCTCCAACATTTATTTTGGCTTTGAGTATTTGCTCCTCTGGAGTCAAATAATTAGTGATTTACAGGCCTCTGCTGTTTCAAAAGTCATGGATATCACTGGGTAGGCACAGGTGCATACCTCAAATACATGTCTCAAGATGCTGCCTTAAATAATCTCATCAAGTATTCCATTCTGCTTCGACAGTCTTAGTCACCATGGTAACTAGAACCCTGCAAGCACTTCGGCTTTTGATGGTTTTCTGACATTATTCAAAGCTATTTCTAACATCATTCTCACTTCATTATTACTGTAACTACATATGCAAGAGCTATTATAAGCAATACGCCATTCATTTGATCTATTTCTCACTCTCTGGACTATGTTTTCTTACACGGTGAGTGGATAGAAGAGATTATTTATTATGCACATATTTTAAGGAGGTATTTTCAGTCAAGTTGTAGTGATGTGCATGAACCTAGAGTCTGTCACACAGAGTGAAGGAAGTCAGAAAGAGAAACACAAACATCGTAAATTAACGCGTATATACGGAATCTAGAAAAATGGTACAGATGAACCTATTTGCAGGGCAGGAAAAGAGACGCAGATGTAGAGAACGGACTTGTGGACATGGCGGGGAAGGGGAGCATGGGATGAATTGAGAAAGTAGCATTGACATATATACACTACCATGTGTAAAATAGACAGCTAGTGAGAAGCTGCTGTATAGCACAGGGAGCTCAGCTCGGTGCTCTGTGATGACCTAGAGGGCTGGGATGGGGGATGGGAGGGAGGTTAAGAGAGAAGGGATATATGTATACATGTAGCTGATTCACTTCGTTGTACAGCAGAAATTAACACAACATTGTAAAGCAATAATACTCCAATAAATAAATAAAGTTGGTCTAATAGATCTGTATCAAGCCCTGCTGCCTGATATCAGAAAATGCACCTTTTTTACTTACTGTTGGAATATTTGGCTGCATATTGGGTCACTACAAAAATCTCACTCATTTAAAAAATATTTTTAAAAAGATATTCATGAAAAAAAAGATATTCATGGCTGGGAAAATGAAAAGGCTGTGACAACTTGGATGACAATTTACTACATATAAGGCAAAAAGATACACCTTCAAGAGTAAAGAGAAAGTTTATTGTACCCAAATAAGGCATTACATATATAGACACTCTAGCCTTTCATGCACTGAAACATACTTTTTCACTCTGCTCATAAACAGTTAAAAAGCCCAAGTGAGGGAATACAAGGGGGTTGCTGCCGTGCTGTTATGTTCTCTTTCTTTGTCCAAGTACAAGGTCCATGGATATGTTCAGTTTGCAAAAAATACACTTACAATACGTGTACTTTTCTGCAAGCATATTAACACTGCAATAATAAGTTCAATAACCAGCTTGTGAACTCAAGAAAGAAAGAGAAAACACAAAGGAAAGCTTGCCAAAAGATAAGCACCAACAGTGAAGCGAAGGCTGGGAATCACAGGTCCCATGTTAAAAGCTGATTCTGGGACTTCCCTGGGGGCGCAGTGGTTAAGAATCCGCCTGCCAATGCAGGGGACACGGGTTCGAGCCCTGGTCTGGGAAGATCCCACATGCAACGGAACAACTAAGCCCGTGTGCCACAACTACTGAATCCCACGCACCTAGAGCCCGTGCTGCACAACAAGAGAAGCCACCGCAATGAGAAGTCTGCACACCACAACGAAGAGTAGCCCCAGCTCGCCACAACTAGAGAAAGCCGCGCACAGCAACGAAGACCCAATGCAGCCATAAAAAAAATAATAATAAATTTATTTTTTAAAAAATCTGATGCTATTCCACCTGGACTCCCACTTCACCCCTTTCCCCGAAGTTCCAAAACTGGTCCAGAGCCACTCCCAATATATTTCTCTTTCTCTATAAGCACTGTGATTCTGTTTTCTATTCAGACCAACACAAAAATGGGGGGTTGGGAGGGGGACGACCCAAAAAACTCTTATTTTAATTATTCCCAAGGAATCTTTTCTATTTCAAAAGAAATGTGCAAAAACTACATCAATGCTTGAAAGCAGAGATGTGTTTAATTTCCGTAACTCAAAGAGGTTCTTCGGAGAAAAGTGTGGGGAAGAATGCCACACATCCCTCCAACCCACCACCATGGGCAACTAACAGACCTACAGATGTTCTGATTGCTTTCCAATCAAGGTCTAACAATGAACAAAACACTTTCATTTATATAAACAAGCACAGAAAATACACACACTCACATGCACCAGACACTGTGAGAAAATCAGAAAGAGACCAAACTGAGTACTAAGAGCAAAGAGTCCCCACTAAGAGTTAATATGGCTTATAGAACATAAATTTAACAGAGAACTTCTGATAAAACAAGATCATGTGAAACATACTATTTTCACAATTTGCTTTTTAAAATTTAACCACATACTGTGGGCAACTTTTCATTTATATCTCCACCAACATCTTTTTAATAGTTCTATATTATTCTCTGTGTGTGTGTGAAATGAATTTTCTTTAAAAATGAAAAGAAAGGGGCTTCCCTGGTGGCGCAGTGGTTAAGAATCTGCCTGCCAAGGCAGGGGACACGGGTTCGAGCCCTGGTCTGGGAAGATCCCACATGCAACAGAACAACTAAGCCCGTGCGCCACAACTACTGAGCCCATGAGACACAGCTACTGAGCCGGTGCACCTAGAGACCATGCTCTGCAACAAGAGAAGCCACCGCAATGAGAAGCCCATGCACTGCAACGATGAGTAGCTCGCCGCAACTAGAGAAAGCATGCATGCAGTAATGAAGACCCAACACAGACAAAAATAAATAAATTTTCTTAAAAATGAAAAGAAAAAGGAAGAGTCAAAGTACTAATCTTTCAGTAAACTACAGATTTGCATTGGCACTAGCCACATCCGCTCAAACAAAAACCCAAAAGCATATAGAGAAGATATATACTTTACTCACCATAAATCTAGTTTTTGTAGAAATAATTAAGGCTTGTTTAAAATGAAGGGGACCTGGGACTTCCCTGGTGGCGCAGTGGTTAAGACTCCACACTCCCAATGCAGGGGGCCCGGATTCGATTCCTGGTCAGGGAACTAGAGCTGACATGAATGCCACAACTAAGAGTTCACAGGCCACAACTAAGGAGCCCACGTGCCGCAACTAAGAAGGCAGCGAGCTTCAACTAAGGAGCCTGCCTGCTGCAACTAAGACCAGTGCAACCAAATAAATGAATAAATAAATATTAAAAAAATAAAAATAAAGTGATGGGGACCCTTCACACAAAACACTGAAAATAAATCCCTGGTGGATTTGCTTACCCACTTTTCTAAGTCAGAATGATATCATGAAACGATCACCACAATAACTCACAATAATAACATCCATCACCATACGTAGATATCAAATTATTTTTTCTTGTGATGATAACTTTTAAGATCAACTTTTTAGCAACTTCCAAATATACAATACAGTATTATTAACTATAGTTACCACACTGTACATTATATCCCTATTATATACTTATGCTATAGCTATAAGTTTGCACTTTTTAACCCCCTTCACCCATTGCATCCCCGCCCCCCTCTTCTGCTGCTGGCAATCACCAATCTGTCCTCTGTACCCATGAGCTCGGTTGTTTCTTTTGTCTTTTGCTTTGGTTTTTGTTGTTGTTATTTTTAGATTCTACATAAAGTGAGATTATATGGTATTTGTCTTTCTTTGCGTGACTTGTTTCATTTCAGCATAATGCCCTCAAGGTCTATCCAGGTTGTAAATTCCAAGATTTCCTTCATTTTTAATGACTGAAGAATATTCATATATATATATATATATATATATATATATATATATATATTCCACAATTTCTTTATCCATTCATCCGTCAGTGGACACTTACATTACTTCCATATCTTGGCTACTGTAAATAATGCTTCAATGAATATGGGGGTATATATATCTTTTCAAGTTAGTGTTTTCATTTTTTTCGCATAAATGCCCAGAAATAGAATTGCTGGATCCTGTGGTAGTTTTAACTTTTTTTTTTTTTTTTTTTTTTTAATGAGTAATTTTATTAAAGGTCTCTTTTCTACATTAACCATTAGACTTTTCATTCTAGATTTATATATGGTCCCGTTATTTATTTATTTATTTTACGGTACGCAGGCCTCTCACTGTTGTGGCCTCTCCCGTTGCGGAGCACAGTCCCTGGACGCACAGGCTCAGCGGCCATGGCTCATGGGCCCAGCCGCTCCGCGGCATGTGGGATCTTCCCGGACCGGGGCACGAACCCGTGTCCCCTGCATCGGCAGGCAGACTCTCAACCACTGCGCCACCAGGGAAGCCCCAGTTTTAACTTTTTAAGAACCTCCATACGGTCTTCTATGGTGGCTGCACCAATGTACATTCCCTCCAACAGTGCACAAGGGCTCCCTTTTCTTCACATCCTCACCAACACCTGGTATTTTTTTGTCTTTTTGATAACAGCCATTCTGACAGGTGTGAGGTGATATCTCATTGTGCTTCGATTTGCATTTTCCTGATGATTAACAATGTTGGGCACATTTTCATGTACCTGTTGACCATCTGTACATCTTCTTTGGAAAAATAACCAGTCAGATCTTCTGACCATTTTCTAATCAGGTTGTTTGTTTTTCTGATTTTGAGTTGTACAAAAAGGATTAATTCCTGAACCCAATATAGTTTTAAGTACTTAAGAACTAAACTGAAATAGGTATCCTGAGCATTATAATAAATTTCTCTGACAATGAATAAAGTCCTAAAGATTAGATCTCACACAATGTTTCCATGTATTAGGGTTTCCTACTATTTCCACAGACACAATTTTACTCTGCAGTTATTTTAAAAATAAATAAAACCTTTGTTATAGTTAAAATGGCACTTTAAAAGAATCAAAATGAGGGAATTCCCTGGCAGTCCAGTGGTTAGGACTCAGCGCTTTCAGTGCCATAGGCCCAGATTCAAGCCTTGGTCGGGGAACTAAGATCCCACCAGCTGCACGGTGTGGCCAAAAAAATCAAAATGAGAACAGTTTTGAGCTGGTAAAATATATTTACACAACCAAAACACTGAAAAAGAAGGTGAAGTTCACCTTTATTTTTAGGTAACACATATTTTTGGTATGTGGCCAAAGGATAGAGATGTACCTGAAAGTGATTTATACACCGTGGAGTGCTATGTGGAAGTGTGTTCTGTCATTGTTACTGTTTCAGCAGCCACAGAGTGATTTGAGTCCAGCAGAGAGTCTCCAGCAGAAGACTACTTGAACTTTATGATTCATTTATGATTCAGAATCAGATCCGGAAAATAACCCTTTTTAAGAAGAGAAATGCCACTGCTAAATTCAATATGCTTCTCAGACATACTGAATAAAGAATTTCCATTCAAAAACACATCAAAATTTCTAGTGTCTGTCTTATTTGAATATACAGATAGAACAGCTAGTAAACTTTGGATCAAATACATAATATCTAGTTTTTTAAAAAGCAGTATAGCAAAAACCGCTGATATGAAATGACAAGGTGAAATGTGTTGGGCATATGGTGGACAAATTGAATACATTTTCTAAAAATGTTGAGAAAAAGAATAGAGATGAAAATCAAAAGAGAGTAGATGGTTAATAGAGACTTTAGATTGCAAATTCAATATAAGCATTACAGGTATGAACAAGAAAGGAGAAACAGGGAACAAGCAAGAAGAAAGAAAAAATGAATTAATCAATTGAAAAAATATGTTTTCTGGTAAAGAAATGCCTAAGATCTCATACCATACACAAAAGTTAACACAAAATGGGGCTTCCCTGGTGGTGCAGTGGTTAAGAATCCACCTGCCAATGCAGGGAACATGGGTTCGAGCCCTGCTCTGGGAAGATGCCACACACCGTGGATCAACTAAGCCCATGTGCCACAACTACTGAGCCTGCACTCTAGAGCCCATGAGCAACAACTACTGAGCCCGCATGCCACAACTACTGAAACCCGCACACCTAGAGCCCATGCTCCACAACAAGAGAAGCCACCACAATGAGAAGCCTGCACACCGCAATGAAGAATAGCCCCTACTCACCGCAACTAGATAAAGCCCGCGCGCAGCAATGAAGACCAAACGCAGCCAAAAATAAAAATAAAATAAAATAAAAATAACCAAAAACTTATAAAAAAGGTAACACAAAATGGTTCACAGACCTAAATGTAAGAGCTAAAACCACAAGACTCTTAGAAGGAAACATCATCCGAGTAAATCTCAGTGACCTCAGGTTAGGCAATGATTTCTTAGGTATGATACCAAAAGTACAAGAGATGAAAGAGAATGACGAGTTGGACTTTATTAAAATTAAAAGTATTTGTGCTTCAAGGGACACCATCAAGAAAGTGATGAGACAACTCACAGAACGGGAAAATATATATCTGCAAATCATTACATCTTACAAGGGACTTGTATCCAGAATATACAGAAAATGACTACAACTTTAAAATTAAAAGATAAATAAACCTATCTGAAAATGATCAAAGGATTGGAATAAATATTTTCTCCAAAAAAAAGACATAAAAATGGCCAATAAGCACATGAAAAGACGCTGAACATCATTAGCCATTAGGGAAATGCAAATCAAAACCATAATGAGATACAACTTCATACACACTAGGATGACTGTCATCAAAAAGACAGACAATAACAAGTGTTGGTGAGGATGTGGAGAAACTGGAACCCTCATACATTGCTGATGGTACAGTCTCCTTGAAAAACAGTCTAGAAGTTCCTCAAAACGTTAAACTTAGAGTAAGTACCATATGAGCCAGCAATTTCACTCCTAGGTATATATTCAAGAGAACTGGAAACACATGTTCATCCAAAACCTTGTTCACAAGGTTTTGGCTGAAACCCAACTCAGCCAAAAATAAAATAAATAAATAAATAAATTTATTTATTAAAAAAAAAAAGCGACTTCAAACCAGGGTGTACTGGGGTCGTTTTCTGAATTATAATAGTGAAAGAAAAGAATTCTTTAAAAAGATGCATTTAATCTATAAAGCAAAAGAAACCAAACTGATCTCAAAGATCTCTTCTGTAGCACAAAATAGGAAGCAGCAGAGTGTGGGAGTTAAGAACACTGTCTTTGGAATCCTTCATTTAACAGATGTTTGTGAAGCACCTGTGACGTGCAAGACCCTGGTTTAGACAGCAGAGAAACAGTGACACATAGGGTCCTACTCCTAGGGATATTTCATTCTAATGTAGGAAGACATCATAAGCAAATAAGATCACTTGAGGTAGCGATGAGTTTTATGAAGAAAATTAAATAAATATAGAGATGAGAAAGTGATTGAAAGTATAGCTTTAAATACAGTGGTCATGGAGGACTCATTTGATGACCCTGTATTATCTTTATAATTGTAAGTTTTTTTTAAGATATATATTTTTTTATTGTGAAGACATATTTACTCTCATGCAGTTATTTAATAACCGATGTGAGTTAAAAGCTCCTTCAGTATCTCCAAGGTGTGCAGAAAGGTGCATTACCCAGTGCAAGTTACCCTCCTCACTTAAGGGCATTCTTCTTTGGGGAGGTGGGAATGAAAATGGGCACAGCATTTTAGTTGCTCAACATTATTTACTGTTTACGAAGCCAGGTAAATTACATATAAGTAGATTCCAAACATTCTACTAACACCACAACTAAGCAGCAGAGTATCAAAATGATTAAACCTTAAGCAACTATATTAGAGTCAAAAACTCTACAGCCAAGATTCAAAATACTTATAAAGCAGAAGGGCAATAAACTTCTGATAGGCAGTAAACTTAATTCACAGAACTTTCTTATCCTTCCTTATTCTCTCAGCTGTATGTAACTCGATGAAGTAGGCTTTGTAAATGTGTTCCAACTCCTCCCAGTCAGAGGGTTTGCCATATTCCTAACATTGCATTTTAGAGACTTATTATTTTGATAGATTGGACTTTTAAAAAATTTTTTTAAAGAAGTGTCTTGGAGGGCTTCCCTGGTGGCGCAGTGGTTGAGAGTCCGCCTCCAGATGCAGGGGACACGGGTTCGTGCCCAGGTCCGGGAAGATCCCACATGCCGCAGAGCGGCTGGGCCTGTGAGCCATGGCCGCTGATCCTGCGTGTCCGGAGCCTGTGCTCCACAACGGGAGAGGCCACAACAGTGAGAGGCCCACGTACCGTAAAAAAAAAAAAAAAAAAAGAAGTGCCTTGGCGTATAGTTGATTAAAGATATATTCTTTAGGGACTTCCCTGGTGGTACAGTGGTTAAGACTCCAGGCTCCCAGTGCAGGGCATTGGGGGTTCGATCCCTGGTCAGGGTACTAGATCCCACATGCATGCTGCAACTAAGAGTTCACATGCCACAACTAAGGAGCCCGCGTGCCACATCTAAGGAGCCAGTGAGTGGCAAATAAGGAGCCCATGAGCCACAACTAAGGAGCCCGCCTGCTGCAACTAAGACCCAGAGCAACCAGATAAATAAATAAATAAATATTTTTAAAAAGATACATTCTTTAAAAAGAATTTTTTTTAATTAATTTATTATTTTTGGTTGCATTGGATCTTCATTGCTGTGTGCAGGCTTTCTCTAGTTGTAGCGAGCAGGGGCTACTCTTTGTTGCGTTGCATGGGCTTCTCATTGCGGTGGCTTCTCTTGTTGCAGAGCACGAGCTCTAGGTGCGCGGGCTTCAGTAGTTTTGGCGTGTGGGCTCAGTAGTTGTGGCCCATGGGCTTAGCTGCTCCACGGCATGTGGGATCTTCCCAGACCAGGGCTCGAACCCATGTATCCTGCACTGGCAGGTAGATTCTTAACCACTGCGCCACCAGGGAAGCCCAAAAATATGTATTCTTTAAAATAAACTCTGTCAGTACAATTCCGATACTAGGGATGTAGAATAAAATTATAAAATATGTTAAAAGAAGATTGCATTTTTACCCAGAAATAAATTGCAAATTAAAAATAACTCACTAGGGCTTCCCTGGCGGCGCAGTGGTTGAGAGTCCGCCTGCTGATGCAGGGGACACGGGTTTGTGCCCCAGTCCGGGAAGATCCCACATGCCGCGGAGCGGCTGGGCCCGTGAGCCATGGCCGCTGAGCCTGCGCGTGCGGAGCCTGTGCTCAGCAACGGGAGAGGCCGCGGCAGTGAGAGGCCCTAGTACCGCTAAAAAAACAAACAAACAAACAAACTAACTCAGTGGGCTTCCCTGGTGGTGCAGTGGTTGGGAATCTGCCTGCCGATGCAGGGGACACGGGTTCAAGCCCTGGTCTGGGAAGATCCCACATGCCGTGGAGCGGCTAGGCCCGTGAACCACAACTACTGAGCCTGTACGTCTGGAGCCGGAACGGGAGAGGCCACGACAGTAAAAGGCCCGCGCACCGCAATGAAGAATGGCCCCTGCTCGCCGCAAGTGGAGAAAGCCCTCGCACAGATGCAAAGACCCAACAGAGCAAAAATAAATAAATAAATAAAAATACTTTATCAGAAAAAAAAAAAAAAAACTCACCAAACACAACACTGTAAATCAACTATACTTCAATAATTAATTAAAATAAAAATAACTCACAATCTTTACAATTATTCACTCCTATATAAAGTTTCCCAAAAAAACCTATTTATCCTTAGTATTTTACCCATAGCATGAATTTATTTATGACTGAAACTAAGCTATTGAAGCTTTAGGTCTGAAGTAAGTCAATATCCTAAGAATCTCATGAAATGAAATACGGCTAAACCATTTAAATAAAACAAAATGGTATAAAATTATTTACCCACCACACACAAGAATACACAAAGACACATTTTGACAAAATTGCATACAGCTTCTGCTACCAGTCAGTCAGGGCACACACAACTAATGTAAAAACAACACTGTCTAGAACACTCTTATTTTAGTTAACAGATACTTCATCCTAAGAAAAAGAAAGAATAAAAGAAATAAGCAAATAAACAAGTATACAGAAAATGTAACAGAAGAGAAGCCCCAGGTTCACTTGCATATGCATCCCAGGCTCCTTAGTTATCGCAATGTGTAAAATCAGATGTAAAATATGATGTGGAGTAAGGTATACAAGACCATCTAACAAAACAGCTCTCTCAACTTGAGTAAAACAATATAAGTTATCCTCTTCTGTTGTTTTCTCACCTGAGAATGAAGAAAAGAAGCATGATCATCTCTAGTACAGATATTTATATAACATTCTATCCATAACTTTTCAGAAACTTACCACACATCAGCCATGGAAAAAAAAGATACAGAACTAGATAAAAGTTTAAGGCATCAAGAGTCCACTAACCTTAACCCGTTGAACAGTTGCTTAGATTTATCCAGAAGGTAACAAAAATCTGTAACTGTTTTCCTCTCTCCCTGTGGGATGTCATCTTCAGCACCTCCAGAGGACATGATTTCTTTAAGAGCAAATTCAGTTCTGTAAGAAAACATATGTCTATTTACCAAGTAGGTGAAAATAAAAAGAGAAACAGACCTTAGTTATATCATCTGATAGCATTTTTTTAATTATAGAGACATCTTCTGATTACAATCAAATCATCAAAATAATTTAAGTATAAGATGGTGTGGAAGAATAGACAATCTCATATTGTGGGTGGGAATGAAAATTGGTACATCCATTTTAAAAAGCAGTTTTTATATTATTTCATCCAATAAATGTTATTTGAATGGCTAAAATGTTCCAGGCACTCCTCTACATGGTTAAGAATAAAAAATGTTGAACCTTTTAACCTATTTATCTATTTTATCCATTCTGTATATCTGTCCCAGAAAATGATCCTACAAATGGAAAACCCTTTGTCCACAGAGATATTTTTTTTGGTACCATAGTATTTAAAAGCTGTTATGAAACTAAAAAAAAACCAAAGAGGGAAATGGCTAAGTACTTCATAGAACACTAATGACTACACTCTACCCTATCACTAACTTACAGTTATACTTAAGATGATAAAGCAATAATATGGATATACTTCAGTATAAAAGGGATATAAAAACCACATGCACACAAACACACACATGTACATATATTTGAAAGCTATTTATTACTGAATCCAAGCTATCTTCCCATGTAATCAATCATGTTAATCAGCCATTTTAAAAACAGCAAGTTGCCAGATAGTATACATAGTATGAACCTATGCTAAAGAAAAAAAAATTCATTTGTATTCACACACAGATAGAAGTCCCTGGGACAACACAGAGAAATCTGGTCCCAGTGCAGGGTGAAAAAATAGGCAGAGCAGACAAGGACCAGACACCAGAGATGGTAGTTGGGGGTGGTACAGTTATTTTGGCAAATATTTTTCTCTCCAACATTGTCTTAAACAGACAATTGCGGTTGCAAGGCAGGAAAATTGTAGCAAGCCTAGAACTGTCAAGGGGCTGCAGGGTAACATATGGGTGGCACTGCAGCCAGCTGCTGGGGAAGTAGTTTACAACACGCATTGACAGTACTGGGTGGTCCTGCACGTTCACAAGTTCCTTCTTCGCACAACCTCTTTCCGCATGTCATGGAGTAGGTGGTTTTAACAAAAAGAAACAGACCTTGAAAAGTGCAGAGTCTGGGAAGGGATTCCACACTACAGTGATCCTGGGTAAGTCATCTCCCACACTCAACAACCCCCTGCCTTCATTCTCTAAACCCAGAAGGAGATGCAGAAACGAGGCACAAACTGTACTTTCTCCAGCCCTCCCCATATAGTTCATGAGCCAAGGTGGCTAATATCCCCAGGACACAGGAGTTTACAGGAGAAAAACACAAAATCAAAGTTCAAAATAAACAAATTCAATAAGAAAGGATATTAGATATAAAGCAGGAAGAAAATATCATAATGAAGCAAATAAAAATACTGGGTATGAAAAATATAATCAATGAAATAAACTTAGTAGATGGATAAACTAAATAACAGAAAAGATACAGCTGAACAAATTAATTAGCTAAAACGTCAGGTTTAAGGTACTCTGCCAAAAGACATCAGGAAGAGAGAGAATACACAAAGAAAATTCAAGAGATATGGAAAAGGGAAATGAAGGAAATCAACGTCCACATCATAGCATATAAAGAAGAAAGAAAAAATCATGAGAAGGCAATAAATACTTGCAGAAACAAACTTCTATAAACTTCCCAGAATTAGAGAAAATATAAACCCTCAAACTAAAAGGACTCATAGAATGTTAAAGGAAAGAAAAGAAAGAAATAATCCCACAGCCAGAAATATTAAAGTGAAACTTAAGAATCCAAAGAAGCCCTCTCCCATTCCCAAACTATCCAGTCCTACAGCCATTAGGTGGGGCAGAGCATAGCAGGTGTCCATACAGAGGGTAGCCTCCTGGGTATCAGAGCACAAATTGTGAGGAGACCATCAACATCCATACAAAGGGCCAGCTTGCATGGGATGGTGGAGCCTGAGTGCAGTGAGAAGGGTAACCACGAATGGGGACTGGCATGGGGAGTGAGAGCCTGAGCAGGGTGAGGAGGGCATGTCCACATGGAAGAGTTCAGAGGTAGAGAGAGATCTGTCATATATAGCAGATTCATCAAATAAGAAAATCTACTAAGGAAAAGGGGACCCAGAGTTCTCTCTGTAAGAGAAAGAAAACACAAACATGGAAAGGGAAAAGGTTAGAATGAACCCTGTGGATTGAAACTGGAGGTATGGGTAAACTAATGGATGTTTAAAAAGAGTGATATATCTCTCAGCTCCCTTAATGACATTCTGAGTGTGGTTGGCGTATTTTCAGAGAGGGAGAGGAAGGTGCTCCTAAAGCACGACAGACTGGCCCACAGTGGCCACTCTGTTCCTAGAAGTGCAACAGCTTCCGTCTGCATCTGGGGTTTCACCAACCCTCTCTTGTTTTTCCTTTCCCAGCCAAGGCCACTTCTGATGCCATTTCCAAGACCTACCTTTACCTCACTCCTGATCTCTGGAAAGAAACAGTGTTCACCAAGTATCCATATTAGGAATTCACTAACCATCTTGTAAAGACCCACACAGAGTTTCTGTGCAGAGGACCCAGGCTCCAGCTGTAGCCACCACATATTTTTATATGAGAAAAGTAAAGTGAATGAAGCCAGTTAAAAACAAAATGAGAGACATAAACGTCTGGGGGGGGGAGGGGGCGGCGTGATGTGTACGTAAGTATACTCCCCAGTTCTGTAAATCTGTCTAGTGAGAGGGCCTGGGAACAGTGACCATTCCCCCCAAGACCCCCACCAATGGTATGAACATAACTAGCACCCAAATCTTGGCTTCTAACACCATTCTCCAATAAAGGGAACCAGAGCTCCTTGGAGAATTGTAATTGTCTAATTACAGCCCTGGAGCAGAAAAAGTACAAGATGAATCTGGAATATCCTGTGCCTGAGAGCAACAAAGTGCTCAAAGAATGATAGACACATAAGAAAAGGATATAGGACTTAAGTGTCCATCAACAGATGAATGATAAAGAAAATGTGGTATATGTACACAATGGAATATTATTCAGCCATAAAAGGGGAAGTCCTGCTATGTGCAACAACATGGATGGACCTTGACAGCATTATGCTAAGTTAAATAAGTCACACAGAGAAAGACATATACTGTATGATCTTACTTATATGTGGAATCTTACAGAAAAAAACAAACTCATAGAAACAGAATAGATTGGTGGTTTCTGGAAGTGGGGGTGGGGAGTGATAGAAAACTGTGAAGGTGGTCGAAGGGTACAAACTTCCACTTATAAGATAAATAAGTTCTGGGGATGTAATCTACAATATGGTGACTATAGCTAACAATATTGTATTATACATTTGAAAGCTGCCAACAAAGTAGATCTTAGTTCTTATCACAAGAAAAATATTTTTGTAACTGTGTGAGGTGATGGATGATAACCAAACTTATTGTGGTAATCATTTTGCAGTATACAATACATCAAATCATTATGTGTACACCTTAAACTAATAGAATGTTGTATGTTAATGACATCTCAATAAAACTGGGATAAATAAATGAATAAAAAATAAAATCAAGCATTACAAAAGGACCTAGGATCTAGCTTGAGGGAGCATCCACTAGCCAAATTGGGGATAATTTCAGCATCAAAACAAATAATGATAGTAATGGATTATAACCTATTAAATAAAATAAATGATAAAGCAATACTGACATAAGTGAATGAATAAATGTAAAGTTTGATAGTGAATGGGATAGTTTCAGAGTACTTGCCCACAAAATACACATTAATTCCAAAAGGAAAAAGTAACATCACAACAATGAAATCTGGCAGACATCACCTTGATTAAGTGACCAAAATGAACATCATTCATAATCAGACAAATCAAAGTCCTCTACCACCTGATAGGATGAGAAGTGATTTTCCTGACAAAGAGACCTAATCATGAGGAAACAGACAAAACCAAATTGGGAGAGATATTCTACAAAATAACCAAACTGTAATCTTCAAATATGTCAAAGATATTCCCCCAAAGAAAAGGGAAGACTGAAGTGCGATGCCTGATTCAGAGCTGGATCTTTCTGCTGCAAAGGACGTTATTGGGACAAGTGGTGAAGCTTGAATGGAATCTGAGAAATAGATGGTAGTAATACATCAATGTTAATTAGAAAAAAATATGAAACCTGGAATTCCCTGGCAGTCCAGTGGTTAGGACTCTGCACTTCCACTTCAGGGGCCACAGGTTCAATCCCTGGTCAGGGAGCTAAGATCCTGCATGCCGCGCAGTGTGCCACGCCCCCCCTCAAAAAAAAGAAAGAAAGAAAAAAACCTTACCAGTAACCAATGGAAAAAAACCCTAATACAACAAAGTTAGCACATTAAAAATATACTAATTATTTAGCACACTAAATGTGTCAACAGATGAATGGATAAAAAAGATGTGGTATATATATATATATATATATATATATATATATATATACACAATAGAATATTACTCAGCCATAAAAAAGAATGAAATAATGCCATTTGCAGCAACCTAGAGATGAACCTAGAGATTATCATACTAACTGCAGTCAGACAGAGAAAGACAAATATCATATGATATCAATTACATGTGGAATCTAGAAAATGATACAAATGAACTTATTAACAAAACAGAAACAGACCCACAGACATAGAAAACAAACTTACCATTACCAAAGGGGAAGGGGAGGGATCAATTAGGAGTTTGATATTAGCAGATATAAACTACTATATATAGAATAAACAACAAAGTCCTACTGTATAGCACACAGAACTATATTCAATATCTTATAATAAACCATAATGGAAAAAGAATATGAAAATGAATATATATAATACCTACTTTGTTGTACACCAGAAGTTAATACAACATTGTAAGTCAACTATACTTCAATTAAGAAATAATATGCTGCAACTAAGACCCGGTGCAGCCAAATAAATAAATAAATATTTTTTAAAAACAAAAATAATAATAATAAAAAAGAAAAGTCTATAAAATTTTCAAAAGGCAAAATAAAGTAATGAACATACAAAAAAATACACTAATTACTGCAGCTGAGTATACACTGAAACCAGCATATTCACGAGGTGCAGTGGAAAATAGTGCAGACCCTTGAGATTCACTGTATGTATCGGGGGATACATTTATTCTTTCTATTAGACTCAGCAATTACACTTCTGGAAACTTATCTTAAGGAACATGTTAACCATCATTACTGATAAATTACTCATAACACAGGGAACTGGTGTTCCCCTCCACCCTCCACTCTCACATAATTACCTATTTTTCAACCTCACTGAAATATGGGCAAGTCTCTGAACCAATTCTACTCTTACATAACATCACAATTTTACACGTTATTCTCTTCGCCTATTTTGGTCACCTGGCAAGTTTATATTCATAGTTTAAGACATTACTCAAATGACACCTTTTCAGACTTTCCTTGAAAACCTAATCTCTCCCTGGCACTTACATATGATCAAGTCAGTAGAGGCTTCTCCAGTGACACCATAAAAAGTTATACATGAAACAACTGTTTGTTAAAAAAAGTCTGTCTCACTGTCTACACCTACACTGTCCGAAACTATAGTTACTGGCCACATGTGGCTACTGAGACCTGAAACATGGCTACTCTAAGTTGGGATATGTTGTAAATGTAAAATACACCAAATTTAGAAGATTTAGCATGAAAAAAGATGTAAAAATCTCAGTAATAATTTTTATATTGTTACATGTTGAAATAATGTTTTGGTTATTTAGTAAAATAAAATACATTATTAAAATTAGTTTCATCAGTTTCTTTTTACTTTTTAATCTGATCATATTTCTTTTTCCACCAATTTTATTTTATTATTATTTTTTTATTGAAGTATAATTGATTTACAATGTTGTGTTAGCTTCTGGTATACAGCAAAGTGATTCAGTTACACATAAATATACATACTCTTCTTCATATTGTTTTCCATTATGGTTTATTACAAGATATTGAATATAGTTCCCTGTGTTACACAGTAGGACCTTGTGGTTTATCTGTTTGTTTGTTTTAATGTCGGTTCATTGGTTTGTTTATTTATTTATTTTTGGCTGTGTTGGGTCCCCATTTCTGTGCGAGGGCTTTCTCCAGCTGAGGCAAGCAGGGGCCACTCTTCATCGCGGTGTGTGGGCCTCTCACTATCGTGGCCTCTCTTATTGCGGAGCACAGGCTCCAGACACACAGGCTCCAGACACACAGGCTCCGTAGTTGTGGCTCACGGGCCTAGTTGCTCCGCGGCATGTGGGATCTTCCCAGACCAGGGCTCGAACCCGTGTCCCCTGCATCGGCAGGCAGATTCTCAACCACTGCACCACCAGGGAATCCTAGTTTATCTGTTTTATATGTAGTAGTTTTTATCAGCTAATCCCAAACTCCTAATTTATCCTCCCAACTTTCCCCTTTGGTAACCATAAATTTGTTGGTTTTTTTTTTTCGCTATGTCTGTGAGTCTGTTTCTGTTTTGTAAATAAGTTCATTTGTATCATTTTTTAGATTCCACACATTAAGTGATATCATATGATATCTTTGTCTGATTTACTTCACTTAGTATGATAATCTCTAGGATCATTCATGGCATTATTTCATTATAAATGGCATTTTATGGCATTAATAATAATAATAATTAATAAATACTAATAAATAAATGGCATTATTTCATTCTTTTTTATGGCTGAGTAATATTCCACGGTATATATATACCACATCTTTTATCCATTCATCTGTCGATGGACATTTCGGTTGCTTCCATGTCTTGGCTATTGTAAATAGTGCTGCGATGAACACTGGGGTGCATGCATCTTTTTGAATTTAGAGTCTGCTCCAGCTACATGCCCAGGAGTTGGACTGCTGGATCACATGCCAACTCTATTTTTAGTTTTTTAAGGAACTTCCATACTGTTCTCCATAGTGGCTGCACCATTAATGTGATTATATTTCTATCAAACAGATATAAAGCTGTCAATATTCATAGATGATACAAACCTCTCCACAGAAATTTCAGAAGAACCTACAGATAAATTATTAGAATTAACCAGTGAAATTAGCAAAGTTGCTGGATATAAGGTGAACTATAAAAAGGCAACTGGAAAGGGGACGTTCAAGATGGTAGAGGAGTAAGATGTGGAGATCACCTTCCTCCCAACAAATACATCAAAAATACATATACTTGTGGAACAACTCCTACAGAACATCTACTGAACGTCGGCAGAAGACCTCAGACTTCCCAAAAGGCAAGAAACTCCCCATGTACCTGGGTAGGGGAAAAGAAAAAAGAAAGAACAGAGACAAAATAGGGACAGGACCTGCACCTCTGGGAGGGAGCTGTGAAGGAGGAAAAGTTTCCACACACTAGGAAGCCCCTTCACTAGTGGAGACGGGGGGTGGGGTGGGCGGCGGGGGGATGCTTGGGAGCCACGGAGGAGAGCGCAGCAATAGGGGTGCAGAGGGCAAAGCGGAGAGATTCCTGCACAGAGGATCAGTGCCAACCAGCCTGAGAGGCTTGTCTGCTCACCCACTGGGACGGGTTGGGGCTGGGAGCTGAGGATCGGGCTTTGGAGGTCAGACCCCAGGGAGGGGACTGGGGTTGGCTGTGTGAACACTGACTGAAGGGGGCTACTGCACCACAGCTAGCTGGGAGGGAGCCCAGGAAAAAGTCTGGAACTGCCTAAAAGGCAAGAGACCATTGTTTCGGGGTGCGTGAGGAGAGGGGATTCCTTCCTTGTCTGCCCAAAGAAAGCAGAGCACCGCCTAAATGAGCTTCAGAGAAGGGTGCGAGCTGCGCTATCAGCTCAGACTGCAGAGATGGCCATGAAATGTTAACGCTGCTGCTGCAGCCACCAAGAATCCCACTATCCACACCTCCCTGGGAGTCTGTGCAGTCCGTCACTGCCAGTGTCCCGTGACCCAGGGACAAATTCCCCGGGAGAACACACGGCAGGCCTCAAGCTGTTGCAACGTCATGCTGGCCTCTGCCGCCGCAGGCTTGCCCCGTATTCCAATTATAACTACAGTACCCCTCCCTCCCCTTGGCCTGAATGAGCAAGAGCCCCCTAATCAGCTGCTGCTTTAACCACGTCCTATCTGGATGGGAACTGATGCCTGAGGGCGACCTACACGCAGAGGCAGGGCCAAATCCAAAGCTGAACCCCAGGAGCTGTGCGGAGAAAGAAGAGAAAGGGAAATCTCTCCCAGCAGCCTCAGGAGCAGCGGATTAAATCCCCACAATTAACTTGATGTACGCTGCATCTGTGGAATACCTGAACAGACAACGAATCATCCCAAAATTGAGGCAGCAGACTTTGGCAGCAACTGTAGACTAGGGGTTTGCTGTCTGTGACTGATTTGTTTCTGATTTTTATGTTTACCTTAGGACAGTTTTTAGTGCTTGTTATCATTGGTGGATTTGTTTATTGGTTTGGTTGCTCTCTTCTTTTTTGTATTATTATTTTTGTATTTTTTATTTTAATAATATTTTTTCTTTCTTTTTTTCCCCCTTTTCTTCTGAGCCATGTGGCTGACAGGGTCTTGTTGCTCTGGCCTGGTGTCTGGCCTGAGACTCTGAGGTGGGAGAGCTGAGTTCAGTACACTGGACTACCAGAGCCCTCTCAGTCCCACGTAATATCAATCGGTGAGAGCTCTCCCAGAGATCTCCGTCTAAACACTAAGACCCAGCTCCATCCAATGATCAGCAAGCTCCAGTGCTGGACGCCCCATGCCAAGCAACTAGCATGACAGGAACACAACCCCACCCCTGAGCAGAGAGGTTGCCTAAAATCGTACTAAGTTCACAGACACCCCAAAACACACCACTGGACACAGCCCTGCCCACCAGAAAGACAAGATCCAGCCCCACCCACCAGAACACAGGCACCAGTCCCCTCCACCAGGAAGCCTACACAAGCCACTGAACCAACCTCACCCACTGGGAGCAGACACCAAAAGCAACGGGAACTACGAACCTGCAGCCTGCGAAAAGGAGACACCAAACACAGTTAAACAAAATGAGAAGACAGGGAAATATGCAGCAGATGAAGAGGCAAGGTAAAAACCCACTGGACCAAACAAATGAAGAGGAAACAGGCAGTCTACCTGAAAAAGAATTCAGAGTAATGATAGTAAAGATGATCCAAAACCTTGGAAATAGAATGGAGAAAATACAAGAAATGTTTAACAAGACCTAGAAGAACTAAAGAGCAAACAACAATGATGAACAACACAATAAATGAAATTAAAAATTCTCTAGAAGGAATCAACAGCAGAATAACTGAGGCAGAAGAACAGATAAATGACCTGGAAGACAAAATAGTGGAAATAACTACTGCAGAGCAGAATAAAGAAAAAAGAATGACAAGAATTGAGTACAGTCTCAGAGACCTCTGGGACAACATTAAACGCACCAACATTTGAATTATAGCGGTCCCAGAAGAAGAGAAAAAGAAAGGGTCTGAGAAAATATTTGAAGAGATTATAGTTGAAAACTTCCCTACTATGGGAAAGGAAATAGCCAATCAAGTCCAAGAAGTGCCGAGAGTCCCATACAGCATAAACCAAGGAGAAATACGCCAAGACACATATTAAGCAAACTATCAAAAATTAAATACAAAGAAAAAATATTAAAAGCATAAAGGGAAAAGCAACAAATAACATACAAGGGAATCCCCATAAGGTTAACAGCTGATCTTTCAGCAGAAACTCTGCAAGCCAGAAGGGAGTGGCAGGACATATTTAAAGAGATGAAAGGGAAAAACCTACAACCAACATTACACTACCCAGAAAGGATCTCATTTAGATTTGACGGAGAAATTAAAACCTTTACAGGCAAGCAAAAGTGAAGAGAATTCAGCACCACCAAACCAGCTTTACAACAAATGCTAAAGGAACTTCTCTAGGCCGGAAACACAGAGAAGGAAAAGACCTACAAAAACAAACCCAAAATAACTAAGAAAACGGTAATACGAACATACATATCAATAATTACCTTAAATGTAAATGGTTTAAAGCTCCAACCAAAATACACAGACTGGCTGAATAGATACAAAAACAAGCCCCATATATATGCTGTCTACAAGAGACCCACTTCAGACCTAGGGACACATACAGACTGAAAGTGAGGGGATGAAAAAAGATATTCCATGCAAATGAAATCAAAAGAAAGCTGGAGTAGCAACTCTCATATCAGACAAAATAGACTTTAAAATAAAGACTATTACAAGAGACAAAGAAGGATACTACATAATGATCAAGGGATCAATCCAAGAAGAAGATATAACAATTGTAAATATTTATGCACCCAACACAGGAGCACCTCAATACATAAGGCAAATACTAACAGCCATAAAAGGGGAAATTGACAGTAACACAATCATAATAGGGGACTTTAACACCCCACTTTCACCAATGGACAGATCATGCAAAATGAAAATAAATAAGAAAACACAAGCTTTAAATGACATATCAAACAAGATGGACTTAATTGATACTTATAAGACATTCCATCCAGAAACAACAGAAGACACTTTCTTCTCAAGTGCTTGTGGAACATTCTCCAGTATAGATCACTTCTTGGGCCACAAATCAAGCCTTGGTAAATATAAGAAAATTGAAATTGTATCAAGTATCTTTTCTGACCACAACGTTATGAGACTAGATATCAATTACAGGAAAAATACTGTAAAAAAGGGCTCTCCTGGTGTCGCAGTGGTTCAGAGTCCGCCTGCTGATGCACGGGACATGGATTCATGTCGCGGTCTGGGAAGATACCATATGCCGCGGAGCAGCTGGGCCCGTGAGCCATGACCGCTGAGCCTGTGCATCCCGAGCCTGTGCTCCGCAACGGGAGAGGCCACAACAGTGAGAGGCCCGCGTACCGCAAAAAAAACAAAACAAAAAAAAACCTAAAAAATACAAACACATGGAGGCTAAACAATATGCTACTAAATAACCAAGAGATCACTGAAGAAATCAAAGAGGAAATCAGAAAATACCTAGAAACAAATGACAATGAAAACACGATGACCCAAAACCTATGGGATGCAGCAAAAGCAGTTCTAACAGGGAAGTTTACAGGAATACAATCCTACCTCAAGAAACAAGAAAAATCTCAAATAAATAACCTAACCTTAAACCTAAGCAATAAGAGGAAGAAGAACAAAAAAACCCCAAACTTAGCAGAAGGAAAGCAATCATGAAGATAAGATCAGAAATAAAGAAATGAAAGAAACAATAGCAAAGATCAATAAAACTAAAAGCTGGTTCTCTGAGAAGATAAACAAAATTGATAAACCATTAGCCAGACTCATCAAGAAAAAAAGGGAGAAGACTCAAATCAACAGAATTAAAAATGAAAAAGGAGAAGTAACAACTGACACTGCAGAAATACAAAGGATCATGAGAGATTACTACAAGCAACTATATGCCAATAAAATGGACAACCTGGAAGAAATGGACAAATTCTTAGAAAAGCACAACCTTCCAAGACTGAACCAGGAAGAAACAGAAAATATAAACAGACCAATCACAAGCACTGAAATTGAAACTGTGATTAAAAATCTTCCAACAAACCAAAGCCCAGAACCAGATGGATTCACAGGCGAATTCTATCAAACATTTAGAGAAGAGCTAACACATATCCTTCTCAAACTCTTCCAAAATATAGCAGAGGCAGGAACAATCCCAAACTCATTCTACGAGGCCCCCATCACCCTGATACCAAGACCAGACAAAGATGTCACAGAAAAGAAAACTACAGGCCAATATCACTGATGAACACAGATGCAAAACTCCTCAACAAAATACTAGCAAACAGAATCCAACAGCATATTAAAAGGATCATACACCATGATCAAGTGGGGTTTATCCCAGGAATGCAAGGATTCTTCAATATATGCAAATTAATCAATGTGATACACCATATTAACAAACTGAAGGAGAAAAACCATATGATAATCTCAATAGAAGCAGAAAAAGCTTTTGACAAAATTCAACACCCATTTATGATAAAAACTCTCCAAAAGTGGGCATAGAGGGAACCTACCTCAACATAATAATGGCCATATATGACAAACTGAAAGCCAACATCATTCTCAATGGTGAAAAACTGAAACCATTTCCTCTAAGATCAGGAACAAGACAAGGTTGCCCACACTCACCACTATTATTCAACAAAGTTTTGGAAGTTTTAGCCACAGCAATCTAAGAAGAAAAAGGTATAAAAGGAATCCAAATCGGAAAAGAAGAAGTAAAACTGTCACTGTTTGCAGATGACATGATACTATACATAGAGAATCCTAAAGACGCTACCAGAAAACTACTAGGGCTAATCAGTGAATGTGGTAAAGTAGCAGGATACAAAATTAATGCACAGAGATCTCTTGCATTCCTATACACTAATGATGAAATATCTGAAAGTGAAATTAAGGAAACACTCCCATTTACCATTGCAACAAAAAGAATAAAACACCTAGGAATAAACCTACCTAAAGAGACAAAAGACCTGTATGCAGAAAACTACAAGACACTGATGAAAGAAATTAAAGATGATACCAACAGATGGAGAGATATACCATGTTCCTGGATTTGAAGAATCAACATTGTGAAAATGACTATACCACCCAAAGCAATCTACAGATTCAATGCAATCCCTATCAAACTACCAATGGCATTTTTCACAAAAATGAACAAAAAATTTTTGTTTTGCTCATTATAACAAACAAAAAATCACACAATTTGTATGGAAACACAAAAGAACCCGAATAGCCAAAGCAATCTAGAGAAAGAAAAACGGAGCTGGAGGAATCAGGCTCCCTGACTTCAGACTACACTACAAAGCTACAGTAATCAAGACAGTATGGTACTGGCACAAAAACAGAAATATAGATCAATGGAACAGGACAGAAAGCCCAGAGATAAACCCACACACAAATGGTCACCTTATCTTTGATAAGGGAGGCAAGAATATACAATGGAGAAAAGACAGCCTCTTCAGTAAGTGGTTCTGGGAAAACTGGACAGCCAACTGGACAGCTACATGTAAAAGAATGAAATTAGAACACTCCCTAACACTGTATACAAAAATAAACTCAAAATGGATTAAAGACCTAAATGTAAGGTCAGACACTATAAAACTCTTAGAGGAAAACATAGGCAGAACACTCTTTGCCATAAATCACAGCAAGATCCTTTTTGACCCACCTCCTAGAGAAATGGAAATAAAAACAAAAATAAACAAATGGGACCTAATGAAACTTCAAAGCTTTTGCACATCAAAGGAAACCATAAACAAGGTGAAAAGACAACTCTCAGAATGGGAGAAAATATTTGCAAACGAAGCAGCTGACAAAGGATTAATCTCCAAAATATACAAGCAGCTCATGCAGCTCAATATCAAAAAAACAAACAATCAAATCCAAAAATGGGCAGAAGATGTAAAGAGACATTTCTCCAAAGAAGATATACAGATTGCCAGCAAACACATGAAAGGATGCTCAACCTCACTAATATTGGAGAAATGCAAATCAAAACTGCAATGAAGTATCACCTCACACCAGTCAGAATGGCCATCATCAAAAAATCTACAAACAATAAATGCTGGAGAGGGTATGGAGAAAAGGGAACCCTCCTGCACTGTTGGTGGGAATGTAAATTGATACAGCCACTACGGAGAACAGTACGGAGGTTCCTTAAAAACTAAAAATAGAACTACCATATGACCCAACAATCCCAATACTGGGCATATACCCTGAGAAAACCATAATTCAGAAAGAGTCGTGTACCACAACGTTCATTGTGGCACTATTTACAATAGCCAGGACATGGAAGCAATCTAACTGTCCACCGACAGATGAATGGATAAAGAAGATGTGGCACATATACACAATGGAATATTACTCAGCCATAAAAAGAAACGAAATCGAGTTATTTGTAGTGAGGTGGATGGACCTAGAGTCTGTCATACAGAGTGAAGTAAGTCAGAAAGAGAAAAACAAATACTGTATGCTAACACATATATATGGAATCTAAAAGAAAAAAAAAAAGGTTCTGACGAACTTAGGGGCAGGACAGGAATAAAGACGCAGACATAGAGAATGGACTTGAGGACAAGGGGAGGGGGAATGGTAAGCTGGGACAAAGTGAGAGAGTAGCACTGACATATATACACTACCAAAGGTAAAATAGATAGCTAGTGGGAAGCAGCCGCATAGCACAGGGAGATCAGCTCGGTGCTTTGTGACCACCTAGAGGAGTGGGATAGGGAGTGTGGGAGGGAGACGCAAGAGGGAGGGGATATGGGGATATATGTATACATATAGCTGATTCACTGTGTTATACAGCAGAAACTAACACAACATTGTAAAGCAATTATACTCCAATAAAGATATTTCTAAAAAATTAAAAAAAAAAAGGCAACTGTATTTCTATATCCTAAGATAAATAATTAGAAAGTGAAACTTTAAAGAAAATTAAAGCATTGACATTAGCACCAAATAATACCAAATAACTAGGAATAAATATAATGCAGATGTGTAAGACCTCATCACAGAAGACTGTAAAACTCTGAGGGGTAAATTAAAGAAAAATTAATAGAAAATTAAGAATATGCCATTTTTTTTACTGGAAGCTTGAAAATTATAAACACATCAATTCTCCCTAAATTGGTCTACAGATTTAATGCAGTACTAATCAAAATCTTAATAAACTTATTCAGAATTGTGGTAATAGACAAGTTGATTCTATAATTTATATGGAAATGCCAAGAGCCAACAGCAGCTAAATTAATCTTGAAGAACAACAAGATGGGAAGACTTACTCCACTGGATATCAAAAATTTTATAAAGTTCCAGGATTGAAGACTGTGGTACTGGTGCAGGAAGAGAAAAGCAGACCAATATGACAGAACAGAGTTGAGAAATGACCCACAAGTAAACAGATACTCGATTTATAACAAAGGTAGCCGTGTAAAACAATGAGAAAAAATAGGTTATCAAAAAAATAAAAAACAGAAGTAAAGAAAGGAAGAGAAAAAGAGCTAGTGTGGGGTCAACTGGATATCTAAATTAAAAGAAAAAACATGAATCCTGAGTCCTACTTATGTCATACACAAAAATAAATTCTAGGTATACTGTGGATATAAATGTAAACGGTAAAATAAAGTAGTACTTATATGATAATATAAGAAGCTATCTTTATGACCATGGGGTAAAAACTGATTTCTTAAACAGATCACCAAAAGTACTCATCATGAAGGAAAAATTGGACAATTTAAAAAACAAAGTATGTATTGTGTTGCTCAAGACACCATTAAGAAAGTGAAAAGACAAGCCACAGAGTAAAAGAAGATGTTTGCAATATATATATTTGACAAAGGACTTGTAACCAAAATAATAAATGAAGAACCCCTATAAATCAGTAAGAAAAAACAATCAATCCAATAAAAAAGGAGACAGTAGGCAAAAGGCTTGAATAGACACTTCACAAAGGGGATGGCCAAATGAAAGGGTGCTGACTTTCATTAGTCGTCAGAGAAATGCAAATTAAAGCCAAACGACACATCTACCAGAATGTCTCGAATAGTTTTTAAAAACCTGACAATCCCACATGTTGGAAGAATGTGCAGGACCATGAGCTACTAGAAAACTATTTAGCAGTATCTACTAATGTGTACTCAGCAACTAGGAAAATATACCAAGAGATATGCACCGTGTGTGCACCAAAAGACACTTACAAGTATGTTCACAGAAGTAAAATTTGTAACTGCCAAAATCTGGAAGCAATCAAGTATCTATCAATAATGAGTTAGATAAATAAGTGGAATACTATATAGTATAATGAAAATGAACGCACTACAGCCACCTGCAACAACATGGATGGACCCAGCATAATGCTGAGTGAAAGGAAGCAGACCCAAAAGAACACATATCATATGACTCCAATACACAAGGCACAAAACAGATAAAATTAGACCTTGGTATTTGACAGACTGATCAAGATAGTGGTTACTTTTAGGGAGGAGGCAGGAAATAAGAGGAATGCTAAAAATATTTTATTTTTTGACCTGGAGTTAATGTTGTGAAAATTCATTAAGCCATACATTTATTATGTATAAAGAAAGAAGGAAGAGGAAGGACAAATACCAGACTCAGGTGGTTTTTAAAAGTAAGTTTTACAGGGGCTTCCCTGGTGGCTCAGTGGTTAAGAATCCACCTGCCAATGCAGGGGACATGGGTTCAAGCCCTGGTCCAGGCAGATCCCACATGCCACGGGGCATCTAAGCCCGTGCACCACAGCTACTGAGCCTGCACTCTACAGCCTGCAAGCCACAACTACTGAAGCCAGCGTGCCACAACTACTGAGCCCACATGCTGCAACTACTGAAGCCCACATGCCTAGAGCTCGTGCTCCACAACAAGAGAAGCCACCACAATGAGAAGCCCACGTACTGCAACGAAGAGTAGCCCCCACTCACCGCAACTAGAGAAAGCCCATGTGCAGCAGTGAAGACTCAACACAGCTAAAAATAAAATAAAATTTAAAACGTAAGTTTTACCAAACGCTTGAAAAACGTAACACTGAGTATACTTCCCTTCCAAGATTCATTTTAATAAAGCTAATATAATTTTGACACCAAGGGCAAAAGAAGGGCAATACAAAAAAGCAGAACTACAAGACAAAGTCCATATTATATAAACAGTTGTTACTGCCTCAAATGTTTGTAATATTAATTTTGACACCAAGGGCAAAAGAAGGGCAATACAAAAAAGCAGAATAACAAGACAAAGTTCATACTATATAAACAGTTGTTACTGCCTCAAATGTTTGTAATGTTAACAGATTATGGATAATTGAAATTTTAATATAAAGCAGCAAACAAAATTTCACTGGTTTACTACAAAATAAATGGTAAATTAAGACTTATGAATGAAATATATAGGTGTCTATGTCAATTATTTGGGGAAAATACATAATATATGGTAATCTATAAACATTAGTTCTGTAGACATTTATGGGAAGCATATGTGCAAACATACCACATGGGTAACAATAAAAGATGATACAGGGCTTCCCTGGTGGCGCAGTGGTTGAGAGTCCGCCTGCCGATGCAGGGGACACGGGTTCGTGCCCCGGTCTGGGAAGATCCCACATGCTGCGGAGCGGCTGGGCCCGTGAGCCATGGCCGCTGAGCCTGCGCGTCCAGAGCCTGCGCGTCCAGAGCCTGTGCTCCACAATGGGAGAGGCCACAACAGTGAGAGGCCCGTGTACAGCAAAAAAAAAAAAATGATACAAAGAAAAGGACATATTTTGTTGTGGGTTATGTTGTTGTGGGTTAAATTGTGTTGTGGGTTAAATTGTGTCCCCCCGCAAAGAAAAAAAAGATGTTGAACTTACCCCTTGTACTGTCAATGTCAACTTATTTGGAAATAGGGTGTTTGCAGATATAATTAAGATTTACGTTAACAAGAGGTCATATTGGAATAGAGTAAGCCTTTAATCCAATATGACTAGTATCCTTATAAGCTGAGGAAAAAAGACAGAGACAGACACCCACAGAGAGGAGAATGCCATGTGAAGACACAGACACAGAGGGAAGAGCTAAATGAAGAAAGAGACAGAGATTGGAATTATGTAGCTACAAGCCAAGGAACTGCCAGAAGCTAGACAAGAGGCATGGAACAGATTCTCCCTCTGAGCTTCAAAAAAGGAACCAATTCTGCCAGTACCCTGACTTTGGACTTACGGCCTCCTGCAGTATGAGAGCACAAATTTCTCTTGTTGTAAACAACCCAGTTTGTGGTAATTTATTACAGCAGCCCTAGGACACCAATCCATATGTGATACAGTCCTAACCCAGATTACAAAATAGGCACAGGAGCATAAGAGCACTGAATGCACACAACTGCTCAAAGACTTGTTCTGCTAAGTACAGCATCTGGCAAATTACTGACCTGCCTTGCTGACAATTTCTTTTTAAAGGAAGTCTTGACAAAAGCAACAAGAGAAACTGCTACTCTGGACTGAATTCTAAGTAAATGGTGAGCAATACAAAAGCATGAAAGAAATCTATGCAGGGTCACAACAGCAGCAGAAAGGGCCTCAGAATAAGACAGAAGAAGCATTCCTGTTCCAAACACTTTCTAGTTTTGTGACTGTAAACAAACAAAAAACTTTAGCTAACACTGAGTTGCACATTTTTAATCCACAAAAACAAGCGATTTACACTTGTTCTGCTACCTTAGATAACTGCTGTGAAGACAGGTGTGAAAGAAGTCTGAAAACACTATATAATGTGTAATACCACCATCATTATTATTCTGCAGTTTAGTGATGTTTCAAAAAGATAGGGAACGACCCTGTGATTAGACCTAAAAGGGAAACAGGTCGAGAAAAGAATGGAAGTACACAGGAAATGAAACCAAAGTATAATAAAAAAGATTTATTCTACAAAGTAGAGAAGATATTTATAGAAATCACATGGTAGGAAAGAGACATTTTCTTATGCATTCAGATTTTTTAAGACAGGTAAGAGATGGAATGGCTATATAATTAAGCATCAGCATTAGAGAGTCTCACACATATGTTTTCTCAGCTATAAAAATGGAATATTAATAATAGCTTCCTCATAAAGCTGTTGGACAATAAAATGAACTAATGGATATAAAATTGCCCTGTAAATTATAGTGTACTTTAAAATTATTAGTTGTAAAATTGTGATAAATGCACTCAAAACAGAGCATAAATTGAAAAATAGCAAGTACAAAATAATGTTGAATGTGTGTGTGCATATGTGGGGGTTGATTATGACCGTTTTGCTATATTCAATGAAAAAGGAACAAGAAGCTACTGCTTCAGATGGCATTCCTATAATAAGAACCAAATAGAGTGCAAAGCATCTTCACGTATCAAAGAGAGCAGAAAAATATCCTAAATTATATACAAATTATTTTCTGAAAACATTTTTTCTGACTTACTCCAACATGCAATTGCAGTTAAGTTTCAAGCTATAACAATTCTTTGAGAAATGCCTAAGTACCAAACTGCTCATGGTTCAATACAGAAAGAGACTGAATGAACTGAGCGCAAAAAGAGGTTAAGAAAAAAAAGCCAAAAGAGCGAAGGCATGGAGCAGAGGTGATATACAGACATATAGCCAGAAGGCCATTTGTAAGGCATTGTCCAGGAGACTATACATATATCATTTTGCCTACCAAATGTGGAGAAACAGAAGTGTTTACCTAATACATCCGCATATGCAAATTCCAGTACTTATTCAACTGAGACAGCACACAGCCTAAAAGAAAGGAAAGGAAGCCTGTCACTCAGTCAGCCATCTAAACAGAACAACAATCAGGACTTCCCTGGTGGTGCAGTGGTTAGAAGTCCACCTGCCAATGCAGGACACGGGTTCGAGCCCTGGTCTGGAAGGATCCCACATGCTGTGGAGCAACTAAGCCCGTGTGCCATGACTGCTGACCCTGCGCTCTAGAGACGACAAGCCACAACTGCTGAGCCCTTGTGCCACAGCTACTGAGGCCCGTGTGCCTGGAGCTCATGCTCCGCAACGGGAGAAGCCACCACAATGAGAAGCCTGCGCACCGCAATGAAGAGCAGCCCCCGCTCGCCGCAACTAGCCCACGCACAGCAATGAAGACCCAACGCAGCCAAAAATAAATAAATTAAATAAATAAATTTTAAAAAATAAAAAAATAAAATGAAAAGAACAACTATCAACAAGATACATGCAAAGGCTATTTATGAACCTAATGGGGCAGGAAACACAAAACTATGTAAAATGAAAGAAAGTAACAAATATTTATACCCTGGAGAATGATGTGAGGAAATATGACTTGAAGCAGCCTGGGGCTAATAAATCATAAAAACTGTTTTGGGTGGAAAACCTACAGAGGCAGCAGTCAAATACTATGTAGATCAATTTAAAGGGCCATTTACGCACAACACAAAAACTCGAGAGGGAACAAGACGTTCAGGCAAGAGTCTCAATCAGCTACCACGACACTACTCCTATTCAGTAGGTAAAGAAGTGCAGACTTTTCCTTCTTTTTTTTTTTTATAATTAATTTTTATTGGAGTATAGTTGCTTTACAATGCAGACTTTTCCTTCTTAATCACATACAAAGACAGCAGAAGCAGCAGCCAAAGGTCACATAGACAATACGCTAAACAGGTACTATGGGGACTTCCCTGGTGATCGAGTGGGTAAGACTGTGCTCCCAATGCAGGGGGCCCAGGTTTAATCCCTGGTCAGGAAACTAGATCCCGCATGCCGCAATTAAGAAACCCGCATACCGCAACTAAGAGTCCACAGGCCGCAACAAAGAAGCCTGCATGCCACAACTAAGAGTCCGCATGCTGCAATGAAGAAGTCCGCATGCCACAACTAAAGATCCCTCATGCTGCAATGAAGATCCCGCATGCCGCAACAAAGACCTGGTGTAGCCTAAATAAATAATAAATTAGCAAAAAAGAAAAACAGGTACCATGCAAATCATTTGAGGCCACCCAAAACCAACATCTCAGCATACTCTGAGAGAAGGTTGTTAGTCATCCAAATGTTAGTTAGGTCATACCTGATTTGTATTAAGAAGAATTAAAGGGGCTTCCCTGGTGGCACAGTGGTTAAGAATCTGCCTGCCAATGTGGGGGACACAGGTTCAAGCCCTGTTCTGGGAAGATCCCACATGCTGTGGAGCAACTAAGCCTGTGCACCACAACTGCTGAGCCTGCGCTGTAGACTGCACACCACAACTACTGAAGCCCAAGTGCCACAACTACTGAAGCCCATGTGCCACAACTACTGAGCCTGTGTGCTGCAACTACTGAAGCCCATGTGCCGAGAGCCCATGCTCTGCAACAAGAGAAGCCACCACAATGAGAAGCCCACGCACCACAACGAAGAGTAGCCCCTGCTCACCACAACTAAGGAAAGCCCGTGTGCAGCAATCAAGACCCAATGCAGCCAAAAATTAATTAATTAAAAAAAAGAACTAGTGACTTCGCTGGTGGCGCAGTGGTTAAGAGTCCTCCTGGCAATGCAGGGGACACAGGTTCGAGCTCTAATCCGGGAAGATGCCACATGCTGTGGAGCAACTAAGCCCATGTGCCACAACTACTGAGCCCAAGTCCCACAACTACTGAAGCCCGTGCTCCTAGAGCCTGTGTTCCACAACAAAAGAAGCCACTGCAATGAGAAGCCCACGCAATGCAACAAAATGTAGCCCCCCACTCACTGCAACTAGAGAAAGCCTGTGTACAACAACGAAGACCCAATGCAGCCAATAAATAAATAATTTTTTTAAAAACTAAAAAAAAAAGATAGTTGTGATTTATATTGTAACAATGTTGCTTTCCTAAATTGCATTTTTTATCTGCAATAAGCTGGAAGCAGAAGTAAGAAAATAATAAACTTTTCAACAAAAGAGAAAGTTATCGTTTCTTTTAGCAATAACTGATTGGAGACATCTATATCTATATATGATATATATGTTACAACTTTACTGAGATATGATTCATATACCAGGCAATTTACCTATTTAAGAGTACAAGTCAGAGGTTTTTAATATATTCCTAAGTTTTGCAACCATCACCACATCCAACTTTAGAAATTTTCATCACCCCCCAAAGAAACCCCAGATTCATTAGCAGTCATATCCCCATTTTGCCCCCAAATCTTCTCCCTCCAACCCTGGGCAACTACTAGTCTACTTTTGGTCTCTATGCATTTAACTTCTGGATATTTCATGTAAATGGAATCATACAATATGTGACCTTTTCTGACTGGCTTCTTCACTTAGCATAATATTTTCAAGGGTCATCCACAATGTAGCATATATCAGTACTTCATTCTTTTTTATGGCTGAATAATATTCCATTATATAGGTATACCATATTTTGTTAATCCAATCATCAGCTGATGGACATTTGTACTGATTTCACTTTTTACCTATTATGAATAATGCCACTATGAACATTTGTATACAAGTTTTTGTGTGGCCATGTTTTCATTTCCTTTGGGTATACACCAACCAGTAAAATTGCTGGGTCATACAGTAACTCTGTGCTTAACCTTCTGAGGAACTACCAGACTGTTCTCCAAAATGGGTGCACCATTTTATAACTGCAGCATGCATGAGGGATCCTACTTCTCCATATCCTTGCCAACACTGTCTTTTTCATTCTAGCCATTCCACTGGGTGTGAAGTAGTATCTCACCGTGGTTTTGATTTGCATTTCCCTGATGGCTAGTAATGTTGAGTATCCTTTCATGTGCTTATTGGTCCTTTATATATCTTCTTTGA
Organism: Phocoena phocoena; assembly: GCF_963924675.1. NCBI lineage: Eukaryota > Metazoa > Chordata > Mammalia > Artiodactyla > Phocoenidae > Phocoena > Phocoena phocoena. The sequence goes on from NC_089224.1 coordinate 105,284,349, forward strand.
AGAAATGACTACTCAGATCCTTTGCCTATTTTAGGGGTTATTTGTTTTTGCTATTATTGAGTTGTAAGAGTTCATTTATTTATTCTAGATGTAAGTACCTTACCAGAGACTTCCCTGGTGGTCAAGTGAGTAAGACTCCATGCTCCCAATGCAGGGGGCTGGGGCTCGATCCCTGGTCAGGGAACCTGATCCCACATGCCACAACTAAGAGCCTGAATGCCACAACGAAGATCACACATGCAGCACCAAACATCCCGCATGTTGCAACTTAAGACCTGGTACAGTCAAATAAATAAACAAATATTTTTAAATAAATAAATAAATAAGTACCTTACCAGCTATATGATTTGCAAATATATTCTCCCTTTTTCTGGTTTGTCTCATCACTTTCTTAGGTTGATTATATTTCTATTTTTTCTTTTGTCGCTTTAACCTTTATTTTTATCAAAATAATAGATACAGAATTAGCAATTCAACAGTACCCAAAAACGCTTAAATAAAAAGCAGCAGCCCACTGGCTCACCCTTCCTCCACCAGCTCCATACCACCAGCAACAACAACTTTCAACTCTTCTGGCTGATTCACCTGGTAGTTTCCCTACATAAGCCTACATAAGAAGCATTTCTTGCAATTGCTTGATTCATCCATTTTTGACATTACAGATTTTCTAAAATAACAAATAAGGAATTAGTTCTCTTACACTTCTAGAACCCCTCCCAATATTGTTATATCATTATTTGGGGTTAAATCAGTGAATCTTTAAATTATATACCTTCCAGTTAAATCAATAATTAATGTTTAAATAATGAACGCTTTTATAACTTCATTATATGGCATCAAATAGGGTATTATAAGAGAGAGGGAAGATCATCATATAATTGAGAAAGATCCTCAGACATCTTTAACTGATAGGAGGCTGCACTTCTTTCAAATCCTATTTGTCATTTCTTTTCTTTTTTTTTTGCGGTACGCGGGCCTCTCACTGTTGTGGCCTCTCCCGTTGCGGAGCACAGGCTCCGGACGCACAGGCTCAGTGGCCATGGCTCACAGGCCCAGCCGCATCTTCCCAGACCAAGGCACGAACCTGTGTCCCTTGCATCGGCAGGCGGACTCTCAACCACTGCGCCACCAGGGAACCCCAACACACAGTTTTTATGCAAGATTCAATCACAAAAGCAGGAATCAGATCCCTTCCCTTTGTGAAGGGAATAAGCGCACACCACTTATTAACAAAGCACACGAATTACTCCTTGAATTATAACGATAAACAAAATGACATGCAAATTATAAAAGGTACGTTGATTGCCTACATACTACCAGAAAACAGCTTAAAATATGGGATTACTTGTCTAGAGGAAAGTTACCAAGAAAAGAAATCACCCCTCAACAACCCGGACTTGTGGTCACTTGCAGCTGAAGGAAGAGAAGGGCAGGAAGCAGGAGAAATCCAACTACCAGCAGCCAGAAACTATGCCAGGCACTTTATATACCTATTTCATCTTCACACCTCTCTAAGGCAGGCACTGTCACCAGCATTTAGAGATGAAAAAAGAGGCTCAAATAAGTTATTTATCCAAAATTACACAATTGGAAAAGTACTCTAAAGTCATGCTCAAAGGACCCTCACAGTCAGCACCCTTGTATGAGAATGCAAAGATTACAAAATCATGTTGTCTGATCTCATTATCCCAGTGCTTCAAATCCTGTGGGCCCTGTCTACCTTTCCCTTAAAACATAGCTTAGAGCATTTTTAAGGCTTTTCCCCCCAGTAACTGGAAATCAAATCACTCTTTGCAAAAAACTTACAAATCCCAAAAGAATCACTACAACAAATATTTTTAAAGGGACTTTGGTTATCAGATCATCCCATTAAGGAATGAGTCCAACTATTAGATACTTGACTTTGGGCATGTTATTGAACTTTTCTAAGCTTTGAGATTTCTTCAACTCCAAAATGGGGATTATAATATTTACCCTTCATATAGCTATTATGATGATTCAATTAGACAATATTTGTAACTCTATAGACCAGAAAGTGCTATAGTCAGTAATATTAAAACTGGTATACGAGTCTATCAATCACAGTACAAACAGTCCAGTGGTCATTCACTTGACAAACACTGACTGAAAGCCCCCTATATGCAAGGTATTTTTTAGGTGCTGGAGTACAACAGTGAACAAAACAGGCAGAATCCCTGCTTTCACAGGGTGTACTTTGTAGTGGAGAGAAAAAAAAAAAAAGATAAAATAAATATAATGTTCCAAGTGCTAAGAAGTACTATGAAGAAAACACAGCAGAGAGTGTGATTGGGGGTAATATTTTAGTCAGAGTAGGTGAGGTGACCTCTGAGAAGGTAACACTGGAGGGGTGACCTCAATGAAGTGACAGAGTGAGCCAAGTAAGGATCAGGGAGGCTCAGGTTCCAGGCGGAGGGAACAAGTACAAGGTGCTGAGACAGGTATGTACTTGGTAGACTGACGAACAGCAAGAGGTTCTGTCTATAAGTACAACACTGAAAAAAAAACCAGAAAAACCCAGCTCCTCATAAACAAATATAAACAGGATTCATGGCTGCTGCTTTTTGAGCACTACATGAAAGAGGCAGACGCATAGCACAGGAAGATCAGCTCGGTGCTTTGTGACCACCTAGAGGGATGGGAGGGAGGGAGATGCAAGAGGGAAGAGATATGGGGATATATGTATATGTATAACTGATTCACTTTGTTATAAAGCAGAACTAACACACCATTGTAAAGCAATTATACTCCAATAAAGATGTTAAATAAATAAATAAAAATAAAAGAGGCAGAGCAAGAGACTAAAATCCAGACACTCATTTCCCAAGCCCAGCAACCTGGTGGGGACTGAACCTGCCCATAGCAGGTATGCATTTTTCTGAATGACCCATCTAGCCAGAGAGACTGCCTTGGTCTAATTTGCACATAGGTTCCAGGTAAGCCCCTGCAGCTCCTATAGGGCTTCCTTTTCAGTAGAATTTATTGGATCTACAATCATCAAAGTGGTGTTAATAAGTCTGTCAACTGAGAAATGGAAATAAACTAATTATGTTGAACTAGATTCTATAATGACATTCATTAACGAAGAGTTATAATGTGAGATAATAACAACTTTCATTGTTCTTCTTGATTTTGATAAAATGTTTTAATCTAGTAAGTTAAAATATGGCTGTGTGATATACACTGAATCTGGACTCTGAAGACCCAAGTACAAGTCTCAATTGTGCCATTTTCCCCAAAGTCATTCAGCTGACAGTTTAACCTAACTTCGGTTTCCTCACTTTACAAGTGAGGAAATTCTATTCAAATGTAATCATTTTCTTATTAAGACATCAAGTAAAAAAGCAAATGCAATTATAAATATTATAATAAAAGGAGACAATGGTTTTATCAAGGAAAAAGACCTTGTGTATATCAATTGACATTAAACTAAAAATCAAATAAATAACACCAGGCTTCCCACATTTAAAAAAATAAATTCTTTGCTGCTGAGGAGTTCCATCTGTTCCTGCTGCTTATAACCCACCTAGAGGGTCAAACTGTGCCATGATGATGATGATGTCATAAAAACAGAGCAACACCACTGACTGAGGACCTCTCACGAGAGGACCAAGCGTCAAATTGACCAGAGTCCTCTCATCTGGGCTGATCAAATCTTAATCTTCTGCAGCCCTCTACTCTTGGCAAACTTCAGGTCTGTCCTTAGCACAAGGAGGCAGCTATTTTTTAGCCAATTAGAAGTCATTAAACTGACTTAAGTGTCTCCACCTTCTCAAAATGTTCCTGGATCAACCCTGTCAGAAACTGTTTTTCTCCCAACTCTAAATTACTCTCATTTAGCTCAGCTGCCATATATCAGTCATTCATGTACATTAACCATCCTCTTACTAGATTGTAAGTTACTTGAAAGTGGTAGCTGTCTGAAATCTCCTTCCTCAAAGCACCTTGTACAAGGGCTCTGAATACTCTTCCCAGACAATTCCAGAAGATGAACTGATCAAAGGTAGTGAAAAAGTCTGTGTGTACCTGCCACATGGCAGGCCCTGTTCTGGGTGCTGGAGAATTTTTTTTTTTTAATATTTATTTATTTGGCTGCACCAGGTCTTAGTTGTGGCATGCAGGCTCTAGTTCCCTGACCAGGGATGGAACCTGGGCCCCCTGCACTGGGAGCACAGAGTCTTAACCACTGGACCACCAGGGAAGTCCCTGTGGTGTGTGTGTGTGAACTTAAGATACCAAAGATGACCAGAACTAAAGAAAAGTGACTGTGGCAGGGTCTTGAGAATCTGCAAACTCTGGAGATGTTCATCACCTGAGCATCTAGGGATGCCAAATAACTGGCATCTAGAAAATGAAAAAAGGTAAATGTTCACCCTTCTGAGAAAGAAGTCTATAATAGATTGGCATAGTGGTGCATTAAGAGCCTATAAGTGTCTTGTGAAGACAAGGAAACCCCTCAAAATCCCAAAGCCTTCACCAGACTTCCGATCTAAAAATATGCAGATTGGGACTTGCTTGGTGGCGCAGTGGTTAAGAATCCGCCTGCCAATGCAGGGGACACGAGTTCAAGCCCTGGTCTGGGAAGATCCCACATGCCACAAAGCAACTGAGCCTGTGCTCCACAACTACTTAGCCTGTGCTCTAGAGCCTGCGAGCCACAACTACTGAGCCCGTGTGCCACAACTACTGAAGCCCATGCACCTAGAGCTCGTGCTGCACAACAAAGAGAAGCCACTGCAACGAGAAGCCTGTGCACAGCAATGAAGAGTAGCCCCCACTCGCTGCATCTAGAGGAAGCCTGCGCGCAGCAACGAAGACCCAAAGCAGCCAAAAATAAATGAATAATAAATGAATAAAAAATGAATAAAAGGGGTCCCCTGGTGGCGCAGTGGTTGAGAGTCCGCCTGCTGATGCAGGGGACACGGGTTCGTGTCCCGGTCCGGGAAGATCCCACATGCCGCAGAGCGGCTGGGCCCGTGAGCCATGGCCGCTGAGCCTGCGGGTCCGGAGCCTGTGCTCCGCAACGGGAGAGGCCACGGCAGTGCGAGGCCCGCGTACCACACCGCCCTCCCCCCAAAAAAGAATAAAAATAAATAAAAATTAAAAATATGCAGATTAATTATCAGGAGACTGACTTCCGATATCAGCATGTGTTCTACAAAGATATATTTGGGACCGGAACAGAGGCGACGTAGCAGAGTGGTTAAGAACACTGGCGCCAAGCTGCCTGCGCTCAAATCCTGGCTCTGCTACTACTAACTACTCAAATAGAGCTGTGTGATACCCGCCAAGTTATTTAACCTCTTCGTGCCCCAACTTCTCCATATGTAAAATGTGGATGAAATAGGATCTGCCTCTTCGGGATGTCATGAAGATTAAATGAGAATGTATGTAGAGTGTTCAGAAGAGAGCCGGGCACACGTTAAATGTCATTATCGTAGGATTACCATTTAATTTACCATCTAAACTGGGACAGTTTGGTGAATAATAAGAGACATTATTAATAATGACATCAAGACACTGCAAAAACCTAGACTGTATCAGGCAAACCAGACATATGGTCACGCTATGAGTCAGTGTTCAAAGAAACCTAGTGAGTGTGACCAGAGAATTCCCTGCTTCACCTCTTTACTTGCAGGCCACCCACAGATGCAAATACGAAAGGTTAACAAGTGAATTATATTCATCTGCATGCACATGTGTCGGCACTAAATGAGCATACTTAGTTTTTCCTGTAAATGGCTTCAATTGTAATACACCAATCAATATCAGCACAATCCCTCAAGATCAATGACAAGCATCCAACAAATACTGAGGACATGGTAACGGTAACAAGCAGAAAGTCACCTTGCTTGTTAGGTAAGGTTAAGTTGTAAGGTAAGACTTGCTCCTAGCCCTCAAGAAGCTAACCACCAGTTAAATGATTCCTGCAGGTCGTTTCCTCCAATCATTCCCCAGAGGCCACCACTATAGCAAATACACCAAAGCAGGAAGGAATCTCAGAGAAATACTGAAAAAGATGAAAAGGCGACTTGAAAAATGAATACAGTAAAAAAGAGAAATAGAGTACTTCATTATTTTACATGGCACTGCCAAATAGTTTAAGACATTCTTCAAAGAAAAAACAAAATTTGCAAAAAGCATTTGTGACAGATAGCTTTTGTTTTGGCCTACGCAGAATCCACTTCCCTTTCTTTGCAGAATTAATGCTCTTCTGTTACATGCAATCTCATTAGAAACAAAAAATTCAACTTGGAAGAAAACATAATTCAAGAGAGGGAAAAAGAAGGAGAAGGAGAGAAAATGAATCAGGGAAATTGTGTGTGATAATGGCTCAAAAAGAGTTCTCATGTTTTAGAGACAGGTACTGAAACATTTACAGATGAAATGATGTGACGTCTGGAATCTGCTTCAGAATACTCAGGGTCAGGGGAGGGTGGTGGATTTGGATGAAATGAGACTGGCTATGAATTCATGATTGTTGAAGCTAAGTGATAAGTACATTGGGGGATAATTATTCTACTTGATTTTCTCTAAGTTTAAAATTTTTCATAGGAAAAATATTTAGTACATATACAGTATGGTCTTAACTTTATAAAAGCATTTCTCTATTCTTCTGTATATATGCATGGAAAGATATCAGGGATAATGTTCATCTAGTGTGAATGATTTCTGTGTGGTGAGATCTGGGATAACTTCATTACTTTCATCCTTGAATTTTCTACATTGTGTGAACCTCAAAACAGTAATTGTGCATTACTTCCCCAAACATAATCAAGTGATATGTCTTAAATCAAAAGCCTAAAATCAAATATGACAACAAATATGTTAACATTGGTTAAATTTGGTGTGAATATGAATAATTATTTTCTATTTGTATTTTCTGTATTATTATTATTTTTAAATATTTATTTATTTATTTTGACTGCTAGGGGTCTTAGTTGCAGTGTGCGGGATCTTTAGTTTTGGCATGCGGGATCTAGTTCCCTGAATAGGGATCAAACCTGGGCCCCCTGCATTGGGAGCATAGAGTCTTAACCACTGGTCCAGCAGGGAAGTCCCTTCTGTATTATTTTTAATTTAAACATTAATCAAGTACTTGTGAAGATTCTCTAACATAGGTTTCTCAACCTTGCCACTACTAACATTTGGGGCCAAATAATTCTTTGTTGTGTGTGGCTGTCTTGTGCACTACAGAGTGTTTAGCTGCATCCCTGGCCTCTACCCACTGGATACAAGTAGCACCACTAGCACCCTACTTGTTGTGACAATTAAAAACACCTGCAGGGACTTCCCCGGTGGTCCAGTGGCTAAGGCTCCGTGCTCCCAATGCAGGGCGCCCAGGTTCGATTCCTGGTCAGGGAACTAGATCCCACATGCTGCAATTAAGAGTTTGTATGCCACAACGAAGATTGAAGATCCCGTGTGCCACAACTAAGACCTGGGACAGCCAAATAATTAAATAAATAAATGTAAAAAATAAAAAAAAATAAAAATAAAAACACCTGCAGATACTACTAAATGTGCCCTGGGAGGTAAAATCATCCCTAGCTAAGAACCACTTCTCTAACATAACATATACCTTATCCAAAGCATTCTCAATTCTGCAAAACACAAATTCCCCAATCCTTAGGTATATCCTGCACATCTAAAAATAATTTTCAACATTATATCACTTTCTCTCTTATTCTTAATTCAGTTACAACTCTACTTGTAGTTCAGACTACCTCAAGTAGATAAACCAATTTTGCTGATACATGTTTAATGATTCAATAAAAATTATACTATTTATGACACTTACTTAGTTCCAAAGCCTGAAACTAAAAACCTTAGGCTATATATAGTACTATAACCTTCAAAAATATAGGGAAAAAGCATTAAAAGGTTACATAATCCAATCTTCTTAAAATGTACTACTCAACCTTTGGTCAAACTAAACAGTCCCCAAACTAGTCCCAAAGCAGAGTAACTCACACAAAGATGAACGATCAAAGAATAACACAACTATCATCTAGCCTCTTACTACTCAAATGAGATCTGCAGACCAGAAACATCAGCATCACAGCAGAGCTCATCAGAAATGTAGAATCTCAGACTCCATCTCAGACCTACTCAATCAGAATCTGCATTTTAACAAGCTCTCCTGGTGATGTCCAGGCACATTAAGTTTGAGAAGCAGTGATCTAGCTTTATACAAACTTGCTCGAAGCTGAAGTTTAGAGGGCTATATTCTTGTAATATAGAGAACAAGTTTCTTATACTTAAGGAGATGAAAGAAAAACTGTATAATTACAAAAAAGCCACAGGGTCAAAGAAAAATTAATGTAATCCACCTCTACCACCCCCCCAAAAAAACTATCTCTAATCTTATGAAATCAATCTCAAGGGTGACACAAATGCCTAATTTTAAAATCAAGCTGAGAAATCCAAATAGTCATCTATGATGGATCCCTCCCATTAAGAAACAAGAATTTAATTAACTGTCCCTGTAAAGAGTAAAACTAGTCTGAATAGCATAAAGCTATGTTTCCTAAACCTGGCTGATTATCCAGGAATTTTTTTTTAATATTTATTTATTTATTTAGCTGCACCAGGTCTTAGTTGCGGCACGCGGGATCTTCATTGCCATGTGCGGTATCTTCATTGCGGCATGCGTGATCTTTAGTTGTGGCATGCAGGCTCTAGTTCCCTGACCAGGGATCAAACCCAGGGCCCCTGCATTGGGAGCACGGAGTCTTAACCAGTGGAACACCAGGGAAGTCCCTAGTTTTTGTTTTTTTTTTAATAAAGATTTCTGAGACCTACTTCCAGATATTATGATTCAAGAGTGCTGGGATTCTTTTTTTTTTTTAACTATTTGAGTCATTTCTGATGATTAGTTCCATTTAAAAATCACTGTTTTAAGAGAATTTTAAAAAAAGATACTGTTTTCTTTCTCATTACATTTTTAAATAATGGATATGCATTTGGCCTATTTCAAATAACCAGTATACAATAAAAGACTTAATAAAAGGGACTAATGAGTCCTGGAGAAAAAAGTTTAGATGAAAGTGAGATTATGTGGTGTCAATTAACCTACACCTAGAAAATGGCTGGTCAGTCTAGTTAGCAATCGTGTAGTGCCCTGGAAGAAAGGCATCATTTCTGAGTGTCTAGACTTGAACTCACTTCTAGAATGACTAAAACTTGCAACCCCCTTTAGCACCACCACACTGTACACAGAGAAGCTTAGAAAAATTTTCTTAATGAATTAAGGATGCTATGAAATATCTGCTAGATTAGTTACACTGCCCTGTGCAAGATAAGACTGCATCAAGGCCTGTAGATAGGTCTGGAGTCTGAGAAAGAAAAAGAAGGAAGAGAAATAGGAAAAGAGGAGGGAGAGGAAGAGAAAGATAAAAAGGAGAAAGAAGATGATGAAAAAGAATTTTTCCCCAAAAAAGAATTTCAGTAGCAACCTAGTGGGCTATTTCATGAATCTGTCCATTTCTTATCCGTTCTACTGTCACTATCCTAATCTAAGTCAACATCATTTATACTGGAGTCTCACAACTGGTTCTCCCCACTTCTACTACTAAACCCCTTACTTCATTCTTGATGTAGGAGCCAGAGTAATCCTTTTAAAGCTCCTTGAGATAGAGCCAGTGACTCAAGAAATGGTAAGTTCAGGGACTTCTCTGGTGGTCCAGTGGGTAACACTTCGTGCTCCCAGTGCAGGAGGGCGGGGTTAGATCCCTGGTCAGGGAACTAGAGCCCGCGTGCCACATCTCAGACCTGGTGCAGCCAAAATAAATAAATAAATACATAATAAATAAATATATATATATTTTTAAGTTTGTTCCCTTTAAAAAAAAAAAGAAATGGTTAAGTTCAGAAGTCATTCCTGCAACAGATGCAATAGCAGGGCTCAGAAGGGGCAACAACAGTGTCTGTCTTAGTGCATTTGGGCTGCTATTAAAAATGATCACAGACTGGATGGCTTATAAACAATAGAAATTTATTTCTCACAGCTCTGGAGGCTTGAAGTCTGAGACCAGGTCGCTAGCATGGGTGGGTGAGGACTCTCTTCCAGGGTGCACACTTCTCGTGATATCATCACACAGTGCAAAGGGGCTGAGGAATCTCTCTGTTGCCTCCTTTATAAGGCACTAACCCGTGAGGTTCCACTCTCATGATTTAAGCACCTCCCAAAGGCCCCATCTACTCTGGGGGTTAGGATTTGAACGTACGTATTTTAGGGGAACACACTCATACCGTTAACAGTAACCTTAACCACACATCTCTAACCAAGGTCTTCAGGTGGTATGACTTTGGCAGTAATTCCAGGCCTTCTGATTCCCTTGTTCCTGCCTGTTTTTTGAACCAGATTCTCCAGTCTTTCCATCAGTGCTATGAGGTACTTGACAATCTTCCAATAAATTCCTTTGCTGTTTAAGTTGGCTGGAATTAGGACCTGTAATTCTCAACCAAGACCCTTTCCTGGAACAATGCCATGCCTTTTTCCTTTTTTTTTTTTTAAATGACCTGTCACTAAGTTTAGCCTTCCAAAAATGGGTAGAATTAAAAATTTTATTTTCTTTATTCTAATAACTTTCAATACATCAATACTTAAATATGTAAATATATTTAGATACATATAAAATTCAAATTAAAAATCAGGATGTTCTCCCTTAGAGTCTTGTGATTTAAGGAGGCAGGAAGAAGAGAAAGAATTGTATGAACTGTATGTGTATTGTTAGTCTCTCTAACTCCTATGTGAAATTTGGTGCTTCCAAGGAATATCCTTTACTTATTGGCAAAAAATGTGCTGGATATTTCAGAAGGATATGTGGCTTAAAATATATCTGCATTTCAAAGAAGAGATTACAGATGCTTCATGAACCTTCAAGAATTAAATAACAGTCAACAAGCAATAGAAATTTCAATATTTCAATACCAACATTTAAGAATATAAACATATTCAGAACATAACTGAAAATATAACAATAAAAATGATCTCTTACTGGATGTTAAACCTGGATTAAAAGAGACTTACTAAAGCAGCGTACCATTTATTTACCGCGAAATGATTATACTAGTGTACAAAATCAAACTAAGCCTTCAAGAGATAAACTCTTTTGAATGACAGGATTGTTTTAAACTCATTTGGCACTGTTCAATGTTATACACCAGAAAAAATTTGGCGGGCCAATAACCCATAACATTATAATTGACAAAGATGAGGCATGGCAGTGAGATACAGTCATACTGCTTGTAAATTAAGAAATGGAGGGGGCTCCCCTGGTGGCGCAGTGGTTGAGAGTCCGCCTGCCGATGCAGGGGACGCAGGTTCGTGCCCCGGTCCTGGAAGATCCCGCATGCCGCGGAGCGGCTGGGCCCTTGAGCCATGGCCGCTGAGCCTGCACGTCCCGAGCCTGTGCTCCGCAACGGGAGAGGCCACAACAGTGAGAGGCCCACGTACCGCAAAAAAAAAAAAAAGGAAATGGAAAGGGTTGGGGGAGAGATGGATTGGGAGTTTGGGATTAGCAGATGCAAACCATTGTATATATGTATAACTGAATCAATCGTTGTACACCAGAAACTAACAAAACATTGTAAATCAACTTTACTTCAATTAAAAATAATTTCTTAAAGAAATGGAGGAGGTAGATGTGGGAGAGAACTTCTTTGGTGGTGTTTTTCCTATTTGTTACTGCAAAGGAAACCTCCAATCTAGTTATTAAACTTTCAGTCTGTCTGAGGTTATAGCTATTATTCCAAAAGCAATTACAGAGACTAGGAGTGGAGATCTGAGGTTTTGTTGTTGTTTTAGCTGAAGTAAGATAATTCCTGGGTTTGTGTGCATGTGTTCTTATCCCTTAATCAGTAAGTACATTTACAATTTCAAAACTCTCACTCCTTTTTCCCATTTCTTCTCTATTGGAAAATCACAGATTAAGAAAAACCATTACCCTAGATAAATGTCTCCAATATTACTTTTGATGCAAACATTTTTAGACAATTTTAAAAAACAGATTGAGTAAATAATGAACATGGGAAAATTACATGCCTGTTAGTAAGGGGTGTTAAACTTATATTAATCACTGGTACAACAAATGAATGTATGTTTTGTTTAGTGTAACTGTCTCATTGGAACAGTATCTGTAGTTTAAAACCAGTCTCTGCTGACCTTTTTAAAGCTCTATAAAAACCATCAGCAAAGGGGCTTCCCTGGTGGCGCAGTGGTTGAGAGTCTGCCTGCCGATGCAGGGGACTTGGGTTCGTGCCCCGGTCCGGGAGGATCCCACATGCCGCGGAGCGGCTGGGCCCATGAGCCATGGCCGCTAAGCCTGCGCGACCGGAGCCTGTGCTCCGCAATGGGGGAGGCCACAACAGTGAGAGGCCCGCATACAGTTAAAAAAAAAAAAAAAACAAAAAACAAAAAACCATCAGCAAAGCCCTTGACTGCTAAATATCCTGAGATTTGTTTTTTTTGTTTTGTTTTACTGTGGCCATACATAACATAAAATTTACCATTTTAACCATTTTTAAGTATACAATTCAGTGGCATGAAGTACATTCACACTGCTGTGCAACCATCACCACCATTCACGTTCAGAACTTTTCCATCTTCAGATCTGAAACTCTGTACCCACTGAACAACTCTCTATCCCTCCTCCCCCCAACCCCTGGCAACCACCATTCTATGTTGTCTCTATGAATCTGACTAATCTAAGTACCTCAGACAGGTGGAATCACACAATCTTTTTTTTCACTTAGCATAATGTCCTTTTGTGTCTGGCTTATTTCACTTAGCATAATGTTTTCAAGGTTCATCCATGTTGTAGCATGTGTCAGAATTTCACCCCTATGACAGTTGAATAATACTCCATTATATGTATATACCACATTTTGTTTATCCATTCATCTGTGGATGGACACTTGGGTTGTTACCACCTTTTGGCTATTGTGAATAATGTGGCTATGAACACCGGTGTACATGTATCTGTTCAAGTCCCTGCTTTCATCCTTTCGGTATATACACAGAAGTGGAATTATTAGATCGTGTAGTAATTCTATGTCTAAATCTTTGGGGAACCACCACACTCTAATGTAAGATGTTAAAAGCACAATTATCAGTGTATTCTACAGACCTATGAGAAGTAGCTCTTATTTTTGTGTTGACTGTTCACATTGCCTACATTTACCTTAAAATTGTAACTTGTAACACATTTGTCAGAAGTGGCCCAGGATTTCACATTTGAAAGCGGGGGGTGGGAGATAGTAATAATAGCAGCTATCATTTATTGATAGATTCTGAGCTAAGATGAATACACAGTACCAGCCAGCCAATAAATTAAAGTACAATCTTCTCCTAAACGTATTTCTCAGAAGGTTAACAGTTGTTATAATAGGGGTTTGGGGAAGTCAGTCAGTCAAACAGTTTAGATTTTCTCCTGAGGATTTTTCAGACTTTAATACGTCCTGTGACTTTCTAAGAGGTGATATATCAAGCTGTTATTCAAACTTTTTGCCTTTTGTTGAAGATCATGTTGCAGAAATGCTGTGATCTAGGGCAAGGTTCTCAACTGCAGAACTCTTAGCATTTGGGCCCAGATCATTCTTTGATGGTGGAGGCTGCTCTGTACACTGCAGCAGGCCAACAGCATGCCTCTCCTCTGTACACTAGATGCCAGTAGCACATTCCCCAACTTAGGACAATCAAAAATGTCGCCAGACATGGCCAAATGTCCCTTGGAGGCAAAATCATCCTCAGTTGAGGGCCACTGCTCTGTTATTATCTCAATAAGTTCACTGTCCATTTCCCCACTTAAATAGAGGCCCTCCTGCCTCAAACTTACATGTCATCCTCCTTTCCACCTTTTCTACTGAAGAACAGCTGCTCCTCTCAGCCTCCACCTGTGCACTGGATCCCATTCCCACTTGTCTCATGCCACGACCTGCCCGGCAATTATTCTCTGGACAGTGTGTTTAATTTCTCCCTCAGACTCCACAAACATGCTCATTTTTTTCGTTCCTAAATAAAACAAACAAACCCAAACCCTTTCTCCTGCCCCTTAAGTTCTCTCTCTCTTTATCTGTACAACCAAATGTTCATAAGGATCCATCTTATACTCATGGCTTCCACTTCCACTTTTTTACTTTTACTACTTTTATACATTTACTTCTCTACCCAAGAAAATCTGGGTCTATGGACATTTTTCTATTCTCTCAAAGATCCTACCTGCCCAGTTCAGTGGTCTCCTCAGGGTCCTTCCATTACCTCACATCACAGGGTGTTTTAAAATATTTTTGAATGAACTTCTGAAGAAAATATTTGACCTGGTGAGCAACCTGCCTCCTGAATTCCCTGACATTATCCTCTTTGTTCTCTTTTCACCTTATTGATGGCTTTCTCTATTTCTCTGTTTCTTCTGCATTCCCAAAATACAAGTACTCCTTTGGGGATGCTTTTTCAGTACTCTTCTCAACGATTTCCATGACTTCAAATACCCCTAGGATTTCCCTGTTCATCTCTGCCCCCATATTAAACCCTGAGCTCTAAATTAAGACTTTTTTTTTTAACATCAAGGTGACATAATTTTGAATAAAGGGAACCAAAAGTAATATTACCATAAACAATAACTCCCACCAAGCAACGCCTTCTGCACGCAGGCACTGAAGAAAGTGTTTTGCAAAAATACATGTTAACTCAATTTACTCCTCTGCAGCCCTACGAAGTCAGCTTCCTATCCCAACATTATAAATGAGGTTATAATCTCCAAGAGGTTAAGGAACTTTCTCACACAGCTAGTAAGTTGTAAATATAGGATTGGAACTACATTTTTACTTCAAAGCCAATTTTCTTAATCAAGTGTATTGTTTCATCTTATCTTCTAAAGTTCTCAAAATTCAATTCTCTTAGCTCTTCTTGATTTCCACAGAATTACAGGATAATTTAAAGTCAACACTGGAAACTGTACACTCTTGGCCTCTGTATCAAAGAAAACATTATTTTTCTAAGAATCCTAGGGCTAAAAGAAAGTCTGCATTATATAATTCATCTCCAAGCCTGTAGGCAGAATTGTATCTAAACCATTCCAGACAGATGGGTATCTTCTATTTTTAATGACATCTACCAAAGGAGATTCTCGCCTACTAAATTTAGATTGTGAGCCAAAGGAAGGAAGTGTATCTAATTTTATGCTCCATATAGCTCACCTTCACATACAATTGGCAATATATATCCTAATAGGATTACTTCCCCAAGTAGAAATGAACACAAAATCTACAATCAAATACTAAGGCCAGCCACTAGAAAGGGATTCAGCTAGTCTCTTCAAGTTGACAAGAGAACAAAATCATTCTAGTCCAAAGTATGAAAGAGCTGACATCATATTCTTCCTATTATATTAAAACCCACCTAGCAGAGTAACTGGAAAAATGACAAAGGAGTTTCTAGTATGAGCTATACCTGTTACATGGCTGTAACTAGTTACAAACAGTTAACTCCAAATCTTAATGGAGAAGAGTCATGAATGCATCTTAACTAAGTAACAATTTAAGATTTATAGTTCTACCCTTGCCAACACTTCCTCTAGGCATCAGGCTTGAGGATCCAAACACTTAACAATCGCCCCAAAGATTTCAGTCTAATTCTGCCTGTCAGGTCATCTTCTTTGCCAGCTCTCAACACATCAAAGGAAAAACAAACAAAACAAAAATTTCACAAAAGCTGCAAAATGAAGCGATTTGTTGCAGTGTACTTTACTTAGTAATTCTCTGCAGGGAAAGCAAGGAAAAAAATTCTTTGCACTGTTTGTTTCAGCAGAAAGCTAAAATCACTTTAGGATAGTTATCTCAAAGAAGCTACTGGCTAGCCCAAAACAAAAGTTTAATTGGCCCTTAAGTCAAATACTTTCCCAAATTAACCATCTGGGCATGCTGCTTCACAAAGTTGGGAGGGCTTTAGCATTCCTTAAAATAACATAACCCCATGGGTCAAATTGTACTGTAAAATTAAGTTCATCTTTTTTTTAATGATTAAAGGAAATTTAAAGTGGATAATCACATGAGTAAAGTTTTGACTTCCATTATCATACTAAAATCTAATACCGACTAGCAATAAATGAAAGATGATAAACCCAGGCAAATGTTTATATAAAATTACAACAGTAGTGTTGGTACAATTCCAAAAATCCAGGTTATAGCTAAACCATTTTTTAAAACAAACATTCAGGGACTTCCATGGTGGCGCAGTGGTTAAGAATCCACCTGCCAATGCAGGGGACACGGGTTCGAGCCCTGGTCCGGGAAGATCCCACACGCCACAGAGCAGCTAAGCCCGTGCGCCACAATTACTGAGCCTGCACTCGAGCCCATGCACCACAGCTACTGAGCCCGCGTGCCACAACTACTGAAGCCTGCACGCCTAGAGCCCGTGCTCCACAACAAGAGAAGCCACCACAATAAGAAGCCCAGGCACCGCAACAAAGAGTAGCCCCCACTCGCCGCAGCTAGAGAAAGCCCGTGCACAGCAAGGCAGACCCAACGCAGCCAAAAATAAATTTTTTAAGAAAAGAGCAGGCTGCTCCATCTCCTATAAAAAAAAAAAAATTCATCAGAAATAGCAAATGTCAAAGATAAAAATACTGACCTGACCCAATCACGCAAGTCACCAAATATCTTTCTGAAAGTAATTCAAGATGCTTCCCAGAAGACAGCATCTATTTCTATCTAAGTAATAATGAGGTAGTACATTTGCAGCCCAAACAATTCTTTCTCCCATTTGTTTAGTGAATAATTTGACAACAAATTGGAATTCAGGTACAAGGTTTTATTTTGTCACATTCTAATTTTGTAATCACTGTTTTAACCCACCTAAGTAAAAACCTGTTACAAGCACAAAATATATATTTCAAACTAAGAACTATCTTCAATTTAAATCAAAATGGCCTACTCCAAAAAAGTCTAAACAAAATTGCTACCTTACATTTGGCCGTACAGCAGCAACTGTATAATGCCAAGTTTTATTTGGTGTCTGCTGGAGGCTCATGCAATTTTTTTCTCAGCTGCTTCTCAGTCACCACCTGATCTGGAAGTGGTTAATTGCTTTATGATTCCAATTCATTTTTTATCACAAACAATCTTTTATTAGTCATTAGAGTAAGTTATTTATAACACAGGGTATTTTTAATAACAGCTTACTTGAGATATAATCCACATGCCATAAAGCTCACCTCTTTAAACTGTATAACTCATTGGTTTTTAGTAAATTCACAAAAATTCTATGTCAATCATCACTACCTAATTCCAGAACATTTTCATCACCTCCTAAAAGAAATCTCATATCCATTAGCAGTCACTCTTCATTTTCCTCTACCCCTAACCCTGGCAACCATGAATTTACTCTCTCCCTCTATGGATTTGCCTGTACAGGATGTTTTACATAAATGGAATCACACAATATGTGGACTTTAATGACTGGCTTCTTTCACTTAACATAATGTTTTGAAGATTCATCAATACTGTAGCATGTATCAATATTTCATTTCCTTTATGACTGGATAATATTCCACTGTGTGGAAATACCGTATCTAATTTAACTATTCGTCTGCTGATGAACACTCGGGTTGTTTCTACTTTTTGGCTATTATAAATATGCTGCCTTGAAAATCTGTGTACAAGGCTTCGTGTGAACATACGTTTTCATTTTTCTTGAGTATATACCTACAAGTGGAGTTGTTGGGTCACATGGTAACTCTGTTCTTAACTTTTTGAGGAACTGCCAAATTATGCAAAAGCGGCTACATCACTTTACAATCCCACCAGGTGTGTAGTGAGGGCACAATTTCTTCATCAACCTTGTAATTTTCTTTTTTATTATAGCCATACTAGTGGGTACAAAACGGTATCTCATTGTTTTGATTCAAATTTCCCTAGTGATTAGTGATGTTGAGCATCTTTGCATGTGCTTGCCAGCCAAGTATGTATTTTCTTTGGAGAAATGACTACTAAAATCCTTTGCTCACTTTTAAATTGGATTATTTGTCTTTTTATTAGTTGTAAGAGTTTTTTAATATTCTGGATACATTCCTTATCAGATACATGATTTGCAAATCAATTCTGCCATTCTGTGGGTTGTCTTCTCAGTTTCTTGAGGGTGTCCTTTGAAGCAAAAAAAAGTTTTTAATTTTGATATAGTCCAATTTATCTATTTTTTCTTTTGCCACTTGCACTTTTGGTGTCATATCAAAGAAACCATTGCCTAATCCAAAGTCACAAAGATTTACTTCTATGTCTTCTTCTGAGTTTTAGTTTTAGCTCTTACATTCATATTTATGATCCACTTGGAGCTAATTTTCATACATGATGTGAGGTGAGAGGTCCAGCTTCATTCTTTTCCATGTGGATGTTCAGCTGTCCCAGCACTTTTGTTGAAAAGACTATTATTTCACCACTGACTTCTCTTGGCATCCCTACTGAAACTCAATTGATCAGAGATGTATAGGTTTCATTTCTGGACTTTCAATTCTATTCCACCGATCTATATGCCCATCTTTATGCCAGGACCACAATGCCTTGATTACTGTAGCTTCGTAATAAGTTTTGAACACTTAGTTTTTGTTTTTGTGGTACGCGGGCCTCTCACTGTTGTGGTCTCTCCCGTTGCGGAGCAGGCTCCGGACGCGCAGGTCCAACTGACATGGCTCACGGGCCCAGCCGCCCCGCGGCATGTGGGATCCTCCCAGACAGGGGCACGAACCCGTGTCCCCTGCATCGGCAGGCGGATTCTCAACCACTGTGCCACCAGGGAAGCCCTAGAATCCTAGTTTTTAAGCTCTGTTTCAATACTGGCTCTGCTGTACAGGCTATAATACAGCTGCAATCTGAGCTCAAAATAAAACTTTTCTATAAAAGAAATTTTTCTCAAATTAAGTGGCAATTGTTTTTTTGCTTCTTCAAAAATTTCTTTAATGATGTTATGCTGAATGCATTTTTTAAATTGTTAGTATCAATGTTCTATGAACCAGAAGTGAACCAGACTGATTTTAAGTCTTGCCCTAGGTAAGATTTCAATGTACAACACAGTTACAAGGACTGCGTATAACTGAAGTTACGGACCATCTCTATTCCTTTTAATATTCTATAACATTAGTCTAAAACCTATCCATGAACTTCAAGGGGCATGCATAATAAAAGACAGAAGAGTGTGTCACCAGTATAGAAACAGCCTAGAAAGCTTCAATTAAACAATTTCATAATAACCTTCTCTCAATTCTAAGAATCTAAAGCTATTCTTATTTAAAATGTTAACACTGTTTTTGTTTCCTAAATGATAATGACCTTCAAAGGGGCTTGACAGTTTTTACTTTTGCTGGCAGTCACTAAAAGCGACATACCAACTTTGAGAAGCCATCTGGTGGTGAGAAAACCAAGCCATCACCATACATATCAAATTTCAAATAACTCACTAACACAACAGTAATTAAGGAAAAGTTCTATTTCCTCAAGTGCTAAAAATGTTCCTATTCCCTTCATGACACTAGGCAAATTACTTGTATCTCAAAGATACCTTCCTTGTTCCTCTTCCGCACAAAACAAACCAATCCCAGCAGACGTTCCTTCAAAGTCCTTTTAGGCTCATTGATTCTGTATAATATATCTGAATGCGTACAGTGGAAATGGGAAATGTTGTACTTTAGAAATAAAGAGAATCACAGATAAATACTCTGGTACAATTGCTTAATTGTATTTTCTGTATTTCCATTTTTGGCACAGAAAAGGAAACTGCTTTAATTACTTACTCTATTTTATCTCCAAGAACTTAAAACCCCTCTCTTAATGCATTTCCAAACCTTAATCTCAGAGAATTAAATACTTTATAGGAAAAAGATATAAATAAGTTAATATTTATTCAATATGATCTTAGAAAATTTCTAAGAAAATTTTGGTTTAAATTTTTTAAACAGTTTAAATTACTTAAGTGTAAGTAACTGACTGTCTATTTAACATAAAAGCCCAATAGGAACTCCCCTGGTGGCGCAGTGGTTAAGAATCTGCCTGCCAACGCAGGGGACACGGGTTCGAGCTCTGGTCCAGGAAGATCCCACATGCCGTGAAGCAATTAAGCCCGTGCGCCACAACTACTGAGCCTGTGCTCTAGAGCCTGCAAACCACAACTACTGAAGCCCGTGTGCCACAACTATTGAAGCCCGTGCACCTGGAGCCCATGCTCCGCAACAAGAGAAGCCACTGCAGTGAGAAGCCCGCGCGCCGCAACTAGAGAAAGCCTGCACACAGCAATGAAGACCCAACACAGCCACAGATAAATAAATACATAAATAATAAAATTAAATAACATTTAAAAAATAAAACAAAAGCCCAATAAAAAATACAAGCACGGGAAGATTCATTTCCAATGGCCTAGCCATCCAGTAAAATTTTTTTAGACTGGTAAGCTTTATTTCCTGCCTGACATCATCAGGGATCTAGTTTCACAGCTCTCCTGTACAATTTCTACTACAATACTTTTCTGGCCTCTCTTGGCACCTGTAAACTGCTGCTAGGTAATATTTCTGTTGTCAATGGACTACATCTTTTATAGAAAGAGACCTTCAACTGAACCCTCTCCACTTCAAACTCACATTCTTCCCTAACAGGTGAATCTTAAACTAAGTCTACTATAACAAGATGGAAACATTTTATGGTATTGAAATGTTACATATTCACTAAATCTCCCTGATCACAGAATTCAATTCAAGTTACAATCTCTCTTGAATAGAAATAAAAAATGGTTTTGGTAAATCATATTCTGAACTAGAGTTATTTTTCTTTCAATTGCCCTAGAATTATAGACAGATATCTATTCTACTAAGTTTTAGGAAATAAAAAAATTGAGTGAAATATAGAAAAATAAATACAATAATATAAATGGTACTTCCAAAATTTAAGAATACTTTTTTTTTTAATTTTTATTTATTTATTTATTTTTGGCTGCATGGGTCTTAGTTGCTGCACGCAGGCTTTCTCTAGTTGCAACGAGTGGGGGGCTACTCTTTGTTGCAGTGTGCGGGCTTCTCATTGTGGTGGCTTCTCTTGTTGTGGAGCACGGGCTCTAGTCGTGCAGGCTTCAGGAGTTGCAGCACGTGGGCTTAGTAGTTGCGGCACACGGGCTCTGGGGCGTGCAGGCTTCAGTAGTTGTGGCACATGGGCTCAGCAATTGTGGCTCACAGGCTCTAGAGCGCAGGCTCAGTGGTTGTGGCGCACAGCCTTGGTTGCTCCATGGCATGTGGGATCTTCCTGGACCAGGGATCGAACCCTTGTCCCCTGCACTGGCAGGCGGATTCTTAACCACTGTGCCACCAGGGAAGTCCCAAGAACTATACTTTCAATTCATTATTCCTATCTTTTAATTCAATACATAAACAACAATACCCACTGTCAAAGAGGTAAAATGTACATTGTAGAGACTGACGGAGCCCAAATGAAGTACTGAAACAACCACTTAAATCAAGGTCTCTCCATTTAAAATCTCAATACAAACCCAAGTATGCTTTAAGTTAATTCAAACATCTATTTGGCCCTAAGCTTCAGATGATACTAAGTTTTATCAGAGATAGAACCTGCTTGCTAGTTTACAATCCACCAGAGAGGATAAAAAAGTATACAAATTTAAAAGTATATATTAAGATGGTATGACATAGTCTGAAGAAGATCAGGACTGGAAGTTTTATTCATTATTAGACGTACGACCTTGAAAGGATCATTTGTCTTCTTAGAAAAACAGCTGACCAAAACTGAAACAAAAATTAAAAGATCTCAATAGTCCTAAGTTTATTAAAGACACAGATCTGTAATTAAGCAGTTTCCCAAATAAAATCATCACATGGCTTCACCAGAGAATTTGTCTAACCATTTATGGAAGAAAAAGCATCAATATTATGCAAACCTTTCTAGAGAAAAAGAAGGAATGTTTCCCAATCCATTTTATAAACCAGGATAACCCTGATGTCATAACCTAAGGAAGGGCAGCATATGAACATAAACATAGACACAAAAATCCTAAAAAATATACTAGTAAATTGAATACAGCGAATATATTAAAAAGGATTATTTATCATGCACAAGTAAACAAATAAACAAGGGTTTATTCCCGAAATGTGAGGTTGATTTAACATTAGGGAAAAAAAAAAAAAATCAATGTAATTCAACACACATTAACAGGGGAAAAAAAAGAGAAAAAAATATCATACGATCATCTCAATAGATATAGAAAAAGGATCTGACAAAATTAAACACTCACTCAGGATTAAAAAAAAAGATTTCAAGGACTTCTACTTCTGGCCAAGATGTAGTAACAGGGATCAGATTTACCCTCCTACATTAAACAACCAAAAGAAATCAGCAAAATAGATAAACAATGGTTTTTCAAGACACTGTACATCGAGAAACAACAACAACAAAAAACCCCCAGTGATCTCTGAGGACAAAAAAAGGTGAGTTCTATAATTGCCCCCAAGACACGGCCTTGAGAGCATTTCCTGGGTGTGGTGCAGGGAAAGGGAAACCAGGCAGAGCCCAAGGGATATCACAAGCTGAAAAGACAGAGCTGAGAGTCCAGGGAGACCAACGCATCTAGAGTTCACAGGGCAGGATATTGTATAGGAGAGAAAATGCTGGAGATGTGCAGGGAGTTCCTCTCAAGTATTCCACTGAATACACATCAGCCCATGAATGGAAGCAAACCACCAAAGACAGAGGAAAGAATCATCAGAGAGGACTAGAGGGAACAATGCTGGGAGCTTATTGTTACAGGACCAACAACAGTGTCTGTTCCCACCAGCTAGACTTGGAAAACCTTGTAATTCCTTGGTATTCAGAAGGGTCTTGCCATAGTACTAGAGAATGACAAGCCCTAGTGACAATAGCCCTAAATGCTGCCCTGGTCCACCCAACAAAGCTTAAAACCAAGACCCAGAAGCATCAAGGTATTTCCAAATAATTTAACTGCATCTCAGGGAAAATCTCCAGAAATTTATAAGAAGAAAAACAAAACTCCAATCCCTGCACAATGTCTAGCATCCAGTCAAAGATTACCAGGCATCCAAAGAAGGAGGGGGAAAAAGAAGAAAAGAAAAAAAAAAAAAAAAAAGGGACTTCCCTGGCAGTCCAGTGATTAAGACTCCGTGCTTCCAATGCAGGGGGCATGGGTTTGATCCCTGATCGGGGAACTAAGATCCCACATGCCGTGGGGCGTGGCCAAAAAAAAAATAATAATAATAAAATAAAATTTTAAAAAAGCAAAGAAGTGGAAAAATACAACCACTGATGATGAGAAAAATCAACCAATCAAAACCAACCCATTATAATAGTTATCATAACTATTATAATAGTTATGATAACTATAGAGGTAAGAACTGACATTATAATAGTTATCATATATTATAATAGTTATCATAACTATAGAGGCAAGCAAACTTTTCCTATAAAGGGCCACATAGTAAATGTTTTAGGCTTTGTGAGTCATACACTCTCTGCTGCAACAACTCAACTCTGACAAAAGTCTTGAACAGGCTTGTTACATAACAAACAGGATATACAAATAACCAATAAACATATATACAAATAACCAATACCCCAGTACCAAATCCCATTTTCCTATAAAATGAAACAGTGTTCCTTGGAGAAATGTCTGATTCTATGACTGAGGCAAGAAATATACAAGATGAGCCTGGAGCATCTTGTAGTGCTAGAAAGTAAGAAGTGTTCTAAAAAAATTTTTTTTATTTTAAACCCACAATGACAGGAGTATGTCAAAGGGATACAGCAGCCAATTGAAGAACTCTCAATGGTCAAGGTGGAACAATTTCAGCAACAACAAAAAATAAAGCAGTAATGGATTATAACCCAAAGTATAAAAAAAAATCCTTGAGTTCAACTGTATAAATGATTGAATACATAAACAGACAGACAATAAATTAAGTAAATAAATAAGTGGGAGAACAGACAAATCTCCAATGAAGAAGAATT
Source organism: Phocoena phocoena (assembly GCF_963924675.1). Lineage (NCBI taxonomy): Eukaryota > Metazoa > Chordata > Mammalia > Artiodactyla > Phocoenidae > Phocoena > Phocoena phocoena. Next base: position 105,308,379 of record NC_089224.1, read on the forward strand.
TAAGATAATTTACGTATTTTGCCTTCAAGGAAGTGGTGCATAACACCCATTCTTTGAGTGTGGACTGCACATAGTGACTTCCTACCAAAGAATACAATAAGAAAGTGGGGAATAAAGGAGTAACTTTACAGTCAAGAACTCTGATACTCAGCTAGGCATCAAGGTTAACATTAACAGTGATAAGTCATGTGGACAGCATGGACCCTCGATATGATGTGATGAGAACGACATTTTACCCCATGGTCTTCCCCAGTTGAAAGACATCTGAAAAACTACTTGACAAATATGCTTTAAACTGTCAAGGTCATCAAAAATAGGAAAGATCTGAGAAACTGTCACTGTCAAGAGGTCTCTGAGGAAATATGACTAATGTGGTATCCTATGTAGAACAGAAAAAGGACATTAGGTAAACACTAAGAAAAAAGTAAAATAAAGTATGGACTTTACAAACAGGACACATATATAATATTTTCTCTGATGCCTCTTAAGCATTATATGCTCATTATAAAAGAAATGTAGAAAACCCAGAAAGTATAAAAAAATAAGTAAAAATCCTACTTCCTAAAGATAACCATGATTAATATTCCAAGGCCATGGTTCCTAAAATGTGCATCCACGCACCTCGGGGAACCACAGCAAACTCACAAGGGTGCTGCGGTTATTTTAAACTTTCAAGGGAAACACAGTGACATCTGTCGGATACTCCACAAACTACAAGCTCAGTGTTCAGCAGTTCCGTGTTAACATTAGATCACTTTACATTCCTTGCCATAATGCCATATCTTTGCCATATCTTTGTGAAGCTGGTTTTTCCAGTGGTTGCTGCAACAAAAAAACAAATACCATGTGAAAATCATGTGGCACAGGAAAGGAGGTGATGACACCCAATATGACCCCAAGGTTTGAGAAGCTCTGAAATGCCCAAGCATCTGTTGTTAAGAATGAAATAAAAAATGTTTTCTTAAAACACACACACACACACAGAGTAATATTATTATACACCTACCACAGTGGTTAAAATTTTTAAATATCAAGCGCTGGCAAGGAAGTAGAGAAACTGGAACTCTCATGGAAGTGGATGATAGGAGTATAAATTGGTACAACCACTTTGGAAAATGATTGTCATTATTGAGTTGACAAAACCAAATGACCCAGAAAGTCTTTAGATACTTACCCTAAAGAAACTCTTGCGCACGTACATCAGGAGGTATTTTTTTAAATGTCTGTGGTTGCATAGTTTGTAACTTAGAAACAATTCAGTTACTCACAGATCGGATAATGGGTAATTGTGGCACAGTCATGTAGTTGAGTTCTATATAACACTGAAGATGAAGGTTAAACATCTACATGTATTAACATGAAAGAATCTCAAACTCCTAATGCTGAATGAATAAAGCAAACTGAAAAGGAATACAGGCAGTATGATTTCATATATATATAAAGTTTAACAAATCTAAAACTAAACAATATATTTACAATTACATCCATATGTCAAAAACAATGAAGAAAATACAAGGGAATAAAAACCACTTCAGGGACTTCCCTGGCGGTGCAGTGGTTAAGAATCCGCCTGCCAGTGCAGGGGACACGGGTTCGATCCCTGGTCTGGGAAGATCCCACATGCCGCGGAACAACAAAGCCCGTGCGCCACAACTACTGAGCCTGTGCTCTAAAGCCCGTGAGCCACAACTACTGAAGCCCGTGCACCTAGAGCCCGTGCTCCGCAACAAGAGAAGCCACCACAAGGAGAAGGCCACACACGGCAACGAAGACAAAATAAATAAATTTATAAGAAAAAAAAAACACTTCAAAGTAGTGCTTTCCTGATTGGGAAAGGAAGGAAGAGAGGCATATGAGGAACTTTCAAGAATATTGATAATGCACTATTTTTAAAGTTGGCCAGTGGGACAAAGATGTTTATTTTTCTTTTTTAAAGTACCCATATGTCCTATATGTTTTTTTGTACATATATTAGATTTCATTTTTAAATGATTAATTAAACTAAACGCTGTTTATTCAACAAAATATTTCTTGAACACCTACTATGTTCTGGATATTATGAGTGCTTTATGAACAAAGAAACGTCCCTGCCCTCACAGAGCTTATATTCTCTTATAGCTGAGGAAGAAGACAGAAAGCAAAATGCAGCAATACACACACACTCTTTTTTTTTTTTAATTGTAAGAGCAGAGAAAGGGTTATCAGGAGTAGGGCAAATTGTAGTATGAAACACTCACTGGATTACTCTTGAGATGTTAAAAAGGAAAAACCCCTACTTTCTTCCCATGTAGGGAAAAACCCAGTTCTTCCCTACTATTTTTCTCCTGTGAATCTCCATTACTACTCACACAGAACACTTCACTCCGGTCACCAAATGTGTGGCAGTTTCCCCCAGCACCACCAAGCAATTCCCTGACACCGGCAGGAATTCAGCTCAATTCTGACACTGTCTACCTGGAGCAAGCATCAGATTCCACAGGTTAAGGGCTCAGTCCCACGAGACTGATACTTCCCCAAATTCAGATATCAGTCACAAGCCCAGGTTACCCCCTGTGCTTCTGACTGACCAGCTACAGACTGGGGGTTCCAATGACCCCCTCCATAGGTTTGCTTAATTTGCTAGAGTGGCTCACGCAACTCAGAGAAACATTTACTTACTAGATCAAGTTTACTGTAAAAGGATATAACTCAGGAACAGTCAGATGGAAGAGAAGCATAGGACAAGGTATGTGGAAAGGGGTGTGGAGCTCCCATGCCTTGTCCAGTGGCTTCCATACCACTCTCCCAGCACCTCCCCGTGATCGCCAACCTGGAAGCTCTCTGAACCCCGTACTTTGGGGATTTTATGGAGGCTTCATCATGTAGGCATGATCGATCATTAACTCCATTTTCAGCCCTTCTCCCTTCTCAAGAGAATGGGTGGCAGGGCTGACCAAGCTTCTAACCATGGCTTGGTCTTTCCGGTGACCAGCCCTCATCCAGGAGCCCACTCAGTCACCTCATCAGAACAAAGACATTCATCACCCAGGAAATTATAAACGTTTCAGGGGCTCCGTGTCAGGAACTGAGGGCAAAGACCAATATATTTTCTATTATCTCACAGTAAAAACTCTTAGGTTTGTACCAGTTTATAAGAAACTAGGGGGGGAAAATCTAAGAGATGAAACCATCAACAATACGTTAAAAGAAAACCATTCTCTGTTTCCAGTATTCTTGAGAATGTCAAGTAGGCTATCTAGCCATTAAAAGTTCTCAGAATTTTTTAAAAAACCACTTAGCACATCTAGATGCTTTTAGAATATCTGTTGAACAAATGATTGTTTACACATGAAATCTGTCTTAACCATCTCATTTTCTGTGCTAGTATTTTTCATAAAATGAACAAATTTTTAAAAAGAATTTATGAAAATGGCTGAACTCTCAGTTACCCTTTCATCTATTATATGTATTTCTTTATCTGATGTCAATTTTCAAACAGAACAACAAAAAAATAGAACATGCTGCAGAGAATAAAGAAATCTAAGCTTTGAGAGAAGAAAGAAAAACCTGAGCTGTTCAGGAACTCTATGCTGACTGAATCAGAGACTACATTCCTGCACCTGAAGATGTTCTTCATCCAGTAACGTGGCAAATTGCTTGTCCATCATCTAGTCTCAAGCATGAGGCTTTGGCTGTTATCCAGTAAAATGAATGTCACTTAAACATTTCTGCTTTTAAATCTTGTATCTAAGAGTCCTGTAATAGCACGAACTGTCTAGAAACTGAATTCTTTTCATTCTTAATGGTCTATACTTTCTTTGATACTTAAAGGTAAAAATGCACTAGGTTACCCACAACAATTAATTTTATCTAAGTACCTGAACCACTGGAGAGGAATACCTGCTAAAACTATACTATATCAATTATAGAAATTGGTAAAACAGAAAATAATGGTTTGGGAAGCTTTAAGGAAGTTTGAAGCATTCGAAACCAGAAGACACCACATCAAGAACTGTTTTCATTTTACTTATGGGACTTTAATAAACCCTCATAGGAAATTATCTCCAGCAGAGTTAAAAAAATATATTCCAATGTCACTATTTCAGTCTGTAATAGCAAAAAATTTATAGAGCCAGACAAAAACTGTTTTGTCTTGACTGTGCCACTTTCTAGCTATGTTACTTTGGGTAAATCACTTTATTTTCATGAGCCTCAGTTTCTCTATTTGAAAATGGGAATAATACCGTCTGTCTTCTAATGAAGTAACAAATACAACCTTGATCTGCTAATAAGCACCAGCACCCTAGGGATTAAGTTATTCTCCCTGGGGCCCCTCCTCCCATTTAGTTCATTTACTCTACTCTGTAATCAACCAAAACACTAAAGAACTAAGAACTGATAAAAACACATAGTGAACTAAACACGTCAGATCTATACATTTTATTGCATGCAAAGTATTCATCAATAAATTCAAAGGGCTTGCAAAAAAAATAAACTAGTGACAACAGGTAATATATCTGAGACACCATTGCATAATCAGTAAATGCCAGTCATTATTAAGAAGTCTGAAAACCCTGTTTTCAAAATTTCTCAAACAATCTAAAACATGCTTAGTAATTCCTTAGTCCCTTCAGACTTCCTAACATCCTTCTGTCCCTAACTTCTTGGGAGTATTTACTCCATCATTTCAGATTTCTGCTGGTTATCCTTCCCCTACCTAGTCTAAAAATAATAAGGCCAATAACAGTAATCGTGATTAGCAGTAGTAATGAACAGCCAATATTTTGTGACAGGCACTATCACTTGATATGTATATATCACCAAAGTCTCTCAACGACCATATGAAGTAGATACCATTTTTTTAACTTATTTTATTTAAAGTATAGGTGATTAACAATGTTGTATTAGTTTTAGGTGTACAGCAAAGTGATTCAGTTATACGTATAATGTATCTATTCTTTTTCAAATTCTTTTCCCATTTAGGTTGTTACCATTTTATAGATAAAGAAACTGACTTACAAAGAGGATGCTGCTTTCCAAGGTCACACATTTGGCCTGAGTCATTCAAAAGTCACTGTTCATTATTAACATGCACACAACCTTCTAAGTTACAAGGACATGAGAATGGAGTTATCTGGGCAGGGATATTATTGTCCAGTTTTTGCTGTTTTGTACTATTCATTAATTTAAAAAAACAAAATTTAATAAACATGTAAAATGAAAGTCAATGAGATAAAAATCTATAAAGGAAGAAGACACAGGATCTGTTTTCTTCTCTTGACAAGGCTCCTGAAGGTAGAAATACATCTAGTTCTTAAAGCTGAGGCAGTTTAATACATAGTATGGTCTCTAACTCTGGCAAAATGGAATGCCAATTCAGTTATTTTCTGTCGTACAACTTAGTGGCTTAAAACAACCTTTCACTGTGATTGTGAGTCTGCAATTTAGGCAGGGCTTGGCAGAGATAGCTCTTCTCTGCTCTACGTGGGCACCCACTGGGGCAGCCTGGTGGGGATCTAGAGGATTATGACCTGCTTTTAGGATGGCTCACTCGCACAGCTGGCAAGCTGATGCTGGATAGCAGCTGGGTGCTCAGCTGGGGCTGAGGGCCAGGAGCTTCAGTTTCTCTCTTACACGGGCCTCTCACTTGGGCTGGCAGCTAGGTTCTAAGCATCCATCCCAAGACAGGAAGGTGGAATTACGTGGCATTTCAATGACCTAGCCCCAGAAGTCATATGGTTTTGCTGGAGCCATGCTTTACTGGTGGAGACAGTTATAAAGGCCTGCCCTGGTTAGGAGATGGGGACACAGACCTCACCACTAGGTGGAAGGAATGTCAAGGTCACATTGTAAGAACATATGGGATGAAAGATACGATTGAAGACGTCTTTGGGAAACACAATCTACCACACCAATGGAATAGTTATGTTCAGAATATATTGAAATTGACTTTTTGCTGGTGTTTATTGGTCTTTATTACGTAGACTTTTCCTGCAAAAAGCAATGGGTAAAGAGATTGAAAATAACCTTGAGGAACTCCCTGGCGGTCTAGTGGTTAGGACTCTGTGCTCTCACTGCTGAGGGCATGGGTTCAACCCCTGGTCAGGGAACTAAAATCCCACAAGCTCTGCGGTGGCGTGGCAAAAAATAATAACAATAACCTCCTCTGTGATGAAATGAATTCAGTGGCCTACGAGTAATTACCTTCAGGGCCAAATGATAGAGAAAAAGAGAAAAAAGGATGGGTAGGTACTTCCCAGAATAAAAAAGATGATAAAATAAGGAAACTGAGCAATCTCTCAATAAAAATTAAACATATTTGAGCTGGAAGAAACTTTGACATCACTTAGTCTACTGCTTTAATTCTAGCAACTACCAGAAAATTGAGCTTTTCTCATGTACCTTACAGTGAAGATTAGGGAAACCTCTTAATTTTAGTAAAACTCTAAAATGCATAAATTTTTATTCATTCGTTTCATTCCCTATTGTCACTGGCAATGAAAATGCTTAAAAATGAAAATGCATCAAATACGTTCAGAGTTAACAGGGTAAGGGAAAAGCTGAGGCACCTGCATCCTGTTTCAAGCCCTTTTAAGAAGGGTTTATGAGCAGAGAGAACAACAGATTACATAATAGATGTGGTGAAAAAAAAAGATGAATCAAACCCCTGAGGCACACAGGAAGAAAAGAAATGGGGTAGCTAGAAACCAGCCAAAGCTCTAGGGATTTCACCAGCATGCTGTGCTGTATGCTCTTTAAAAACATTCTTATACAAAGAATCCATCCTTAAACCACAGTCCTATCTCCACATACTAGAGCTAGAAATAGCTCCAGAGATATCTAATTCAGTGCTTTCCAACATTTTCAAGTATAAGAACCTTTTTTTAAGAGTAAAACTTCTGTGGCCATCCATATGAAAATTGTTGTGATTTTATTATCTGGTTATGAGAAAAATCAATAATGACAGAAATACCACAAACTCACTAACACCTCTACTAAATGCTACTGGTCTTTCTGTTACAAGCGCAATAGCATGTACATGAGACATTCGATTTAGGTGAAGTTCTTAGGAAACACTGAATACAATGTCAGGTATTGGTAAACACGAAGTAAACCATATATTTGAAAAGACTGAGACCAGTAATTTTTAAGAACTTCCTTTTTTAGGTATGTTACAGTAGGATTTCCCCTGCTGTGCTTATGGTTGGACTCAACAACTAATCTCTTCCAACACAAATTCTATAATTCTCTTATAAATTATTAAAGGCATTCCCCTTCCTTTTAACTTACATCTTAAAGATTTAAAACTGGTTTGGGACAATATAGATGCATGTTTCTATTTTATAAAAAAGTAAGAATCCTCTTACTTGTTGATGACAATTTTATTATCACCATCCAGGAGTTACCTCAATAGGTAAATGGCTTGCTCATCTATTAGAAAGACAGGCTAATGGCAGTAATTCTAAATCTAAGATCTTTATTTTGAGCAGCTGTTCTCTAAAAATCTATATGTGATAACTCTACAGTTTGGCAATGATCACAATAGTTTAAAAGTTCTGACAGCTACTTTACAGGCTTTTGGGAAACCATGTGTGAGCACTTGCAACATGGGCTCCCCATCCAGGAAGAACTCCCAGGATACTGCCAACAGGCACATATGCTTTCAAGGCCCATGGACTATATGGAGAGAGCTTGACAGAAAGAAACCCAATTGCAAAACAAGACCATAAAGAATGGTGCCTAGCCTGAGAGTGAAATGTTTCCAAGACAGCTGCCAAGTTTATGAAAACACAGCACCCCTCCTGCTTAGTTTGTGGTGAAGATGGCCATTTCACGGCAGACTGCATTCATGAAGAGAACCCACAGCTAATAATGCAGAAGCTATGACAGCCTTAGGAGAACTATGGAAAACCAGGAATGAAACAAAGGCCACGAAAATGACTAGGTTTATGTATTGAACCAACAAGATGTGGGAGGTGTGTGGGTGTGTGTGTGTGTGTGTAGATAATAAGGAATTGGCTCACACAATTATGGAGTCTGAGAAGTCCCAAGATCTGCAGTCAACCAGCTGGAGACCCAGGAGAGCTGATGATGTGGTTCCAGTTTGAGTCTGAAGGCCTGAGAAACAGGAGGGCTGATGGTTTAAATTCCAGTCTGGGAGCCAGCAGCCTTGAGATCCAAGTAGAGCAAGGTTTCAGCTCTCATCCAAAGGCAAGGAGGACCGAGGTCCCAACTCAAGCAGTCAGGCAGGAGGAGTTCCTTCTTACTCAGCCTTTTTGTTTGAGGTCTTCAACTAATTGGATGAGGCCCACCCACATTGGGGAGGGCAGTCTGCTTTCCTCAAGACTACTGATTCAAATGTTAATCTCATCCAGAGACACCCTAACACACCAGGAATAATGTCTGACCAAATATCTGGGCACCCTATGGCCAAGTCAACAGATAAAATCAGACATTATCACAGCTTACTTGACTCTGATTTGCCTACTCTTCCCAGACAACCAAGAAGGGGTCGAAACAGAGTTCAAAACCTGGTGACACGTACCAGGCAGAGGAAAACTGACCCCTTCACTAGGCAACTACCTTTTGGCTCTTCCCTTAATAAGAGTGAACATGAGCAGAGGACTACCTCCCAATCTGTAGGACAAAAGACCAGGGAGAGAGCAAAGACTCTGAAGATGATGACATGCAAATGGCTGGAGATTCAGTTATTAGCACAGGGACACATCACTGACTGAAAGTAAACTGTCCTTCAATGCCTTTAATCAAAAGATAGCTGCTTCCAAAACACACACATGCACAGAGCACATCAGAGACCTCTCCAGAAGGAGAAAAAGCTTAGCCAGAGATTGAGCCCTTTGGGTACAATGGAGCCAGTGCTGGAACAAAGGAGACTCTCTTTAAAAAAAAAAAAAAAAAAAACATGGGCTCACATAACTCAGACCTTGTGAAACCAGGATAATAAGTCAAACTGTTGGAGAGGGCTGTAGTCACCTCAAGGCTCAACTAATGTAGGACTCCCTTCCAAGCTCACTCATGTGGTTGCTGGCAGGCCTGGCTTCCTTAACATGTGGCCCTCCTCATAGACTGCCTGAGTGTCTGCACAGCTTGGCAAGTGGCTCCCCTCTATGCAGGGTTGCCTTGCATCATGGCAGGTAGCCTCCTCCAGAGGGAGTGAGGAGTGAGGAGAGAGGGAGAGAGGGAGAGAGGGAGAGAGGGAGAGAGGGAGAGAGGGAGAGAGGGAGAGAGGGAGAGAGGAAGAGAGGGAGGGGGGGGGAGAGAGAGAGAGAGAGAGAGAGAGAGAGAAATACCCAAGATAAAAGACGAAGACTCCTTATAACCTGATCTGGGAAATGACATCTCATTATTTCTGTATTCTCTTCCCTAGAAGTGAGTCACTAAGTCCACCCCACACTCAAGGGGAGAATTAAGCTCCATCTTTTAAAGAAAGGAGAATCAAAGAATTTGTACACAGTTCTTTAAAACCACCACAGGGACTAAAGGAATTATTGAGGGGAAAAAAAGAAAAAAAAAAGTAGCTGGGTAAGTTATTAAGACATCAATGGACGTTTTATTCTCACTGTATTCCCCAATCCCCAAGAAAACAGTCCTTGCCTCAAGGGAGGTTTGTGTTTGTTTTCCGAAAATGTGAACTCCTTGAGGAGATTATCTGAGGGAAGGGTGGAAACATAGTGCCTTTGAGGGCAGAAACGTAGAAACTAGAAGAAAAAAGGGGGTAATTTAACTGGGAAGAGGAAAGAGAGCTTTGGGACTCACAAAAAGAGGGGCCTTGCAATTCCACCTCCTAGCAGTGTTCTAGATAAAGGACAAGTGACAAGTCTTTACAGGGAACGGGTATGTATTGTACCTGGGAAAGCTGAAACCTCTGCACCAGAATCCCCATACCTGGCAAAGATTCTTGTGCCTCAAGTCAGCCGTAACTACTAGAGCCGCCAAACACCAAGGACCCACACCCTCTTAGACAACATGCTTACCAGGCACAGCCACAGTGGACATAAAATAACCTTCCACCCTTCTCCTGGTTCCTCACAGGCCTCTCAGATTCTTGTACAACCCTGAGGAGGGGTGGATGCCCATTCTTAATCCCTAAGATTGAATTTTTCATCAGTTTGATAGGACTGGGGGGAGAGGGGGTGTCCCAAGGTTGGATTTAACTTCATTTAAAATAAATAATATATATAGTAATGCATGGTTACCTGATATTGTGAAATAAGATTCATACTGACTATATGGCCAATTAATTCACTACCTTATGGATATCTTTTACAATTCACTAATCTTGGTGGTTTCAAAAAAGTTCCAAACAAGTTGCTCCATCAAAATATTAAGATTTTTCCATCACCAATATATTACTCCCAAATTTTTCCAGGCTTTACTCTCCTAATATATAGAATATTAAGCAATTAATTATATATCCATGTGTATCCGCCTGGGTTTGCTACCCTCTCTGAAAAAATCCTGGCCTTGGACTTCCGAGGTAGTCCAGTGGTTAAGACTCCAGCCTTCCACTGCAGGCGGCACGGGTTCAATCCCTGGTCGGGGAAGTTCCGCATGCTGCGCAATGCGACCAAAAAGAAAAAAAAATCCTGGCCTTGTGGGAAAGCCATCCATTTAGGTTGGGGATTCACAATTTCCATAAAAACGAAAAATCAATTCTACCACATAATTCACAAGTCAGTTACCTGCTCTCTCAATAGATCCAACCATAACCAGCACTGCAGATTACCTATACTTCAGGATCTTGACCTAAAATATGTCCTAATTGTGTGCTATTCAACCTTTATAAAAAACCTAAATGAAAAAATACATTTTTCGTAGATTATGAAAGAACACGGTATATAATCCATTCTTCTGGATTTGCTGCTTTCAAAACTACTTTTAGATTATACAGTTCTTTCTTTCAGATAGACTCTCAGAATATAAAACAGATAGTTAGAAGCAGAAGATGCTAGAATAGATAGGTCTCCTTGGAGAATGGCCGATTCTAGGCCTAAGTAGAAAACATACAAGATGTGTCTGGAGTACCTTGTCCAACGAGGAAGCTACTCTACTGGAGTCGTGTCAAAAAGACCCAAGAGCCAATTTAGAAGAGACTTCCACTGGTCAATATGAACATCAACATGAAAAATAACCAAGCTGGATGGAAATTCATTGCATACGTTTAAATCCACGAGTTGATAATATTATTATTAATAAAATAAAGAAAGAAAGCCAGTCACCTTTGGAGCATGCTAGGAAACCAATTCATATTGAAATCTGCTATAAAAAAAAGAAAGGGGTAGGGGGACAAGCATTTATTCTGCTTTTCCTTCTACAAACTGTACCTAAGGAAAATTTAACAGTCAATGAAAAACAGATCAGTTGCCAAGGAGCTGGGCGTGCAAGGAGGATGTGACTGCAATAGGACAGCAAAAGCAAGTTTTGGGGGTAATGGAAATGTTCCTTACTCTTCTTGTAGTGGTGGTTATAGGAATCTATACATGTGTTCAAATGTCATGGAACCATCAATTTGCATGTTAATTTCAAAAAAAAAAAAAAATTAAGTCAACAAGGGAACTTCTCTTTATAAAAGCACTCCAGCTAGTAATGAAGAAGGAATGAAAGATTTAGAATGTCACCATTTGTAACCTCAAATGAAATTATAGACACATTACTATGAGTTCCTAACAGCAAAAAAAAAAAACAAAACTGGTGGCGCAGTGGTTGAGAGTCTGCCTGCCGATGCAGGGGATGCGGGTTCGTGCCCCGGTCTGGGAAGGTCCCGCATGCCGCGTAGCGGCTGGGCCCATGAGCCATGGCCACTGAGCCTGCGCGTCCGGAGCCTGTGCTCCGCAGTGGGGGAGGTCACAACAGTAAGAGGCCCGTGTACCGCAAAAAAACAAAGAGGCCTTGATGGAACTACACACCACTCCTATTACGTATTCTTTCAAAAACAAACAAAAACCAATAAAACCTGAATCTCATCAAGTCTCTAAAACTAGTTCTAACTAGGGAATAGAGAAACATGGTAAATGATACCATGGGGAGAGAGTCAGCAATATTCAGACTGTAGAAAAACTGGTCAGTGGTTGCCAGTTGGTCAGTGGGGACAGAAGGGAATTTGGGGGAGTGATGAAAATGTTTTATATTATGATTGCAGCGGCGGTTACACAACTGTGTGCATTTGTCAAAATTCAGAAAACTGTACACTAAAATAGGTAAGTTTCATTATTATAAATGTTATCAATATAAATCATACCTCAACCTTTTAGAAAATTAAAAATTCAGATTGTGGGAAACTTAATAACAAGCATGCTTTCTTTAACAAATTAACAGCATGGGGGAAAAGAGAGTGGGGAAACTATAGATTTTTTTTTTAAACTTAAGATCTAATCAACAAATTGCCAGTTCTGAACCTTATGTGGATCCTGATTTGAACAATTTTTTAATAAATAATTAGTCAACTGTGGATATCTCAACACTGATGACAAATTTAATGATATTAAGGAAATACTGCTAATTTTCAAGTTATTAATGGAATTGCGGTTATGTGCTTTAAAAGAGTCCCTATCTTTCAACAATACATACTAAAATGATACAGATGAATGATATGTATAGAATACACTTCAGGTGAAGTATGTGGGTATATAGGTGAAATGGGAATTGAGCTGATAATTGTTCAAGCTGGGTGATGAACAATTCAGGTTCACTGTAGTATTCTATCTGTATTTGAAATTCTCCATATTAAAAATATACATACATACAGAAAAGTAGATCTAGAGCCTTAAAGGCGAGCTAGTCTGCTTAACCCTTTTCTGACTACTACTGGCATCCCAACCCCCGGGGAAGCCCTTGAATTACTGCCAAGGAACCTCTGGGCTCTTTTTGAGCACTGCTGAAAACCACTGCTTGAGCTAGTCTAGGTTTAATTCTTGAATAAAACATTACCATGAAAATACCGAATACTTTGACCATCCTCTCTTGGGCTCCCCCCACCAGAGTCTGCTTCCACAGAATTAAATTCTGGCATTTTGCCCTAGGTTTTCACCGATACATGCTACATGAAACAGCTTTACCAAAACCACTGCCTTTGTGTAAGGATACTGCTGAGGCAAACACTACCACAAAGAAACTCTGCAATATTCCTGTTTTTCAATGTAGATTAGAAGACATTCCCCTAGTTTTCCACATAAGTACCTCCAGAGTCTGTTTCTCACCAAAGAGTGTACTCGCTGTATAGAGATCTGTCTCCCAGAGATAAGCACTCCTTGTTTGATGACTACCTACAGAAAGACTGCAATGGACAGATAATACTGCAAAGAGAGAACATCCAAAAGACAAAGCTGTCTGGTTTACTTCTACACCAGGTACTGTAACATTCTATTGCCATCTGCACATTTCACTCAACATGGTCTCTCTGGGTTATCTCATTCTTTTCTATGACTTGGATCACTAAGTGTTTGCCGTTGACTTCTAAATCCGTACCTCAAGCCCTAATCTCTCTCCTCAGCTCCAGACCCATGTTTTCATCTGCCTGGTTAAAGATGGTACACTGAAGCACTTTACACTCCATATAGCTAAAATAAACTCATACTCTTACCCTTCTGAACTTGCTCCTGGATCTGCTGCCTCAATTAAATGTGTTCCCATCCAACCTACTATTCAAGCTAAAAGCTCCCCAAGATACTGTGAAGAAAAGGAAAAGGCCGGCCATAGACTAAGGGAAAAAAATCTGTAAAACACATACCTGATAAAGAAGTTTCAGAATATATAAAGAATTCTTATAACTATTATATAAGAAGACAAAAAAGTGACCAAAAAATGGGCAAAAGATTTGAATAGGAAACCACAAAAGAAATTATAGGAATGCCAAACAAAAACATAATGATATCACTGCACACCCTCAGAATGGCAAAGGGGGTACATATATGTCAAAATTTATCAAACTGTACATTTTAAATATGTTCAGCTTATTGTATACCAATTACATAGCTCAATATAACTTAAAAAGAATGCCAAGCATTGGCAACGACATGGAGCAAATGGAATCCCATACACTGTGCTGGTGGGAATGCAAAATAGTACAGCCACCTTGGAAGACAGTTTGGCAATTTCTTAAAAACCTAAACGTGCACTTACCATAAGACCCAGCAAGTCCACTTCTAGGCATTTACTCAAGAGCAGTGAAAACATATGTTTGCACAAAGACTTATTAACTCACATGTTCGTAACAGTTGTATTCATACTAGCCAAAAACAAGCAACAAGCCATCAACTGGTGAATGAGAAACAAACTGTGGTAAATTCATACAATGAAATGCTCCTCAGCAATAAGAAGAAATTAACTACAGTTACAAACAATAACATGAATGAATCTGAAAAGCATTATGCCAAGTGGAAGAAGCTAGACACAAAAGACTACATGCTGAATGATTCACTTACATGAAGTTCTAGAAAAGACAAAACTATAGTGACAGGAAAAAAAGACCAGTGGTTGCCAGAACCATGACTGCAAGGAAACATGAGCAAATGCGTGTGTGTGTAGGGGGGGAGGCGGCAGGACAGCCGTGTTCTATATCCTAACTGCAGTGGGTGGTTACACAACTGTATACATTTGTCAAAACTCCTCAAATTGTATACTTAAAATTGGTGACTTTTATCACATGTAAATAATACCTCAGTAAAGCTGATTTTTAAAAACACTGGAAGGAAAGGCAAAATAAAAATACTCAAACTAAGGATAGTCACAGCTATCATTTATTGAGTTCTTAATGTATGTCAGGTAACATTATCATGTATTTTACATTCATTATCTCAATGAATCCTCTCAATAAGCCATTCAGGGACTTCCCTGGTGTCGCAGTGGTTAAGAATCCGCCTGCCAAGGCAGGGGACACGGGTTTGATCCCTGGGCCGGGAAGAGCCTACATGCCGCAGAGCAACTAAGCAGGTGCTCCACAACTACTGAGCCTGCGCTCTAGAGCCCACAAGCCACAACTACTGAAGCCCGCATGCCACAACTACTGAAGCCCGTGCGCCTAGAGCCCATGCTCTGCAACAAAGAGAAGTCACCGCAATGAGAAGCCCGTGTACCGCAACGAAGAGTAGCCCCCGCTCACCGCAACTAGAGAAAGCCCGCGTGCAGCAACGAAGACCCAATGCAGCCAAAAATAAATAAAATAAAATTTATTTTTAAAAATAAGCCAATTCATTGAATCATCCAACAAAGAGCTACTGAGTACCTATTATATGTGAGGCAATGTTCTAGTGCTGGGAACAGAATAGCAAGGAAAACAAAAATCTCTGTACTCACGCAGTTTATATGCTACTAGAGGAGAGTAATAATTCTACAAGGTGGGTACTATCATTACGTGCATCTGGCAAGTACTTTGTCCAAGAACCCAAAGCTAGTATTAGGAAGAGCTAGGATTCAAACTCTAATTCAGGATTTCACAACCTCAGCATCACTGACAATTTGAGCAGGACAATTCTTCAGTTCGGAGGTTGTCCTGTACGCTGTAGGTGTTCAGCAGCACTCCTGGACTCTACCCAATAGATACCCTGAGTTGTAACAACCAAAAATGTCTCCAGACATTGCCAAATGCCCCCTGGGAGGGAAAATCATCCCTCGTTGAGAACTACTGCGTAATTTCTAAACTGACACAACAGCCCAAGCATTTAAAAACATTTTTCTTCCCATACCTGACACTGGTCCTGAATTCACCTCACCTAAGACTTCATCATTTGTCAGTCTACATCCCAGCTCTACTCTCTATCATTTCAACAGTCACACGACTGCCAAAATTCACCTTCTAAACCTTCAGACCCTAGGTGAAATGTCTGTAGAAACTGCCCTCACTACCAGTACGAAGAATTACTATAAACTCTTTGTGTACATACAAAGTCAATTACAACACCTTATTTTTGTGTCTGTCTTCCCCACTAATGTACGAGCTTTTCCCCAGCAGGGGCCGTATCTCATTCATGTCTATAACCCTAGTACCCAGAACTAGAAAGCATTTGAAGGTTGTTTTTAATTCAACTGTAATTCAAACAAATTACATACATACACACACACACACCACAAATCATACAATAAAGCTTTAATCAACATGAATCCTATTACGACATGAATCCTAAACAAATGGGTCTTGCTCCTAATAGGATCTGAAAGGATTCTCTAACTAATAACCCAAACTTTATTAACAAACATATTGAAGCCTTCAGAATTTTCCAAAACCACATAGAGATCAAGTTTCCTAATCTTAAAATTCCTCTCAGTCTAGTACAGTTTGTCAGGGGCATTAAACAGCATCACATTATTTTGGACCACCAAAGCCCCATCCCACACTACCTCCCTCTTACCACCAATGCACTTGTTAGTTCAGATGCTTTTACTGAGCACCCCCTCAGTACTCAAGGCTCAAAGAAGAACCAAGGAAGGGAAACAAATGTTTAGTGGTGGGGGTGGAGGGAAGACACAAAGAACTGGTAACCGTCGGCCATGTGGTGCTTATTCAAATTATCTCAGTTTTTCTTAAACTGTCTTATAGTTTGGTCCACTAGGAATGTTCTCAAAAGATAACTCAGCCACTAAACTAATGTCTATCAAAAAGAATGACTTAATAGCAACGATCCTAAAATAAAAATCACACTTTTGGCAACTGTTTCCTAAAATGCAATAGGACACACAGTGTAACAGTCAACAACTCTACAGCAGGCCAACTCAAAGGGATATTTAAGGCTACATTCAGCAATTAATTCACCTTGCAGTGTTCACCAGGAAGTTGTATCATTTGATGTTGAGAATTTTATGGCCACAGTATACAACTCATAAAAACAGCTATAAATAATTTCTGGCTACAACTATTACATCTTCTCTCTATAATCCACCTTTAGAGCTTACCTGGCCATTATTTTTTCTATTTTTAGAGCAATCCCAGACCTGCTTTCTGAAGAAAATCTTGGTCTCGTCCACAGGATCTCTTTAGAGATGTATGCTGGCTGTCCATTCAGGTCAAAATGCTGACTCAATCAGGATCTGACCTTAGACATGCGGAATGTGTGCCCTCATTGGTGCCTGATGCTTACCAAAACTTGATTACAGAAATAATATTCATGGAACAAATTATTCATTCAATAATTCTATCAAACGTTCTCTAAGTGCCAGACACCATTCTAGGTGCTGAGGATAAGCAGAGTCCCTACAGCTTACTCATTCCTCCTTATCTCTGAACCAAGCCAAACCATCGGTGAGCAGTATACCTAAATCCAGTTGCTGTGGCTCTTCGGAGGATATTCACTGGTATTACCTAAACCTGGATTGAGAAGCATTATAAGAAGCAATCTTAAAAAACAACAACAACAAAAAACTTCCTACTATATTTGTCATTGGGTTTATTTTCCCCCACAAAACCAAAGTGTCCCCATTATGAAAACCAGTGAGAGAAATTTTTCTCTGAAAGTCAAAAAAAGTGTGCCTCTCTTAAACATGTGTTGGATTTTACAGACACCATGAACCTGCAAGTTGAGCTTTATTTTCTTCTTAGCTTTTGTTCTAGGAAACTCAGAGCCAAATATGGAACCTACCTTTGGTAACTGTCTAGTCTATATAATAACTTTGCCACTGATTTAATTTCATTAGTATTCTCTCATGTTTTTTGCCTTAATATCTTTATTTTTAATCCTTCATACTGTACATATTTTGAAAAGAAGTGGGAAATAAAAGGTATTTAATAGGTGCTTTTTTTTTGCGGTACACGGGCCTCTCACCGTTGTGGCCTCTCCCGTTGCAGAGCACAGGCTCCGGACGCGCAGGATCAGCGGCCATGGCTCACAGGCCCAGCCGCTCCGCGGCATGTGGGATCTTCCCGGACCGGGGCACTAACCCGTGTCCCCTGCATCGGCAGGCGGACTCTCAACCACCACACCACCAGGGAAGCCCTAATAGGTGCTTTTTAACCTAAAATTTACTGTATACTTTCTACGTGCCAGGCACTATACTAAGCATTTTACAACCCTATAATGGTTGAACTATTATTATTTCCGTTATACAGATGAAGAAGCTGGGGCTCAGAGAGGTTTATTAACTTGCATATGATCTCACAACGCGTATCTGACAGAGCTAAGATTCAAATTCAGCTCAAACCATTACACCTAGGTGTATCTACAGGCTATCATAGGAACAAACAAAGCAGAGAAGAGGAAGGTGAAGGAGAGGGTAGAAAGTTTGCATGGAAGATGTGATGTCTGAGGGAAGTCTTAAAGGTGGGGAGCTTGCCAAGGAACGGGGAGAAAGTATTCCAGAGAGAAAGAGAAATCATGTGCAAAAACCCAAACATAAGTTCTGGGAATGGCAAACAGGACATAGAGTTACATTCAGCAATTAGTTCATTGTGAAGCGTTCACCAGTAAGTTAAGTCAATTAATTACTGGACGTTTAGCAGATCCATTATTGAGAATTTGGCCGTTATTGAGTACATGGCCACAGTACTCAACTGTGGCTGGAAAGAAAGATAGAAGTGAAATAAAGGCAGTCTTTTTTTTTTTTTTAATTGAAGTATAGTTGATTTACAATTTTGTGTTAATTTCTGCTATACAGCAAAATGACTCAGTTAAACATACATTTACATTTTTTTATATTCTTTTCCATTATGATTTATCATAATAGAGGGCAGTGTCTTTTTATGATTACACTAAAAAGTCTAAATTATGTTCAATAAACAAGCGGAACCACATAAGGATCTTAAGCTTGAGAATTAGAAGATCAACTTGCACAGTATGTGAATGAATTACAGATTCAAGGTAGGGAACCCAGTCAGGAGGCTATTCCAAGAGTCTGGCAGTGGGGTAATGAAAGTTAAACAAGGGCTATCAAAAAGAAAATATAATGCAAGCCATATATGTAATTTTTACTTTCCCAATAGTTATGTTAGAAAAAGTCAAAATAAAAAAACCTGAAAATAATTTGAGTAATACTTTTATTTAATCCAATATATCTAAAATATTATTTCATGAAATAATTGACATAAAAATTAGTAATGAGAAATTTTCCATGTACTTTTTGTACTAATCTGAAATTTGGTGTGTTTTTTAATACTTAGATATATGCCTCACTTTGGACGTTAAATTTTCATTGGAAAAATTTGATCTGTATTTAGATTTCATAATTTACAGATGAAAAAGCAAATTCACATACCCAAGTTGTTCCAGACATAAACATTTTCCAGTAATTAAATATCGGTTTTAAAATTTAAATTAATTACAATTAACAATATTTATTAAAAATCCAGTTCCTCAGTCATGAGAGCCACATTTTGAGTGTTCCACAGCCATATATGGCTACCACATTGGCCCATACAGGCCTAAAGAGTGACAAAGGAACTTTGGCTGTTTGCACCTTCCACCATCAGCATTTCACATCTACCTACTGTTAAGGTTCACTGTGTATTAACATCAATAACTTAGCAAGAATTAACTATTACAGTGGTCCTATTGGTCACATCCTCACTACTGTAACTTACTTTCTCTAGGCCAATGCCTACATCCATGAAAAAGGAATCTTCGAATGACTACACAGAATTGCTATGTAGTACCTGACACATGGAATGTGCTCAGAAATGCTTGTGGAATGGATGCATGCTCTTCATTACTCAAGGAACAATGCACTTGCTGCAGACTACCTAAGCCCTTTGTTTCTATCTTCCTATAGTTCAACTGCTTATTAGACTCTACGTACAATGAAAACAGTAAAAGCAATAAGAAAACCTGTTTTCGGGACTTCCCTGGTGGCGCAGTGGTTAAGAATCGCCTGCCAATGCAGGGGACACGGGTTGGAGCCTTGTTCCAGGAAGATCCCACATGCAGCAGAGCAACAAAGCCCGTGTGCCACAACTACTGAGCCACCGTGCCACAACTACTGAAACCCGTGCGCCTAGAGCCTGTGCTCCGCAACAAGAGAAGCCACCGCAATGAGAAGCCCGTGCACCGCAACGAAGAGTAGCCCCCGCTTGCCACAACGAGAGAAAGTCTGCACACAGCAATGAAGACCCAATGCAGCCAAAAACTAATTAATTTTAAAAAAAAGAAAACCTATTTTCAATTGTATATTTATTAGAGGCATTATAGTATAATGGTTAAGAGCTTCAGCTCTGGAGTCAGACTGCTGGGATTCAAATCCTGGTTCTATCACTTATGAGATGTGTGATCTTAGATAAATGCTCAGCCTCTCTTTTGCCTCAGTTCTCTCTTGTGTTAAAACAGTGATAACTGTACACAGTTCCTTGGGGTGTTTCAAGGATTACAGAAGATAACACAAATAAGCACTTGCACATGGTACCTGGCACACAGCAGATGTTCAATAAACATTAGCTTTTTAAACAGAGCTGGTGAAGAAGTTGAAATTACGGCTAACATAAAAAACTAGGCCTTCTCAATTATCCACATCTCTTTCCCACATAATCTTAAATACCAAAAAAAAAAAAAAAAGTACAGGCAGTACTTTGAAGTCCTGGAAGACAGAGCTTGCAGATAGTTATATTCATTAAGAAAGGAGCTAAGTAAAAAACTTCATCTACTGACAGTGTATAATTATGCAGTATAGTATAGGTGCAGCCAAGCAAACGGAAAAAAACACGAAGCAAAACTGGGAAGGCATTTTGCCTTACCTGCTTTTCCGTTTTCGAGGTGGTTTCTCCACTGTGCCAGTCAGTCTGTAGACCAAACAAATAAGATGGTAACTAAAAGTAACATATAAGATCACATCTGCGGGCCCTACTGTGCCAGTCAAGAACTCAACGCACCACCCTCGAGCACTACAGGCTGTCTAAGCCCATACCTGTCTGACCTTACAAATGCCTTACGTTCTGTTTCCCCTAAATACCAAGACCAAGCGATCCTGGGACTCACCGTTCCCCTAATGTCTGCTTAGCCAAAACCCTGCTCTGCCTCCTGGTCTCTCACTCCATCCTCACCTCCTATTCGTCACAGCCCAGCTCCCCAAAACCACCCACCGCCACCTACTCATTGTCTGCTTCACCACCCCCGCAAGCCCCTCCGGCTTCCCCTTTCCAGTGCCCACCCCCTCCCGACACGGGCACTGCCCCTCCGAGCCCCGCCCCTCCAGGCCCCGCGCCCCCCGCATTCCACGGCCCCTCCACCGGGCGCGCGCGCCCTGCCCCTCCCGGCCCTGCGCCCCCAGTCTCACCGCTCTGCGCCCCTTCCCTCACACGCCCCTCTCATCCGGTCTGGAGGATGCGACCGCCGCCTAGCCCGCTCCGCCGCCCCTTGGCGCCCCCCGAATTCCCCGCAGCCCGACCGCCCCTCCAGTCTCGGCGCCCCGAATGCTTCACGGCCCCAAGCTGCTGCCCTGGGCCCGCTCCCGCGCCCCATCCCCAACCCCGACCTCCATTCAGCCCCCGCCCCACCTTGGGGCCAGGCGACTCCGCGGCTGCTGGGGCTGCCGGGCTCCTCTGACCATCCGGCTCCTGCTCCGCCGCGGGAGCTGCTCCGGCGGCCGTAGGGCTCGCTCGGGAAGCTGAGGCGGCGGAGGCTGGAGTAGGCGGAGAGGCGGGCGAAGGGCCTCGCGCCTCTGCCAGGCTTGCCGCAGGGCCCGCCTCCTCCGCGCCTCTCCTCAGCTCCCATTGGCTAGAGCCGTAGTGTGGCCGAAAGCCTGGAGGCCGATTGGACACTCGGGCCGTCACATCCCGCCACCTAGAGTTTGGTTGAGACTGCAGGTGGCGGCGGAGGTGCGTTAGAGGCTGCTAACACTGCCGGGGAGATCTAAGCGCCACCGTGCGGTCGAAAGTAAAAACTGCATCTCCGGCGCCAGACACCTGCGGCGGGCAGGTTCTTCTGGCTCTGAGTCCTGCATCCCACACACCTGCTGGCGCCCCTCAACACTGCACCACGCCAGGAGCAACAGCTAAGCGCTGCAATGTCCCAAACTCCTCTGGCAGGTGCGACAGTGAGGTAAGTCTCCAAAATGAGCTTCATTTTGAACCACCTCATATCCGGTCCCTGACTACATCATGCTGAAATGGTTAGAGCTCACAGATAACACTTCACAGAGGATCCGGCAAGAAAACTGTAAGAATCTATCAATATAAAGTGTGGTTTAGATGCTCAATCCTCTGCAGAAGAGATAGCAAGCTTGGGTGCAGGCTTCCAAGAAAGCAAGAGATTTTTAAAATAAATTACCAAGAAAGGAAAATCAACCCTGCAAACAGAATTGATGCCGTAACCAAAAGCAATGTGTTCGGTTCTTAAATGCCTAAACGGAACTGACCCCTGAATATGCTGCTAACTGTCCTGTGATACTGCAGATGCTTGTGACTTCTACTCCAGCTAATCAATTTTAAAATAAATTTCCTTGCATTTTTAGGGTTGTTGACAGACCTAAGCATGCAAGACTACCAGCACATAAGCATTATAAATCAGTTACCTTTTCTCTTCTACTTTAACAAGGCCATCCTTGAAAATAAGACATAACTCAGTAACATATTAACAAAATTCTTCCTCTAAGGTAGAATCCCCTTCAGTCTTTCTGCAATCCTGTGTAGTTTTTGTTTGGTAGATCCTCGGCATATATTTGGAGCTGGGAAGAGGCATAAAACTTTCTCTTAAGCTATTTCTGTTTTATCAGAATACGCTTTTATGCATCAATAATGTGACAGCCTAGAATTATACACACCAAAAGTTTGGGGACAAATCTCTTACTGATCTTCACAAATGGTAAAAATGAGACTACTATAGTTTTTCATAAAGCCGAATTTATTTGGTGTAAAGGGCTGTCCTTTATTCTGAGATGGCTCTTTTTACATCTTTCTATAAAATGATGATGATGGTAAATTGTAATGGGACCTTTAAAATGGCATTGACAAGGAAAAACAAAAAGTTGAACATCTGTTGGCTCCCCAAATTAATATTTTACATAATCCCAAGATAACAGAACCATAAATCCCCTCAATACCAACAAACAATATCCACCCTTATAATCACCAAGCCAGAAAAGAGAGAGAACCTCAGAATCATTTGTCAGAGAAGACTAGGGGAGATGTGGTAGGAGTCCTGGTGGGGAGGATCAACTTACTAGGAGACTAATCTTGAATGTCACTCATTATGTTTCTTAAAATATGAATTAAGGGCTTCCCTGGTGGCGCAGTGGTTGGGAGTCCGCCTGCCGATGCAGGGGACGCGGGTTCGTGCCCCGGTCCGGGAGGGTCCCGCGTGCCGCGGACTGGCTGGGCCCGTGAGCCATGGCTGCTGAGCCTGCGCGTCCGGAGCCTGTGCTCCGCAACGGGAGAGGCCGCAGCAGTGAGAGGCCCGCGAAACGCAAAAAAGAAGAAAAAAATATATATATGAATTAAAATCATCCGCTTGGTTTTCAAGGTCTTTCACAATTGGCCAACGCCTCTCTGATACGTGGTATTGTCAACAGAGCTGCAGCTATTCATTCCTTACGCTTTCCCAAGGAGTACCCTCAAGTTTACCTTCATATCATGTCCAAGTTCTAGTAATCCCCATTTCTGTGCTTTTACTATATGAAATACATGGCCCATCATTCTAGTATACATTTGACACTTCCTCTTTTAAGCCTTCCCCAATTACTCCATCTTACCTCAAACATTTCCTTCTCCAAATTTGTTGTACTTACATAAACCACACTATGTCAGCAATTATATATTGCCTTAGATTATTCTTACTTCCCAACTACACTGAATTTGGGCAAATGATATGTAAGTGGGCCCTCAATAAATGGCAGCTTTGGGCCAGGGACTGGGTATTTTATATGTGCTATTTTTAATCCTGAGATCAACCCTGTATGGCATTCTTATTTTAGACACAGAATTTTAAGATTCAGAAAACCCAACTTGCTCAAGGTCACAAAGCTACAATAACCAATACTGCTTAAGATGTACTATTCTAGGATGCCCTAAAGGGGTTCACATTCCAGCTCTCTTGTGCAACCCTGGGCAAGTTACCTATGATCTCTAAGTGTGTTTTCTTGTCTGAAGAAAAAAAAAAAAAAGGTACTACAGTCATTGAGCCATAGTAGGGGTGACATAAAATAGGGCATGTACAGCATTTAGCTAAGTGTGCTCAATACAGGTTAGCTGCTATTACTGCCTGGCAGAGCTGGGGTTTTTACCTAGATTGATCCCAAAGCCTATATTCTTTCCACTATTCCATTGCCTCCATACATAACCCATTCCCATTTATATAAAAAAGCAAAGTGCTGAGAACAGTGGCTGCCCAGGGACTGAGTGGAATATACTTACACAATAATTATTTTTGTTGACACACGCACACAAAATTCATAAATTTCATGCATTTTTGAATTAAGAAAACATCTGAATGATCCAAACCAGCATAAGCTTACTATCATGAGTAATATGCCTTACAAAAGGCACATATTCACCAAGTGATTAACAAGGAAACAGAAAACTAGTAAGAGGGGAATAGGGTCCTTCTCCGAGCATCTACTGTGTTTGGTTTCATGCTAGAGGACTTTCCAAATGCTTCTTTTTGGTGTTTTACTACTGTATATTTCATCAGCATGACTGCACAGTTTAAATACACAATTGAAAGAGTTGTGATGATCTCATGAAGCTGGGTTCTGGGCACTGGATCCAGGACGTAACAATGAACTGGAACACTGAAGAGTCAAATGCAGAACAAGAAAAGTTTCACTTCTGTTTACTAGTCAAGCAACTAAGTGAAGGAATAAGCATTTTTAAATTTTTAAATTGTGTTATATAAAATGCTAACTTCTTGTTGGGACAGACTGCATTAGATAAATTTTTTTGCCAAACTTCCTATAATCTTTTTATTAATTTACAGAGAGAATATAGCACCTTTCATCCAAAGAACTGAAGGTGCTTTACAAACATTAGCATTTAGAAAACAAGTACATTTAAAAATCTGGATTCTTGCTGTTAAATCTCTTCGACTCCAGATACACAATTTTTTGGAGGCTGATGGAAAGCAATTCTGTTTCTGACAACGGAAGAGGCTCAGAAAGAGTTCGTATTTGCTTTCACAGTACAGGCATTTTCCAAAACCTGGTGCTGGGCTTACAAAGCAAAAACACACAAATCTTAATGCAAAGAACAATATTTCAAACCTTATTTCAAAAGTGAAACACAGGGTTTAAGACATCAAAATCTTCCAACAGTTCTAGACATCCGGACAGATTGATGCAGGTTGCATATTAAAGATGTGCTCTTGATCCAGGCTTTTTAGGATCACACCCAAATGAACGCATTTAGAGTTGTGAGATTTTTCAGGAAAAAGCATTAACCTAGGAAAAGCTAGCCAAGAGCATATCAGGAAAATGAGGAAAGGGGAGTAATTGGCAATTAAAAGTAGACAGTTCTCACTAGAGCCTAGGACATTTTATTAGAAACCAAGTATATCATAGGCAAATAAAAATGGTTATTACCCCCATTAATACAACATAAGGGATTTTACATTCAGCCTAGATACAGGGAATAACAGAGCCTCATGCCTACAAACCTATGACTTGCAAGTATTTTCCACCACATGATTACTCTATATAGTACATAGCCCTTATTTATCAGAGGGATCCAAATATTCCTTTTAGGCTTACAGAGTCCAGTACATTCACTCTCTCTTCCCTTTACATGTCTAATAGTAAAAACTTTTTTTTTCATGCAAAAAGCCATTATTCAGTTGAAGAGAAAAAAATCAGGCAAAACAGAGATGGCAATTAAGGAATGGACAGAATATTATTGGCACATGCCCAACTAGTGACAATCAAATGCAGTACACCATGACTTAAAAATAAAAGTCACATTACACGGGTAACTAAAACAACTACATCAATCTAAGCTAAGGAGTGTCAAATGGGAAGGAAGGGCTGAGGGTTACCAATTTTATTGGTACAACTTAAATGCAGAAGAGAGAAAGCACTTAAATACAATTTATGGTAACAGAAAAGAAAAATACTGCAGAAAGCTGTTCAAAGACCACACCAAGTTGTCTGCATCATTAATTTCCAGTGTTTCACAATTAGTAAAATACATAGCTACATATCCCTGTAAGATAAAAATACCTTTCCCCCTGAATTACACTGGGGTCAGGGCAGTAAAACAAAGCTACTGACCCAACAGTTCAAGTGTGTGCAGCAAATGTCTTAGCCACTTCTTTCTTACAGCTATACAATCAAAAACTACACAAGGAGCTGTGTGGTTGGAGGAAAAAATCAAAACACTATTGTGCTCGCTTAATAAAAGAAAAGCCCTGATGAAAAATTATGTGCCAAGAAGCTTAGACTATAAAGATTTTTATTGCATTTTTAGGTAACCTGGAAGTTCTTATCCTGAAGGGGGACAGTTGGTTTTCAAAACTACCTGAACAGATGCTAAAGTGCTTTATTAATTGGCTGGCTTCACAAAGATTTCCTGGAATGACAAAAATTAATTATAGTAGTAAAGGGATACCAACTATTTCATAAAATGGTTAATTCCAGCATCATTTATGACCACAATCATAAGAGACACTGGAACACCTGTCCTTATTAAGTGGACAGTTGCATATCAAGAACCGATCATCACAACCCTTTGGATATTCAAATTACTTACACAAAGCCGAAACATAGTATCACAGACCTTTACAAAAAAGGACAATTTGGTTTTTTCAACACTTTTAAAAATCTGCTTCAGATTACAGTTCACAAGTACAAGAGTCCTGACTTTTCAACCTTTCCAGTTGCAGTTAAAAAATGAACACTTTCTAAAAGTTAAGGTCAAGTGTTACAGTAAGAATGATTCCTATTGAAAAGTACATATATTTTACTTAATGATACTCATGATAGATTGTAAACTGGATTGATCACATTCTACTCAACTGGTATCAAATGAACACATCAGCATTACAAGTATTAAATGTTTTTCTATTACTAGAGAGGATATAAACCCAAACATTAATATGGCAGTTATTTCTTTAGGCACAGTTTAGTGATTTTTTTTTAAAATATATAGTATGGAATTTCAGTTGAAGTTTTAAACTTAATAACCAAAGGGTCAAGAACTCCGATTAGGAAAAAAGAAAAAAAGAATAACTTTCAGCTAACAATGTACACTGTTTAAAATTTCTAACACTTTAACCTATCTGGGTTTTATTTAAGATTACTTTATTAAAAAATACAAGGAATCTGAAAACAGATCAATACAATTATCTTAATGTACAAAGTCATAAGCTGTAGCAGTTTTTAAACTAAAATTTAAAAACACAACAAGGAGGGCAGCCCTTTAGACCAATTTATTTTATATCCATTTAAAATATCATCCAACAAAGGAAAATGAAGTTTACAGCTGGGACAGGTATACATAACTCGAGGCATTTGCAGTCCATCGTGCCCACTGAATAACAACTTTGCTGCTGAAATTTCTTAAAACTTACCGAACTAAAACAAAAGACTGAATAATACAAAAGGAGGAGTATTTCAGTGTAGTCTGTTCTGTCAATTGGCTTTTTTAAAAAAGGAAACATCCTGTTTCCCATAGACCAGTAAATAAGCAAGAGCTACATGCAGCAGTGTGAGTATTAAGACATTTCTCAAGTCTTCTCAAATGAGTCCAAGGCGGGGATGGGATGGGGGAGAAAACTGATAGAAAAACATTGCTATAGACACCATAACAAACAATAAATTTAGATAATTTAAAATTAAAAAAAAAAAGGCAAGAGGCAGCATTTCAGCAGCAAAGTGCTCAATAAAAAGTATATTGTAGAGGGTAATACACGAAAGTTGGGGTAAGAGGGCAGAAAAATGGGTCAGCAGGATGGGCGAAGGCCTCAAAGGAAATACGGCGTCGTTGTCCTGGGAGGAATAACACGTTCTGAATCTGGAACTGCCCGGAATAACTTTGGTTCTCTTGTATTTACATCTTTGAAGACCATGATCGAAGCAATATTTCCACAACGATAACAGTAATTAGGAGCAGACCATACTGTTACCAGCTTCTCATCAAACATAAATTTATAGCCTTCATGCACTAGCTGGTGTGCTCTGCAGATGAGCTTTAAGTTGTTGATATGAACAAACTGCAATTCAGAAAGGCTTTGTTAAGTATCCAGCACATTTTTTAAAAAATCAACCTACATATATAAGAAAATAAGCATTTAAATAAAGTATAAATCCTATAATTACTAAAGCTCTCATGATTATAGAATCCATTCTACAGTTATCCCCACTAATTTCCATAAGTTATACAGCCACTTTGGCCTGAGTTATAGAAATCATAGCAACATAATTAGTTAGAAGTTTCTGAAAGAAAAGCATTCTGTAAGTGCTATCAGATATAAAACAAAGTTTTTATGGTTTAATAATAAATATATTACTATCAATATCTATCATTTACTGAGGCTTTAGTATGGTTCTTACAAAATTCTGAAAGAGATTTATTATCCTTCTCTTGCAACTTCAGGAACCAGAGGCTCAGACAGGATAAAACTAGCTCTCTGACTTCATTATGCTGGATTTTACTTCACCCTGTGGTGTATGTGTATGTGTAAGTGTGTGTGTATATATATTTTTAACTGAAAGTAGTTAATCTCAAAAATATTGCTTATTCACAATAAATACATGTCAAATCATTATGTTGTATACATAAAACGAATACAATGTTATGTCAATTATATCTCAATTAAAAATATATACACAAAGAAATATATATATTAAAAAGTTGCCTATCTTGCCCTTGTTATCTCATTACTTAATTGCAATGTTTGAAAGAAAAGGAACATTTATTTTACACATAGTACCAATGAATGCTAAAGGAGGTGCTTTTATTACGTGATCTCATTTAACATTAAGGAAAGACATACAGGATAAACTAGACAAGAAATCTGATATCCATAGCCACCACAGTTTGAGTAAACTAGACTAGAAGTTTGGTATATATAGCCACCATAGTTCTTTATGTAGTCCATTAGCAACCAACAAACCACTTTTCTGAAAATGCTGGCTTTACCTCATTTGTGACCTTTGCACCAAAAAGCCAACCTGCTCCTCGGGGACTGATTGCCCAAGTATCCACATCTTCAGGATCTGACCAAACCAGATCACAAAACGCTCCTTTATGAGGAATTTCCTGGTTCCGTTCAATGGTTCGAATTTGATCCAGTGTTTTGATATCAGGAGATAAACCACCATGAACACACAAAATCTGCTCATCTATTAACTAGCAAAAAAGGAAAACAAAGAGTTGAACATATAATAATAAACTCAGTCATATATCTAAATCCATCAGTGAGTGCTAATGATATCAATATAACTGAAATGGCAATTAGATAAAAATATGCCAAGTGTTACTGGCAGGAAAATACTTGAGCTTTTTTTTTAAAAAAGATTTACATAAAACTTACAGCTGCTACTGTGAGCATGTCAAAAACTTTGGTACAGTATCTCCAGGCATTAGCGTTTCCATATTTGGTTTGGCACTCATCTATGAGAGAAACAAAGAGTTCTCATTAATGAAGTTCTGAATCTGCTGATAAAACTAAGGAATACAGGGGAGTTCCCTGGTGGTCCAGTGGTTAGGACTCAGCGCTTTTACTGCCACGGCCCGGGTTCAATCCCTGGTCAGGGAACTAAGATCGTGCAAGCCATGAGGTGCGGCCAAAAAATAAATAAATAAATAAAATAAGTAAAGAATACATCTAATACTGGGACAACAGAAATTTGCTTAAACTAGGATGGCAAGTTATGATACATAGTTAGCCCTAGTAGGTCCTCCATGTAGAACCAGAAGGAGACCAGCGTCTAACTAGTCTAAGAATGTGGTCCTGCTTTTCATTCCAGAAGTGGCTCTAAGAACCAGCTGAAATTATTAGTCAAAATGCTATAATCAAGAAGAGTTGGGCTTCCCTGGTGGCGCAGTCTCCTAGGCAGGAGACACTGGTTCGTGCCCCGGTCCGGGAAGATCCCACATGCCGCAGAGTGGCTGGGCCTGTGAGCCATGGCCGCTGAGCCTGTGCGTCTGGAGCCCGTGCTCCGCAACTGGAGAGGCCATGACAGTGAGAGGCCCGCGTACCACAAAAAAGAAAAAAAAAAGAAGAGCTAAATATTAATTTCACATAACCCAAAGCAAAAGCTTTTGTCTTACTATTAATACCGGGGGGAATTTCCTGGCGGTCCGGAGGTTGGGACTCCATGCTTTCACTGCTGAGGGAGCAGGTTCCATCCCTGGTTGGGGAAGTGGGGCCCCGCAGGTCAAATAAATAAATAAATAAACTTAAAAAAAAAAAAAATACTGGGCAATTCTATCAAACAGAGTAATGTATTTAATGTGACTACCTTATTCTAGCAGGATAATCAAACAAATTAGAAGAGCATGGATAATTCCCATTTCAACATTTTTCAGGCCTAGGTTGCCTCTTCTGAGATTTTCTGCAAATTGTGCAACTACATACTTGAGTTCCATTAAGTACCCCTGTAGTCATCACTAAGGACAAACTGCCAATCAGTTCTTACATATTCTCAGCTGAACATTCTCTCTGCCGTCTACAACAGTTAATAGGGTACATTATCTCTTCTCTCAGTTAATACCATGAAGTTCTGCTCTTTGGCTTCTTCCTTAATTTCGAAAAAAAATGGATGTATCACTAATTGCCCTAAGTACAGCTGAAAATGATACAGGATATAAGACTGTGGGGTATGGTCAATCCTCATAATTTTCTAAATTATATCTCTACGTGAGGCAGGGTCCTTATTGTAAACGTCTCATGAGACAGCTCTAACATTGAGCTCAGTTTACCAGTAGGAATCTTGTGAATTTTTCACCTTAACACATAAGCAAAGCACTTGGTTCATAATAACTGCTAACCATATATTTATCAGTGTGAACTGAGGGCCCAATATAATAGCTATATATAGACATTTTTACTACTTTAAAATCAATGTTAAGTTCCATGATGACTAAAACTGTCTCCCTCCTGAGGAGCAGATGGGCTTCCTCTTATCAAACAAAACCATAGATGAACACTAGAGCACAGCTTGGGATGAAAAAAATTCAATACTAGATGTTGTGTTGTTGTCATTTTCTTCGGTCAAGGCATCTTGATCAAAATGTCCTCCTTCCTCTCCCCCTTTTACCTCTTTTGCCCTACACTGATATGTTGGTCAAATTCTGGGGTGTAATTATATATGTAACATTAATCTTATACAGTTGGAGCCAGTTGCTTTCACTGAGCTAACACCACATAATGTATTATCCAAAATACTGATTATTTTGCAAAAGAATCAAACACTTTTTATTCCAAATGATATTTGGCATTTTGTGAATGAAAATCTGAAGTAACTTCTAGAAAGGAGATAAATATTAGCCATCTAACTTTTCAATTCCTATTAACAGTATATCAACAATAAATTGTCGGGGAGTTCCCTAGTGGCCTAGTGGTTAGGATTTGGGGCTTTCACTGCTGTGGCCCGGGTTCAATCCTTGGTCGGGGAACTAAGATCCCACAAGACACGTGGTGCAGCCAAAAATAAATAAATAAATAGATAACAATACGCTGCCAAATTTCTCAATTTAATGATTGATAATGGCTGACAAAATCAGGAGTAAGAGAGTTCAGCTTATCTTTATAATGACAGAAGATAATTCAAAATATAAAGTCTAAAAACTAAAGGGTTATGAAATTAATATTTTCAAATCTCTCAATATCTTCCTTAATTGTGTTCAAGGAAAATTCTTATTAATAATATCAACAGGGCTTCCCTGGTGGCTCAGTGGTTAAGAATCCATCTGCCAATGCAGGGGACACAGGTTCGAGCCCTGGTCCTGGAGGATCCCACATGCTGCGGAACAACTAAGCCCGGGCGCCACAACTACTGAGCCTGCGCTAGAGCCCGCGAGCCACAACTACTGAAGCCCATGTGCCTAGGGTCTGTGCTCCGCAACAAGAGAAGCCACTGAAATGAGAAGCCCGTGCATGGCAATGAAGAGTAGCCCTCGCTTGCTGCAACTAGAGAAAAGCCCGCGCACAGCAACGAAGACCCAATGCAGCCAAAAATAAATATATATATATATATATATATATAAAATAATAATCTCTATAGTTCTGTTATCTACCTCCTTCAAAGACCTTCCTAACCTCATTCTGAAAAACTTTCAACCATATAAAAATTTTACAGAAGTAGCTATGTTGCTTTTAATGGCTGCATTCTATTTATGACCTGAGGTCCTGGTATTCTCTGGAGAAAGCACACAGATTTACAGTACATCCATCCAGTATAGTACAGTACAGCTATAAACTAACATCAATGAAGTGAAAACACTGATCACAATATTAAAAAACAAGTATGATCCCATTTTAGCTTGGGGTGTGTGTACACACGTATGTATAAACACACACACACATACATATATATAGGATAGGTTCTCAAACTGAGTGTGCAAAACATTCCCTTTCAGCAGATTCTAAGGTCCCACCCCAAAAGTGGCGCCTAGCAATCTACATTTTTAACAAGCATCCCAAATGATTCCAGTGAGATAAACTGAGGACTACACTTTGAGGCACTGATCTAGAAAGACATACACCAAAAAGTTAAAAATGGTTCTCTCAGACTAATAAGCTACAAGGATATACTGTACAGCACAGGGAATACAGCTAATATTTTATAATAACTTTAAAAGGAGTATAATCTGTAAAAATACTGAATCACTATGTTGTACATCTGAAACTAATATAATATTGTAAATCAACTATACTTCAATTAAAAAAAAAAGAATGGTTCTCTCTACATATCAATAGTCAGATTTTCAACTGACTGAGGGAAGAAAAGGAGTTAAAGGTGAGAAAGTGGAAAAAGATTATCTGTATTTTCTAATTTTACTATGAAAAGCACATGTATGACTTGTGTGGCTTTTTTCCCAAAGAGGAAGGTAAATCAATATTCAGAATCAGAGAAATAGAAGGTCTTACCATAAAATCCATACACCTGTGTAATCTGTCTACTCTCATGATTTCCTCGCAAAAGTGTAATACGATCAGGCCATTTAGCCTTTAGTGCAAGAAGGTAAGTGAAGGTCTCCAAACTATAGTAACCTCTGTCTACAAAATCACCCTGTAAAGTAAAAATTTACAGTTACAAACAATACAATAGCAACAATATTTTTTAAAAATTATACCAAAGGGCACAAACTCAAGAGACACAGCCCAAAATAAGAAAAATGAAGAGTTACACATTGAATTATTTGGAAATTGGGTTTTAACAAAAAATTCAAATGGAAATAAATAAGCTGTTCCTACTAAATGTTTGTGCTAGTCTTATGCTACAGGAGCCTACAGGAACCTGCTGTGCAATTCTCTCAAGGATTTTCCCTGCAAAACCACCATTTTTTCAATTCTCTGTTACCTACATTAATAAATGTTTCTAAAAGATCATGTGTGAATCAAAAAACTTTAAATGAATTTCAAAAATCTTTTTAACTGTATCAAAAGAGCTGTCAACTTGAAGAAAATAGTTTTTTTGTAAAAGCAATTACCATAATTATAACAGTATTCTACATTTAGCTTTGTATTTAACAACTGCATAAGAGGATATACTATTTACACTTTCCATTTATGTTTTACTCGGGCCAATATTAGACCAATAGGAAAACAGCTAAAAGATTAGAAAAGTGACCCAGAAATTTTCAGAAGGAAGGAAAATAACAGAAGGACTCAGAAAAAGTTCAACAGTAACATTATATTACAAAAAGAAAGTAAGCAAATATCTACCTTAACAGCAAATGTGTATATGTGTATATTAATCAATCCACAGATTAATAACAGGTGAAAATGAATGCTCAAAAAAAATCTGATAAAATAACAGTAAACTGAAGATTTATGCCTTAAACCTGTGGGCTATTTTACGGCCTAACCATTACTGAGGGCTACAACCCAGTCCTGTGTATACAGCAGTTTACAAAAGCAATTATTCTCAACTAGAGGACACAGCAAAATGTAGAAAAGCATAGAATCACCTTTTCACGTATTTAAATAGTGATTGTCACATGACAACGAAATTATTACATAATTTACATGTAGTAAGTCAGATCCCTTCCATTTAAAATAAGTACTTGACATCACTGGTGTTTACATACCATAAATATGTAGTTTGTGTCAGGAACCTGACCTCCAGTTCTGAATAGTTCACAAAGGTCATAAAACTATAAAAGAAAGGCAATATATGCTGATTACAAATTCCTGTGAAGGAGTAAAATAATAAAACGGAGGCCAAACTGTATAAAGAAGCAGTTAATTAAGAGGACTTCAAATATTTACATTTATACAAAGAAATGAAGTGCAAACTAAACTGCCAAGCACACAGCTCCCAAGCCTTAAAAAAAAAAAAAAAGCACTAAAATGAATCTCAGTTATCACTAAAATCATTCCTAAGTCATTAATGTTATAGGCAACCCCCTTTCAAATTTCTTTCCTACTTCTCCCCATCTATCACTTGAGAATTTGAAATCATTTATCAATTACCTGTCAATAAGCTAACTCAATCACCTTGCCCCACCTTCAGCATCTATCTTAAAGAGACAAAAGATAAGGAAACAAGTGGATAAGAATTTCTTTGGAAGAATGAATTTACATGACACTTCGCAGTGTCGTAAAGAGCAGATCAACCTACCTTCTTACACTCTACTTTGGAAGATGTGTACCCTCAGCTTCTACAGCTGTGGAGAGTCTTCTCAATAATCAGTAGAAAAAGAATAGTATATTTCATCATATTCTACTTGACTAAAAATTTAACTGACAAAAATGTGCGTTTGATAACTTCAGTCAACTCGATTATCCTAATCCTACTTCCTAAAATCACAGTTTTTCTGAAAAAGGATTTTAGATTAAAGGAACTGACTATAATATACCATACCAACTACAACCAATAATTTCCTTCACATCTATCTTTTACACTTGAAAGTAGTATTACTACTTAAATTTCTAACACTTAAAACAGTACAGAAATCTTAGTCATAGTGAACAAAACTGTAATTTAAAGATTAACTACTGAAAGTACTACCCTTTGTAGCAATGTTTCATAAGTCTGAAGAGTTGTCACTTGCTTAAAAAAAAAAAAACTTTAGAAAGTTTAAAATAAAATTTTCCTATCTTCTTAAAATTAGCAAGCAAACAAATGAAACAAATTCAGTCTCAGTCAACTGGTAGACTATTATTTATTCAAAATATATGCTGTCCATTTCTACAAAGTGGAATCCATTCCTTTGAAGGAATATACTTCTCACTTCCCACCGCACAGATATATATATGATGTGTGTATGTATATCATATATATGTATAAATACAATCACATACAATATGAGCAGTAAAAAAATAAGTATATATATATAAATACACTTTCAGTGTATATATATACACATATACATATATGTGTTTGTGTTACTTTGGCCTAGTAACTCCACTTCTGTGACTATATCCTAAAGGCAAAAAAAAAAAAAGTCTGTATAACATAAAGAAAATGCATCATAGCATCATTTCTAATAACAGAAGAAACAACCTTCGTAACTAACATAAGGGAATATTAATAAAGTATGATCTACCAATTCAAAGACCTGGACCTTAGGCAGTCATAAATAATGATTATAATGGAAACTATGTAGCAAAGTGGGAAAATGACTAGGGAAAAGAATGGAACACAAAACTATACCTCTAATATAACTATACAATTTTGTCATGTAAAAATTGAGTATGTACACACTCTAAGTCAGGAAGGAAACATTAAAAAGTTTTATGAAACAATTGCTTCTATAAAAGTGTGGTGAAAGAGTGTCCTTAGACTTTACTACTGATGTCTGTAGAAACACATTCTTGAATAAAAGCTTTGTAAGTTTCCATTTAACTTACATATATTTAATGGATGATCAAAAATTCTGCTTTGGGGACCCATAGTTCCTACTCCATATTGGTAGTTTTTTCCAAAATTCTTTAATATAATAAATATTTACTGAAAACATATGCAGACAATTAACCTTGTCATACATTACTGGAAGCCCATCTCATTATTTCACAAATAATTTCTACCATCTATTGTATGTTTTTCATATCACACACACTCTGTAAATGTTCTCATTTTAAAACAAAACCAATCCCAAGAAGTGGATTTTATTCCATTATTAGAGGCAAGGAAATAGTTGGCTAACTCGGCAGTTTTTAAACTTTCTGGTTTCAGGACCCACTCATAGTCTTAAAAATTACAGGTCCCCAAAAAGCTTTTGTTTATACGTTATATGAATCAGTATTAACCACATTAGAAATTTAAAGTGTAACACATACCTTCATACAGGTATGTGTTACAAAAGGGAAGAGAATTTTAATAACTTTTAGAGATAATGGTGCATATTCTTCTTTTAATACATCAAAACTTGACAATTGGTCTCTTCTCAAACTCTGTTAGATAAGTTGGTCTAACACTTTGAGTGGGTAACACACTGGTTATTTGGAAAATGGAAATGAAATTTCTTTATACATCATCAAAAACTATTTGTTAATTTACTCACCTCATCAGAAAAGTCTTTTAAGTATCAGAAGCTAGTAGCCTCATGGTGGTAAACTCAAATTTTCTAAAATTCCAATATTTCACTTGAAAACTCAAATACTGTCATCAGCAACAAATAACGTCAATTGTTTTCCTTGAAGTGACTGGCTCACTTCGTTCACTTTTGCAAAACAGTTGCCAAATACCTGTAGTTTGTCATTCATTCTCTCAGGTAAAAACAGCGTTCCATTTTAAAAAAGAGGCTATTTCAGCAGGAGATGCAAAGAACTGCACAAGTACTTTTCTTTGGAGCAAACCATTTTTCTTTGATATGCAGTAGATGTGCTTTATGCATACTTCCTATTTCATCACAGGGACTACTCAAAAGATGTATCTACTGAGGGGTCAAGAGTGCCAATTAATATTACTGCTTCATCACGGACATTCTTAAGTGATACTGGCATTTTATTTTACTGTACATGCATGCATACTGGTGAAAAATACAATGACAACCAGCATAGGCTGGTGACACTCCCTTGATTCATGCTGAGGCACCAACAGTTTTACCCTCAGTTGATTTTCTGCCAACTTACAGATGCTCAAGGGTCCACAGGCCATATTTAAAGAACTGAAGAGCTAGCTGAAATGGCTTCTTAAACAGCTGTTATGTACCCAAACAGGACTTAACTTAAACCAAGCTCTGTCTGACACTGAAGTCTACAATCTCCTCACTAGATTATGTTGTTTCAATGCTTCTCAGCAACTGTATGCGTATCAACATTTCTTATGAGTTTATGTATACTCATAAACCAATCCTGCAATTCCAAAACTAGCCCAAGGGGAAGACAACTGTACAAGTTCCAAAAGATACACCTTACATTAGACTAGTCTGCAGACATTTAGAAGCTCCTCAAGTCCCATGTTTTTGATGAGCAATTGTTTTAAAGGGTCAAGTACAAGAGAAACACAGCTCAATTTGGTGGTAGTCTTAAAATAACATGGGCTGGGAGTTCCCTGGGGGCCTAGTGGTTAGGATTCCAGGCTTTCACTGACGTGGCCCAGGTTCAATCCCTGGTCGGGGAAGTGAGATCCCACAAGCCGTGCAGCCAAAAAATAAATAAATAAATAGCATGGGCTACCGGGCACCCAAATGAGTTTCAAATCTCAGCTCTGTCCCTCAGTAGCTGTGCGAATTTGGGTTAATTCCTCAATCTTTCAACTCAGTTTCCTTCTCTACAAAACCCTACCTCATAGGAACCTTAAAAAAAAAAATTGACATGCAATATGTGAAAAAGTACATTATTAATGTCAAAACACAAGATAAATGAAAGTAAGAATTGTACATTTGACTGAAGGTATATATAATCTATCAGTAGAAGTGCAAATTTATTATCTGAATTAATTTTAGCAGTTTGAAGTTGTCTCTAACTTCCTGACCTCTGATTATGACTATAATTCATATTATTGAAAAGTCTTGGGGAATTCCCTGGCAGTTCAATAGTTAGGACTCTGCACTTTCTGGGTTTTTTTTGCGGTACGTGGGCCTCTCACTGTTGTGGCCTCTCCCGTTGCGGAGCGCAGGCTCCGGTCGCGCAGGCTCAACGGCCATGGCCCACAGGCCCAGCTGCTCCGTGGCATGTGGGATCTTCCTGGACCGGGGCATGAACCCGTGTCCCTTGCATCAGCAGGCGGACTCTCAACCACTGCGCCACCAGGGAAGCCCAGGACTCTGCACTTTCACTGCCAAGGGCACGGGTTCGATCCCTGGTCAGGAACTAAGATCCCACAAGCCTCGTGCTGCAGCCAATAAACACAGGTAACCCCTCAATTTTAATATTATAATCAAGGGAAAGCATTACTTGGTTTATTTCAGCTTTTAGAAATATGTTAAGGCACTGCTTATATTAATACCCTTTATGTTAGCAAAATACAAATATTTATTATACTTTTGGAGAGAAGTTCCATGGAAATTAAGAAGAACTCCTAAGGTCTACTTTAGAGAACTAGAATTTTAACAGATTAAATATGACATAGTGGGGGCCTCTATTTAGAAGCTGATAACATACAGATGTCATTTATTATAACCTCACACATCCAGAGAACAGACTGAAAAACCAAAAAGAAAAGAGCTAAGTAGTCAAAATAGAACTTTATGGGACTTCCCTGCTGGTCCAGTGACTAAGAGTCCACCTTCCAGTGCAGGGGACGCAAGTTCGATCCCTGGTCAGGGAACTAAGATCCCACATGCCACGGGGCAACTAAGCCTGCATGCCGCAACTACTGAGCCTGCACGCTCTAGAGCCCTAGTGCCGCAACTAGAGAGAAGCCGGCAACGAAGAGCCTGCACGCCGCAACGGAGACCCAGGGCAGCCAAATTAAAAGAAAAAAAAAATAGAACTGTACTCATGGAGCAGCCCTCAATCACAACCAAGCTACACACATTTCTGCTCCTTTAGGCAGTCATAGTTAAGGTCCTGTAGGAATTCATAAATACTATATTGTTCACAAATATTATGTCTTATAGCCCCAACTCCATTGCATGCACAGAGCAGGCTATGAGTGTTCTGTTCAGCTTTCATTTCCCAGTAAAAAAGAAAAAACTACAAATACACAGTTTTCTAACTAGGCTAAACACTGACAGTAAGAGTCTAAAGATGAGGTGTACCCCACCTGTCAATGCTCTGAAACTCTTAAAAACAAACAAAACCCCAGCAGATGAAAAAATGAACTGTCTTTCTCATCCCATTCTAGCACTGACTTGCTGTAAAATCATGCACCAATAATTTTATCTTTCTGAACTGCTGCTATTCTCATTCCCACTAAGGAAATGATAAATTTTCAATAAATTTCAATAAAATTTTCAATAAAATATGATATTAAGTGAACAGAACAGAAATGAACAGAATGAATAGAAAATTAGTGCCTAACACCAAAGCATCTGCTATCGATCATAATAACTAGGAGCAGCCCACATTTGTATTTTATACCTCCCCCTGTC
Organism: Phocoena phocoena; assembly: GCF_963924675.1. Classification (NCBI taxonomy): domain Eukaryota; kingdom Metazoa; phylum Chordata; class Mammalia; order Artiodactyla; family Phocoenidae; genus Phocoena; species Phocoena phocoena. The sequence goes on from NC_089224.1 coordinate 105,347,863, forward strand.
CACAGAGCAATAATGCTTCTTCACTTTCTAAGTATGATTTCAACAAAGTCCATGAATAATCTGACCACTGCTTTTATTCACTTTAACAGTAACCAGGAATCATTAATGTCACACAGACTGAGGCACCCTAGCCAACCACCAGCATTTTTTTTTTTTAATATTTTGCAGCACAACTGGAAACAGACATGGACAGACAGTACAAAAGCTAAAAATCTCCGCATGAAATTTTACCTGTCCGTGTATGTCTCCACACACTGTTACTGGTGTTGAAACTGGCTGGACATTTGACTCTTCCAAGAGGAGGTCACAAACATAGTCACATAGCCGCTGTAAGAAGAGAAAATAAAATGCAACCTTTTATTACAATATTAAAACTAAAGGCCAAATGCAAAAAAGACAAGAACTAATCCGTGTATTATGCCACAGGAAAGGAAACTATGATGATTCTGGGATTCGATTTCTGTCAGCTTTTACCTTCCTCTCACAATGCCTATTCCAAAATGCAAACTCCCTGGCTATACAGGTAATAGGTTCTAGAAGACAGAGAGCTCTGCAAGGAACTGTAAAATGATGTTTTTCAACAAAAAAATGCAAAAGTCAGTAATTTTAAGAGGAAAAGGTTTTTACCTGCTAATTTTTGTGTGTGTGTGTGGTATGCAGGCCTCTCACCCCTGTGGCCTCTCCCGTTGCGGAGCACAGGCTCCGGACGCGCAGGCCCAGCGGTCATGGCTCACGGGCCCAGCCGCTCCGTGGCATGCAGGATTCCCCCGGACCAGGGCATGAACCCACGTCCCCTGCATCGGCAGGCGGACTCTCAACCACTGCGCCACCAAGGGAAGCCCTTATCTGCTAATTTTTAAAGTACATTGCAAACCACGCACTTACCAAATATGACCCAGCAACTGCATTCTTGGCAATGAAAATTTATGATCACATAAAAACCTGTACACAAAGGTCCACAGAAGCTTAATTCATAAGAGCCAAAAACTAGAAATAAATCAGTTGTCCTTCAACAGTGAACAGTTAAATTATGGTACATTCACACCGTGGAATACTATTCAGCAATAAAAAACGAACTACTGACACATGACAATCTGTATAAATTTCAAGGGATTTATGCTGAGTGGGGAGAAAAAAAAACACCTATCCCAAAAGGTTATATACTGTATGATTCCATTTATATAACATTCTTGAAATTAAAAATTTATAGAAATGGAGACCAGATTAGTGATTGCCAAGGGTCTAGGAGGTAGGGGCAGCAGGAGGGAGATGCGTATGGTTACAAAAAGGACAACATGTGGACTCCTTGGGGTGATGGAACTGTCTGTATCATGAATGTGGTATTAGATACATGAGACTACAGATATAACAATACTGCATAGAACTAAATACACACACAAATGAGTACAAGTAAAACTGGAGAATTATGAACAAGATTGTGGAGTGTATCAATGTGAATATCCTGATTGTGGTATTTGTTCCACAAGACATTACTACCACAGAAAACTGGGTAAAGGGTACATGGGATCACTTGGTATTATCTCTTACAATTGCATATAAATCTACAATTATCTCAAAATAGAAAGGTTAACAAAATTAATCGCAAAATGTAAATTTAAGAGTCACTCTACCTTTTAAAAAGAACTCTAGGGGAACTTCCCTGGTGGCGCAGTGGTTAACAATCCTCCTGCCAATACAGCAGATACGGGTTCGAGCCCTGGTACGGGAAGATCCCACATGCCGTGCAGCAACTAAGCCCACGCACCACAACTACTGAGCCTGCACTCTAGAGCCCGCATGCCACAACTGCTGAAGCCCACGCTCCTAGAGCCTGTGCTCCGCAACGAGAAGCCACTGCAATGAGAAGCCCATGCACCGCAACAAAGAGTAGTCCCTGCTCACCACAACTAGAGAAAGCCCGCGCACAGCAACAAAGACTGAACGCGGCCAAAAATAAATATAAATAAAGAATCTGCCTGCCAACGCAGGGGACACGGCTTCAAGCCCTGGTCCGGGAAGATCCCACGTGCCGCGGAGCAACTAAGCCCATGCATCACAACTACTGAGCCTCTGCTCTAGAGCCCACAAGCCACAACTACCGAAGCCCACGCGCCTAGAGCCCGTGCTCCACAACAAAGAGAAGCCACTGCAATGAGAAGTCCACGCACCGCAACAAAGAGTAGCCCCCGCTCGCCGCAACTAGAGAAAGCCTGCATGCAGCAACAAAGACCCAACACAGCCAAAAATTAATTAAGGAATTAATTTTTAAAAAAAGAACTCTAGGGACTTCCCTGGTGGTCCAGTGGGTAAGACTCCATGCTTCCAATGCAGGGGGCCCAGGTGTGATCCCTGGTCAGGGAACTAGATCCCACATGCATGCTACAACCAAGAGTTTGCATGCCACAACTAAGAGTTCACATGCCACAACTAAGAGTTCACATGCCACAACTAAGAAGTCCACATGCCGCAACTAAAGAAGTCTGCATGCCGCAACGAAGATCCAGCGTGCTGCAACTGAGACCTGGCACAGCCAAAATAAATATTAAAAAAAAAAAAAAAAAAAAAGAACTGGGGGGGAATCTTCCTTCCATCTGAGACCAGTTAATACTACAGTCAGAGGCCCTACTAGATTTTATGAAGATCTGCCAAGAAAGGACAAGTTAAACTACACAAGCATAATGAAATGATTTTAAACATTAATTAAGGAATCTAAATGCTACAATTTACTTAAATATATGAGAGACACACTTTAACAGTTATAGCGGGCTTCCCTGGTGGCGCAGTGGTTGAGAGTCCGCCTGCCGATGCAGGGGACGTGGGTTCGTGCCCCGTTCCGGGAAGATCCCTCATGCCGCGGAGCGGCTGGGCCCGTGAGCCATGGCCGCTGAGCCTGCGCGTCCGGAGCCTGTGCTCCGCAACGGGAGAGGCCACAACAGTGAGAGGCCCGCGTACCGCAAACAAACAAACAAACAAACAAACAAAAACAGTTATAGCTACAACACTTTACACAGAAGGCAAGCATAGGAGAGAACTCACAATGGGAGGGGGGAGGATGAGCAAGAAAAAAGTCCCCCCCCCAAAAAATGAGGGGAAATCAAGCTGTTTAAAACATTTTCAAAATAAAAAGGTTTGCTCTTATTCGTAGGATAAGTTCCTGATCTTCAAATAGCACCTCAAAGGCAAGATCATCCTTTTGGCCTGGAGTCCTTCTGGCCCTGAGTAGGGAGCTCCTTCTGTGCTGAATTTCCTACAACCCTCAGATGCTTCAATAAACAATCCTTGGTCCAGATATATAATTCATCCATTATTTGTAAAAGGAACAGATACTGGTGAGTGAAACAATGTTTCTGAACTCAGAGCCTTAAGTTTATCATGAAAGATGGTCTCTAAGGTTCCTTCAGTTCTACTTTGCATTTGTTTAAAAAAAACAAAAACAAAAAACCTCAGCTTTTTCCTTCCTATGTAGGGAAAAACTCAGTTCTTCCCTACTTTGTGCTTCTTTCCTATGTGTCTCCCTTACTAGTCACACAGAACACTCAGTTTTGACACTCCTGGTCACCAAGGTTTTTTCTCCCTACAATATGCAATTCTCTGCAACACCAGCGGGGTATCCTACGATTTAACTCAATTCTGACATTATCTACCAGAGATAGTGTCAGATCCCACAGGTTAAGGGCTCAGTCCCACAACACTGCCCCCCCGCCCACAACTCCCCTGCCAATATACACACACACTTCAGACACCAGTTGCAAGCCCAGGTTATCACCTGTGCTTCTAACCAACCGGGTATAGATCAGAGGTTCCAAAGACCTCCTCCTTAGGTTTGAATAATTTGCTAGAGCAGCTCACAGAACTCAGGGAAACACTTGCATTTACCAGTTTACTAAAGGATGTGATAAAGGATACAGATGACATCCACATTTAAGAGATATGTCGGGCAAGGTATGGGGAAAGGATGGAAACCACTGATCTTTTTACTATCACCATAGTTTTGCCTTTTCTAGAATGTCATATAGTTGGAATCATACATATGTTGTCTTTTCAGGTTGGCTTCTTTCACGTAGCAATACGCATTTAAGCTTCCTTCATGTCTCTCCATGGTTTGATAGCTCATTTCTTTTTAGTACTGAATAATATTCCATTATCTCAATGTACCAGTTTATTTAACCATTTGTCTACTGAAGGACATCTTGGTTGCTTTCAAATTTTGGCAATTATGAATAATGCTGCCATAAACATCTGTGTATAGGTTTTACAGTGGATGTTAAGTTTTCAACTCATTTGGATAAATACCATGACTGCTACATCATATGGTAAGGGTGTTTAGTTTGGTAAGAAACTGCTAAATGATCTTCCAAAGTGACTGTACTAGTCTGCATCCCCATCAACAATGAGTGAGAGTTTCCGTTGCTCTACAGTTTTGCCAATGTTTGGTGCTGTCAGTGTTTTGGATTCTGGCCATTCTAATAGGTGTGTAGTGGTACTGCCTTGTTGTTGTTTTTGTTTTGTTTTGTTTTTGGCCGTACCACACGGACTGTGGGATCTCAGTTCCCTGACCAAGGACTGAACCTGGGCCCTCAGCAGTGAAAGCAAGAGTCCTAACCACTGGACCGCTGGGGAATTCCCACCTTGTTTTAATTTGCATCTCCCTAATGACATATGATATGGAGCACCTCTTCATAGGCTTATTTGTCATCTATATATCTTCTTTGCTGAGGTATCTGTTCAAGTCTTTGGCCCCTTTTTTTTTTTTTGGCTGCGTTGGGTCTTCGTTGCTGTGCATGGGCTTTCTCTAGTTGCGGTGAGTGGGGGCTACTCTTTGTTGCGGTGTGCAGGCTTCTCACTGCAGTGGCTTCTCTTGTTGCAGAGCATGGGCTCTAGGCATGCAGGCTTCAGTAGTTGCAGCACATGGGCCCAGTAGTTGTGGCACGCGGGCTCTAGAGCGCAGGCTCAGTAGTTGTGGCACACAGGCTTAGCTGCTCTGCGGCATGTGGGATCTTCCCGGACCAGAGCTCGAACCTGTGTCTCATACATTGGCAGGCGGATTCTTAACCACTGAGCCACCAGGGAAGCCCCTTTGGCCCATTTTTAATAGGGTTGTTTGTTTTCCTAGTGCTGAGTTTTAAGAGTGTTTTGTTTATTCTGGATAAAAGTCCCTTATCAGACATGTCTTTCACAAATATTTTCTCCCAGTCCGTGGCTTGCCTTCTCATTCTCTTGAAAGCATCTTTTGCAGGGCAACGTTTTTGTTTGTTTTTTTAATTTTCTTTTTTTTGGCTGCGCGGCTTGTGGGATTTTAGTTCCCTGACCAGGGATCAAACCTGGGCCCTCAGCAGTGACAGCATGAAATCCTAACCACTGGACCACCAGGGAATTCCCATGCAGAGCAAAGTTTTTAATTTTAATAAGCCCAGTGTTTCTCAATTATTTTTTTATGAGTAGTAGATTGTTTTGATTTGTCTGGGTTTTGTTTGGGGGATGGGGAACCAGGAATTTGTGGGGCTTTTTTAACAACTTCATTGAGATATAATTCACACATCGTAAAATTCACCCCTTTAATGTATAAAATTCAATGGTTTTCAGCATGCTCACTGTTGGGCAACCATCACCATAATCAATTTTAGAACATTCTCATCACCCCAAAAAGAAACTGTATACTCATTGGCACTCATCTCCCACCTCCCACAACCCCACCCCACAGCCCTAGGCAATCACTAGTCTGCTGTGTCTATGGATTTGTTCATTCTGGACATCTAGAAATGGGGCCTTTTGTGACTGGCTTCTTTCACTTAACATATGTTTTTAAAGTTCATCCACATTGTAACATACATGATTTGTTTGTTCTTCTTTATAGTTGAATAATATTCCATTGTATGTATTTACCACATTTTGCTTATCCATTCATCAGTTCCTGGACATTTGGGTTCTTTCCACTATTTGGCTGTAAGAATTTGATTTTGACACACTAAGTCTGCAATGCCTATCAGACTTCAAAGTGCCTAAGATGTGCTGTAAACAGCTGACCCAGTGAGTCCTGAATTCAAGGAAAAGGATGCAGGCTAGAGAGACCAATTTGGAGATTGTCAGGAAATATATATTTCAAGTCATGAGACTAGAAGAGACAACTAAAGTGGCTGCTTACAAATAGGGAAAAGGATAAGTTACAAAAAGGAGTCTTAATACTTCACACAGAAGTTAGGGACAGAAGGAGGAACCAGCAAAAGGGACTGCTTGATGAGGTACAAAGGAAACCATGAGAGTGTAGTATTGTAGAAGTCCGGTGAAGAAAATGTTTCAAAAGAGGAGTAATCAGCTATGTTCAATACTGATGGAAGGGGCTTCCCTGGCGGCACAGTGGTAAAGAATCCGCCTGCCAATGCAGGGGACATGGGTTCGAGCCCTGGTCCGGGGAGATCCCACATGCTGTGGAGCAACTAAGCCCGTGCGGCACATCTACTGAGCCTGCACTCTAGAGCCCGTGAGCCACAACTACTGAACCCGCGTACCACAACTACTGAAGCCCGTGCTCCTAGAGCCCATGCTCCACAACAAGAGAAGCCACCACAATGAGAAGCCTGCGCATCTCAACGAAGAGTAGCCCCCTCTCGCCACAGCTAGAGAAAGCCATCGACAGCCCAACACAGCCAAAAATAAATAAATAAAATAAACAAAATTTTAAAAAAAGAAAATACTGATGGAAGGTCAAATTTTGGAGGAATAGAGTAGGGCCCAGAGAGAATATTCCTTTACTCCTAAATCAACAAGTACCAATTGCAGGATATCTTACACAAGTAACACAATGGCACAGTTCAGAGGTTAAGAGCACAGTCTCTGAAGTCAAAGAGATCACAGAACAATATCACCTCAATTTCTTACTACCTATTACTTAGCTTACTGTCTGTTACTTAGCTGTGTAACCCTGCTAAGTTACTTCATCTCTCTGTGCCTCACTTTCCTCATCCACAAAATAGAAATACCAACCTGGGGGACTTCCCTCGTGGTCCAGAAGTTAAGAATCTGCCTTCTAATGCAGGGGACGCGGGTTTGATCCCTGGTCGGGGACCTAAGATCCCACATACCTCAGGGCAACTAAGCCCATGCGGCGAAACTACTGAGCCTGCCTGCACACCACATCGAAGAGCCGGAGCGCCACAACAAAAGATCCCACATGCCTCAATGAAGATCCCATGTACCACAACTAAGATCCAACGCAGTAAAATGAAAAAATAATAAAATAAAATAAGCTAGGAGGATATACATCAAACCCAAAACAGCAGTTGCCAGAGATGTCAACCAAAACGCATTCCACTTTCATCTTTGTTTATTTATTTTACTTTTTAAAAAAGCATGAAGGGGCTTCCCTGGTGGCTCAGTGGTGAAGAATCCGCCTGCCAATGCAGGGGACACGGGTTCGAGCCCTGGTCCGGGAGGATCCCACATGCCGTAGAGCAACTAAGCCCGTGCACCACAACTGCTGAGCCTGCACTCTGGAGTCTGCGAGCCCCACTGCTGAGCCTGCGTGCCACAGCCGCTGGGGCCTGTGTGCCTGGAGCCTGTGCTCTGCAACAAGCGCTGCAATGCGAAGCCCATGCACCACGGCAAGGAGTGGCCCCTGCTCGCCACAGCTGGAGAGAGCCCGTGTGCAGCAATGAAGACCCAACACAGCCAAAAATAAATAAATAAACAAATAAATTTATTTTAAAAAAAATATATATATATATTGAGTTGGCCAAAAAGTTCCGTAACACCTTATGGGAAAACCCGAAGGAACTTTTTAGCCAACTCAATATATGACTCAATTTATTTGAAATGCCTGGAATAGGCAAATCCATGAAGATATAAAATAGATTAATGGTTGCTTAGGGCTGGACTTTGAGGTAAGGGGTAATGGGGAGTTTCTGTTAATGGGTATAGTTTCTCTTTGGGATGATAAAAATGTTCTAACATTGATTATGGCAATGGTTGCACAACTCTGTAAATATATTAAAACCCACTGGGAAAAAAACCCCACTGAATTATACACTTTAAAAATTAATTTTATGATATGTGAATTATATCTCATAAAACTGTTATTTTTAAATTAAAAATATATATTACTTCTTTAAAAATAATAATTACCACGTTGACCATAACCACTCAAATCTACTCCTTGTGGATAGAGGTAGCTGTCCTCCCAATCAATTTCAAAAGATCAGTGTTGTACAACATCCTCTTTCTATTATAATCCATTAGACCTGTGATATATAATTTATTATTTGTATAGTAATTAGCTCCCAAAGTTTACAATTACTGTTTGCATTTTTTTTTCACCCTAACTCACTTCCATCTAGCTTAAGGGTAGTTCCAAAGAACAAATATGCCATGATTGGCCTGTATTTTTTTATAGTCTTTCATTACCACCTCCCTTCTCAGTCAGCCAGAAAAAAGAGCACTACTTTTTTTAGGTTAGCCTCATAGAGCAACAATTTATACTTTTAAATGTACTTTCTGAAACTATACAATTTTTAAAATAAAACAATATAGTGATTTTTTTTTTTTTTTTTTTTTTTTTTGGCAGTATGCAGGCCTCTCACTGTTGTGGCCTCTTCCGTTGCGGAGCACAGGCTCCGGACGTGCAGGCTCAGCGGCCATGGCTCACGGGCCCAGCCACTCTGTGGCATGTGGGATCTTCCCGGACTGGGGCACGAGCCCGTGTCCCCTGCATCGGCAGGCAGACTCTCAACCACTGCGCCACCAGGGAAGCCCTATAGTGATGTTTTAAAGTACCTATCTCAGGACCTTACCCACCTTTCTTAGGTATAATGCCTTGCTCAATTAATATTTGCGATTTTTTTCAGGTACACTCACCAAACCTCCTCAAAGAGAATTCCACCAAGGTATCTGCAGAAGTGCTTTGCTGTAATTTGTCCAGGAGTGGGCAGAGTTTTCTGTTTGTTGCCAGGAGGCCTGCTTGTTCTCAGGCACTTGTCCCACCCACACTCTTTCAGATTGCACATCTTTTAAGAACAGGCCTAACTTCCATCAGTGAAGGTCAGAGCCCATACCTAATATATTCTCTGACATAAGCGTATAATGTTGATCTCTCCTCTTGCCCACTCTTGTAAATTTGGGGGCTCCATCAAATTTGGTGTACACCCCTTTAAAGATCAATTATTAGTATGTTACCCAAACAAACCAACCTACTATAAACTCCACCACGAATTAAGCCAGACTGTCCTCTAGAGAGGGCTGAACTCACCCTGCGTTACACTGCACTCCATTCCCAATTGCTTTTTCCCAAATTGCACTTTAATGTCATACTATCAACCTGTAGTAAAGGACATTATAGGAAACAGTCCTCTACAGAGCTTGTCATTGCGTGGACTATAAACAAGGTGCACAGGATGCTGTGATTAAATAGTTGCCTTCAAGGAGGACTGGGGGAGGAATGTCTCTTTGTTTCTTCCATCAAGGATAGATGTGATTTCCCTGAGAAGCTTATTTTTATCATCTTACAGACTCTGTAAGTTTTTTTTAATTGATCAGTTTACATCTTTCTGTAGGCTCCTAGAAAGCTTAAGGCCTAATCTCAAAGAAGTAACCCAGTCATCATAGCTTTTCTTTTATATGTACTATTCTTATTTTTCCTATTGGCTTCATTTTGGTTTCCTATCTTTATTTTCTTTTTGTCTCATTTTTCTTACTTATTCTGAATATAATTTATCTTGCTATATTGAATGCTTCTTTGTAAACCACTCTATATACTTTTTAGAACAAAGTGAGTTATCATTTAACATTCTGAAACTAATCACAGCACAGATTCGTGAGGGACTCTATCGTTCCCATTTTGAATGCTGCAGAATTTGCACCCACATATGACTGGCTCTCCTGGTCCATAATGCCTCCTGAACTGCAAGTCACTTATGGTGACTGGCCCAAACCCCCCGGGGCTGATCTGAAAGTAACAGGAGACCATTAGCTAAAGAACATCACTGTGAAACCCTACCAAAAGCCAGTGAGTGCCTAGCGAACCATGTAAACTACTTAAGCAACATCTTCAACCCGAGGCCAGGCACGCTAACTTGAGTAAAGTTAACAGCTGCCTCCTATAACTGCCACTTCTGCAGTCCCAACAGAGGACTTAGAGCACTAAGCCTCTAAGCCAAAGCCACTGCCTCTCATCACTCCAGTTCAGCAGCAGCTTACAAATTCATGTCAAGAGCACATAAAAATAAGAAGTCTATGAAATCTCAGCACAAACTCTACATATGTCAGCCAACTACACACACACTGGCCTCTCAGAGCTCAGTCTTGCCATGGGAGAGGCTCTTCCAAAGCCCTTCACAGCTTTTTTTTGCAGCTTGATTTGTAGGAAGCATGGTTTGTTTCTCTTTCTGCCCCAAAGCAGTCACTGAGGCAAGATTCTCAGTCTTATCCCAAATTTAGGGCAAACTACACCCATTTCTCCCCACGGTGCCTAATTAATTCGTAATCCTTGAAAAAGTAGAGGTTCATGGACCCATTCTTAGGAGACCCTATTTCCCTTCTCTACGTTTTCCTCAAGATACTTGTTTACAGATCCACTCTATTCTCTGCTCCTGTCTCCCTGTTCTCTCTTGCCCCTCAAATACACTGGGTTTTGAATTTCTGTAATTCTTCGTTTAGCTGATCTTGTTATTGGAAACATACTATTTCCTTTATTTACTTTTACATACTGGTATTTACAAAATCTCTTCTTAAGAAATAAAAATCTATCTAAGATTATATTCTACACAGCCTTTGAATAGTCTCTACTATAACACAAATCACTGGGAATGAAGAGTGGGAGCGGGAATCCAAGATGACAATGATATTCACACGCTAACAATCCAGAAGGAAATATCTGTACCTTCAGTAAAAACCAGAGTTCCTGAGCCCTGGCACTACCGACAACTCTCTGTTGTGGGGGCTGCTGTCCTGTGCACTGTATGATGTCCAGGAACATCTGGCCTTTACACCCCCTAGATAACTGCGAAAATCTACAAGTGTCTCCAGACATCGCCAAATATCCGCTCGGGGGCAAAATCACCCCCAGCTGAGAACCACTGGTCTAGACCTTTCTCCTGAGTTTAACACTATTAGAACAGTGTCTGGAGCACATTTGGTAATCAATAGATATTTGTTACCCAACAGATCTGTTTATCCAACAGTTTTCTGAATGTTTCTGCCTCAGTCTCTTGACTTGGCAGCATCTCAAATTCAGTCTGGCCCAAACCAAACTCCCTTGTATGCCTTAATCTAGTTATTAGTATTTACTAAGTAATCCATGCCAGAAACTAAGAGATTACACTAAACTCTTCTCTCTCTCTCTCAAACCTAGACATAATCTGTCAACAGGTCCTATTATACCATCTTCATTTCCTTTTAAACACCACAACCACTTGTTACTGGCTTACTTCAAAAGCTTTCATGTCACCTGGTCTATTGCTCCTATGACATTTTTGTCCCATTCCAATCCAAGGTCCATAATGCTGCTAGAAAATTCCTAAAACCTGTCACTGTCCCCCTTAAAAACCTCTCAAGGACACTCCTCTATGATAGTGTTTCCCAAACTCCATTCAGATATCATCTTTATGATTTTGTCATATTCCTACTACATACAACAGTGTATCTCTCTAATAGTTTCCTTTGAATCTACTTTTCAGTTAGCCATATTTTTTAAAATATCACCAAGCATGATTTATTTGTTTTTCCCTAAAATATAAAAACATTTCAAAGTGTTTATACATGAACCATCTCAAAGATAAAAATTCAAGTTTATCAGCCTCATCTTCCATGATTTGGTCTCTGCCTGTCTTCTCTGCACCACCTCAAGCCATACCAAACTACTTCAAGTTGACCAGCCATCTTCTTTTAGATTAAGCTATACCATTGCACATGGTATTTCTTCTGCTTCATGTTCTTTCCTTCCTGTCTTGTCTACCTGAAAAAACTCTGCTCATCCTCTCATTGTTCCTCCTTTGTGAAACCATCTGTGGCTCCAGAGTTAGATGCTGCTTCTTCTATGTTCTCCGATATGCTGGACAGCTCTCTATTTTAGCACCTACCAAACTACGCAATGATCATTTGTTTACCTCTCTATCTCCCCTACTATATTGAGAGCCCCTCAAAGACAGAGAGAAGTGCCAAATTCTATCTCTAGCATCCACAGGGAATAGTACTTGACACAGGAGACAGTTAAAGAAATGTCTGTTGTAAAGCAGTATGGTTTAATTCAACACACCTTAACTGAGTGTCTATCACATACAAGGCAGTGTTCTAAGACTGTGGAGAATACAAAAATAAACAAGATACGATCCTGGCCCTTCAAGAAGCTTGCAGTCTAATGGTGGAGACAGGTGTATTTACTATCATACAAGACAGAACAATACAAGTGGTAGTAAAATGGAACAAAAAGTGCTATGGGGCAAAGGTTAGTATAGAACAGAAAGAATGGAAAATATTTTGGCCTTGCCAAACATCCTGCAGGATCTTAGTTCCCGGACCAGATATTGAACGTGGGCCATGGCAGCAAAAGCACCGAGTCCTAACCACTGGACCACCAGGGAATTCCAGAATGGAAATTTTAAATAGCAAATAAATTCAGGTACATACTCTGCTGACTCACTGTGGCAAAAATCACTTAAACCTTATCAAGTCCTGATATTTGCTCTGCCTATCACAGTGATAGAGTGGACATGAAGGTACTCTGAAAACTGTAAGTAGCTGTGTAAATTCTAACCATTACTAATAATTCTGACTACGGAATCCAGGAGCCCTGTATGGAGAAAGTGACATCTGAGCTAGAGCTAAAAAGGGCATGGAGGGGAATTCCCTGGTGGTCCAGTGGTTAGGACTCTGCGCTTTCACTGCTGTGGGCCCAGGGTTCGATCCCTGGTAGGGGAACTAAGATTCCACAAGCCATTTGGCGCGGCCAAAAAATAAATAAATAAATAAATAAAATTAAAAGGGGCATGAAGGGTATTGTATAGAGGAAACATAAGTGGTAGATATGGACGTGAACCCTGGAGCCAGACTGCCTAGGTCTGAATGCAGCTCCTTCACTTACCTACTAGCTATATGCCTTTGAAAAGTTACTTAATCTGCCTGTGCTTGAGATACCTGTCTGTAATACGGGGCAAATGTTTGTACCCAACTCACACAGTATTAAATGATTTAATATTTGTGCTATATAAGTATTAAGTAGGTAAAAGAAAGAGACTAAGCAGAAGCAAAGAAGCAGGGAAGTACAAGGCACACCGTCAGAAGAAAGCACTCTAATGTACTCAGAATGGAAGGTAAAAAGAAAGGTGATTAAGTGGAAGACATACTTAGAAAAGTATGCTATTTGCCATCCTAAAAGGCTATTAACTGTATCAGAAAGAGCTCTGCACAAAGAGGCTTTCCAACTTAATTCATTGATTAGCTGGACATCCTCAGGCAGATCATAAACTCTACAAAGCTCAGTTCCCCCTCAGTAAAGTGAGAAGAATACAGAACTAGGCAAACTCTGATTCTCTCTCAGCTCTGAAATTCTAGAAAAGGGTCTGGGAGTCATTAGAAGTGTGCACTGTCCCATAGGAAACCTACTACCACATGTAGCTATTGAGCACCTGAAATGTGGCTGATCCAAACTGGGATGTATTGTAAATGTAAAACATATACCACATTTTGTAGACTTAATACAAAAAAAAGACAAGGTATTATGTTAGTAATTTTATATTAATTGCATGTTGAAATTGGGTTAAATAAAATATTACTAAGATTGATTTCACCTTTTTTGGGGGGGTTTTTTTTGGTTTTTTTGTGGTACGTGGGCCTCTCACTGTTGTGGCCTCTCCCGTTGCGGAGCACAGGCTCCGGCACCTGTTTCTTTTTACTTTAAAAAATTTAACAATTTGAGGCTCACATTTCTGAGCATTTTCTATTGGACAGCACTGCTACAGACTACTTTCAGAAGATCCAAGAGACTGTGATTCTGTAGCCAAAAAGACAAAATGTCAAGCATTATCAGAAAGGGTCTCAGAAAGATTATCAATGAAAACACTGAAAAAACTATTCTAGCCCTATAGAAAGCCACAGTCTGTCCCTAACTGCTGTACTGTGTTCATTTTTCCTTGAAATACCTAAAGAAAGATAATATACAAAACCAAACAACTCAGGTAAACAGAATGATCAGTAAGACAGGCAATAAGGTGAGTGACAAGACTAACAGGCTTCAAATCTAGAAGGCTCAAGACTACCATATATGAGAATCTATAAAATCAGATAGAGGCTGAATAAGGAGGTACAAAAGGCTCTTCACCAAGTCTTAGAAAAAAGCAAGAGAGAATTCTCTGAAGCTTTATGGAGGCATTTCAAACAGAGGTACAATTTTGCAGAGCAGTGGCCTTATACGAAAAACAGAGATGGCTCAGTGGCCTTATGTGAAAAACAGAGATGGTTCAGACTAAACATAAAAGTGAGTTCCAAAAAAGATTACAGCGACTATCAATCCATAAAAGTGGTTACTTCTCCCTGTGTTGCATATCTGAGGTAGACACTAGTATTCTCCCAACCCCTACCATGGAAACTGTCTTCAGTTCTTCAGTAAAAAAAAAAAAAAAAAACTGAACACCAACTCAGTGTGCAACTTCTTTACTTACATGGGACCTTTAAGAACTGTCGAAGAGATCAGACAATCTCCAAGTTATAGAACCTCTCCCATGACAAAATACCTAAGTGTAAGTATTCAGTAAACCTGTCTTTCATCATTCATTCTTACATTTGGTCAGATATGGAATCTGTGGTTTCTAAGATCCTCTCTAAAATTTTTTTAGTGGATGAGAATCACACGAACTCTTTTTTAAGAAATGTTATGCTTTGGTCCACTCACCTTCATATATCACCCTTATTCCTTCAAAACAGTTATGTACATTTGACCCAGGACTAGTGATTTGACCATTTCCAATTTAGATATAGAGAAATCATGATTAGATCTAGAACATCCTATGCATTTATTATTTTATTTAGTATTTCCAACTTCCAATTTAAAACAGGTAAATTTCGGCCTATTTTTCTACCAGAACAAATCTTTTCCGTAATGATCATTAAGTGGCCCCAATGATTTTTCCTCCTTTGATAGAATATTTTATTTTGGCTTTAAAGCCTCAGAAAAAGTGCTCCTGGAATACTTTCTTGGCCTGCCTAATTTTAGTTTGCACTTCATGCCAAGAGGGAGAAACAGAATTAAATTTCTTTAAATACACCAGAGATGCAGCACAAGAAAATTAATCTGATAAAAACATTTCCAGGGCTTCCCTGGTGGCGCAGTGGTTGAGAGTCCGCCGGCCGATGCAGGGGACACGGGTTCATGCCCCGGTCCGGGAAGATCCCACATGCCGCGGAGCGGCTGCGCCCGTGAGCCATGGCCGCTGAGCTTGCGCGTCCAGAGCCTGTGCTCAGCAACGGGATAGGCCACAACAGTGAGAGGCCCGCGTACCGAAAAAAATAAAATAAAAAAAACATTTCCAAGACAAAGAAGAAAAGCCTCCACTTATATAGAAAAATTCAGAATTTTTTTTTTCTAGTGGTTGGTCCGGGGGGTGCGGGGGAAATTTACTAGGAAACAGATACACACTAAGCACAGTCCAATTGTGTTGCAAAGGGAGATGAAATGGTTTAATAACTATATTCTCTTAGGTTAGGAAGGAAATCTGATGTTTATCAAATTAAGAGGTCTAAAGAAAATCCAACTGATTTGTCTTTCAAATCATTTCAATATCCAATATCGAGATACATTTCATAATAAGCAATATTTTACTCATTATAAACACAAAGCTTAAAACTGCCTTACATATCCTAAAGAACAGAAAGTTCCACATCAATTCACTGACATGCAAAAACCAACTTTAGTTTTCCAATGAACTGGGTCACAATGTCGCGTTTTTTTAAGGAAAAATCCTTGTTTCCTAAAAAGCCATATAGCAGAAAGAAGCTACAAAACTATCGTCACAAGAGCATGAAAGCTACATTTCTACTAATACTGGCTTTGTCCCCATTTTAATTAAATTATCCTGTTAAAAAGGGGAAAATGGACAAGAATGACTCCCCTATCAAACAGCACATATAATTAACATACAAGTTAGTTACATTCACAACAGCTCCTGTGGTCTTAAACATTTTGCACACTGTTGACTGATGTTAAATATCAACTCCCTGTACCAAGAGATGGCAAAAGAAAAAACCAGTAATATCTTCCTTAAGAGAAAAAAACTCACGGACAAAAATAAATTACTTTAAACCCACAGCTTAAAGAATAAAAAGAACTCAAAATTATCAACAGTTTACCCACTTACCACACAGCAAATCAAAGTTAATTGAACAAGAACAGGCACTACCACCAACCTCTAAACACTGCTAGTCACCTAAGCACTGGTTTTAACAAACGCATAGAAACACTTGTCAAAAAAGCAGTATCCTAAAGACTTACATTCCTTTATTCTTACATTCATTTCTTTACCCAAACATAGGTTTACTGGTGCTAGGACTCTGCAGTACAAAGAACGACTCATTTCCTTTGGATAACCAAAACAATGAAATCTTGAGCTAAGAAGAGATTGGGGCAGGGGGTGGGGGGGAGCGGGGACAACTTAAAGGACAGAAACGTATTGGTGTTTATTGAGAGCCTGTTACTTTATCCACTTAAAACGGCTCAAAGACGTGCTCGAAAACGGGTTCATATTGGAAGGAGCAGAAGAAAACCAACACTCCTAAAAAGCAACTGGGAGAAGTGCTCGAACAGAAGGACGACTTGACGTTCTCTCACCCTACCAGGTTGCTCGGGCCCCCGCCTGCCCCTTCCCATGCCCATCCCCATTCCTCAGGCACCTAAACCCACTGGGGCCGCGTTCCGGGAGCACGCTGCATCCCCTGTCAGACGCCGGCCTCCCCGCGCTCCTGTCACCGCCACTGGGGGGGATGACCGCTGCCACTGCCCGCGGGGGCTCGCCTCAGACTCCGAGACCCGGGGTCCGTGTGGGGGGAGAGGAGTCTTGTAAGCAAAGCCGTGAAGGCTCGAGCTCCGGGGCAGCCCCAAGGCCAGGACGGGCAACCCTGGCGCAGAGGCCGCGACATTCCTTGGGATCCCCGCCGAGGGAATCGGGATGGCATTCGGGGGACTCGGGCTGCCCCCGCTCCCCGCGTGACGCCAAGTCGGAACGAGTCGCCTCGCGCCGCGTTAGGCCCTCCACCGTGACGGGACAGGACACTGCCGGGGGTCCCGCGGAGAGAGGAAGGGCGGGCCGCCGGGAGTCCCGCTGCCGGAAGGGGGGGAGCCCCGAAAGCAGCGCTCCCGCCCCGGCCAGTCTCACCTTCAGGTCGTTCTCCGGCAGGTATTTGCACAGCCGCGCTATCTCAACATACTTGTCCAAGTCCAGGGGCGCCATTTTAGAAATAACAAGCCCCGACGGCAGCAGCGGCGTCCGCGGCTGTGCTAGCGGCGGCAGCGGCGGAGGCCGAAGCCGGAACCCTCCCTACGTCACGTCCGGCCCGTGAGACGCGTCTACGCAGCGGCGTAAAGCTTGACCCGATTTTCCCCAATGCTTCGGCACGCCCCACGCTCTCTCCCACGGAACACAGGCAGTCAGGCCCCCAGAGCTCCCTGGGTCCAGGGAGCTGAAACTGCTGAGACCCGTAGTTGTTTACCGTGGGGTGTGCTGGGATTTGTAGTTTTCTGTAGTGGCCAGCTACTCTTCTTTTCCTCCCCTTCCCTTCCTCTAGACTTCCACCTCTGCGGACCCAGCGAGGCTTTTCCGATGCAAAATGGCAAAGTAGGTGACACTAGCCATTCCCTGGTTTCTCACTCCGACCCTTGTGAGCATTCTCTCACCAGAATATCTTCACTTAAAAATTGGGTAAGCCTGGGGACTTCCCTGGCGGTCCAGTGGTTAAGACTATGCGCTTCCACTGCAGAGGGCACGGGTTCCTCCCTGGTCAGGGAACTAAGATCCCTCATGCTGCACGGTAGAGCCAAAAAAAAAAGTTGAGTAGGCCTGGCCGTATAGTAACCTGTTTGCACCTTTCCAAGGCCTTAATAGAAACCTTGCCTAAACCCTTGGCAGAGATGTCAGGCTACCAACTTTCCAGCCTGGAAAGAAAGGAAACAAATATTAAAGCTCTTCTTAGGCCAGGCACTATACAAATGCTGTTTTTCTGTCTAATCCTCATAACGATTGATAGCAAAGGAAGGCTCAGAGAGGTTGAGTAACTTGCCCAGATCTCACAGGGTATAGGCGGGGGAGCCAAGACTGGAATAGGTCTGGGTGGCTTAAGTCTACTTCAGTGCGTGTGCCATAAGGGCAGAGAGATTTTTTGTTGTACCAAGAACAGGACCTGGTACTTAGTACACTTTCAACATTCCTTCACTCAACAGCTATTAATTGAACACTTAACTATATGCCAGGTACAGTTGTAGGTGCTTAGGGTATTCTGCAAACAAAATAGAAGAAGATCCCTATCCTCAACCTGTAGCTATATTCCAGTAAAGGAGACAGAACATAAACCATTAAACAATAATATAGTAAATAACTGCAGAGTATATGAGAAAGTGGTGGGCTTCTCTGGTGGAACAGTGGTTAAGAATCCGCCTGCCATGGGCTTCCCTGGTGGCGCAGTGTTTGAGAGTCCGCCTGCCGATGCAGGGGACACGGGTTCGTGCCCCGGTCCGGGAAGATCTCACATGCTGTGGAGTGGCTGGGCCCGTGAGCCATGGCTGCTGAGCCTGCGTGTCCGAAGCCTGTGCTCCGCAACGGGAGAGGCCACAACAGTGAGAGGCCCGCATGCCGCAAAAACAAACAAAACAAAACAAAAAAGAATCCGCCTGCCAATGCAGGGGACACGGGTTCGAGCCCTGGTCTGGGAAGATTCCACATGCTGCGGAGCAACTAAGTCCGTGCGCCATAATACTGAACCTGTGCTCTAGAGCCTGCGAGCCACAACTACTGAAGCCCGCACACCTAGAGCCTGTGCTCCGCAACAAGAGAAGCCACTGCAATGAGAAGCCCGTGCACCGCAACGAAGAGTAGCCCCCACTCGCCACAGCTAGAGAAAGCCTGTGCACAGCAGAGAAGACCCAATGCAGCCAAAAATAAATAAATAAATTTTAAAAAAAGAAAGTGGTAAGTGCTAGGGGAAAAAAAAAACAGAGCAAGGGAGATTTAGTGATGCATGTTTAGGAATCAACAAGGAGGTGGGGGAGTTAGCCACGCAGTTACTTGAGACATTATAGAGAGGAGCTGATGCAGAGACCCTAAGATAAAAGCATGTCTAGAATCTTTGGGAAATGGCAAGATTAGTGTGGTTGGATCAAGGTGAGAGGAGTAGGAGAGGAGATGAGAGAAAAGAACACTGATTTTTACTTTCGATGTAATGAGGAATTATTGCCGAGTCCTGAGCAGAGAAGTAACATGATCTAACTCATTTTAAAAGGGTTGCTCTGAGCCGCATAGCACAGGTAGATCAGCTCGGTGCTTTGTGACCGCCTGGAGGGGTGGGATAGGGAGGGTGGGAGGGAGGAGAAGCAAGTGGGAAGAGATATGGGAACATATGTATATATATAACTGATTCATTTTGTTGTGAAGCTGAAGCTAACATACCATTGTAAAGCAATTATACTCCAATAAAGATGTTAAAAAAAATAATAAATAAAAGGGTTGCTCTGGCTGCTGTGTAAGACTGTAGGAGGCAATGATTGCAGCTGAAAGACCGGTTAGGAGACGGTTATATAGTCCAATAGTAGCAGGTGCTCAATAAATATTTGTTGTTCAAGTGACCCTGGACTGGATCCTCTGGCCCTAAAGTGTATTTTGACAACATGTGGCGAAACTTTATTGAGGTCTCTGTGTGATGTTCTTTGTATTATAACTGTTCTGTAAGTATGAAATTGTTTCAAAGTAAAATTAATTTTTAACAGTCTGTTGCAGAATGGTGCCCACAAGCATAGATTTCTTCATTTATTCAACAAATACCTATGATGTGAATGAGACAGATATGATCCCTGCCCTACGGCACTTACAATCTGATAACAAACATGTAAATAAGGAAAGAATTAATTACAAAGTATGATTAATGGCAAAAAAGGGGAAAAAAGGGAAAGAAGGAGTGCTGTAAGAAAAATGGGGTAGAATAGGCCTACTTTAGGTTGGCAACATAGTGGAGGTAAAGTGTGCAGACTCTAGCACCAAATGGCTAGAGTTCAAGCCCAGGCTCTACTACTCCCTGTGTGACTTTGGCAAAGTTATGTATCCTTTCTGTGCTCCAGTTTTCTCAGTTCCAATGTGGCGATAATAACAGTGCTTGCCTCATATGGAGATGATAAGAATACTTACCTTCTAGGCTTGTACTGAGGTTAAATAGAGTTAATATATGGAAAGGGTTTAAAACAATGTCGTGTACAGTGAGTGCATTGTGTTAGCTCTGAATATTGGGTGGGCAAAAAAGGCCTTTTTGAAGAGGTAAGATTTAAGACTTTAGGGGGAAAAAAAGTATAGGGATAATATGCTTAGAGTTTTTTGGAGGGAAAAAAACCCCAAATGAGGGAAAGATGCTATTGTTGTTTGATTTTTTTCTTTGTTACAATCCTCTGAAAAACTGACAATTCATTTTTCATCTTTGAACCTTAGTAACTGGGAATTAATCCTATTCAAATATCATCTCAGAATTGGGAAGGGAGACAAATAGGGAGATGGATATGAACGTTCTTTACAAACAATAAAGTGCTTGAAAGGAAGGTGTCACCAGCATCATTGCTTCCCTTGCTGATAAGTCAGTGAACAGGTAGGTAATGAAGACAATCCCCTTCCAGTGAAAATAGGGGGCAGTCCTCACATTACCAAACTGTCTGGCAGTAAGAAGGTCCCTCCTGCAGACCCACCTCATTCAGTGAACCTCACTCTTGACATTCCCAGTTGGGTGAGTTCTTAGAAAAGATGATAGACACATTGGGTGGTGTGTTACAGAGACAGTGTACAGAGCTTGCTGACTGCAATATGTTCTTAGTCTTCCTTGCACGAAACAGGAGACCTGGGTTCCTGTTCTCCCATTTATGTGGGTTAGTCATTTTAACTTCTCTGGGCCTCAATTTCCAATTTAAAAATACATCTCCAAAGTTCTTTCCAGCACTTCCTGAAAAGTGATTTCTAGTCTAAAAGCATAGATCCCACAATGAAAATTAGTTGCTATTTTGCCCACAAACCTCTTCCAATTTTTCTTGTTTATGTGCAACTCCAGCATGGCACCTTGAAATGGATTTAGCCTAAAGACACAGGGGGTGAGAGGGCATTCTGCATCTGTGAGCAGAAATCTCCATCTAGATGCACATGGACATATGGCAGAGCCAACCTGGCCTTAGTTTTCTTTCCTGAAAGAGAGCAGGAAACTCCTCTTTGGCAAACAGTCAGTGGAGATTTTTCCATTAACATGGAAACTCACAAAGACTCCAGGTCTTTGGAATAGGATATGTGAACAATAAAAAGAGCTACAGACTGCAAATTCCATCTTGTCAATAAATTTTTGTTATGGTTTCAAGTAGCGAAAAGATTTACCAAGTTCACCTTTCAGCTGTACTATCAAATCCTCTCAACTGCTCCCTCTCTGAGGTAGGTAAATACTATTCCCATTCTAGAGATGAAGAACCTAGAGCTCAGAGAGGGTGAACTTGCCAAATGTCAAGGTAGATGGTTAGTGCGGGACCCTGGATGTGAACCCAAGTATGTCTGTCTGCTTCCCACTCTGCTAACATAGCTCTGTGCAGCAGGCACTCCTGTGATTTCCTTCCTTAGCTGGTTCCTCCAATTCCTAGGATAGAACAACTCAGCCCTCCTGATTGTGGGGTTCTCTGAAACATAGACATAAGTGAGCCAGCTCTCCATTTTCAGGAAAGCCACAGGGAACCTATGGTTATGAAGGAGACCACAGTAATGTAGATGAATACATCTCACTCACGACTGGTGTCTAGAGTTCATTTACACCTAGGAATAGCATTACATTTTACATACAACCAGCTCTGCGCCAGTCACTGGGCACTAAGCAGTTTATATACATTAGCTCATGTATTCCCCACCATAACCTTGTGACAGAAGTCTTATTAGCTCCATTTTACAGACCGGTGACACTGGGGCCCAGAGAAAAGTATCTTCCGCAAAAATAGATATTACCTTGATGAACTTTTTATTCCTTGCACTTTTTACAAGCGTACCTTGTTATTTGTTTTTCTGTTTAATCTCTCTCTAGTTTGTAAACTCCAGGAGGCCAGGGGTCAGGTTTGCCTGGTTCGGCATAGTGCCTGCTATAGTTACAAACGCGAATTATGGAATAAGTCAGCTCTTCAGGGCGCCAAAGCTTGAACTGGCCTAAAGACTGCACAGGGGGACTTCCCTGGTGGTCCAGTGGTAAAGAATCCACCATACAATGCAGGGGACGCAGGTTTGATCCCTGGTCAGGGAACTAAGATCCTACATGCCGCGGGGCAGCTAAGCCTGTGTGCCACAACTACTGAGCCCGTGTGCCACAAACTACAGAGCCCATGCACCCTGGAGCCTGCGCACCACAACTAGTGAGAAAAAACCCGCAGGCCACAACTAGAGAGAAGCCCACGGGCCACAACTAAGATCCTCCGTGCCACAACTAAGACCCGACACATACCCAAATAAATTAATTAAAAAAAAAAAGACTACGTAGGGAAATTTCACACCTAGGAAAGCACGCTCAACTCTCCCTTTCAGAAACCATTCTAACAACCGCTGGAACTGAAAATATCCTAGCTCCTTTAAAATAGCCCAAGGGATTTGGGTCACCTAACTGGATGCCCAACCCCTGGCATTTCGCTTGTAAGTCGTCTCCAAGTAGCTCTGGCTTACTTACTCAGCCAGGGAGGTAGGGCCCCGGGACGACCCGGCCAGTTTAGTTCTGGAGAAACACACAGCTGGGTCGAACCCAGGCCGCTAGGACCCCTCCCGTCTCCTTTCCAAGGGCGCGCCCTGGGGACCCGGCCCTGGGAGTGAAGAGCGGTTGGCCGGGGCGCTCTTCCGGGGTCTGAAGGAGGGGCGAAGATCCAAGAACCGCCCCTATTGGGGCGGAGCCACGGCCCCAGGACTGGCGTAAGCCGCTTCAGGTAATGCGGTCCGGAGGTGGGGGGGCTCCGGGACCCTGGTTTGAAGCGTTCCTGGGCGGGGTGGGGCGGGGGCGCCGCATCCTTTAAGGGAGTGGAGTTGGGCTGGGTGGAAAGCACTCGGGAGACCTCCTCTGGCTCCGGCCTAGCCACACTGACGGAAAGGAATCGGCCTGTTCTCTCCTGACCCTGTCTCCTATCCCCTAGCGCTGCCAAGCCGGGATGGGACTGGGGGATGGACCTGGCAGGGGCGGCTGCTGGAAGTCCCGGTCCAGGTGAAGTTAACCCCACTGAGCTTTAGGCTTTGGGGACAGCAGTTAGTGACTTAGGCTGAAGATTGGATTTATCCATTCACCTCCCAGAAACCTCATCCATTTTCTTTCTTCATTCACTCATCCCTCACTTCTGCTCTATGCCGGGCCTCTTGGTTGGTTCTCTGAATGAATCTGAGAGGCCCAGCTCGCTTGGAATTTAGTCTAGTGGAATTTATTCTAGAATCTAGAGAGTTTTAAATAGATGATTACATTCAGGGTGATCCCTGCAATGACGATAGCTTAATAGATACCTTCAGGTAGAGAATAAAGTAACTTGAGGATGTAAGTGGAAAGCAACAAATCAGGGAAGGTTTCACTAAGGAGGGGACATTTGAACTGGGCTTTGGAGGTTGACTAGGAGTTTTCTAGTTGACCAGAAGGGAAGGGACATTTCAGGTAAGGGAAGCAGCACAGGATGCAAGTTATGAAAGGGCCTGGCATTTTAGGGGAATAAATATAGTAAGAACAGTTCAATATAGCAAGAAATTGTAGAGGTGAGTTCCTGAAAAGAAGGTTGAGACCAGAAGGCTTTGAATGTCATGCTGAGGCCAGGATTTATCCTAGAGTTCAGTATTTCTTGGCCTTTTAAAATGTTTTCTTTTGATAAACATAAATACCTTATGACCTCTGAAAATTATTTTGATATATACCCCCCACGGACACAGAAAACTTTAGGCAAAAAACAAAAAAACTCTGTAATGGGATTATGAAAGTTGTGTCATAGTTGCCTCCCAAATATAAGTTTATATCAAAAGGTTGGTAATGCTTATTCAAATTAATCAGGCCCTAGAAATTGGTACATCAACAGGAAAATTTTTAAAGAGGCAAGTAACCTGATTTTCTGTGTTTTTTTATGTAGAAGATAATTGTAAATGTCTAAAAAGTACCTTTCTTTCTTAGGCATAGGACACCATGAAGCAGCTGCCAGTCTTGGAGCCTGGAGACAAGCCCAGGAAAGCAACATGGTCTGTAAGGAAGGATTCAAACAAAGAAACACATGAGTTATTTTTTCATTTATAAGTACTTTACTAACAAATTTGATCCTCTATGAAAAAAGGGTAGAGTTGAAACTGTCTGCGGTTTCTGGTAATTAGACTCAAACTGTCTGAGAAGGTCTTCAGAGGAAAGGTAGTGGGGCAATAATTATCACAGAGCAGATGTTGATTTTATTAAAATCCATTTGCCAGGAAGAGTAGGGCACTGACCATCTGGCATCCTCAGCTCCAACACTGTGTCTTCCCCCAAGCTCTAACTCATTTGTAAGACTTTCAGGGAATTGGATTTGGATTAAACTGGCTTCACTATTTCTTGAGCGCTTGTTCAACCAACCCTTCGTTCAGCAACTAACACTGGCCTGACAGGGCCAGCCGCTGTGTAGGTGCTGCAGGTACAAAGGTGAATAGTCTCAGTGTAGCGAGGGAACAGTGACCGGTGCTGAAGCAGGACGCACAGAGGGCTGTAGAGAGGAGGCAATGCTTCTGCAGGACCTTGGAGGAGAGCCCCTGATCTGGCTTCCATGCGTCCACTCTTGCTCTCTACACATCATAAATCTGATCATGGCATTCCCTGGTTTAAAACCTTTTGTGCCTCTCCATTGGTCTTAGGATAAAAACCAGAGTCCTTAAAATGGCCCACTGGGCCCTGCGTGATCTGTCCCTGCCTGTCTTTCCAACCTCAAGTCCCGTTACTCAGCCTTCGTTCTCTTTCTCTTCCTTTAATGTGGCTTGCACTGTCCCACTCAGGAACTGTATGTGCTGGTCCCTCTACCTGGATCATCCTTTCCCCCCATCTTTTGTCCCTCTCTTTGCCCAGCTAACTTCTACTCATACTTCAGATCTCAGTTCAAATGGGGCTCCTTCAGGAAGACTTCTTTGACCACCTCTGTCCCCACCTACCTCTCCTTACAGGGTAGGGTCCCCCTGTGATATGTTCTCATACTATATATCCTGTATATATCCTGTACTCCTTTATAACACAACTGAAATGAAATGGATATTTGGAAATTATCTGTTTAGTGTTTTTCATCCCAACTAGTCTGTCAGGGCTGTAAAGGCAGGGACTTCTTTTGTCCTATTCACCATGTAGCTGGATGGCTGTGTGCTCTTGAATAAGTCATTTAACCTTTCTAAGCCACAGGTCCTCAGTTGTCAACCTCAGATGATGATAATAGTACTGTCCCCAGAGGGGTTTTGTGCAAGTTAAGTGAATCCAGGGTTGTGGCGAAGTTAGCAGCATGCATGGTATGTGGTTAGTAGTCATTCAGGTGACAATGTGGAATGTGTGAATCTGGACATCAGAAGAGAGATCTGGAAAAGAAATAGAGATTTGAAAGTCACTGATGAACATGTACGGTAGATGGGTGGTAATTGAAGCCATCAGTACATATAAAATAATTGATCAGGCAAGCAAACGTAGACTGAGAAGAGAACTCATGAGGATTGGGAGAAAGCTGGAGGGAAAGGAGTCAGAGAAGGAAACAGAAAGTGCAGCCAGACAGGTGGATAGAGAACCAAATGGAATGGGTGTGGGGAAGCCAGGTCAGGAAAAAGGTATGAGAAGGAGGGAAGAGCCAAGAGTACCAAATGCCAGAGAGGTCAGATAAGACTGGGCCTGAAAAACAGCTGCAGAGCTTTCTTTTCCAACCAGAAAGCTTGAAGAAGTGTGCTTTCTCAGTCAGCATTCAGAATAACTTTACAGAACAGAATGAATGGATCCTGTATTTGATTTTTCAAAGTCCTAGTTTTGTCTTCCATCAGGTCGAGCTTTATGAGTAATCTGGAAAAGCTCTTAAGAATCAGTGAAAAAAAAAAAAAATCAGTGAATGGGGCTTCCCTGGTGGCGCAGTGGTTAAGAATCCGCCTGCCAATGCAGGGGACATGGGTTTGAGCCCTCGTCCAGGAAGATCCCACATGCCGCGGAGCAACTAAGCCCGTGCGCCACAACTACTGAGCCTGCGCAAGCCACAACTCCTGAAGCCCAGGCTCCTAGAGCCTGTGCTCTGCAACAAGAGAAGCCACTGCAACGAAGAGTAGCCCCCGCTCACTGCAACCAGAGAAAGCCCGCGTACAGCAACAAAGACCCAGTGCAGCCAAAAATAAATTAAAAAAAAAAAAAAAGAATCAGTGAATGACAGAGACTATTACATGGCAGAGGGAAGCATCACTGGCTAGTCACAAGAGCTTTGGGGCTGTTCTCATGTGATTACACATAAAGCTCTAGCCATCGTTAACTGAGTCCTTCCTGCCATGTTACAAGATTGCATCTCATTCTTCACGGGTGAGAACTATTGCTGTCTTCATTTTACAAATGAGGAAACTAAGGTTCAGAAAGGTAAAGTGACTTCCAAAAGAGCACACATCAAGAAAGCACTTGAACTGGGACTTGAACTAGGTCTGTCTGAATTTGCAAATCATGTTCATAACTACCATCCTGTGCCAGGACACACCATTGGACATTTCTGGGTATCAGTTTCCCCGTCTACCAAATGGGGACAATTACTAGCCCAGGGCATCCCCACTAAGTTAATGTAAGATGAAAGTAGTGACAAAATTGAAAAGTCAAAGGTTATGTGCAAAGGGAAGGTACTGTTCATTAATTAGGAAAATGCTGCTTTGCTGGACATGATCTAAAATGACTGTGTATGTATAAGACCCTTCATTCTGGTGACTGTTCCATGAGGAATGCAAAGAACATACTGCTGCATTTATTCTCTGCTCAGGCCTCCTGAATATACCCTCCCTTTGGCAGGTACACCTTGACCCCGGTTGGAGACAGCCCCTGTGCTCGGGTTGGCCATAGCTGCTCATATTTACCCCCTGTTGGTGATGCCGAGAGAGGGAAGGTCTTCATTGTTGGGGGAGCAGATCCAAACAGGAGCTTCTCAGATGTGCACACCATAGATCTGGGTAAGACCAACAGCTGTGGGGAATTCCCTGGCGGTCCAGTGGTTGGGACTCTGCACTTCTACTGCAGTTTGATCCCTGGTCGAGGAACTGGAATCCTGCATGCCACTCGGCGTGGCCAGAAAAAAAAAGACCAGCAGCTGCGGAGCACATGCCCTATATGGCCAGAGAGCAGGGCTTTGTGCTGCCAGCCATGACCATTCCTAAGACTATCAGTTCAGACCAGACAGTAGGGTTTTTCTCTGAGAAAATGAATGTCACTGAGAGGTCCCTAAGGTCTCAATAGACTCCAGGAATATATCCACCCAACCAAGACCTCCTTGATTTGGGGGAAAGAGTCCATATGGAGCCCTGGATAACCAGCCATTCATTCATCAACTATTTCTCTGGGAGGCATTGATGCCTCTACCTCTTCTATCCACATAGCCAATTAATCACCAAATCCTAAATATCTCTTATTTTCATCCATGTCTGTCCATTTGCACTGCTACTACTGTAGGCGAAGCATCATTATCTTTCAGTTAGACTGTTACAACAGCCTCCTCACTGGTCTGCCTGCTTCCAGGTTTACCTCCTGTACACTGCATTTTCCATACTTAGCTGAGTATTTTCTAAAATATAAATCTGATCATGTCACTCCCCAATTTCAGGCTATCCCCAACTTCATTTCTTAGCTCCCCCAAACCCACACTTGCTCCACTGAATATCCTTCAGTTCCTTGAACTCTTTTGGTCTCCAACCCTTTGCATATACAGTAAATGCCCTATATAAGAATGAGTTCTTTTCCAAGAGCTCACTCATAAGTCCAGTTTGTTCTTTTTTTTCCTTAATTTTTAATTTTTGGCTGAGTTGGGTTTTTTCATTGGTGCGCGTGGGCTGCATGTGGGCTTTCTCTAGTTGCGGCGAGCAGGGGCTGCTCTTCATTGCAGTGCACGGGCTTCTCACTGCGGTGGCTTCTCTTGTTGTGGAGTGCGGGCTCTAGGTGCACGGGCTTCAGCAGTTGTGGCTCGTGGACTCTAGAGCACAGGCTCAGTAGTTGTGGTGCACGGGTTCAGTTGCTTCACGGCATGTGGGATCCTCCTGGACCAGGGCTCGAACCCATGTCCCCTGAATTGGCAGGCGGATTCCTAACCACTCTGCCACCAGGGAAGCCAATCCAATTTGTTCTTAAGTCCAAGAAAGTTAGCCTAGGTACCCAACTTTTACAGATAACGCCAGACATGTGAACAAACTTATGTGATTTGGACATGCGAATGCACGTTTACATCTTTGAAAGTTTGCAACTCAAAGGTTCGTATGTAGGGGACTTACCGTATTGTTCCCTCTGCTTGGAAGGCTCTTCCTTTTGCTTATCATCTGGCTACTATTCATCTGTCAGATCCCAGTTAAATGACACTTTCATCAGGAACCTTGCCCTGATACATCTGCCACTAGTTTAGGACTAGTTTAGGCACTGCCACTGTAAAGGAGAGACTCTTCTGTTTTCCTTCTCTATTCCCATGCCTCCTCTCAACACTAGTCTTCCGTACTTCCCTTCTGACTGACAGATGTGTGGGGATTTTCCCCCACACCAAATAATTCTGCAGCACCAGCTGGACGTCCTACAACTCAGTCCAGTTCTGCCTGGAATTAGCATCCGATTCCACAGATGAAGGGCTCAGTCCACGAGACTCTCCCTGCTCCCCTTCAGGTGCCAATCACAAGTCCACCTGTGCTTCTGACCAACCAACTATAAATGGAAGGTTCCCATGTCACCTGCCTCAGGTTCCATTAATTTGCTAGAGAGGCTCACAGAGTTCAGGAAAATAGCCAATAGAAGAGGTGCATAGGGCAAAGCATGTGGGAAGAGGCACTTCGTGCCCTGTCCAGGTGCCCCACCTTTGCAATACCTCCATGAGTTCACCAGCCTGGAAGCTCTTGCAACCCCTCCTTTTTTTATGGAGGGATAATTGAGTAAGTTATGACCATTGGTGGCTCTCTCCTCCCCCCGGAGTTGGGGGTAGGGGGCATCGTCTGGGGCTGAAAAGTTCTAACCCTGTAATGTAATGGTTAGTTCCCCTGGCAACCAGCTCCCATCCTTAGGGGCTTTCCAAAAGTCACCTCATTAACATAAACTCAGGTGTGGTTGACAGGGGATTTGTTATCAATAATAAAAGACACCTTTATCAGCCTTATCACTTAGATCGTCACAGGGATTTTCAGAGCTCTGTGCCTGGAACAGATGAAGACCAAATATGTATTTCTTAATGTAAATCACAATGACACAACCACTCTCTGTGTTTCCATAGTATCCTGTACGTTCCCATCTTTATCCCCCTTCACAGCCCTTTTCACATGTGATTGTTTGTTGTCTGTCTTTTATATTGCTTCTCATTGTATCCCCAGCCATTACCACAGGGCCTGGCACAGAGTAGGTGCTTTATAAGTATTTGGATGAATGAATGAGTGACTACTATGTACCACACAATGGGAGAAGAAAATTCGTGTTTTGTTACATGTTTTGTTAGGTCTGTGTGTAACGTTGCTGTCTACTGTTTTTTTTTTTAATAAATTTATTTATTTTATTTTATTTATTTTTGGGTGTGTTGGGTCTTCGTTGCTGCGTGTGGGCTTTCTCTAGTTGTGGTGAGCGGGGGCTACTCTTCGTTGCGTGCATGGGCTTCTCATTGCGGTGGCTTCTCTTGTTGCGGAGCACGGGCTCCAGGTGCGCAGGCTCAGTAGTTGTGGCTGGCGGGCTCTAGAGCGCAGGCTCAGTAGTTGTGGCTGGCGGGCTCTAGAGCGCAGGCTCAGTAGTTGTGGCCCATGGGCTTAGTTGCTCCGCGGCATGTGGGATCTTCCCAGACCAGGGCTCGAACCCGTGTCCCCTGCATTGGCAGGTGGATTCTTAACCACTGCGCCACCAGGGATGCCCCTGTGTATTGTTTTGATCTCAGTTGTTTACTAACCAAATGTGCAGGAGAGTCTACATGTAAAACTTGAAGTGGTTTGGCCTCTCTTGATAATCTTGGAAGATCTGACATCCATATGCCTGTATGTCTACATGGTGACAGTTTTTTGCAACTGAGCTGCCACCTATCAGTGGGGCTCTCATTCTCCAATTTCCTCCAATCCTCTGTAGGCATTTGAATTTCTATACCCTGCACTAAGAAATCAAAGGTAAATTAAATCTCTTTCAGCTCTCAAGAAGCTTGCTGTCTAGTACAATTACAATTCTTTCGTGACCTATTACTAGCTTTGTGACTCTGGCTAAACCACCTAAACCATCTGGACTTCAGTGTCCCATAAAACAGGGATAATAACTTGCTTCACTTGGCACTTGTACTGATGTAACAAGATAATGCCTGTAAAGGTCATATGTAAGTGGTTTACTAATTAAAATAACCAATAAGTTAGGTATTAAGTCTGTGAAATTGTTTTAGCCAGAAGTCATTTACTTGCAGGTAATAGAAGCTCTCTTAAACCAGCAAAAAAAAAAAAAAGAAAGAATCCAAAGGTAGAAGATTTGGCCTAGCCTCAGGAGAGAGTGGAAGCAAGAACTAGAAAGCTGTCAAAACCCATCTACTTCCTCCCTCACTCTCTTTGGAGAGATCTGCTTCTTTATGTAGATGTTTCATTCTTCTCTTCCCCATACTTTGGCTTTCTCTCCTTCTCCACACATGGTAGAAGATGGCCACCCAAACCCAGAAATCTGCTTGAATTCCAAATTCTTGGGAGAGAGGATCTGATTGGCCCATTTTGGGTCCAGTGACTACCTTTGACCCTATCAATTAAGGCTAGAAAGTCAAGGTGGAGTACAACCAAGTCTCCTGGGATCTATCCCTGGGGTTGGGAGAGTGGGGACAGTTCCCATAGAAGAGGGTTTATGGATGAGTCAGACGCCCCCCCACCAAGTGTCTGATATAAAAATTTTTGGAGGTTGGCCACATTCCCTTTAAGTGCTCTGATGGTTGTTCACTTATGCTTTTGACCCTTTTCTCCTCAGTACCCTCCCCCAAGTTTGTCAACCAATATAAGCCATTGGCAGCCCCAATCTAGGAACTGGGTGAAATGCTTTCTAGGAACACACCAGTGGGATTTAGCCACCTCGGAGGGCCTCTTGCCCCGGTACGAGCATGCCAGCTTTGTTCCCTCCTGCACACCTCACAGCATCTGGGTGTTTGGAGGTGCCGACCAGTCAGGAAATCGAAATTGCCTACAAGTTCTGAATCCTGGTAAGTAGCCAAAGGTTTTTTATTTACCAAAACGGATAAATAAATCCAATTCCAGTACCTGTACCAAAGTGCTTTCGGATTGTACTGACTAACCCGCTTAAGTTTGCTGACCTCATAGAAAATAGAAATTTTAACTTCTGGCAGAATCTGAAAAGAATAGAGTTACATTTTGTTTTCCTCGTAACGTGTACAAATTATCCATTTCTTAAAAGCCAAAGCTGGATGAGGCTTCAGAGAAAAGCTATGCCAAGTGGGCAACCCAGGTCCCACAAGGGGAAGTGACTTTCCTAAAGTCACCAGGGAGCCAGGGACTGGGGCAGGCTAGAACCCAAATCACCTACATCGGAGGTCTCAAATGGGGGCGATGGTGCCCCCCAGGGGACAGTTGGCTATGTCACACCTCGGGGCAGGGAATCAAGTGGGTAGAGGCCAGAGTCACTGCCATACATCCTGTAATGCACAGGAAGGCCCCTCACAATAAAGAATTATATGGTCTAGAAGGTCAGTAGTGCCAAAGTTAAGAAACCCTGATCTAGATCCTCCTAGTATGTTTCTTTTAGTCAGAAAGTGCAAAGCTCCTGACAAGTCTCACTGGTGGTTTTATCATAGAGGAAGCAGTTTGGGGACATCACTACTGCGAGGATGTTGCTGAACCACCCGTGGGAGGTGGACCTGACTTTTTGTCAGTTAAAAACATTTTTTTTGCTGTTTTTCTCTTTATAAATATAGTTTATATTCATTGTAAAATATTTGAAAAGTGTAAATAAGTGGACAAAAGCCATCCACAATCCTGTGACCTAAGGCTATTAATGACAGTTCTGTGTACTTCCTTTCTGTCTTTTCTCTGCATTTTTATAAACCTGAGATCATCCTATTTCACCACTACGCTCTTGTATCTTTTTCTTTTTAATTTCATAATTAGCACAGAAATAATTCCCTATTAATAAGGCTTTGTTGAAATCCTTTTTAATGGCTGAATCACACTATTTAAAGATTTTTTAAAATTTAATTTATTTTTGGCTGCATTGGGTCTTAGTTGCGGCACATGGGATCTTTCTTGTGGCGCACGGGCTTCTCTCTAGTTGTAGCGTGTGGGTTTTCTCTCTCTAGTTGTGGCGCGCAGGCTCCAGGGCACATGGGCTCTGTAGTTTGCGGCACGCGGACTCTCTAGTTGAGGCGCGAGGGCTTAGTTGCCCCGTGGCATGTAGGATCTTAGTTCCCTGACCAGGCATCGAACCCGCATCCCCTGCTTTGTAAGGTGGATTCTTTACCACTGTACCACCAGGGAAGTCCCTCAATTTTTATGACAATACCATAATTCCCCGGTTGTTTTTTTTTTAACATATAGGTTGTCTTCAGATTTTTATCATTATAAATAACAAAGCATTGAACATCTTTGTTCAGAAATCATTGACTGTATTTCAGATTATTGCCTTAGGGGCTTCCCTGGTGGTGCAGTGGTTAAGAGTCTGCCTGCCAATGCAAGGTACATGGGTTCAAGCCCTGGTCCGGGAAGATCCCACATGCCACAGAGCAACTAAGCCCGTGTGCCACAACTACTGAGCCTGTGCTCTAGGGCCTGCGAGCCACAACTACTGGGCCCACTCACTACAACTACTGAAGCCCACGCACCTAGAACCCATGCTCCGCAACGAGAAGCCACCTCAACGAGAAGCCTGTGCACCGCAACGAAGAGTAGCCCCCGCTCGCTGCAAGTAGAGAAAGCCCACACGCAGCAACGAAGACCCAAAACAGCCAAAAATAAGTAAATAAAAAGAAAAAAAAGTTCTTCCATGTTTAAAAAAAAAGAATTATTGTCTTAGAGCTCATGCCCAGAAATAAAAGAACTAGATAAAACACTGGACTTTAAGGATTTTAGTACATGCTATCAAATTGCTCTCCAGAAAGATTTTTTTTAAACTTTTTTTCTTTTTGGCTGCACTGCATGGCTCGCGGGATCTCAGTTCCCCAACCAGGGATTGAACGCAAGCCACGGCAATGAAAGCCCAGAATCCTAACCACTAGACCACCAGGGAATTCCCTATCCAGAAAGAATTTTTTCAACTTATCCTCTCTGCAACTGTGTTTAATAGTTCTTGTTTCACTCCTGACCAGTATCGAATTTATCATTTTTAAGCACTGCTAATTTGATAGGCAAAAAACCCCTTGTATCTAATTGTTTAAATATGCATTTTGTTAATTACTAGGAATCTGGACATTTTTCACGTAACAGTCAACTCTTGCCCAGTTCCCTCTATCGATAACAGGTTTATTTTTACAACAGCTGGTCTTTGTCATTTTGGGATAGTAACAGTTCCTACCTTGTTAAGTTTGGCAAGAATTTAAATTAACTCAAATCTGGCACATACTTAATGCTCAATAATTGTTGTTGTGGTTGATGTAGCTATGGTTCGACAGATGGAAATCAGTTCTAGATTGGACGGAGATCAGTTCCTTTGATTTTCAATGATGGCATCTATTTAAATAAAATACAGTGAGAATTTGGAAAGCTTTTGTCAAAGGAATTGATTTTCCACCAGATCCTTTTTCTCTCCTAGAAAGTATAGTTTGACACCATGCCCAAGAAATATGAAAGATGTAGGGGAATCATTAGTTGCTTTTGTTACTAAGGCGAGTTCCTCAGCTGGCTTAGAACTCCTTTTGTATTATTTGTGCTAATGTTTGGCTTGGTAGCCACACCATCCCAGGATCTTCTGAACTTGGAGGTTGTGCCCCTTCTAACTCCCCCTAAAATCCAAAAACTACCCAAGACCTGTAGCTATAGAGACAATTACATTATGCTTTGTTTTGGGTTTTTTTTTTTTTTTGTCCATGCAGCTTGCGGGTCTTAGTACCCCAATCAAGGATCGAACCCGTGCTCCCTGCAGTGGAAGCGTGGAATCTTAACCACTGGACCACCAGGGAAGTCCCCATTATGTTTTGGATATAGGCTGAGACTTGTTTGGTCTCCAGGTTCATGTTTTGAGTCCTACACATATTACACATGCTTCGTGCGCCACTTTTTATACTGAATGAAGACCTTTACAAAAGGCACAGAATTTCCCAGTCAAGAAATAATTCCTGGGAATTCCCTGGCACTTTCATGCCGTGGGGTCAGGTTCAATCCCTGATTGAGGAACTAACATCCCACAAGCCATGTGGCACGGGAGGGAAGGAGGAAGGGAGGGAGGAAGAATTCCTGGTGTGTTGCAGTGGAATAAGTATGGGAGTTTTGACAGATCTGTGTTCAGAACCCTGCTCTCCTACTCACTAACACTGTGACCCGGGAGAAAGGATTTAGACTTTCTGAGCTTCAGTTCCCTCATCTGCAAAGTGGAGATACTTTCCATCCACCTCCCAGGGTTGACTGAGGATGTCGGGGATGGCAGAGTGCTCAGGGCAATGATTCCGCACAAGGGAGGTGCTCAGTTACTGCTTGTGTTTCTATAAAATTCATGCTTCATTCTGGAAAGAAATAAGCTTCTGTACACCTACCCACGTGGTGAAATTTTATTCTCAAGTTAGAAGAGTGGAAAATACATAGATCTTGGTGGTGTTGAAACAGAATTTGAATCCCAACTCAGCCATTTACTAGCCATGTAACCTTAAATGAGTGACCTAATCTGTCTCTGCTTCAATTCCTTATCTGTAAAATGAGGAAACTAGTATTTATTTAGTACTTACTGTGTAGTAGGGACAATTACTGCTACTACTGAAACTGTAATAATATTGTCTACTTTCTTTTAATGGCCACATATCCTGAGAAACTTGGCACATTTAGTTTCTTGCATCTAGTGGGAATGAATTTTAGCAGCTGTTGGGCTCCTCTGAATGGGCACAGGGCAGGGTAGTCAGTCATCAAAGGGGAGGAGGGTTCAGAGAGGATGTTTGAAGGCCTCCAAAAACAAATTGGCCTCATTCTTAATTGTACTTGTGGCTTTTCAATCTTGGGAATTTGGGTCTATCTGGGCAAACTCTAAGTATTGCCCCCTACCCCTCCTTGAATTTGGTGGCATGAGATCCCCGCCTAGACCTACACTGTCTGCCTTAAGGATTGGGGTTTGCAAAGTGACCTTGCCCAGCCCCAGAGTTGATGTCAGAGGCCCCTCAGCCTGGGTGTTTTAGATACCTACCTTCTCTGTGGACCAGAAACGAGGACTTGGACTATGCCAAAGGTGACCAGCCCACCACCATCCCCAAGAACATTCCACACGTCATCAGCAACCATCGGAAACCAGCTGTATGTCTTTGGGGGCGGAGAGAGAGGCGCCCAGCCCGTGCAGGATGTGAAGCTGCATGTGTTTGATGCAAGTATGGACTCAGGGGAACCGTGGGGCTGCCACTTACCTGGTCGGGGTTACCCCGGCCTGCAACTTACCCGATGTAGGAAGCAGAGGTTAGAATATGACAGCCTGGCTGTGTGTCTCACTTCTAGACTTCTTCAGTATATCTCTTAGCTGATATCTTCTACCCATAGCAAAATTTGCATGTAAAAAGGAATAATTGATCAAATTTAAAAATTTAAACAGTATAGTTTATAAAGCAAAAAAGTAAAATGTTGCCCCTTACACCTTTCCTTCCCACTCCCCAGACAGAGGTAAACACTGTTAGCCATTCCTAATGTCTACCTCCAGATTCTTCTGTGCAATTATAAATCATATGCACATGTGTTTATGAACATCTGTGAATTTTCTATGGATTTTGAAATTATATAAAAACTTTAAAACACACACATAGAATTATTAAATTATAAATGTTGGTCTGCCTCTTACTTTTGCAGGTCTAAGTGTAGATCTTAGTACTAGTCGAAAGTATAAACTTTGAAGCCATAGGACAGGGACTCAAGACCAGATCTGACATCTAGTTTCTGTATTACTTAAGACTAATTTCTTAATCTCTCTAGGCCTTAGTTTGCTGATCTGTAAAATAGAGATAGTAATAGTGCCTACCACAAAGAGTTGGAAAGATTAAATGAGATAATGTGATATAGTGCATAGCACAGTGCCTGACACACAGGAAGCACCTAATAAATAATCACTGTATTATCATTATTATTCCTTCATTTAATCACACATCATGGATCTTTCCTAAGTCAGAAATTTCCTTGCAAAGCATATCTTTCTGTGGGAATCCCTATTCATTCAGTCATTTTCCTATTGACTGACATTTTGCTGACAGTGTTACAGTGAATATATACATTAATTTCTGTACATGTTACAACATTTAATATGGACTAGATGCTAGGAAGTGGAATTACGTAGGGTCAAAATGGTATGAACATTTAAAATTGTGAGACCTCTTGCCAAATTTTTGTCTAAGTAGTATTTATTTACATTTCTTCCTCTTACTAGTGGGCATTTATGAATACTTTACAAATAGCATGTGACAAAAATAATTTTCATGTGTGTTTTTGCAGCCTTTTTTGAAAAAAGGCAATAAGCAAAATTTCAAACTTAAAAAGTTTAAGAATTAAGACACGTCACAGTATGACTTTATCCAGAAAGAATGAACTGTGTGATTCTTTTAAAGCAGTTTTAAATTTTTAAATAATATTGGTTTTGAATATATAAAACTGTAAGAGAAAAAAATATATATGTATATATATGTAAAATACTGTCACCCCAAAATTGTTAACATTTAGGTACAA
Source organism: Phocoena phocoena (assembly GCF_963924675.1). Taxonomy (NCBI): domain Eukaryota; kingdom Metazoa; phylum Chordata; class Mammalia; order Artiodactyla; family Phocoenidae; genus Phocoena; species Phocoena phocoena. Next base: position 105,385,080 of record NC_089224.1, read on the forward strand.
CTATGGTGTGTTTTTTTTTTAAATAGCAGAGATAATTCTAGGTGTACTATTTGTATCCTGTATTTTTCACTTAAGCATTTCCCCTGTAATCACAAAGTTCTTTCAGTGTTTTTAATGAATACATAGTATTCTATCATGACTGTAGCAATAACTCACCCATTCACCTGTTGATGGACTTAGGCTATTTCCAATTCTTCTCTATTACAAACAATGCTGTGGTAAACATATTTATGCATAAACTTTTTCTGATTATTTCAAATGTATTCTTTGGGACTCTAGGGGCTCCTTGAACAACCTTCAGGCATGTCACAAATGGTAATTCAGAGATAAGTTGTTTGGCAGGCTGTTGTCTCAGATAATTTTTGTAGCACTCCTTTAAGACTTATCTGGTATGTTGAAATGATTAATTTTCCTGAATTCTATATATGTACAATTTTGAAGATATGAAGGGTTTTCAACACGTAAAATACATCTGCACTATTTGGATCATACCCATATTAATAACTCTCATGTATTGAGTACTTTCTCTGTGCCTGTGCTTTCCGTATATTATCTCATTTAATCCACGCTTCAACCCTGAGAGGTAGGTATTATCAGGTAATTTCTCCTCATTTTACAACTACAGAAACTGAAGCTTATAGAAGTAACTGGTGCAAGGCCACATAGTTATTCAATGAAATAACCTGGTTTTAACTCCAAATCCCATGCTCTAACCATTATCCTACACAACCACTTCAGGAGGCCTTGCTAACTTTAAAAGTAGTCTATTTTTTTCTCCACCCTTCCAGCAAATCAATTAAGAATATTGTCTTAAAAAAGAGAAAACTCAAAAAAAAAAAAAAAAAGAAAACTCTGAAGGCCTGTCCCAGAAGAAGTAGATTCATTCTTTTTAACTCTGTGGCAGTTCTAGGTTGAAGAAACTTAAGGGAGGTCTTTTTTTGATTCAAAGCAAGAAGTGGTTCCTTATTGCCCAGTAGAAGGGGCAGGCATATTAGGCAGTGACTTCTCCAGCCCTGGATGTGTACCAGTAGAGGCTGTAAAGGCTGTGGATGGAGGGAGGCCTGGGTTGGGTTGGCAAGTTGCAGTGAATGACCCCCCAGGTCCCTTTCTGCTTGGAGCATCTCTGCTTACTGGGAGGTGAGGCTTGGTATATTTCTCGGGTTCTTGCTTCATAGCTTTGTCATCTAACGTCACTGAATTAATTTTTCTAGATACCCTGACCTGGTCACAACCAGAGACACTTGGAAAACCTCCATCCCCCCGGCATGGTCATGTGATGGTGGCAGCAGGGACAAAGCTCTTCATCCATGGAGGCTTGGCAGAGGACAGTTTCTATGATGATCTCCATTGCATTGATATCAGTAAGTAGGGTGGAGGGCATGGGGGCTTGTCTGCTTAAGATTAAATAAAATAGCTTTGATTGACTAGAGCCTTGCTCTTGACCAGCCAGCAGAATCTTCACTAGATTCTGTGAAATGTGGCCTGAATAATAATAAGAAATAATAATAACAATAAAAGCAGGTATTTCTGTTTGCCATGTACTTACCCATTCATTATTTCTTCTCCTTCCAACAACCCTGCTCTTTCATTAAAATTCATTATGCTTTGTGTTTCCCGACTGGATTTCTTTCAAGCAGTACCCATTAACCCCATGGATAACTTGTAGAGTGTGTCTGGAGGTGGACAACCAGAACTGTCCCGCTAAATTGTTAAGAACACTGAGAAAAGGAAAGTTAGTGGTAACATGAGAATTGTCTTTAAGTGTCTGAAGGGCTGATGTGCCCTAGAGAGCCTGGACTCTTTCTGGATCATTCTTGCAGACTATGAGCTCCTTTAGGGCAGAGACTTTGTCTCTTTTTTTCCGCCAGTGTATTTCCAGCATTGAGCACAGTGTCTGGCAGGTCTTGAGTGATGAGTGCATATCTGTTAAGAGTGGACAGATAGGGACTTCCCTGGTGGTCCAGTGGTCAAGACTCGGCGCTTCCACTGCAGGGTGCATGGGGCGCTTCCACTGCAGGGTGCATGGGGCGCTTCCACTGCAGGGTGCATGGGGCGCTTCCACTGCGGGGTGCATGGGGCGCTTCCACTGCGGGGTGCATGGGGCGCTTCCACTGCGGGGTGCATGGGGCGCTTCCACTGCGGGGTGCATGGGGCGCTTCCACTGCGGGGTGCATGGGGCGCTTCCACTGCGGGGTGCATGGGGCGCTTCCACTGCGGGGTGCATGGGGCGCTTCCACTGCGGGGTGCATGGGGCGCTTCCACTGCGGGGTGCATGGGGCGCTTCCACTGCGGGGTGCATGGGTTCGATCCCTGGTTGGGGAACTAAGATCCTGTATGCTGCACAGTGCAGCCAAAACATTTAAAATATTTTTTTTAAAAGTGGACAGATGAACAAATGAATATGTTCTGCGTTGCTCCAGACGACAGGAATTGGAACTATGGGCAGAATGCATGAGAACTGCTGTGCAATGTATCGGGCTACCTCGCCAAACAACAGGTTCTCTGGTTTGGTGACATCTGAGGCCAGCTGATACTGGCTGGGATTCCTGCATTGCCTAGGATATTTGGCTGGACTGGGTGATTCTCCCTTCCAACTCTGAGTTGCTGGACCCCTGCCTTGAACTGACAGATGGAAAATATCTTCACAGAAGCATTCCTTGCAAGCAGTCAAACAGAGTTTTAATGCTTATTTTATTTATTTTTTCTTAAAAAAAATTTTTTTTTAATTTAGCTTTTTGGCTGCCTTGAGTTTTAGTTGAGGCACACAGGATCTTCATTGCAGCATGTGGGATCTTTCATTGCAGTGCACGGGCTTCTCTCTAGTTGTGGCGTGTGGGTTTTCTCTTCTCTAGTTGTGATGCACGGGCTCCAGAGAGCGTGGGCTCTTGTAGTTTGTGGCACGGGGGTTCTCTAGTTGAGGCACGCGAGCTCAGTAGTTGCAGCGCATGGGCTTTGTTGCCTCACAGCATGTGAGATCTTAGTTCCCTGACTAGGGATCAAACCTGCATCCCTGCATTGGAAGGTGGATTCTTTACCACTGGACCACAAGGGAAGTCCCTTAATGCTTATTTTAAAAAAGGAAGTCCTTTTCTCTTATGCAAGGAACTACTTCCTAACTAATTTTCCTCCTTTCCAGCCCAGGTAGTTCTCTAAAACCTAAAATCCAGCGATATCCTGCCTCATTTAAATTCTTGTCTGAAAAGTTGCAACTACCTGCAGATATAGGTTGGAAATAGGTGCCGAGGCAGCACATTACAGCATAGAGAACACAGGTTTTGGAGTCAGACCTGAGTACAATTCTAGCTCTGCCACCTGCTAGCTGTGGGATCTCCGACAACTCTCTTTCCCTCTCTAATCCTATTTCTTCATCTTTAAGAAGAAAGAAGGTAGGCAGAAGTAATAGCAATTGCATGCCGCTATTAAGAGAATGAAGTAAGCAAGATACTTAAAGTGTCTAGCCAGTACTCACAAAGTTGTTTCTTAAGGAACTGTATTTCAAACATGCACGTATGTGCACATACAGGCATGCTTGCACACACAAAACACACACACACACGCACACAGTTGGAACCTCACCTACTTCTGGGCTCCAAAATACTTAATGGTGATGGTCACCAAAGACTGGATCACATTCCTCAGTGTGCTCCAAAGACCACCCACATCAGAATCACCTGGGATGCTTGTTAAAATTATGGATTACTGAGCCCCTCCCTCCCTCCCTGGACTAGCCAAACAGAATTTCAGCTCCCCCAGTGATTTTTGTGCACACCAAACCTTGCTATAGGATCTCTCAGAGCTCTCAGTGAATGAAGTTCAGTGATTGGTTTGCAAACTGCAGCAGTCTGACAGGTTAAGTTGGAAACCACAGTCTAGGCCATGTTGTACCTAAACACTTTCTATCTCTTGGCAGGTGACATGAAGTGGCAGAAGCTAAGTCCCACTGGGGCAGCTCCCACAGGCTGTGCTGCCCACTCAGCTGTGGCTGTAGGAAAGCACCTGTATATCTTTGGAGGGATGACTCCCACTGGAGCCCTGAACACAATGTACCAGTATCACATAGGTGAGCAGGTGTTGTTCACTGTGAGTCTTTAAGCAAATGTGACCATTCTTTGAAAAGTATCACAATGCTTTTTGGTCTTTCATTTTGGTCCCTCCACATCTAAATCCGAAAGAATGACAACCAAACTTTTAGGGAATGACATCATCAAAGCAGTAACAGTGCCATTAGGGGTTTTTCTCTTTTATTTCCTGTTTCTGTTAGGGCTCAGGTGATACAGCACATCACAGAGCATTTCTGGAAATTTCTTAACACAGACCCTTTTCTTTTTTTTTTTTTTCCAAAATAGAAAAGCAGCATTGGACCTTGCTTAAATTTGATAATTTTCTACCCCCTGGACGATTGGACCATTCCATGTGTATCATTCCATGGCCAGTGACATGTACTTCTGAGAAAGAAGATTCAAATTCTGCCACTCTAAACTGTGCTGCTGAGAAAGGGGATTCCACTGAGAAAGGAGTAACCCAAGGTGGTGACTCTCACGAAGAAGGTCAGACTGACACACTACTCTGTTTTGTGTTTGGTGGGATGAATACGGAAGGGGAAATCTATAATGATTGTATTGTGACTGTAGTTGATTAATAAAACCACATTTTTACTACTTTTAAATGTCAATTACTTTCAGAAAAGTTAAATGAAACCTTAGTTGTTTCATACCTCCAAAATCTTCTGCACTATATATCCCTCTGGCTTTTACCTACTTTGGTAGGTAAAGAGATGAACTGGATAGCCCAGGGCAAAAACCTCTATTATATAGTTTTACCAGCAATACAACCCAGGTAACTAATAGATTGGCTGATTGTTAAGAATACTAATCACAAAAATGTTGCAGAAATCCTAATTGCTAGATACAACAAAAGCTGCAGAAATTAGGGAGTGGACATTCACAGGCAGAAGTGTTTTTAATATTCATGAGCTGCTCCTCAGAAAGAGTTGCAGACTGTTGGCTCTTGGTATTGAGAGCCACTGGCCCTTATCTGTCCCCACTATGCCCTATCCCACTGCACATAGCACTGCAGGTCATTTTTTTTGGGTCTCTCACCTGTTGCTGCCCCTCCTGTTGCGGAGCACAGGCTCCAGACACGCAGGCCCAGCGGCCATGGCCCACAGGCCCAGCCGCTCCGAGGCGTGTGGGATCCTCCCGGACCAGGACTAGGGCATGAACCCGTGTCCCCTGCATCGGCTGGCGGACTCCCAACCACTGCACCATCAGGGAAGCCCTGCAGGTCATTTTTAACGTTTGTATGGACGTTGGCCTGAAGACCCTCTGTCCAAATGCTTTTGGGCAACACAGCAGAGGTCCAGGCCTCAGAGTAAAACTATCACACTGTCAGGTCCTAGTTCTGCAAGTTAACCTTTCAGCTGGTTGCCCATCGATAAAATACCTATCCTTGGGCTGAATTGGATTTCATGTTAGCATGACAGCCTGCCCTTTATTGACCATACTTATTAAACTTCAGTAGGGCTAAATGTAGGTCACCATTCTAGATCCCACTCCTGTACCACTGAGACGGAGATTGACATAACTGAGGTTCAAAAATATACCTTCACATTCTAAAATTATGAATTGAATCCAGGTGTGTAACGTTATCATTAATGATCCATCACTCTATCAAATCTCAAAGGAATCCAAGCAGGTATAAAGCATCATTAGTACTAAAAAGCCACCAGAAGGTTTTGAAAGGTAAGGGGAAATAGGAAATTTCAATTATGCTCAGGAAAACTCCATTCTTGGGCCCTGTAAAATGGCCCTTGCCTAGTTAAGGATATGGATGAACCTCCTACCCCTTTTCTTAGATTAGGTTAGGCAGATTTCCAGAAATGACTGAATAAAAAAAAGTGTTTTCCTTACCTCAAAACGCCAAACACTCCCCTCAACCCAAGACTCTTACCTTAAAATAAATGACTAACCTAATTAGCTTATCACAAAAATTAGACCAGTGTAAATAACAAACATTTATTGGTGTCACTTATGGTAGAAAAAAGTTCCTACACCAGATGCACATGACCCAATTGTTAAATAGAACATTTTCAAGGTGAACACACGTCCTTAACCCAGCTTTTTTACCCACTTTTGATGATAGCCAATTCTTCCTTGCCCCCCACCCCGAGACATGTGAGCAACTGCTAATGAAAAGCAGTAAACAGCCACTTGGGCTATATAGCATTTTCAACTCCACTCCAAGGTGAAGATTCCAATTACATTCGAGACTTAAGTTCTCTCAATTTTCTCCTAACGAAAGTTCCTGAGTCCAGTTATTTACAATATTACAGCACTAGCAGAGCAGTGTCTACAACTCGTCTTTGTCTGCTGGTTCCTCATCACCAGTTGGGGGAGGGCCTGCACTTCCATAGAGTTTGCTGATAATTGGCTGAACAATTTCTTCCAGCTCCTTCTTTTTAGCTTTGAAATCTTCAATGTCAGCATCTTGGTGACTTTCTAGCCACTCAATCTTTTCTTCTACGGCTTTTTCCATGGTCTCCTTATCTTCAGAGGAAAGTTTACCTCCCAGCTTTTCTTTATCTCCAATCTGATTCTTTAGAGAGTAGGCATAGCTTTCCAACTCATTTCTGGTGTCAATGCGCTCCTTGAGCTTTTTGTCTTCCTCAGCGAACTTCTCAGCATCATTGACCATCCTTTCAATTTCTTCAGGTGTCAGGCGATTTTGGTCATTTGTAATTGTGATTTTATTTTTGTTGCCTGTACCTTTGTCTTCAGCTGTCACTCGAAGAATGCCATTCACATCTATCTCAAAGGTGACTTCAATCTGTGGAACCCCACGGGGAGCAGGAGGAATTCCAGTCAGATCAAAAGTTCCCAGAAGGTGATTGTCTTTCGTCAGGGGTCGTTCACCTAGAAGTCACACACAAAAAATTTAGTTAGCTGTTACCGACAAACATTAGTACATCTGGATCCCTATGTTTCATTCTGTTAGAGCCTGTAGTGTCAAGGGCACTCTATCAACCTAGAAGTGGGTCAGTGTTGGGAGAGGAACAGTGAGTTAAGTTACTAGTAACTCTTAATGGAATTTCATCTACTTTATAGCAGTATGAACCCTTTACTTGTTCTTGTATTTTAATATTTATCTTTTTAATTTATTGATTTGGCTGCATCAGCTCTTAGCTGTGGCATGAGGGATCTTTTAGTTGTGGCATGCGAACTCTTAGTTTCAGCATGTGGGATCTAGTTCCCCGACCAGGGATTGAAACCGGGACCCCTGCATTGGGAGTGCAGAGTCTTAGCCACTGGACAACCAGGGAAGTCCTTCTTCTTGTATTTTTGAATTTACTTATTTTGGCCATACCGCGCAGCATGTGGGATCTTAGTTCCCCGACCAGGGATCGAACCTGTGCCCCCTGCAGTAGAAGCATGGAGTCCTAACCATTGGACAGCCAGGGAATTCCCCCAGAAGGTATTTTTTAATGGGAAAGAGTGCTAGATAACTAGATACGAAATAGATTTTAGTACTGGCTTTACCAAACTCAACACTAGTTAAATTAGGGCCCTCCCACCTGAAAATAGCAGGTATTTCTTTCCCTAGACATTTCAATAGAGTATGTTAAAAGAAGTCAAGCTCTTCAAAAACATACCATGGTATTAACAAATGTAAGCAATTACCTTCATAGACCTTGATGGTAACAGTTGGCTGATTATCAGAGGCTGTAGAAAAGATCTGAGACTTCTTGGTGGGCACCACAGTGTTCCTTGGAATCAGTTTGGTCATGACACCTCCCACGGTTTCAATACCAAGTGTAAGGGGACATACATCAAGCAATACCAGATCACCTAAAAAGGTAAGTTAATCAAGCTAAGTTCTAATTCAGGAGTCACAGGAGCAATTCCAAGCAGACCCCACAAACAATACAACTTCATCTTCTCCATCTTGCCACTTGATTAGGTTCTATACAAAATCATTTCAGAAGCAATGAATTAAATATAGTTGCTAAGGATCTTGAGACTGTGCCAGGTCTTGACTTCACTGTACCCTTTACTAGCTGTGTGAGCTTGCTGCTCATAATCTATTGCTTTCTAAAGCAACAGCTAATTATACTCTGAAGCACTATGGAAGATGCTGTGACACTGGCTTACCTGTATCTTGATCACCAGAGAGTACACCAGCCTGGACAGCAGCACCATACGCTACAGCCTCATCTGGGTTTATGCCACGGGATGGCTCCTTGCCATTAAAAAACTCTTTAACCAGTTGTTGAATCTTTGGGATTCTAGTAGAGCCACCAACAAGAACAATTTCATCAATATCAGACTTCTTTAAATCAGAATCTTCCAGCACTTTCTGGACAGGCTTCATGGTAGAACGGAACAGGTCCTAGAATAAGTGACAAATTACTGTGATGATGCCTGTCATACCCAGGTATAGTCAAAATACCTAAATGCATTGTCCCAAACTCAGACAGTCTAACTAGATCTCATTAGCAAAGCAAAAAACAGGAACATACCATGTTTAGCTCTTCAAATTTGGCCCGAGTCAGGGTCTCAGAGAAGTCTTCTCCTTCATAGAAGGACTCAATTTCAATTCTTGCTTGATGTTGAGAAGACAGGGCCCGTTTGGCCTTTTCAACCTCACGCCGGAGTTTCTGCACAGCTCTGTTGTCTTTCCGAACATCTTTGCCAGTTTTCTTTTTGTAGAGCTTGATGAAGTGTTCCATGACACGCTGGTCAAAGTCTTCTCCGCCCAAATGAGTATCTCCATTAGTGGCCACGACTTCAAAGACACCATTATCAATGGTGAGAAGAGACACATCAAAGGTTCCACCACCCAAGTCAAACACCAGGATGTTCTTCTCCCCTTCCCTCTTATCCAGGCCGTAAGCAATAGCAGCTGCTGTACTGTTAGGAGAATGAGAAAGAAAAAAAATAAATGACTTAGTTAAGTCTACCTTTCCCCATTTGGCAAATATGCCATATTTTTTAATTTAACACTTACGGCTCATTGATGATCCTCATAACATTCAACCCAGCAATAGTTCCAGCATCTTTGGTTGCCTGGCGTTGGGCATCATTGAAATAGGCTGGTACAGTAACAACTGCATGAGTAACCTAAAATGATAACAAAAGATAATTAAACATATTTTATCATACGGCTTAACCTTTATTTAAGTTACAGCCAAACCATCGCTTTATTAAGATGGGTATAATATATAATTTTATACCCATGGATTTGCAAGCATTAAGTGATAACACATGAAAGGCGCTAGTATTTTGTCTGGCCTACAGTAAAGCACGCAAGTAATTAAAACTGATGCATGAATGTCATTCAGATTTTTAAAACGATGAAAGCATCAACACAACACAATCAATCAAGAATAGTAATAATAAAACTGCTCGACATTGTTCTAGAAATACTTACCTTCTTTCCCAAATAAGCCTCGGCAGTTTCCTTCATTTTAGTGAGAACCATGGCAGAAATTTCTTCAGGAGCAAATGTCTTTGTTTGCCCACCTCCAACATCAACTTGAATGTATGGTTTAGTTTTCTTTTCAACCACCTATTTTAAAGAATAATTATTTTCAGACGTAGAAGCAATGACATTTTAAACTTTAAAAAGAGGAATGTCTGAGACCCACTTCTTCCCCCACAGTTTGGTTTACGTTGGTCCTTTGGAGCTGAATATTGAACAGAAATACTTTAAGGAGTACAGGTGCCTGATAATTACAAGCCTCTTCAGTTTTAACCAATCTCTTAAAGCTAAACTATTGCGGACAGAGTAGTTACGCATGAAATTTCTTTGCCAACCTAACTTTCTTAAGTTCTGTAACACACTGAAACTATTAAATAAAAATTATAGATACACCATGTCTGTATCCTTTTTGCTCGTCTCCGCACTGTTTTTCAGTAACTTCTTAATCCTAAATACTCCCACCACCACCCCTTCTTTTTTTTCTCTCACTTTCTATTTAAAAGAGAAAAACCAGGTCGAACCTTGAAAGGTAAGAACTTGATGTCCTGCTGCACAGACGGGTCGTTCCATGTACGGCCGATGAGCCGCTTGGCGTCGAAGACCGTGTTCTCAGGATTGGAGGTGAGCTGGTTCTTGGCTGCATCGCCGATCAGACGCTCCCCTTCTGGAGTGAAGGCCACATAAGACGGCGTGATGCGGTTGCCCTGATCGTTGGCGATGATCTCCACGCGGCCGTTCTTGAACACCCCGACGCTGACGGAAAAACCGAACAGAAGAAATCAGCGACGCTCACGGCAGCCCAGGAAGCCACTCCACATTCTCCCCTTTTCCACAAACCCCACTTACCAGGAGTACGTGGTGCCCAGGTCGATACCGACCACCGTGCCCACGTCCTCCTTCTTGTCCTCCTCCTCCGGCCGCGCCGCGCCGAGCATCAGCAGCAGCACCGCAGCCACCAGGGAGGGCTTCATCTTGCCGGGACCGTCGTCCACTCACTCAGCAGGCAGGCAGGGCTTCGCAGGCAAACCAGCCACAGGCCGCAACACGAGAGCGCACCGAGGTGCCCGAGCCGAGGACGACAAGCCCGGGGTCAGGAGGAGCAGCGTACAAGGCGAAGGGCAGGTACGGAACTGTAGGCCGCGGTACCTACCTCTCACACGCACGAAAACCCCAATACGACGCGCTTGTGAGAGCTCAGTCAGCGTCGACCGCGCCGTTGCCTACTCCGCTTATATAACCTCCCTCCAGCCCCGTCGTGGAGGCTGCCGATTGGCGAAGGCCCTGCTCGTTGGAGGCCGCTGATTGGTCCAGGCCACCAAGCTGGCCGCTGCGGATTCGAAGCGGCCTCCTCCGCAGCCAACGTCACCGCGACGCCCCCTGGGCTGACTCATTGGCTGCTGGGCGCGCCCAACAGCCACCAATGGGAGGCAACATCCGCCCCATGCTCCGGCTCCATTGGTTTAGCAGCTGCCTGTCCGTGACGCGACCTCCCACTCCGAGGCGGTTTCCGTCGGTAACCGCTGAGGTCCCGCCTCCACGCTGGGCCCTAAGGATGCCGGAGCCAGTCCAGCGTGCCTGATTCCCCCGAGGCAGTGGGACCTGGGTCCCTTGCTTCTCCACTGCCCGCCCGCCTGCCCTTCCTCCATCCTTCCCGATGGAAGCGGCTCTTCTTCCTCCTCGCCTCCATCCTGTCCCAGGCAGGCAGGTATCAGCGTAGATGCTGTGATCACCTCAGAACAAATTTCTCTGCCCTTCATAGCTACTACGGGTACTAGAGTGTCCAAGCCCCAGGGCCTTTTGTTGCTCACCGGGCTGCAGCCCTCGACTGGGGTCTGGTCTGGGCACTGCCCGGTCGCGAGTCATGGCTCCTACTAGCCAGTTATTTTTCCCCGGCACCCCCTGCCCCGCTATCTTTGTCTATACCAGGCCTCTCCACATTGCCTTGCCCCACGGTAAGTTCCAGGGCAGGCCTGGCCAAAGTAATTGACTCCGCAATCCCCTCCCCATGTGGCAGCTCTCCCCTGAAGAGCTTACTAATGCCATCATTCCCACCCTGAGATGTATCATTTTCCTAGCTTGTCACCCCCTGTCTTTCCTCTTCCTGCCCATCATTTCCCACTGTGGATCAGATTATCATTTACAAGGCCTTCCTCATCCTTTTTGGATATGTTTTTACCTACACTCCTGGAAAAGGTCTGATCTGTGCTTAAACGCGTTTGGTAGACAAAGACGTCTTGATAATGCCTACTCTTGTAGCAAAAAGTATAAAGGCTGCTATTTACTTCAGGCTTACTATGTGCCAAGCATTAGTCTGTCTCCTGTGCCTTTTGGTCCTTACAGTTCAATACTTGGCATTTCACATTTTACAGATGAGAAAATTGAAACCAAAAGAGATTAGTTAACTAGCTTGAAGTCATAGAGCTGATAAGTGATGGAGTTAGGATATCCAAGTCAGCTTGACTCTGTAGCCAATGCTCTTAACAATTTTTAAAAATGAAGTTCATTTATTCAACAAATCTTTTTGGGGGACCTGCTAGAGACGGGCCAGAGGCCTGACACAAAATATTTTTGAGATGATTACAGAAAATTCATGGGACTTATCATAGTCAGGAGCTAATGACTAGTATTTTTTGCACTAAATGTTTTCTTGAGATTCACTTGTATGAACAATACTGTGTCCAAATAGCACTGAAACATCTTACACACAGTTGACTAAGATGCTGAGCCTAGGAGTCAGTACTCAAGAATTTTCCTATCTCCTTTAGTGCTCCTCAAGGTTATACTGGTGACTCAGAGTTGACTCCATTCTTACTACAGAAGTTGCATCATCCATCTCTTTCAACGGATTGTATACAAGGATTGTATTGTATACAGTATACAAGGATTTGTATACTGTAACACTGACCCTTCTTTAGGTTACCTTAGTCCATTATCAAGATAGAAATCACCATTCCACCACATTACAGCTATGTATAATTTCAAGCAAATTTTCTGTATATATCATAGTCCATATCCATTAAAAACAGAGCTCTCAGTTTCAGCCTCACCCTTGATTGATGGAGTAACCTTTGCAACTCTTCTTTTTCTGAGATTTAGAAAAGTGATATCTGGCTAACTGCTAAAGGGAATTGAGTATATCGGTGGTTGTAGTATCTTTTAAAATGTCAAGTATATTAGGTATGTTATATATTACAATATATTGCAAAGAGCAGTCATTTATGGATTGAATAGGAAAGTGCATAGATAAATCTAGTTTGCTGAATCGTAAATGCCAATAATAGTGTCAGTGCCAAGTTATCAATATTTAAATAAGTGCTAGACGCTATGCTAAATGTTTTAAGTGCATTATCTCTTTTAATCCTTATGAAAACATTTTTTTAAACCCCTAATTTTAGGGCTAATGAATCCGAAGCTCCAAGAGGCAAAGAAACTTGCCCAGGAGATCACACAGCTGAGAAGATAGGGAGCCAGGATTTGAGCTTTGGCAGTTTAATTTTTAATTTCTATAGTCTAGGTTGTCATCCTGAGCTTCAGGTTTAGAACACTTACATATCGTTTTTAGGATATAGAGTAGTTACATAGTTTACAAGTATTTTGATACTGGGCGATAGACAAATGTAGAGTTTATCCAGTAATTTAAACCAGCTCATTTCACTTGTGCTCTTATGAGTAAGAAAATAGATTTCTATTTCCCATCTGATCTCAGAAAGCTAAGCAGAGTCAGGACTGATTAGGATTGAATGTTATTTAGTCCCCAAATCTTCCTTTCTGAAAGGGCATTAAAGGCATAGAGCAAGAAGGAAAAGGAAAAGTCCTATGTAATTGACAAGTTGAATGTTGACTGACAAGTTGAAGTTCTGATAATTAAAAATTTTTCACATGCTTTGTTGGAGAAAATATTCAACTAAGAGATAGGACACATGACCGTAGGAAAAAAACAACCTCCTAGAGCCTCAGTTTCTTCATCTATTGAATGTCAGGGATTTCTGTCCCTGCCTGTCTTAGTGGCTTGTTTCAAGGATCAAATGAGATATTGTATGGGAAAGTTGTAGAATAGTGGTAATGCTATTATTTATCATGTAAATATACTATGAGAATAAATTTTAGAAGCTCTTCAAGAAAACCACCTCTTGAGAGTGAACTTTCAAGATTACTTTCAACGGGAAATAATAAGTTTGGTGATTACACTGAATTTGACAAAGATTTTTGGAAATGCTTTGAAAAGTGCTACATCTAATTACTCTCTTGGGGACTTCCCTGGTGGTCCAGTGGGTGAGACTTTGCGCTCCCAATGCAAGGGGCCTGGGTTCCATCCCTGGTCAGAGAATGAGATCCCACATGCATGTCTCAACTAAAGATCCCGCAGCGAATATCCCACAGTGTAGAATCCTGAATGCCGCAGCTAAGACCCAGTGCAGCCAAAATTAAAAAAAAAAAAAAAATCTCTCTTATATTGGCCACAAAGATGTCTTTTTTATTAAGAGACTGGGAATAATTCCTTAGCCTTCATTAAATAGGGAAGTGAAAGAAAAGTATCTCCCTAATACCTGAGCTGGGAGTAATAGGAGGTATGAATCATGTAAGACTTTTTAGTACTTCTGAAGGTGGAATGTGCTATTCAATAAGTTTTGTCTTCACTTTTAGAAAATGAATTTAATCATTAAGAGAGAAACTTTCCCGCCCTTCGCCACACACAAAAGTAACAAACAGGGCTTCCGTGGTGGCGCAATGGTTAAGAATCCGCCTGCCAATGCAGGGGACACGGGTTCGAGCCCTAGTCCGGGGAGATCCCACATGCCGCAGAGCAAGTAAGCCCATGCGCCACAACTACTGAGCCTGAGCTCTAGAGCCCGCGAGCCACAACTACTGAGCCCGTGTGCTGCAACTGCTGAAGCCCGCACAGCTAGAGCCCGTGCTCCACAACAAGAGAGGCCACCACAATGAGAAGCCTGCGCACTGCAACAAGGAGTAGGCCCCGCTCGCTGCAACTAGAGAAAGCCTGCGCGCAGCAACAAAGACCCAATGCAGCCAAAAATAAATAAATTAAATAAATAAAATTTTAAAAGTAACAAAGCATTTTCTGTAATTCACGTGTTTTTTTGGAGAAAGGTATTTAGGAGGGCATGTTGTGTCAGTGTGATGGGAAAGATCATGGGGTTTGCAAGCATTAAAAACTGAGTTCCAGTTCTGGCACTAACTAACTGTGTGACTTAGGGCAAGTCACTTAATCTCTCTGAGGCTCTGTTTACTAGTATGTAAAATGGATATAATTCTGCCTCCTCACAAAACTATTTATGATTAAGGTACTTGATTAATTGTAAAGCATTTTAATTTTATACATAAAATGTTAGTTTTAATTTTCTTCTATCTTAAGTTTTCCTTTGAAGTAAAATAAGCTACTGAGGATAAAGAGCTACCTCTATAGCTTCTGAGTGATAATATTTGATGGATGTCTTAAATTTCTAAATTTTTAAAATAGGAAATATATATACATGGTGTAAAATTCAATGGGTACAATATACAATATACAGTTGGCCTGCCACCCAGTCCCCAGCCCTGTTACCCTACACTAATGAAGGTTATCACTGTCACTATGTTGCCTTCTAGAGATGTTTTCTTCATATGCAATGTGTATGTGTGTATCGCTGTTTTATTTTTTAATTTTTTTATAGCCTCCCTGCTTATTTTTTTAAATTAATTAATTAATTAATATATTTTTGGCTGTGTTGGGTCTTTGTCACTGTGCGGGCTTTTTCTAGTTGAGGTGAGCGGGAGCTACTCTTCATTGCCGTGTGTGGGCTTCTCATTGCGGTGTCTTCTCTTGTTGCAGAGCACGGGCTCTAGGCCCGGGGGCTTCAGTAGCTGTGGCTTGCGGGCTCTAGGGCACGGGCTCAGTAGTTGTGGCACACGGGCTTAGTTGCTCCGCGGCATGTGGGATCTTCCCGGACCAGGGCTCGAACCCGTGGTCCCCTGCATTGGCAGGTGGATTCTTAACCACCGCACCACCAGGGAAGTCCAAGAAGACATTGTTCTTAATTATCTGCTAAAAATTTATTTTTTAAAACCTGTCTCTTTTATATCTATATAATTCAATTGGATTTGTTTATTTATTTATTTTGCGGTATGCGGGCCTCTCACTGCTGTGGCCTCTCCCGTTGCGGAGCACAGGCTCCAGACGCGCAGGATCAGCGGCCATGGCTCACGGGCCCCGCCGCTCTGCGGCATGTAGGATCCTCCCGGACCGGGGCACGAACCCGTGTCCCCTACATCGGCAGGCGGACTCTCAACCACTGCGCCACCAGGGAAGCCCTGGAATTTATTTTTTTAAATGTGTGAGTTGTATATATCGTGAGTACAATTAATTTTTTCCACATGGATACACAAATGTCCCAGCACCATTTTTCATAGTATTTTGTTAGCCTCTGTCTTAATTTCTATAGCTATAGAGAGCTGGCCCTTGAACAACACAGGTTTGAACTCCATGGGTCCACACGTGTTTTCAATAGGAAATACTACAGTACTACACGATCTGAGGTTGGTTGAATCTGTGGATGCAGAACTGTGGATACAGAACTGTGGATACAGAGGAACGACTGTAAGTTACATTCAGATTTTCTGCTATGCAGAGGGTTGGTGCCCCTAACCCCACACTCTGGTCAAGGGTCAACTGTAATAAATTTTGATACCTGGTAGGACAAGTCCTTCCTTCCACATTACTCTTCTTCAGGAGTGTTGTTGGCTAATCTTGGTGCTTTGTATTTCCATATAAATTTTAGAATTAGCTTATAAAGTTAGCAAAACAAATTTTATTGAGTAAAAAAAGCAGGTTACTCAATAGTATGAGAGTATTACACCATTTACTTTTAAAATAAGCTTTACAAAGTATTAAGTTTCTATTTAACTTATTTCTGTATTCTAGAATTTCTTTAATTTGCATGAATTTGGCATTTAAAAATTTGTTATCAGGAGTAAACAATTTCCATTTTGAAATGACAATTTATGATTTGTCAGTATGATGAAATATGTAGCCATTAAAATTGTTGATATCTGATTTTCAAAGAGTATATAAATTGTAAGCATGTTACTTTTTTTGTGTATACTTTTTGTTATTAAAAAAATCTCTGTGTATCTATCAGGAGCTTAACAAGCTTGAGAAACTTTGAGAACTTAAAACTAAGTAATACAAGACAATGAAAAAAGTTGTCAGTGAAAGATGTAAAATATGATTACGTTAAAGATATTTCATATATTATAATTAGTCATGGGTTAAATTCAAATACAGATAATGCACAAAAGCTTTATAATCCATTAACATTACAGCTCCTATCAGTCTGGACATCTCTTGCACTGGTAGAAAAATAAGTTTTATAGTAGATTTCATTGGGCTGAAGTGTGAGTAGCATGATTTATGATCCTGTTCTACAGGAAATGAGCCTCATTTCCAGTATTCTCAAGTTTTAGGCTTTTATCTGTTGTCCTCGATTTAGCCAATAATTTAAAATTCCTTGGCAAGTGTTACAAAACCATACGACTATGTGAATACACTGCCTTAAATCATAAGCTCCATCAGCTTCATAGTAAATCGACCTCTGAGTATCACTATTTCTGAACCTGCCAGTGGGGGCCAGTGCAGGACAACCAAGGGCCCAGAGAATGGAGTAGGGCTGTGACTGGAATCTTGTCCTTTACTTTCAATTGGACAGTTTAAGCGCAAAAACGACTTTATAAAGGATATTTTGTGCCACCTGTGTATGGGACAGCTTTCATGTCTGTCTCTCTGGATTTTCCAGAGATTTAGAAAAATTTTCCCATTAAGAAATAACATATAGTTAATTCACATGTATTTTTTGTTATTCAAAATGTGATGAGTCAACCTAAATGTCCATCAACAGGGGATGCTAAATTAACTAGGGTAGATTGTACCATGGAAATATTGTGCAAGTTTCAAAACAATGAGGTAGATTTTTATGTATCTATATGGAAAGATGCCAGGATTTACTATTACATGAAAAAAGCGTTATAGAACATGGAAAAGTATGTACAGTGTGATTCTATTTGGGTTAAACAACCCACCACCAAATCTGGGCAGATACCTATCAAATTGACAAGAGTAGCTACTGGATGGAATTGGGTGGGAATCAAGAGGAACTTTTGACTTATTTGTATTGTATACATTTTTTAAACTTTATTATTTATTTATTCTTAAAATTTTTGTATTGGAGTATAGTTGATTTACAATATTGTGTTAGACTCAGATGTACAGCAAAGTGATTTCGTTATACGTATACATACATCTATTTTTTTTCAGATTCTTTTCCCAGATAGGTTATTACAGAGTATTGAGTAGAGTTCCCTGTGCTATACAGTAGGTCCTTGTTGATTATCTATTTTATATATAGCACTGTGTATATGTTAATCCCCACCTCCTAGTTTATCCCTCCCCCCCCACCTTTCCCCTTTGGTAACTGTAAGTTTGTTTTCTTAGTCTGTGAGTCTGTTTCTGTTTCATAAATAAGTTAATTTGTATCATTTTTTAGATTCCACATTAAGTGATATCATGATATTTGTCTTTCTCTGTATGACTTACTTCACTTAGTATGACATCTCTAGGTCCATCCATGTTGTGTATTGTATACATTTTCAAGAACAAGAATTAATATATTACTTGTCAGATTGAAAATAAATTTTATAAAATAAATTAAGAAACAAAAAATGACTAAGTTAGCCTTTAGCATTGAATGTTTGCCTGCTGTTTGAGTTTGAACTATGTCAAAGCATAACATTTGTGTTTTGCTTTATGATAAAAAGCTTTGACCTATGGGATAGATAGGGTTGGTGACGTTTCTGTTTCACAGTTGAAAATACGGTCTCAGGGACTTCCCTGGTGGTCCAGTAGGTAAGACTCCGAGCTCCCAGTGCAGGGGGCCCAGCTTCCATCCCTGGTTGGGGAACTAGATCCTGCATGCATGCCGCAACTAAAGAGCCAGATGCCCCGTGTGCCGCAGCTAAGACCCGACGCAGCCAAAACAAACAAATAATTATTTTAAAAAATTTTTAAAATAAATTAAAAAAGAAAATACAGTCTCAGAGCTCATTCTCTGCTGTATTGGTTTCTATCCATGTTATTGCTATATTTACATATCACCTATTTTATAACTTAATTGACTCAGATTAGACACTAAGATTAATCTTTGCACAAGCTGTAGCTATCTACACCTAAGTATGTACTGGTTCAAATTAATTCATTTCCCAAACTGTGTGCCAAATAGATTTTAAAAATTGCATATAGATGAAGTCGTTGGTTTTCTCCCTTTCATCTTGCTCTCCCTCTTCCTAATCTTTATTTTTTTCTGGATATGGCCCTGCTTTTCTTTCTGGTATGGTTTGCTCTCAATTAACTGTCGTATTTCTTTCCTAAGTATAGATGCATAATAACTTAAATGTTACTTTTCCCAGGGGCATGTGCTTTTAAATTAGGATCTCTTGAGGACAGGCTCCAAATTCAAACGAATGCAGGTATTGGACTAGATGATCTCTGATACTCAGCTCTAACATCCAGGATTCAATGTTTCTAACACTAAGGATGACATTTCAGGGGGCTTTCAGGGATGTGAGGAAAAAATATTTTTGTCCAGAAATACTTGCCAAAGACCCCGAAATCACTTGGCATAGCACCTGCTTTCATGTCTTACCTCCAAGACTGGCTGTGCACAAATGAAGGAAAGAACATTAAAAAAAATTCTGAGTATGTCACTGCTCTCTGCTTCTGTGGCAGAGTGGTCTGCAGAGTATGAGGTTGAGCGTGTGAAGAACTGAGCTCTGATCAAGATCTGGTACGAATTCTGTGAATATGGACAAGCAATTTCATATCCCTGTATGTCAAGGAAGGCTGAGTGATATAGTGGAAGGAAAAAGGCTTTGGCCATGGTTTACTGTTTATTCATCCCATTCATTTTTTTTTTAAAGAAGATATGTATTACATCCTAGGTAGTATGGCAGGTTCCAGAGAGACAGTGGTGAATAAGACGGGGTTCTCTGCCCTCAAGGAGTACTATTTATTGAGTGTCTTTTCTCCTCTCGAGTTCACTTTCCCCTGTGTAAAAGGCGTTGAGAAAAATACTTCATATTCCACAAGATTTACTGTTGTTGTGATCATTGTTCTAATGTGCAGGTTGTGTTTCTTGGATGCGCTGGCTGGAAAAAAAGATTGAGAACAACTTACCTAGTTCAAGCTCTTCATTTGTAGGTTGACAGAGAAGGCCTCAGAACAACTAATTGACCATCCCAGTGCCCTTTTTACTTACTACACACAGTGCGGTTTCTTCACAACCCTCAAGAGCTTTTTGCAACTTTGGGGGCCCTTTCCTTTCCCCTTAACCTGGCCTGTGTGGTCCAGCCCACTTATAGTACTGTACTCAGTGTTAAGTGAGAGCAAACTGCTCAGGCTGGGTTCTTCATTAGCAATCGTCACATGCCATTTCTTTCTTCAAATCCAAACCATTCAGTAACTCCCAAGTGTTAACTTCCTTCTTTAAGTCATGGCCACTCAATTTGATGAAGACTTTCGCCAGGAATCTGGAGTACTTTGTACCTTAGTTTATTATTATGATCCTTAATCTGTGTGAATTATCCTTTTAGCCTAAATTGTAAACCATATCCTGTTGCTTTTTTCATTCCCTTGTTGCTTTGGACAATGTTTTATAACAGAGCTGAGGAATAATCTTTGATCTGGTGGAATTCTTGATTCAGTTGAATGGTAATATGATAGCAATAATACCTGACCAGTTTACCATAGAATGCTCTTGTGGTAATAAAACAAGGCTATAAATCTGAGGCAAATTTTGACAATTTTTAAAGATAATACATCAAGGAGGATGACTGAATGGAAAGCAGTCTGGGAGCTGAATCAAATCTGAACTTGTTGCAAAACTGATGCCTTTTTTTTTTTTTTTTTGGTCTGGAGACTCCTAGTTTTGGACGATATAATCATTGTGTTCAATTTTTTGAAAGACTATCAAGTGCAAAACATTCTATATTGCTCCAGGCAGCATAACAACTAGCAATGGAAGAAAGTAAAAGGGAAGTAGATTTTGTTCAGCAGAAGAACTTTCTAACATTTAACACTGCCCAACCGTTGACCAGGCCTCCTTATTTAAGGAAGTGAGCACCCTGAAATTTGAACTGTTTGAAAGAGAAGTTGGATGACTATCTGGCTGGAGTGTACAAGAGGGAATTTCTGCCTGGGCCGGAGGTGGACTAATGACCTTTAAGCTGTCTTCCAATTCTAAGGTTTCTAGGACTGTTCAGCTCAGTTACCTTTATATTTGAATATATATGAATGGTTTTTATAAAAAATTTTGTATTAGATAAATTGTCAATCGACCTAAAAAACTGTATGGTCAAGTAAAATTTGATAAAAGGAGTGGGAAATCAGATTTAAGACTGAAAATCCAGATAGCACAAAGGCAATTACTGACCCTTTTGACAGAAAGGAAGAAGAGTGGTGTATGGGTGTGTGTGTTTCAAATGATGTGTTCTGGCCAAGTGACACTTGTTATCTAAAACATAAATGCTCTAAATTGTTTTACTTTACACATACTTGCTCAGCTGGATTATTCACATCCAGCAGTACCGTACGCGGAAGCAAGGGCGAGTGTTTGGTGAACAATTTTCCGGAAGCCGTTTCGCGGTACCCCAGCAGCTCAAGACGGCTCCAGCCTGCAGCGGACTTGGGTGGTAAAAGCGGAAGAGGCACCGCTGGCTGCCGGCCTGAACTACTAGTCCCAGGGGCCCTCGCGGCGCCGCGCACGCGCCATGGCGTGGCGGCAGCGCCGCCGCAGGACGCAGGGAAGCCAACTAACGAGTGGCGGCGGTGGCGGCGGCGGCGGCGGCGGCGGTGGCAGTTCGCCGCGAGGGCAACGGCTCCGAGGCCGAGTGGCGGTCCTGCTCAGACATCGGTGCCCTCCTCCGCATGATCTTCTTGGTGAGTGCACGTCCCCGATCCAGCTGCGCGGAGTGCGCGGCTCCTTGCCTGGCGGCCGTGCTGCTTCGGCCTAGGGCCGCAGGCTGCGCTGACGGTGGGCCGCCGGGTCCAGCTGACCCCTGGGACCTTCCCTGCAGTGAGGGGAGAAGTGGGGGTGGGGGCACACGGTTAGGTCCAGGGAGAGATGTGGCGGCGCTCAGGGGCCAGGGCAGCCTGGGACGGACTGGAGGGAGGGACGCGTGGGGGATGGGATGGGAAGGGATAGGAGGACCGCGGGGTGGCTTCGGGTGAGAGCCAGAGGCGAGCGACCTGGCAGCCAGGGAACTGAGTATGGGAGGCGAGGAGGAGGTGGAATGTCTTCTGAGTGCTGCTGGTGAAGATGTCTTGCTTCGGAGACTCTTGACAAGCTGGACTCACGGGTCGGGCAGCCCACCTACCAAAAACGTACACACCATACTTGGCATCTTTACACTTCCTGTTGGAGGTCTGTAAGTGAGGAGCTGTTGGTTGCTTCCATCTCCTTTCCTTCAATTTTGCCTTTTATTGACTGGCAAAATTTAAATGGGTGCTGGATAGGCAAATCATAGAAGTAAACAGGGTTCTGTGTATACATCTGCGTAAAAACAGGGAGGCATGGTGGTATGTTCAGATGAGAGCTAGATCAAAGGAGAAATCAGTGTTTTTATTTTAAAATTTGTGGCAAAAATCAGTTTGAGCAAGGTTTTGAGCTAGAAAGGATTTTTAACCTGGGATTCACCAGTTGGTGGATAGAAATCAGGGGCTCCTTGAACTAGAATGGGGATAAAATCATGTTTTTATTATCTGATAACTGTATTATCATTTCCTTCTATAATGAATGTAAGCAACAAACTGCAGTAGAATTAGCAATGCCTGTGACTTTGTCACCAATAAAAATTACAGATATTTTTGTGTCATGTTTACAGTTGTTGCAGATATCTTAAAATATCATTTGTGATATACTCAATAAACATTTTAAAAATATCATTTATGCTTATAATTTTTTTGAATTATGGTATTACTGAATCCACTGTTAGATCTTGTTACTTAATGTGATAATAAAGGTGTACATATATTGCAATATCAGGGTTTTTTCATTGTTTTGCTAATATTCAGTATAATTAGTTGTTTTTGTAATCGCATATATTTAATTATGCATTTAAAAGCAATCTGAGAAGGGGTCCATAGGCTTTACCAGACTACCAAAGAAACCCATGGCACAAAAAGATTAAGAATTCCTGAAGTAGAAATAAGTTTTGGGGATCTATAAGTCTGCCTGGAAGAATATTTTTCTCATTAGATAAGAAAAAAGTCAAGGCAGATAGGACGATAACACGTGTAGATGAAAGAGGGAATTTTGTAATCAGGGAAGTAAGAGAAAAGATTTGACTGGGATCAGAGTAATCGTTTTGAAAGATAGAATAGACCACAGATATTTCTTTCAGGGTACTAGGGAATCGGCAAAATAATCTGAGGAAGAAAGGGAAGTGAGTACTTTGGCCCTTAGATTTTTGTGTTAAGGCATCTCCTAGTTCCAAGTGATTGAAGGGGTTGAGCCCTCCAAGCTCTTGTATAAGCCTGTGAAAGAAAATTTTAGCGTGTGCTGGCTTTCTTTAAGTCATGTAGATAGTGTGGCTTTTAAAGGGGTGAGAATATTCTAATTTTTCTTTTTTTTTTTTTGGCTGTGCCGTGTGCGGATTGTGGGATCTTAGTTCCCCAACTAGGGATCGAACCCCCGGCCTTGGCAGTGAAAGCTCTGGACTGTCAGGGAAATCCCCATCTATCCTTAAGTGAAAAACTGCAGGATCTCTCTTCAAGTATATTTTCCCATTGCCATTCTTCTTTTCATATATGATAGAAAGTAAAACGTGCAGATTATAGAGTTGAAGAGTTGATAAGTCATTTTCTTGAAATTCCATTTTAAATTCTTGTAGTTCAGCTTCATTTTGGCATCAGACTTCTCACTGACAAATCACTTTTAACATTTTTTCAGAATATTCGTGATTTGAAACTTGCACCTGTTTGTAAAGCACCTGTCAACATCTTGTGTGAGATGTTTTTTTCCTCTAAAAGAATAGCAGTAATGAAAAACCACTACGGCAAACTATTTGTGGAAAAGATTAAGGGGAGGGTATGGAGAATTGAAGAAGAGTATTTTGTGAAACAGATATTGGTGCCGAAATAGTTTGTGTTGAATTAAACACACCGTATTACAAATGACTGCCTTGGAGAGGTCTTGCCTGATACCTTTTGGGTCCTTACACTGCCCCCTTGGCCACTCTTTCTCCCCTGCCCCTTTATTTTATTTATAGCATATATCTATCTGGCATCATATTATTTGTATATTTATTTTATACATAAAGGGTCAGGAAAATTTAGATTGGAGATACTACTACTGAATGAGAGAATGGGAGACTGGGGAGTGCTGTGTGGAGATGGCATTTGAACTGGACCTTCAGTCATAGATGTGATTAGCTATAGGGATATTGGAGAAGGGCTTCAGGTGCAGGGAACAACTTGAACAAAGACAAGGATAGAGGAGTTTGTAAATCAAATAAACATCTAAGTCATCTTGCCTCCCTCCCTCCATCCCTCCCTTCCTCTTTCCTTCCATCCATCCATCCAGTGTGTTAGGTCTGTAAAAGGGAAAACGGGAGAAAAGATTATGTATAAAGGTGGCTTGGGACGAACAAAGGCTGAAAACTCCAGGCTCCCCAGGTGATAGCACGTGACCGTTTGCCTCCAGGTGGATCTCTCCCTCCTAGAGCCCACAACAGTGAAATTGCTCACAGGGAACCTGAATTCTATATACTGAAGAACCAGAGAGGCAGCCTGGGGAAATGAAAAGAGTCTGGGCTCTGGTGTCAAATAAATCTAGTTTTGAATTCCTTGTTTGCTTCATGATAGCTGAATGATTATGCAGTAAGTTATTTGACTTTTCTAATCCTGTTTCCTCAGCTGTAAAATGGAGGTGATAAATAGCTATCACACAGGATTAACTTCAAAACTAATAATATATGTAAAACCTCAGGAACATGGCTTTCACTCAGTAATTGGTAGTTATCTTTTGATGTTCCAGCTTTCAACCTGGTTTCGTCCTTTTCTACCTTCATACCACATCCCTGACTTTAAAACAAGTGCTACTCTTCTGGTGCCTTCCTGGCCACTGTCACAGCGTTGTCACTTCCCACTTCACCCAGTTGGCTCCACTGTGAGTTTGTGAGCAGCTTTCCAGTGATGGCACTTAGCAATTTACCAGGTGATGCTGCCTGATAATGGCATTCTGGAAACGGCAACAATATGTATTAACTCTTATTTGGTGAAACTAACAATACAAAATTTGCCACTCTTTAAACATGATGTGCTTTAGTTTAAATTGGTTTATTTGGGAAAAGTACCCCTGATATTTGCAGAAAATTGAAGCAGGGAAGTGGATATATTCCCAATTGTAAGATGTTTCACTTTTATTTATTATTATTTTTTTTTAGGAGTGAGAGTATTGGGGAGTTGGTTATACATTACAGTTCTCCAAGATAAAGTATGTTTTTTTTGGGGGGGGTGGCGGGTAAAAGTCTGATGTAAGTGGAATCCTTCTTACTTGCTTTGGAAAGACCAAAAAAATTTTTTTCTTAAATGATTAAATTTTCCCCTTCAACTTTATGGTTTTTTCACCCACACATTTCCTTCTCTGGAGTTAATTTTCTCTTAGGTAAGAAGGATTTCAGTTATGTGTTTTTTTACATTTGAACTACCTAAACTTGTGTTTGTATAGAATTATTTGTGGCCTGAACTCTTTAATCCTAATCAAGATATTTTCATTTGTAAAGGAACTAGGATCAATACTTTCTGTATTGTGTACACATTTTAGATGAAGCTTTAGATACTAAATTGTTTGATTTCTGGTTTTTAGAACTATAGATAATTAACGTTTCCTTCTTTATGTTTACCTATATTTCCTTATTTTTTTAAGTATGTTTCAATATGTATTATGATTTTTTTTTTTTTTTTTGGTACGCGGGCCTCTCACTGTTGTGGCCTCTCCCGTTGCGGAGCACAGGCTCCGGATGCGCAGGCTCCGCGGCCATGGCTCACGGGCCCAGCCACTCCGCGGCATGTGGGATCTTCCCAGACCGGGGCACGAGCCCGTGTCCCCTGCATCAGCAGGCGGACTCTCAACCACTGCGCCACCAGGGAAGCCCTGTATTACGATTTTGTAAAAACATTTTCAGAAGGGTAGTTCTTCATTGCTTCTAAGCTGAAACCCAGTTTTGAACTCTGCAATGCAAAGATCAGAAGAAGTGGTGAACATCTGTTGATACTTAAAGTTCTCATATTTAATATATATAAATGAACAGTTGAGCAAATGTTTTAAAAAAAATACAGACTTCTGAAGGGTCTCTATAATGTATTTTTTCTTTTTTTTTAAGTTTGAAGATGAACCAGGTAATAAGTATTTATACCTGAAAGGAAAATATAACTTAATACTAACGCTGCAATTAAATTATATATATTAAGCCAAAATTATCTTCATATTCACCTTTTTTATCAGCCATTTTAAAAAGATAAGGCTCTACATAAAACAAATGAAATATTGCCATTTGCAGCAACATGAGTGGACATAGAGAATATTGTACTTAGTGAAGTAAGTCAGAGGAAGACAAATATATCACTTATATGTGGAATCTAAAAATAATGCAAATGACTCTATTTTCAAAACAGAAGCAGACTTACAAATATAGAAAACAAACCTATGCTGACCAAAGGGGAAAGGGGCTGGGGGGATAAATTAGGAGTATGGGATTAACAGATACAAACTACTATACATAAAATAGATAAGCAACAAGGATTTACTGTATAGCACAGGGAATTATAGTCAATATCTTATAATAACCTATAAGGGAAAATAATCTGAAAAAAAGGTTTATATATCTAAATCACTTTGCTGTACACCTGAAACTAACACAATATTGTAAATCAACTATACTTCAATAAAAAGAAAAGAAAAAAATATAAGGCTTTAAGCATACTTTAACTGTAAAAACAGGCAAGATGTCTGTTCATTAATCTAAGATGTCTGTCTGAAAAGATGCTTGCTTGGGCTTGCACCCATGTAATGCCTGTACACCCACGCTGGAGACTAGTGGGAAGCGTGTCATCAAACATGTTCAGTTCTTCTTTTTTTTTCCCTTACCTAATTTATGTTTTTAGTTTATTTTCTGTGAATTTTTGAAAGGATTAATATTGGAAAATTTAAAAGACAGAAATTTAGTTGGGATATTAGCCTATTTCCTTTTTTTCAGGATCAGAACCAAATTATCTTCCCAAGCAATCTAAATTTTATCCAAATACATCTATTTTAAAAGTTTTTAGGACTTAGGCTAAAGTCATCTATTTTCAACCCACTCTGAACTGTTTCCTTTCATTTTCGAATGCAGAACTCTGACCCATTTCTTGATTTTACTTTCACTGTTTATAAATCCTGACTACCTGTCAAAAATAAATTAGGTCTGAAAGTCATAGCACTTAAGGCAGAAATGCAAAATGATTACAAATACGGATTTCTGTGTCAGAAAAGCTTAGGAAAGAATAGATTAATTCTTTTCGCAGACTTTATTTCATCTTTACCTCCTTTAGAACCAGGGAATCTAACTTCGATTTCTCTAAAATAAAGTGCCTTTTAATATCTAATTATTCAGGGATGTGGTGGGCCAACTTGGATTCTGATGGAACGTAACTTATTAAGTAAGTCTCCCTCTGAGTAAGTTTCTATTCCATCATTCCAAAACATCATAATAACAGTAATGACAGTAATTGCTAACATTTATTGACTTCTATTTATTTATTTTTATTTTTATTTTTTTTGCGGTACGTGGGCCTCTCACTGCTGTGGCCTCTCCCGTTGCGGAGCACAGGCTCCGGACGCAGAGGCTCAGCGGCCATGGCTCACAGGCCAAGCCGCTTCGCGGCATGTGGGATCTTCCCAGACCGGGTCATGAACCTGCGTCCTCTGCATCAGCAGGCGGACTCCCAACCACTGCGCCACCAGGGAAGCCCAGACTTCTATTTATTTTTGAAAAGCTATTTAACTAACAAGATTTTCTTCCTTTTTTTTTTGTTCTGGAAGGTTCCTTGTAGGTAGAACACAGTGCTAATAATGCTATTTGAAGTTTGATAATAAATAGTTGTAATTTTATGAAGTACCATTCTGGTAAATGTGATGACATAGACATGTCAGTCTGCTGTTTACATGCTTTCCTTAAATTTGAGGGTGTACCCTTGGATCTTGAAACAGGCTTTACCAGTATTACAGCTCAGCAAAAATGCAGCTGAAGCTCAAAGTCCTCTTTCTGCTCTTATGTTTGGTAGTTTTGTACACCCACTGTATTTATGGAAGAAGCTAAGTTTATGCTGGGGACCAAAGCTTCCTCAAAGCATGTGGGTGGTGAAATCTTCCTCTCAAGAGTTCTAAGGGTTTTAGGGTTTTTTTTTTAACTATTTGGTTTATCTTGATCTCCAGATTTATATATGTCTTAGTGAGATGTCATTAGAGATTGTTGAATAAGAGGGAATTAGATTTGGTGGTATATAACTTCAGACTAATAAAATTAATGAAGGTTTAAATAATTGTGAAAGTTCCTGATACGCATTCCAGATTAGGTGGATATTTTTGTGTTATTTATTGCCTTTGGGGAAAAAAAAGGGATATAATTTTAATACCATTGCAGTTCTCCTTGTTGGTGTGTAGCATGTTATTGTTGAATTATACTGAGAGATTAAGTATTGTGTCCTTTTTGTTGGACTTGAAAATTTCACAATTTTTATTATTCACAGAATTTGTCTGGTCTTGAGTGTTTAAGTAATTGTACTAGCAGATCTTTCAGCAGGGGAGCTGTTAGTGCCAAATTTTTATTATGTTTTCCTTTTTAAAAATATTTAAATTACTACAGTAATAAGTGTTCTTTGTTAAAAAAAAGAACAACTAAAAACAATGCAAAAATGAAAGCTTTTTTCCCCTGCATGTATATGCATATGCTATATGATTTGGATTTTTTCTTTTTTCCCCCCAAATTATAGTTAACACTTGTTCTTGCTAAGTGCTTTACATATGTTAACCTGTTAAACCCTCATAAACTTATGAACATACCCTACAAAGTAAGCTTCAATTTTACATCCATTTGCAGATGAAGAAACGGAGGCAAGGAGAAGTAATTAGCCAAAGGTTGCTTAGCTAGTGAGCAGCAAAACCGAGATTTGAGCTCAAGTAGTCTTACTGTGGGGTTTGTGGGTTTTTTTTGGGAGTGGGGAGGGGTTTTGTGTTTTAACGCCTGTACTGCCTCTGGGATCTTACCATGCATATCGTTCTGCAGTTTGCTTTCTTCACTTAGTGGTACGTGGTAGATACCTTTCCATGTACCTCTACCTCCTTCTTAATAATTATGTAGTATTCCATGGTAGGGGTGTACCATAACTTACTTAATGTCTTTCAAACTTAATCTTGTTTAACAGTCCCATTAGTAATGATTTCAAGTAATATTTTAAAAAGCCAAGGTTTTATAATGAAGTAGTGAGGATACATTAGTATTTACTAAGTAATGCATATTAGCTGTCCAAGTGTTTTGATATGCTGTCAGTTGTGTGGTCTAATAAAATCTGAGCTTAATCCACAAGCCATTTATTATGCATGAATTTCATTATTTTTGTGGTTTGTCTTTTTTAGTTCTGGAAAATTAATTAATGTATTGGGGTTAAAATTGACATCTGTGTTTTATTTATTCACTTTTGGTAGGGTCTGGAGTTTTCTGTAATAACAAGAAGTCTTATACTGTTAATTTGAATTTTGGATACTATCTAGCTTTATATTATATACTTATATCTTCAAAGTAGTGTGCCTTTCAGTTCCCTGTACTTGTGCCAGGAATAGTTGATACTAAGTCCATTCTTTTTTCTACAATGTTTTACTTTTGTTTCAAAAATACCAACTAAAGATATTAAAGTATCACTTGTTTCCATTTTTTTTCCCCTCTCGTGATATACGTTTCTTGATTGTGAGGAAATATCTTTTTGGTACATTAATAATTATTTCAAACATGCTCATTGGGAAGTTAGTAGATGTTTTCAACTTAAATTTAGTTACTGTTCTTCAGTCATTTTGGAGCTGAGTTAGCAGCAGCTTGGCTGATTCCTAACTGGAGCATTGCTCTTCATCATTCAGTCACTTATTAATTTTTTAATAAATTCAGACATTGATTCAGCACCTGCTAAATGCCAGTTCCTCTGCCAAGTAATGGGGATACCAAGATGACTATGTCCCTACTTTAGGGAACTTGGAGTTTTGTTGAGAAAACAACATTTTGTTGCAAATAGTCTATGAGAAAGTATCTGAGTCAAGAGATTGGTAAAGGCTCCTCAGTTTGAGCTGGGCCCTGCTGCCTACCTGGGACTCAACTGACCACTAAAAGGAGTAGGCAAAGGATTCTAAATAGAGGGTATGCAGAAATCCAGTCTGTGACAACGACTCAAAAGTGTCATTAGAATGTCATGTATCCCTATGAGAATGTGGGTCCCTCAAGAGCAGACCTTAAACTGTCCCATTCATCAGTGCCTAGCACTTCGTAGGTGTTTAATAAACATTTTTTGAATGCATGAGTGAAGGATGTATGTTAAATAAAGCTTACTGTGCTTGTCTGTCCATTTTTTGGAAAAAGATGAGCTCATTATTTTTAATACCTAATGATTTTTAGAGTATGTAATTTAGCAGAACATAAAATGAATAAGAAACTATTCCTGCATTGGAGGAGGTAAGTCTTGTAAGGGGAAACACATTTAGACAAACCATTGTAATTCAACATGATTATATTTATAAAAAAATATTTGCAAAGGACACCCATCTCTGGTATGAATTGGTTAGGTCCCTTAAAAGTGGTGGGTAATTAAAATAAATCTTCAAATTATTTGATTGATAAAATACAGCTAACATTGTAGTAGGTCATTAAAAAATGGCAGTTAGGTCCTTTTTTGCCCTATCACATTAGTATAAATAGTACATAAATACTATGATGAAATGTACCTGTTTAATGAACAAAAAAAGTAACTGACAGTTCTGTCAAGGTGTAGGCATCAGTATATAACAATGTGAACCATGCTTAATCCTTGAGTAACATCATGATTTTTCCCAAATCTGCAAACTACTTATACTATTGTTTATTTAAAATGTCTTTTTTAAAAAATTTGGACACCTTTAAAAATTTTTTTGAAGAAGCTTTATGTTATTACCATAATGAAAGGCTACCATCTCTCACCCTAAATAGAAAGCAACTTGAATATAATAAAAACAAAGCAATGTTATAAAACCTAGCTTGCTACTGTTTGCAGAAGGTGCTGAGTTTGAGACCTCTGTCTTTAATTAAAAGAAGGGTTTAGCAAGTGTTAGGGAAGTGTTGAAGACAAATTGGCACCTTGCTTAGATTTTCTGCATGATGTAAATAGAAAAACTGAAAGAGACTTTAAAATGGGGTAACTTTCCCACTCAGTGTCATAAGGGAGGAAGGATGCACCCTGTTTGTTGTCAGGAGCAGTTCTCCTAGAGCTTCACAGAGGGAAGAGATTTGGGGGCTGGGCCTTAAAGGAGAAATCTGAGTTCACTTGAAGATAAGGAAGATTTGAGCCCCTTAAGCCTAGATAATAGCATCTGCAAATGTTGGAGACTTTAGGATATAGTATGGCAGCAAAATCCGATTTTGGGGAAGTGAGAGATGGTGGGAGATGAGATAGGAGTTATAAAAAGAGGGATTTATGGCTGAGAGCTTGATACCCTGTAGCATATTGTAGACGTTATCCTGTAAGCAGTGGAGAGTAGCATGACAAGGTTTGTGCTTTAGAAAGATAGCTTCAATAGTAGGAAGGAGAGACCAGGAAGGAAACTGTTGAGATGATGAGACTCTAAATAGTTTGAAGGATTGGGAGGAAGATGATAATCTTGAATTTTCCGAACCTTTTCCAATAAAGGGCCATTTTGATCTTATGCGCTCCCACATTGGAAGAAGGCAGATGATACGCTAAGAGTATAGATCACTTTGACAGTATTGGTTACCATCTGAGGTTACCTGCCCACAGAAAATCCCTGTTAGCTCATAGAGAAAGAGAGTGAGGTGACCAAGATGTTCTGGAACCAGTTAGGGAACTTGGATCTATTTGGAGATTCATAGAGTGTAAGTTATGGGAAGGAATGGTACCCATAATTCCTTGTTTTTCCATTGAAAAACTGAATTCCAGAAAGATTATATTAATCATTAGAGATTATATAGCTAGTTTTGAGCTCATTGTATTTTACTTTAGAGTGCTGTACCCAGAACTCTGTTAGTACATTTACATCTTTTTTTTAAATGTTTATTTATATATATATATATATATATGTATTTTTTTGGGGGCTGTGTTGCGTTGGGTCTTCGTTGCTGTGTGCGGGCTTTCTCTAGTTGTGGTGAGCAGGGGCTCCTCTTCGTCGTGGTGCGCAGGCTTCTCGTTGTGGTGGCTTCTGTGTTGTTGTGGAGCACAGGCTCTAGGTGCACAGGCTTCAGTAGCTGTGGCTCACAGGCTCTAGAGCACAGGCTAAGTAGTTGTGGCGCACGAGCTTAGTTGCTCTGTGGCATGTGGGATCTTCCTGGACCAGGGCTGGAACCCGTGTCCCCTGCATTGTCAGGCAGATTCTTAACCACTGCACCACCAGGGAAATCCCACATTTAAGTCTTAAAAGATACTTTAGGGCTTCCCTGGTGGCGCAGTGGTTGAGAATCTGCCTGCTAATGCAGGGGACACGGGTTCAAGCCCTGGTCTGGGAGGATCCCACATGCCGCGGAGCAACTAGGCCTGTGAGCCACAACTACTGAGCCTGCGCGTCTGGAGCCTGTGCTCCGCAACAAGAGAGGCCACGATAGTGAGAGGCCCGCGCACTGCAATGAAGAGTGGCCCCTGCTTGCCACAACTGGAGAAAGCCCTCGCACAGAAACGAAGACCCAACACAGCAAAAATAAATAAATAAAATTAATTTAAAAAAAAAAAAAAAGATACTTTAGCTAGGAACTTCCCTCCTGGTCGGGGAACTAGATTCTGCACGCATGCCGCAACAAAGACCCAGTGCAGCCAAAATAAATAAATAAATACTAAAAAAAATTAAAAAAAAAAAAGATACTTTAGATAGCACCTGCTATGTGTGTGTGTGTTTAATTATCAGGGTAGTAATCTAGATTAGTCCCTAGTAACTTTTTCTAAACTTTCATATACCATTTCTTTAGTAGAATTTAGGTTATTTAGTCCTGAAGTCCAACTTAACCTGACTTTGTCAGGCAGTTTGAAACTTTCTAAGAAAGGGGGAGTTGTCCAGCTACTGACTGACATATTAATAGTTGTTGAAAGAGTGGGGTGATTAGAAGAAGTAATCTTGACTGTAAATTAAAGCACTCACTCTTGGGAGGCAAATGGCTTGGTGGGTAAAAGCTGGGTGAACCAGATACACCTGGATTCTAGTCTCAGCTTTGCTAGTTATTAACTTGACCTTGGGAAAATAATTTCCTCAGTTTCCTCATCTGTAAAAGGGGGCTAAGAATACTTACCTTTCATGAGTGTTACACAGGTTAAATGAGAACGTCCATGTAAAGCACCTGGTTGGTGCCTAGTACATGACGAGCCTGAAATGCATGGTAGTTATTATTGTTTTTATTTCCTAAGCACCCATATGCTTTACTACCACCAGTCAAAACTCTCCTCTTCAGGCTCAACCATTACTACTTTTAATGGCTTTTTTTTAAAGTTTGATATTAGATGGAAATTAATATAAAAACTGGCTTTTCTTAAACAATTCTGGCTAGGAAATATATTTGCCTTGCTTCAGTTGACCAGGATTTAGTGCAAAATGTAACATAGCTGTGGAAATTTTGTGTTAGGAAGTTTCTGTATTTCGTTTCTGATCACAGTGAACTGAAAGATAAATACTCTTAGTGTGATAGTTTAAACATCGCAATGTGTTACCAGATGTAAATGGGTTCTGGGACATCATGGGATAGCTGCTAATCCTTCTAGATGGTGGTTGTTGGAGACTGATAAATTACAGTGTTCACATGCATTTCTCAAATTTGTATATTTTTTTCATACTGAAAAAAGTTGCTAAATTGGATGCTTGGTTTTAGAATTATGTTATTTATGTAATTTATTTATTTATTTTTTGGCTGTGTTGGGTCTTCATTGCTGCGTGAGCGGGGGCTGCTCTTTGTTGCGGTGCATGAGCTTTTCATTGCAGTGGCTTCTCTTGTTGTGGAGCACAGGCTGTATACGTGCAGGCTTCAGTAGTTGTGGCACATGGGCTCAGTATTTGTGGCTCGTGGGCTCTAGAGTTGTGGTGCACGAGCTTAGTTGCTCTGCGGCATGTGGGATCTTCCTGGACTAGGGATCAAACCTGTGTTCCCCGCATTGGCAGGCAGATTCTTAACCACTGCGCCACCAGGGAAGTCCCTGTTTATGTATTTTTTAAAAAATTTTATTTATTTATTTATTTTTGGCTGTGTTGGGTCTTCGTTTCTGTGCGAGGGCTTTCTCCAGTTGTGGCGAGAGGGGGCCACTCTTCATCGCGGTGTGCGGACCTCTCACTGTCGTGGCCTCTTTTGTTGCGGAGCACAGGCTCCAGACGTGCAGGCTCAGTAGTTGTGGCTCACGGGGCTAGTTGCTCCACGGCATGTGGTATCCTCCCAGACCAGGGCTCGAACCCATGTCCCCTGCATTAGCAGGCAGATTCTCAACCACTGTGCCACCAGGGAAGCCCCTGTTTATGTAATTTAAGAAATTTAAATAGACTTTACTTTTTAGAACAGTTTAAATTACAGAAAAACTGAGATGATAGAACAGGGAGTTACCATATAGCCAGAATCAAGTTCCTGTTATTATTAACATCTCATATTAATGGTGCATTTGCTACAATTAGTGAGCCAGTATTGATCATTATTATTAACTAAAGTTCATGCTTTATTCAGGTTTCCTTAGGTTTTTTTTAAAAATGTTTTTATTATATTCTATTTTTTAATTTATTTTTGTCTGCGTTGGGTCTTTGGTGCTGCGCACGGGCTTTCTTTTAGTTACGGCGAGTGGAGGCTGCTCTTCATCAAGTGCGTGGGCTTCTCATTGCAGTGGCTTCTCTTGTTGAGGAGCATGGGCTTTAGGAGCACGGGCTTCAGTAGTTGTGGTGCGCAGGCTCAGTAGTTTTGGCTCACAGGCCTAGTTGCTCTGCGGCATTGTGGGATCTTCCCAGCCCAGGGCTTGAACCCGTGTCCCCTGCATTGGCAGGTGGATTCTTAACCACTGCGCCACCAGGGAAGCCCTCAGATTTCCTTAGTTTTTACCTGATGTCCTTTTTCTGTTCCAGGACCTCATTCAGGATACCACGTTACATTTAGTTGTCATCATCTCTGTAATTTTTAACTGGATCATCTTACACACATTAATTTATTTGCAAAGCATGCTTTATTCTCACATTTCAAAGCCATACCTGTGTGTGGCATATTATGTTACTAAAAATGTTCTTCGATTGAAGATAGTTGGCCTTTAATTTCACTTTTAATAAGCCTTTTACAAGTGTAGGTTTCATCATGTTAGCAAGTTGTCTGTCTCACCTCTTTAGTTATGACTCTGATGTTTACCACTTATTTTCATGGAAAGGTTCGTTTTGGTCACTTCTGTCATGTGATGGACGTGGAGTATGTCTCATTGTGTCCTAGTGAAATGATAAAAATTTCCCTACCTCTTTTTTTGGGTGGGTGGTGCCTGCGCCGCACGGCTTGTGGGATCTTAGTTCCCCAACCAGGGATTGAAGCTGGGCCCTCTGCAGTGAAAGAACCGAGTCCTAACCACTGGACTGCCAGGGAATTTCCTACCTTACCTCTTTAAAAAAAAAAATTTATATATTTTTATTTTATCTTTGGCTGCGTCGCGTCTTAGTTGCGGCACGTGAGATCTTTTTTTTAAAAATTAATTAATTTATTTATTTTTGGCTGCTTTGGGTCTTCATTGCTGCGTGTGGGCTTTCTCTAGTTGCAGCGAGCAGGGTCTACTCTTCGTTGCAGTGCACAGGCTTCTCATTGCGGTGGCTTCTTTTGTTGTGGAGCTCGGGCTCTAGGCACAAGGGCTTCAGTAGTTGTGGCTTGCAGGCTGTAGAGCGCAGGCTCAGTAGTTGTGGTGCATGGGGTTAGTTGCTCCACGGCATGTGGGATCTTCCCGGACCAGGGATCAAGCCCATGTCCCCAGCATTGGCAGGCGGATTCTTAACCACTGCCCAGGGAAGTCCCTTGGGATGTTTTTAATTAGAAATTTTCATCAAAGAAAATATGAAACATGATTCTCATTCCATAAAACATTTGAAATAATTTCCCCCTACTTTAGAGTCCTTCTTTTGGGTCACAGGGGTTTGTTCAGGCATAGTTGCTAACATTTATAATATGTGTATCCTCCTTGGAACTTCTAATGTATTTTCTAATTCACGCATTTCACCTTATCAGGTTGTGCCTCCTCTCCATGCTCTGTATTACAGTAGGTATGCTTGCTTATCAGCACTTGACAGGCTTTTTCTGTAAAAGGCCAGCTAGTAAATATGTTAGGCTTTGTGGGCCATACGGACTCTGGAGGACTATGGCGACTATCTAGCCATGCGGCATGAGAACAGCCACAGATAATACATAAACAAAGGGGCATGACTGTGTTCCAGTAAAACTTTATTTATACACGTAGGCAACTGGTCAAGTTTGGCCCACAGGCTGTAGTTTTCCAGCCTCTATACTGGTGTTGGAAGGATACAAAAACCCCATGTGCTTCACTACTTCAACTAAAATCTCCCTGCTGGGCTCTCGGTGATAAGTCTTCATGAGTTGAAAAGCTTAAAATCTGACTTGACATGTATGGGTATAATTGCTTTTATTTTTGTAGAAAATGTGGCAAGTGCAAGTGAGCTTTTATAGAATTTTATAGAATTTCAAAGTCCAATTTTTGACCACTCCAAAAAGAAATTATCTAACTTGGAAAATGCTGGCAAATTTCAGGGGAAAAAAATTCTATTATTGTGAAACGTGCCTAATGTTAATTTAAAAATCCTTTGATTTTACTTATGTTCTTTTTCTCAGAGCACCTTGTGACAATGCAGTTAGCAAAGATACGTGAGAACTTCTTGTGTTTGGCCGTGGTATTGGGGGTTGGGGATGCATAGGTCTAAGAGATGTTCTCATCCTTTGAGGGGACCCTTCATTCTTGCTGGAAGGACAAGATACAGACACTAAAGATGAAAATAGGGAATTCCCTGGTGGTCCAGTGGTTAGGACTCGGTGCTTTCACTGCTGAGGGCCTGGGTTCAGTCTCTGGTTGGGGAACTAAGATCCTGCAAGCCGAACACCTCGGCCAAAAAAAAAAAAAAAGATGAAAATAAAAATTAACAGTTCCAATTTAATGGTATGGATAAGCACTGCTTTAAGAGTTCACAGTTGGGATTTATCACTGGGGCAGACTCTATGGTTGGGAAGGAAGGTTTTATTTGAGCCAGGTCTTGGAAATTAGAAGGAGCAAATAAGGTGATGTAAATATGAAGGTGAATTAAAAATAAAAATGAAAAGGCAGATTTGCTGGGACAGGAGGGTTCATATAGGGAAATAGTGTGAGATAGGACTGGAGGTGAGGGTTAAGGCAAGGTTGGCCCTTAAACATTAGGTTAAGGAGTTTGGAAATTAACCGCTAAGAAGTAAGGAATAAATGTAAATTTTGAGCACTTTTGTTTTTCCTTTAAGTCTTTCATGAAACTTCCACATAGTATATTTAATGTTTTCAGTATGGTGTGCTTATTTTATTTAGCATCTATTGATAATTTCATAGTGTTTACCTCTTCTTTTCCTGTCCATCAAAGACTACACCTCTGTTCCTCCTGTGTTATTTCTACCTCTGCTTATGATGTTTCTAACGTGAATAGTTTATTGAAATACCTCTTTTTCATTCATATATTCATTCAGCAAATGTGTACTACTGAATGCTCATGATGTGACGGGTTCTATTCTAGTCAGTGTGAATAGAGCAGGGAAGAAATTAGGTAAATATCCCTCTTCGTAGGGAGTTTACATTTTCTTGGGGAGATGGACAGTACATAAGATAAATAAGTGAAATGTATAATACGACTAGTGCTAACAAGAAAAACTAAAGCAGGGAGAGGTAGTATGTGTGTGTGGCAGGGCAGGGGTTGGAATTTTAGGTAGGGTGACCAAGAAAGACCTCACTGAAGAAGATGACTCTTGATAAGACCCAAAGGAAGTGAGAGACCTGGGTGGTGAGCAAGTACAAGGGTACTAGGGTGCAAGTATACCTGGCATGTTGGAGAATATGGCTGGAGCAGAGTGAATGAGGGATCTGGTAAGAGAGTGGTCGTATGTCCTTGTTTATGTCTCTTGTCTCAATGAAATTATTAATAGTGTCCACTTTCACTCCCAGTAGTGTCCTAGTTTAGATGGTAAGTTGTATGGTCTTCTGGTAATGGGAGGTGAGGTCAGAGAGGTAGGGGGGATGGAGGCAGACCATGGAAAGCCAAGAAAAGAAGCTTTTGGAGCATTTTGAGCACAGGACTGATGTGATTTGACTTAGAATTTCACAGGCTCACTCTGGCTGCTGTGTTGAGAGTAGGCTGAGAGCAAAGACTGAAGCAGGGAGCCTGAGGAAAATCTCTTCTGATGCTTCAGTTTCCTCAGTGAAGTAGGAAGCAAGGAGCTGAGAATAAGGAGAGGGGAAGAGGCTGGAGATTTGAGGAGAGATGGTGGTATGAATTAGTTGCCTGGGAGAGTGGGGGAGTGATGGATGGACGGGGGAAGTAATAGTGTGCGTATCATGCATCAGTAAGGGCTCGTATAGGGCTTGTGATCGTGAGTTTAAAGTGATATTTAGCATGGTTGTGTGTGTTGGTTTTCTCATACACAGGTATAAATTAGGAGTAGGCAGAACATTTTCTTTTTTCTTTAAGATTTTTGGATATGGACCATTTTTTTTTAAGTCTTTATTGAATTTGTTACAATATTGCTTCTGCTTTATGTTTTGGTTCTTTGGCCCTGACGCCTGTGGGATTTAGGTTCCCTGACCAGGGATCGAACCCACACCCCCTGCATTGGAAGGCAAAGTCTTAATCACTGGATCGCCAGGGAAGTCCCGCATTGGATTTAACTGGGATTGAGGTTTAGACGAGTGAGGGGGCAAATTGAGAGTATATTCAGCCAGTGATCATAATGATTGACCATGGGGTTTATGCTATCTGGGTAAGGAAGGAAGCAGAGACAGGAGGAGAGTGAAGATTAGCAAAAAAGGTGGTAGGATTAATGGCTTGAAAGTCTTGGTAGGGTCAAATGATCATTGGAGTTTGGGGGTGTTGAAGGAAGGAGAGAGACTATAGTATATGATGGCAACAGGGGTGGGTAGTAGGTCATATAGTCTGATGAACTTGATTAAAGAAAGAAAATTTAGCGAGTTATCTAGTGTTCTGGGTTTATTTAAAATATCTTTTAAAAAATATATATATTTATTTTGGCTGTGCCGGGCCTCAGTTGTAGCACATGGGATCTTCATTGCGGCATTTGGACTTCTTAGTTGTGGCATGCATGCGGGATCTAGTTCCCCCACCAGGGATCAAACCCAGGCCCCCTGCAATGAGAGTGCAGAGTCTTACCCACTGGACCACTAGGGAAGTCCCCTTATGTAAAATATCTTTATGAAAATGTCTTTGAAGACATTTGGGACCGCTGAAGGGTTTAGAAGGTGAGTTCTTATGTAGATCAGGTGGAGCATTACTTTCATGTGTTAATTTTTTTAAGTGAAGCTATATTTGAAGGTTTTAATTTCTGAATTGCATAAATTGATTCATATTTTGCTATGTCATTGGAAACATTTTATGCATCCTATCTTGAACAGCATTTTGGTTGTAATTAGACTGTGAACTCCTTGAGATTAGGGGACCTGGCTAGGTTCCAACAAGTCAATAACGTATTTGTTGAATTAAATTGTATTAAGGTAGCAAGAAGGATACGGCTTGAGAATTTCTAAAGGATTTTCCTCTATCATTTTATAATGAAAAAATTCTAACCTACAGAAACTGTTGAAGGGTGGTACCGTGATCACCATATATCCACCAACCAGATTCAACAGTGGTTTACATTTTGCTGCATTTAAAAAAGCTTTTAGGGCTTCCCTGGTGGCGCAGTGGTTGAGAGTCCGCCTGCCGATGCAGGGGACACGGGTTCGTGCCCCGGTCCAGGAAGATCCCACATGCCGCGGAGCGGCTGGGCCCGTGAGCCATGGCCACCGAGCCTGCGCGTCTGGAGCCTGTGCTCCGTAACGGGAGAGGCCACAACAGTGAGAGGCCCGCGTACCTCAAAAAAAAAAAAAAAAGCTTTTAGTTTTTTTGAGCCATATACAAGTGAGTTCCAGACATCCTAACAATTTACTTCTATGTACTTGAATGTGCATCTCTCAAAAATAATTCATCTGTGTAACCACATGATTTCTGAGTCATTCTTGTAGAGATCAGGACTATAATAATAGTGTACTGGCTCTATCACCTCTCACCCCTGTGGCCTTATGTAAGTTACATAATATCCCTGAGCCTCAGTTTCTTTTGTGGCAAAGTACCTGTCTCAGAGGGATGTTATGAAGATTAAGTGTGTAAAGTTCTTAGAACCATACCAGGCACAATTTTCAGTTTATAAAGTGTTTTCTCATATGATACGAAATTGTGGTGAATAACACCACCCCCAACCCTTGTCACCAGAGTTGGAAACTTCTACCTCACCTTCCCCTAGTGTAGGTGTCAGCAAATCTATTTTCTGTCTCCAGTATCTGTCAGATTTGTCCTGTTCTTTCCATTGCCACTGCAACATTACTTTTTTTGTTTGTTTGTTTGTTTGTTTTTAACACCTTTATTGGAGTATAATTGCTTTACAATGGTGTGTTAGTTTCTGCTTTATAACAAAGTGAATCAGTTATACATATACATATATCCCCATATCTCTTCCCTCTTGCGTCTCCTTCCCTCCCACCCTTCCTATCCCACCCCTCCAGGTGGTCACAAAGCACCGAGCTGATCTCCCTGTGTTATGCGGCTGCTTCGCACTAGCTATCTGTTTTACATTTGGTAGTGTATATATGTCCATGCCACTTTCTCACTTTGTCCCAGCTTACCCTTCCCCCTCCCCGTGTCCTCAAGTCCATTCTCTAGTAGATCTGCGTCTTTATTCCCGTCTTGCCCCTAAGTTCTTCATGACCTTCTTTTTTTTTTTTAGATTCCATATGTATGTGTTAGCATACGGTATTTGTTTTTCTCTTTCTGACTTACTTCACTCTGTATGACAGACTCATAGTGGCCTTACATTTAGGTCTTTTTTGTGTGTGTGTGGTACGCGGGCCTCTCACTGTTGTGGCCTCTCCCATTGCGGAGCACAGGCTCAGGACACGCAGGCTCAGCGGCCATGGCTCACGGGCCCAGCCGCTCCGCGGCATGTGTGATCTTCCCGGTCCGGGGCACAAACCCGTGTCCCCTGCATCGGCAGGCGGACTCCCAACCACTGTGCCACCAGGGAAACCCCATTTAGGTCTTTAATCTCTTTTGAGTTTATTTTTGTGTGTGGTGTTAGGGAGTGTTCTAATTTCATTTTTTTACGTGTAGCTGTCCAGTGTTCGCAGCACCACTTATTGAAAAGGCTGTCTTTTCTCCATTGTATATTCTTGCCTCCTTTATCAAAGGTAAAGTGACCATATGTGCGTGGGTTTATCTCTGGGCTTTCTATCCTGTTCCATTGATCTATATTTCTGTTTTTGTGCCAGTACCATACTGTCTTGATTACTGTAGCTTTGTAGAATAGTCTGAAGTCAGGGAGCCTGATTCCTCCAGCTTCGTTTTTCTTTCT
Organism: Phocoena phocoena; assembly: GCF_963924675.1. Classification (NCBI taxonomy): domain Eukaryota; kingdom Metazoa; phylum Chordata; class Mammalia; order Artiodactyla; family Phocoenidae; genus Phocoena; species Phocoena phocoena. Next base: position 105,426,507 of record NC_089224.1, read on the forward strand.
CAAGATTGCTTTGGCTATTCGGGGTCTTTTGTGTTTCCATACAAATTGTGAATTTTTTTGTTCTAGTTCTGTGAAAAATGCCAGTGGTTCTTGCCTATCAACAATTTCTTAGTCTTTCTTCATCTAGTTCCATCCAAACCACCTCATCTTTTTCTTTACTGCCAAAGTTTATGTTCTTAAATGTAAATTTAATTATGTTAATCCGTTTAAACTCTTTTCCCATCTCCCACAGTGCAAAGTCCCAGTTTGTTTTTTTTTTAAATTAATTAATTAATTTTTGGCTGTGTTGGGTCTTCGTTACTCTGCGCGGGCTTCCTCTAGTTGTAGCAAGCAGGGGCTACTCTTCGTTGTGGTGCGTGGGTTTCTCAGTGCAGTAGCTTGTTGCAGAGCATGGGCTCTAGGCGTGCGGGCTTCAGTAGTTGTGGCTCGTGGGTGGGCTCTAGAGCGCAGGCTCAGTAGTTGTGGAGCATGGGCTTAGTTGCTCCATGGTGTGTGGGATCTTCCTGGACCAGGGATCGAACCTGTGTCCCCTGCATTGGCAGGCAGATTCTTAACTGCTGTGCCATCAGAGAAGTCCAGTCCCAGTTTTTTGTTTTTTTTTTTTTTTTTTTTTTTTGCTGTACGCCGGCCTCTCACTGTTGTGGCCTCTCCCGTTGCGGAGCACAGACTCCGGATGCGCAGGCTCAGCCGCCATGGCTCACGGGCCCAGCCGCTCCACGGCATGTGGGATCTTCCCGGACCGGGGCACGAACCCGTATCCCCTGCATTGGCAGGCGGACTCTCAACCACTGCGCCACCAGGGAAGCCCTCAGTCCCAGTTTCTTAACACTGGCTTCTGTGTACGTTAGGTCTCTGTAGCCTTATCTCATTATACATTTCCTCCCCTACCCCCTGCCTCACTCTTAACACACACAAAACATGCCCCCAAACTGTAGCAAGCCATGTGTAGTTCTCTGAATGTACTGAATCACACACTTCTGTGCCTTTGCTTGATTGGCTGCCTGTATCTAGAAGTCTACCCCTACCAATTATCCTCTTTATGTCTGGCAAATACTTATCCCCCACCCCCATACTTGTCTTTTAAGACTAGGCACAGGTACCTAACTCCTCAGTCATTCCTTCTCTTTTGTCTGTACTCTACATTGTACAGCCTTCATTCAGCCATAGCATTATACCCATAACATTTTGGGGAAGCCATTTGCTTGTGTGTCTAACTCGTTTTATTAGATTAGGAAGTCCTTGAGAATACATACTAGATTTTATCCTTTTTTTGTATCCCTAGTACCTAATATGTTGCTCATGCCAGGCACAAAATAAATGTAGATACTGTGTCCACATTTTATGGATGAAAAAACCCCTGAGGTTCACAGAATATGCATTATATACCCAAGGTAACAGAACTAATTAATGAACCATACAGATCTTTTTTTTTTTTTTTCAGTACGCGGGCCTCTCACTGTTGTGGCCTCTCCCGTTGCGGAGCACAGGCTCTGGACGCACAGGCTCAGCGGCCATGGCTCACGGGCCCAGCCGCTCCGCGGCATGTGGGATCCTCCCGGACCGGGGCACGAACCCGTGTCCCCTGCATTGGCAGGCAGACTCTCAACCACTGCGCCACCAGGGAAGCCCCCAAATCTTTTTTTTAAAGATTTTTTGATGTGGACCATTTTTAAAGTCTTTATTGAATTTGTTACAGTATTGCTTCTGTTTTATGTTTTGGGGTTTTGGCTGTGAGGCATGAGATCTTAGCTCCCTGACCAGGGATCGAACCTGCACGCCCTGCACTGGACCACCAGGGAAGTCCCCAAAGCATACAGATCTTTAAGAGCCCATTTCAGTACTATTTTCATTAACTATAATATTTCTCATAGTTACAACCATTTGTTCAGTGATTCTGTTCTTAGTCTGTGGATTTAGAGCCCCCTAGAGGATGTTAGAATTCCCTCATGAAAGTCTGCAAAGTCATATGTGTTTTGTTTAGGCTGAGTTAATAAGATTATATATGTATGTATGGCACCAATTTTTTTGAATGTACTCGGATGCTTTTGTGAGTTAATAGTGAATCACCTTGGTGAAGTAGACATATTTAAACCTTTTGAGAGGAAAGCACTCTGAGGGTTTTAATACAGGAGACTTGGAATAATAGCTTTGTATAGTTTGCTAGGGAATTGATAAGGTACAAGAAAGTTTTTAAAGCAGTTAAATTCAAGTTAGATGATAATATCTGAAACTTTTCTAGTCATCAGTAGTTCATTAAAATAATTTCTGTAATCAAACTTAATTAAAAATTGTTGAATCTATTTCTTTAAATAAGATGGCTTTAAATATATTTCCATCTGCTACCATATGTTTAACTCTTTCTTTTAGTCTTAGCACCAAAAATATTTATTTCATATATGTGAACATATTTTCATTGGATCTGTAAACATATTGAGAGTTCTGTGAGCTAGGTTGTCACCTCTTTCAGAATCTGAATTCACTACAAATTGTATTTTATCAATTCCAAATAAATCCACTATGAATCTGATTGGCTGGGACAACTTTTTTTCTAACTTTATTGAACTATAATTGACATGTAACATTGTGTAAGTTTAAGTCATATAATAATGATTTGGTACACATATATTGCAAAATGTTTACCACAGTAGGGTTTGTTAACACATCCTTCACCTCATGTAATTACCATTTTCTTGTTACTATGGTGAGAACATTTAAAGCTTTACTCTCATAGCAGTTTTTAAGTATATAATCATGTTTAATTCTTTTTAAAAATTTTTTATTGAAGTATAGTTGATTTACAATGTTGTGTTTAATTTCTGCTGTACAGCAAAGTGACTCAGTTATACATATATATATATATATATCCCTTTTCATATTCTTTTCCATTATGGTTTATCACAGGATATTGAATATAGTTCCCTGTGCTATACAGTAGGACCTGTTTATCCATCCTATATGTAATAGTTTGCATCTGCTAATCCCAAACTCCCAGTCCTTTCCTTCCCCACCCCTAATGTTTAATTCTTAATGAGAAGCATTTTTCTAACTTAGTGACTGCTGCCTCGACACAATGTTGTATTCTGCTATTTGGCCCACAAACGCTTCTGTTGCTGAGATAAAATGATTGTGGTCTGGCAGGCATTCTAGCTTCAAGGGTATAGCTTAAATAATAATGCTTTAAAATATGTGTGCTATTTTTATCAGTTTGTTTAGCTACTAGATAAACAAGAATTGTGTGATTTCATTCATTCATTTGGCAAATACTTATTCAACTCCTGCTGTGAACCAAGCCCTCTCCTCAGCCCTGAAATTACAGCAGTAAGTCGACAAAACAGACAAATCTTGGCCTTGGCGGCCCTTGCCTTTCAGTGGGGCAGCCATACTCTAAGCATGATGAACATGCATGTAACAACAACCCATGCTGGGTTGGGGCAAGTGCTTTTTAAAAGAAAAAAAGAAAAGCCAGAAGAGGGAATAGGAAGTGATATTTTCTGTTTTAGAATGATTTGTTTTAGAAGGCCTTTCTAAATAGACATTTGAGCAGAGACCTGAATGAATTAAAGGTACCAGCCTTGCAAAGGCATCTGGAGGAATAGCCTTCCAGGGAGAGGGTTCAGCAAATGCAGAGGCTTTGAGGAAGGGGCATGCTTGATCTGTTCAAGAGGAGGCCAGTGTGTCTGGAGCTGTGTGAGCAGGAGTTAGAATGGCAGGAGATGAGGTTGGAGGAATAGCAGGGTTAGATCATGTGGGACTTTCAGATTTCATTCTAAGTGTAAAATAAGCCTTTGGACAGCTTCTAGTGGGGGAATGAAGTGGTCTGACTTAAATTTAAAGGATGTTCTATGCTATGTAGATACTCCTGTAGTACAAGAAATGAAGCAGGAGTTCAGTTAGGAAGCGGTGGTTAGAGACCTTTGGGTGAGAGATGATGATGGAGGTGGTGAGATGTGTTTTGAAGAAAGAGTCAACAGGCTATGTTGATTGATTGCAGTGTGAAAGAGAGCAGGCAAGGAAAGTCCAGTGTTGATAAATAGACACGGGACTTTTTTTTTTTTTTTTTTGAAATTGACAAGGAAATTTAGTTATTTCTGAGATATACATTTTAAAGTAATAACTAGAATTATGACTTATAACATTATACCAGAACATATAAGATTTTTAGAAATTTCATGTAATGTCTGAAACATTTATATTAACATATTTCCATACAAATAACCCAAAGAAGGGTTAGTATTTGTTTTTGATTTTTTTTTATACTGCAGGTTCTTATTAGTCCATTTCATACACATCAGTGTATACATGTCAATCCCAATCGCCCAATTCAGCACACCACCGTCCCCACCCCACCACGGTTTTCCCCCCTTGGCATCCACACGTTTGTTCTCTACATCTGTGTCTCAACTTCTGCCCTGCAAATGTTCATCTGTACCATTTTTCTAGGTTCCACATACATGCGTTAATATACGATATTTGTTTTTCTCTTTCTGACTTACTTCACTCTGTATGACAGTCTTTAGATCCATCCATGTCTCAACAAATGACGCAATTTCGTTCCTTTTTATGGCTGAGTAATATTCCATTGTATATATGTACCACAACTTCTTTATCCGTTTGTCTGTCGATGGGCATTTAGGTTGCTTCCATGACCTGGCTGTTGTAAATAGTGCTGCAGTGAACATTGTGGTGCATGTGTCTTTTTGAATTATGGTTTTCTCTGGGTATATGGGCAGTAGTGGGATTGCTGGATCATATGGTAATTCTATTTTTAGTTTTTTAAGGAATGTCCATACTGGTCTCCATAGTGGCTGTATCAATTTACGTTCCCACCAAAAGTGCAAGAGGGTTCCCTTTTCTCCACACCCTCTCCAGCATTTGTTGTTTGTAGATTTTCTGATGATGCCCATTCTAACTGGTGCGAGGTGATACCTCATTGTAGTTTTGATTTGCATTTCTCTAATAATTAGTGATGTTGAGCAGCTTTTCATGTGCTTCTTGGCCATCTGTATGTCTTCTTTGGAGAAATGTCTATTTAGGTCTTCTGCCCATTTTTGGATTGGGTTGTTTGTTTCTTTAATATTGAGCTGCATGAGCTCGTTGTATATTTTGGAGATTAATCCTTTGTCCATTGATTCGTTTGCAAATATTTTCTCCCATTCTGAGGGTTGTCTTTTCGTCTTGTTTATGGTTTCCTTTGCTGTGCAAAAGCTTTGAAATTTCATTAGGTCCCATTTGTTTATTTTTGTTTTTATTTCCATTACTCTAGCAGGTGGATCAAAAAAGATCTTGCTGTGATTTATGTCAAAGAGTGTTCTTCCTGTGTTTTCCTCTAAGAGTTTTATAGTATCCGGTCTTACATTTAGGTCTCGAATCCATTTTGAGTTTATTTTTGTGTATGGTATTAGGGAGTGTTCTAATTTCATTCTTTTACATGTAGCTGTCCAGTTTTCCCAGCACCACTTATCGAAGAGACTGTCTTTTCTCCATTGTATATCTTTGCCTCCTTTGTCATAGATTAGTTGACCATAGGTGCGTGGGTTTATCTCTGGGCTTTCTATCTTGTTCCATTGATCTATGTTTCTGTTTTTGTAGACACGCGACTTGAAGGATACATGCAAGGTATTTACAGTGGCTGCCTCTGAGCACTGGCCTTATTAAGAGCTTTTCTCTTTTTCTTCCTTTTTTTTTTTTTTGCTTATCTGTATTTACCAGTTTTTCTGTACTGAACCTATAATGCTTCTGTTGTAAAATATATAGAGAGATAGATTATTTTAAAACTAGAGCTAACCATGATACTAAATGTAGCCTAATATTTAATGTGTTCTCCTACCCTCTTTGGTTTTTGGAAAACAATTTAAGTGACATAAAAATTTTTTCTTTTTGCTCTTAGTGATCAGCCTTTGTACCTTCTCCACATTTGAAGATGGTGAAGCTAGATATTCATACTCTGGCCCATCACCTCAAGCAGGAACGCTTGTATGTAAACTCTGAGAAACAGCTCATTCAGAGGCTCAATGCAGATGTACTTAAGACAGCTGAAAAGTTGTATCGTACAGCGTGGATCGCTAAGCAGCAGAGAATTAATTTGGATCGGCTTATTATAACCAGGTAAAGAAAAGGTTTTGAGGTCTTAGTTGTTATAAACCACCATAATTCTGCTTATAGCAGTTAATAATTGCTAACTGCAAATAAACAAATCTATTTCCAACAAAGTGCATGGTTTAAGATATTTTAAATCAGCATCTCGATGGTGAGTCTTTGCTTATTTTGCTTAATTAACCTATTAACATAAGCACAGTTGTAGAGAATTATAACTTATGCATTAATATTTTATACCGTACCAGTTAATTTTGTACCTTGGCATTATATAAAATTGTATTATTGTAGAGAGTAAATTATCTTGTGTTCTGCTTTTCTCCTAATATTATTTAATATATACATTTGCGTGTTTTGCTATCGTATATCTACTTTTCAGTTTTAGAAACCTCATTTTTCACTGTGTTAATACCTGATTGTTCTGTTGTTCCAAGAAGCAGTTTTTAAGTCTAGAAATAGTGGTGCTGTGGTATACTGTCAAGAAAAGAAGTCAGACATAGAAGAGTACATACTGTATGAGTCCATGTATATGAAGTTCAGAAAGAGGCAGGACTGATCTTCAATGATACAAGTCAGAATAATGGTTATTTCTCAATACTTTTCATTGAACCTGACTTAATATGAAGAATTTGTCCTACTTTTTGGTTATGACTTTCTTTACACATTTAGATGCTGGTGGTCTAAAAGATTTTAGCAATTCTGAGTGATCTCATTGCCATGACTATCATCACCTCACATTTCCATGTTTTAGTATAGTATATTATTATTGTTGTTAACTTTATTATTTTGCCTCTTTGCTTGTTTTTTAGTGCTGAAGCTTCCCCTGCTGAATGTTGCCAACATGCCAAGATTTTGGAAGATACACAGTTTGTTGATGGGTATAAGCAGTTGGGATTTCAGGAGACTGCTTATGGAGAATTCTTAAGTCGATTAAGGGAAAATCCTCGTCTTATTGCCTCCTCTTTGGTTGCCGGAGAGAAACTTAATCAGGAGAACACACAAAGTGTTATTTACACAGTTTTTACCTCTCTCTATGGCAACTGCATTATGCAAGAAGATGAAAGCTACCTCCTTCAGGTGTTGAGATACTTGATTGAATTTGAACTTAAAGAAAGTGACAACCCCAGGCGACTTTTGAGGAGAGGAACTTGTGCCTTCAGCATCTTATTTAAACTTTTTTCTGAAGGACTGTTTTCTGCCAAACTTTTCCTCACAGCAACTTTACATGAGCCAATCATGCAGCTGCTTGTTGAAGATGAGGATCACCTGGAAACAGACCCAAACAAGCTAATTGAGAGGTTCTCCCCGTCTCAACAGGAAAAGCTCTTTGGAGAGAAAGGCTCAGATAGATTCAGGCAAAAGGTTCAAGAGATGGTGGATTCGAACGAGGCCAAACTAGTGGCTTTGGTGAACAAATTTATTGGTTATCTCAAACAGAACACATACTGCTTTCCACATAGTTTGAGATGGATTGTGTCACAGATGTACAAAACTCTCTCCTGTGTAGATAGACTGGAAGTTGGGGAGGTCAGAGCAATGTGTACTGACCTCCTGTTGGCCTGCTTCATTTGTCCTGCGGTTGTCAATCCAGAACAGTATGGAATAATTTCTGATGCTCCAATTAATGAGGTGGCAAGATTTAATCTGATGCAGGTATGCTTTTGCTAGGCATTCAGTTTAAAGTCAGTTGATTGGGCAGTGGGAGTGGGAACAAAAAATATGGTGACATTATTCATATATTCTTACCATTCCTTTTCCCCAAACTGTCCTAAATATTTGCTTCTTACATTGTGCTGGTTTTTAAATGGAGTCCTCATACACTTGAATGCATAGTTGAATTTGATTTTCTAGAACATGCCCTTACCCCTTTCCCATGATTTCAAACTCCAGAATGATTGAAGATTGAGTGTCTTTTATACTTCACTTGGTAACAAAACCTAACCTGAACTAATATGAGGCTATTAGTTCATGAATATTCATGTTTTGCTGAAGGAATGTTAATATATCTGATTATAGGAAGCCAGCCTAAGTACTAGACATGTTACATGTATGCAGTAACCAACCTTTCTAAAATCTCCAAATTTTGAAATCTGAAACTCCTCTGGAACTAAAAGTTTCAGAAAGAGGATTTTTGGATCTATGTTAGTGCTTTTTTCCCTAATCATCTGAACTACTGAAATCATGTTATTATGTCTTAAGGGATTCTTTTAATTATATCTTATCCCTAGAAATACTGTGAGGAAGAGACAGAGTTTATTTGGAATAGAATATGTCTTATCTTTGGATGACTTTTTTTTTTTAATGATAAGCTTTTTTTCATGATCAGTTCTATCATATTGGGGTGTTTAGAAATTAACTATATAGACATCCCTGAAATAAAAATTTTTTATCATCTCTGAAACACTAAATTTATTCTTATGATAATGTTGTTATAGTTTTATTTTTGTTATTCCATTGGAGGTTGAATCACATCTTTTCAAAAGGAGTGAAAGGGGGGATTGTCCTAGGTATGAAGATGATGCTGTATGATAATAACTTCCAGCAAAGTGTCTTTAGAGAGAGTAGATTCACAGTTCACTTTTGGCAGTAAGGAACTGGCTCTGTGAATTAATATTTACTTTCAAAACAGCTTATGTTCTGAAGGAATTCTTTGCTTTTAAGTCTAGAAAAAAAATTTACCTTGAGTACTTTATGAACTATAGGGAAAAGTACTTAATAACTTGAGCTAGTTTCAGTCAGCTTTTACAAATTAATTAAATTTCTAAACATGAAAAGTACAGCAGCAGAAACAAAGGTGTGTACCTTCATTTCCTAATGTTGTAATAATATGAATTAAAGACAAAGCAAAATTTTCTACTTATTCTTTATAACTCAGCCTAAATGTAATAAAATATAGTAAAAGCTGACATAGACAAGATGCACATTTTATTTGGGATCCTATTTTGTATGCCTGGTCAGGTGGTGTGAATATTCCTTTTTTTTTTTTAATTTAATTTTATTTATTTTTTTTATACAGCAGGTTCTTATTAGTTATCCCTTTAGTGTGTTAATATTCTTATGAAATAGATTTATAGAATGGAATGGAAGTGCTTTCACAGTGAGGACTGTGTAAGTGTCTACAGCCTATGTCTTCCCACCTCTGCTCTGGGTTGCAGGTTGGCCGCCTTTTGCAGCAATTAGCAATGACTGGCTCCGAAGAGGGAGATCCCCGGACAAAGAGCAGCCTTGGAAAATTTGACAAAGTAAGAGTGAATACTATGTCGTGTGAAGTACTGTTTATAGAAGGTTCTGCTGAAGTATTAGTGAACCTAACTATTCTCCTTATTAAATCTTGTCCCTAGGTGATGTGTAAACTAAATATTCTTTTCAATTACCCTTGGTTTGGCTATAGAGGATACAGTGTTGGATCAGCAGCATTTAAAGAAAGATGTCATCTGTATAGCAGATTCACTTTGCTGTACAGCAGAAACTAACAAAGCATTGTAAAGCAACTATACTCCAATAAAAATTAATTAAGAAAATAAAGGAAGATGTCATCAAAGATTACTAATTCTCAAAAAATATATATATAAATACCAATTATACTTCAATTAAAAAAAAGATTACTAATTCTCACTTATAGAAATGTTGAGGAGATGCCGTTGTAATGAGAGCCAAAGAGCTATTAAGATTATTTTTAAAAGTTTGATTTAGGGCCTTCCCTGGTGTTGCAGTGGTTAAGAATCCACCTGCCAATGCAGGGGACATGGGTTCGAGCCCTGGTCCAGGAAGGTCCCACATGCTGCGGAGCACCTAAGCCTACTGAAGCCTGCGCACCTGGAGCCCATGCTCCACAGCAGGGGAAGCCACCGCAATGAGAAGCCCACGCACTGCAACGAAGAGTAGCCCTCGCTCACCGCAACTAGAGAAAGCCTGCGCGCAGCAACGAAGACCCAGCGTAGCCAAAAAATAAATAAAATTAAAAAAAAAAAAAGTTTGATTTAAAAAAATTGTCACTAAATCAAGGCTGTGAATATATGAATCAGCAATAAATGTATAATTTTAAGTGTATTTCATAAGTTAACATAGCATTGTTCAGTTGGTATAACTGAATAAAAATTTAAGGGACTTCCCTGGTGGTCCGGTGGTTAAGACTCCACGCTCCCTATGCAGGGGGCCTGGGTTCGATCCCTGGTGGGGGAACTAGATCCTGCATACATGCCACAACTAAAGATCTCACATGCTGCAACTAAAAGATCCCACACACCACAGTGAAGATTCTGTGTGCCGCAACTAAAGACCTGGCGCAGCCAAATAAATAAATATTTTAAAAAATAAAAAAATTTAATTTATCATACTTTGAGTAGGCTGTACATTCAACCTAAAATTCAAAGGTTAGATAGTGAAGTTTCCCTTCCACTTCTGATCTCTAACCTTCATTTCCTCCCTAAATGTTCTTCATGTTATCAATCTTTTGTGTGTCCTTCAAGAAGTCTGTATGTGTACAAGCAAATTCCTAATATATTTTCCTAATTACGAATGGTAGGACTGTGTGCACTGTCTGCCTCATGTTTGTTTCATATACCAGAATATCTTGGAGATTATTTTACATCAGTTCATAGAGAGTTTAATTTTTTTAAATGTTGGGTTTAGTATAATTTTCAAGAAGAAAAACTTTCTATATGCTTGTCCACCTCAATCAGAAATTTTATTCCCTTTATTTATTTTTAATAAATTTATTTATTTATTTATTTTTGGCTGTGTTGGGTCCTTGTTGCTGCACACAGGCTTTCTCTAGTTGCAGCGAGCAGGGGCTACTCTTCATTGTGGTGCGTGGGCTTCTCATTGTGGTGGCTTCTCTTGTTGTGGAGCATGGGCTCTAGGCACACGGGCTTCAGAAGTTGTGGCATGTGTGCTCAGTAGTTGTGACCTGCAGGCTCTAGAGCACAGGCTCAGTAGTTGTGGTGCACAGGCTTAGTTGCTCCACGGCATGTGGGACCTTCCCAGACCGGGGCTCAAACCCATGTCCCCTGCATTGGCAGGTGGATTCTTAACCACTGCGCCACCAGAGAAGTCCCTGTTCCCTTACTTTAAAGAGGAAGTATTTCACTGTGATTTTTTTCTCCTGTTTGGACAGAGCTGTGTTGCTGCTTTCCTTGATGTGGTGATTGGAGGCCGTGCAGTGGAGACCCCGCCTATGTCCTCTGTTAATCTTCTGGAAGGGTTGAGCAGAACTGTAGTTTATATAACCTACAGTCAGCTTATTACTCTGGTAATGGCTTTATTCTTTAATAGGACTTTCTCAAAAGTCATTTATCTGAACATGGGCAGAGTCCTAGATGAGTACATTGTGTATATTGTGTTTGAAAAATTGATTTCATAAGCTAAATGCCCTTTTACTTTTGCCAGGTGAATTTTATGAAGAGTGTGATGTCTGGAGATCAACTGAGAGAAGATAGAATGGCTCTTGACAATTTATTGGCAAACCTACCCCAGGCAAAGCCAGGAAAAAGCAGCAGTTTGGAAATGACTCCCTACAGTACTCCTCAGCTGTCTCCAGCAACCACTCCAGCAAATAAAAAGAATCGATTGCCTATAGGTAAAGAGAATTTCTCATATTGAGGCTTTCCTTTAAATTTAATATTTCTTTCTTAGCCTTTGTTATTGCTTAGCATTTGGGAATATAGTTTTAAATAATTTGGAGAAGTTCTTCTCTTCATTTTTACTGGTGGTAGTTCAATTTTTTTTTGGCTGCCTTGGGTCCTTGTTGCTGCGTGAGGGCTTTCTCTAGTTGCGGTGAGTGGGGGCCACTCTTCAATGGGGTGGCTTCTTTTGTTGCGGAGCACGGGCTCTAGGTGCGTGGGCTTCAGTAGTTGTGGTATGCAGGCTCCTCAGTAGTTGTGGCTCGCAGGCCCTAGAGCGCAGGCTCAGTAGTTGTGGCGCACAGGCTTAGTTGCTCTGCGGCATGTGGGATCTTCCCGGACTAGGGCTCGAACCCGTGTCCCCTCTGTTGGCAGGCGGATTCTTAACCACTGTGCTACCCTGGAAGCCCTAATTCAACTTTTAAAGTTAAAAAAAAAAAATTGCACCAGATTAGTTAACGTTCATCCGTAGGCTTAAGCTTTTTTTTTTTTTTTTTAAATAAATTGATTGATTTTTGGCTGAGTTGGGTCTCCGTTGCTGCACGCAGGCTTTCTCTATTTGCAGCGAGTGGGGGCTATTCTTCGTTGCGGTGCGCAGGCTTCTAATTGTGGTGGCTTCTCGTTGTGGAGCACGGGCTCTAGGCACGTGGGCTTTAGTAGTTGTGGCTCGCGGGCTCTAGAGCGCAGGCTCAGTAGTTGTGGCGCATGGGCTTAGTTGCTCCACGGCATGTGGGAGCTTCCCAGACCAGGGATCGAACCTGTGTCCCCTGCATTGGCAGGTGGATTCTTAACCACTGTGCCACCAGGGAAGCCCAGGTTTTAGCTTTATCTAGACATACTTGTCATAATTAATTGGAATCATGCCACTTGCAGTATACTTTGTTTACTTTAAGTCATCATTTGAATTATGTACTGTCATCATTTGAATTATGTAGCCCTGTTCTTTCCACAGAGTTCTAAATAATATAATAAAATAATAATATTTTAGAAATTTCTATCAGTAAAGTTGAAAATATATAGTTACTATTTTTTCATTATTATTAATAGCCAGTCTTTTATTGACTGAGTTAAGATCTTTGTTATTTTATAAAACAAGGCAAAACTTCTGTTTTGTCAATTTTAAGAAATAGGTTTAATTAAGCCTTATTTCCTTAGTAAACATTTATCCATAATAAATCTATATAATCTGTAATAATATCTATATAAATCCACAAACAAATTGAGCATGTGTATACTATGTACCAGGCACAGGGTAAGCATTTTCTAAATGTTCTTTCACATTTAATTCATGCAAAAAATTGACACAAAAAGTGGTCTGATCACTGTCCTGCAGGCGGGGCACTGTGTTCAACACTTGTGATACAAAGACCCGTAAGTCAGGCCCTTACACTTAGGTTAGTTGCTGATAGTCCAGTTGGGGAGAATGAGAAGAGACCAGTACCCTTCAATGTGCTGAGTGTCTGATGGAGATAAGCATAGAGGGTTATGGGGACACCTAACTTAGCGGTGTGGTGATGCTGTCAGGAGAAGATCCGGAAGCAGGTGAAGGCTGCACTTTCTCTTGGAGGATGAATGGAAGTTAGACAAAGTAAACAAGACACAGAGAGTGTTTAGACCAAGGGAGTAGAGTATTTTAGTGCCAACTTTTTTTTTGTGCCAACTTTTTAACGGTCGTGAGGAGCTCAGCAGCAGTTAGTGAGTGTGAATAGTTAATATATTTTATACATTCTTTTTTTTTTTTTTTGCGGTATGTGGGCCTCTCACTGTTGTGGCCTATCCCGTTGTGGAGCACAGGCTCCGGACGCGCAGGCTCAGCGGCCATGGCTCACGGGCCCAGCCGCTCCACAGCATGTGGGATCCTCCCGGACCGGGGCATGAACCCGTGTCCCCTGCATCGGCAGGTGGACTCTCAACCACTGCACCACCAGGGAAAGCCCTATATTTTATACATTCTGAAGAATGGGATTTCATTTTTAAACTCCCATGAGCTGATTTGTTAAGAATAGTCAGTTTCTTAAAATTAATCTACCTTACTTTTAACATAATATGGAATAATATTGTCAACAGGAATGTGGCATCATATTCTTCAAGTCTTTGGCTTTCATCATCTCAAAACGTCAATTTTCAGAATTACAAATAGAAAAATAAATAAACTTGACATTGAATGATTTTTAATATTATAGGCTATTAGCACTTTTTTAACATGAAGAAATAAATGATTTTTGGTAAACCAGAGATTCTTTTTTCCATGATTCACTCGTGTTCTTTCGTTTCTTTTCATCCAGAGTGTCATTCATTAAATAAGAGTATAATGGAAAGTAAATTTCAAATGTTTGCCCAGTATTATTTTGTATAGTCATGTGACCTGGTCATTGAACTTATTTCATGTTTTAAAAGATGTGTCCATTATTCAGAGGGTTGATTTTCTTTCTGTTTAATGCTTTCGCAACCCAGGACAACAGTTCGCAGCCATAACTGTCTGGGATTCCTTAGCCACCAATCTTACTGCTCATATTATTACTCTAGTAACCCTTTTGGTGGGTAATAGGCTGTTCCTTTTCTTATGTAACTTTTATTTAAGAAATAGTTTATGAACTTTTGCTCCATGTGCATGTTGCTTTTGCTTTATGTAAATTGGTACATAAATTTTGATTACTTGCATTTTTATAAATTATGAAGTTTGTTCCTTAAGATTCACGTAGTTGTTCATAAAGTTGAAGTTAAGTTTACAATTCAAGAGAAGACAGTGAGGGTCAGCAACGAAAGGTGTAAGTGAACCTATTTTAGACTTTTGGAAGTTGATGTGTGCTTTGCGTTTTGAAAGTTAAGAGTGATTGATGAACTGATCTACAGCATTGTGGAGAGAACATGATTGTTTATAGTTCTGTCTTCAAGTAGGTCAGCTTTCACTGAAACTGAAGTTGAAAGACTTTTATTATAATTGAGTGTTTGTGCTTGATGTCTGCACTTTTATTTGCCCTGAAGGAGTATCTGTTTAGTATTCTGGTTGTATTGAATCTTATTGTCCTCTGAAAACAACCTGACACGTACCACAGAAGACTAAAGTTCATAAAGAAGTTGTCACAAACTATCTAAATCTTTCAGTTTCCAAAAGTTCTTGTAAGGGAATTCCCTGGCAGTCCAGTGGTTGGGACTCCGTGCTTTCACTACCGAGGGCCCGGGTTCGATCCTTGGTTGGGAAACTAAGATCCCACAGGCCGCTCAGTGCAGCCAGAAAACAAAAGAAACAAACAAACACAAAAACCCACCAAAAACAAAAGTTCTTATAAGATCTATAGGATGGATTACTTTAGAAAAAGGTATTACTTATTTACTTATAAGTAGGGGAAAAACACCCCCAAGTAATTAGATCCTTCATTAATTTAGAATGTTCCCATAAAGCAGAAAGGAAACTTATATTCAAACAAAGAGAACTCTTCTGCATCTTTAGGAAGAGGTTAATACATTTCAGGAAAAACTGTGTTTTCAAAAACTGATTCTGGTTTTGTCAGCAGTTGCCGACGTGTATAACTTTTTATGGCTATCAGATTTCTATATGAAATTTTCTAATGCTTTTAAGTTTAGTTATTAGTATGGGAGACCTGTGGCAGTTAAATCATTTTGTTGGAGAAATAGTTGAAGATATTATACCTTGAAAAGATAAGGAATAAAGTAATGCTTTTCTTGTCACTCCCAAGTCTTAAATTGATTGGGATGTGTTTGCTGTTCTGCAGGTGTAAACTCTGTCACTCCCTGTCAGGTGAACATGGATCATTGTTTCTGTTGATCAGTTTTGAAGGAGAATTTGTATTAGTCATTAGTAGAGTAGCTGGGAAGTTTTTTTTTTAAATTCATATTCTCACCACTCTTTTTGTGCATGTGCAAATGTTCTACATTAATAGAAAATATATTTTTTGTATTAATGTGCCATTTTCTTCATTTTGTCTTTTTCTCTAAATTATCTTACTTGAAATTTTTTTATTAGCAACTCGGAGCAGAAGCCGCACCAATGTTCTGATGGACTTACATATGGACCATGAAGGATCAGCTCAAGAAACCATCCAGGAAGTGCAGCCAGAAGAGGTGTTGGTCATTTCCTTAGGAACAGGTCCCCAGCTTACTCCAGGGATGATGTCAGAAAATGAGGTATGACTGTATTGTTACCCTTAACTTGTAGCTATTAATGTGAAGAACTTCAGATTCTTTTCTTCTCAGTAAAGGTCACTTGCTTCTATAAATCAGTATACATTTAACAAATATTTTTCATTATCTTCAGTGGGTCTGCCATGATACCCCATCAAATGCTCAACTCGCTGTGAACAGTTCTGGAGGTCCTTCACATTAATAAACCTGTGGCACTGTAGTTGATAACCAGATCCATACCAAAAGGAATTCTCCTAATAGTAGTAGAAGAGGCAGGAAGCCAGGAAATTGTGTTATGGAAATTGAAGAGACTTTTCCAGTGACCTGTAGGAAATATTTTATGTTTCTTTTCTTTTTAATGATATAGTAGTGGTATTCCTGCTTTAAAGAGCCAAACAGTATTTAGAAATAATTTCTGTTCTTTGGCTGGTTGGGAAGAAATGGAAGAGATAATTGAAAGGAAAACTAAGTAAAATATTTTAGGGAAATGGGGTTGGGGATATGAGAATCAGTTTTAAGATATTTGTAAACAGAAGAGCTTGGGACAGAAGCAAGAGGAAAGAAGTTTTGACTCTCTAAACATAGGAGCCTCTTGTCATAGATTGTGACCTCTTGAGAAAGAAGCATTTTCTTACCTTCAACAGTGCCTGCTTATTATTCAACAAAGCCTATTCCTGGCCTGGGAAGAAGGGACCAGTTATAGTGGTTGATACAGTGATGATGGTGGTTGATTAAGTGGCGTGACTTGTAGCAAAGAGGACCATCAAAATCCACAACCCTGTCTCCCCACACACATTCAAGGTGAATAAGCTGGCAAAAACTGTCAGAATCAACTTTTTGGGAACTCTAGAATGTAATAAACTTGTGGCAACCAGGGGAAATGCTTAATGAAGAAAAGAACTGCTGCGTTTCAGTAAGAGAGTCTGTGGCATTTTACTCCCTCTGTTACCGTCCCCCGACCCCCCCACCCCAATGGCAGCCTTGAAGACAGCCGCCAGCATTCCTACGCAGGGAAATATCTAGATTGTGGTATGATCCTTTTGTTTTTCGTTAATTCATACCACTCTCAAGGCCTTTAGATGGATTTTTCCTGAAGATTCATTGCACATTGCTCACTGATGAGTGTGAAGGCTCAAGTTATCTTACAAATACGAAATGTAAAATCTTTATGTCTGCATTTAATTTCAAGCAAATAGGGAAAAGATTCTATTTTTAAATGACCTTTTAAAAGCATCACATTAATAAATAGATGGAGCCATTAGAAAACCTTTAATTTACTTATTTAAATGCGGGGTCAAAACAGAGCCTTAAGGGTTTTCTTTCTTTTTTTTTTGGCTTTGTGTTGTTTTTTCTTTTTAATTGAGGACACTCTTCTTCACATTCCAGCAGCAGCCTAGGAACCCAGTGGTTGTGAGTTCAAGTTCCAGGTGTGCTTAATACATGCTGTGACATCCAGCAAAGCACTCAGTTCTTCATTAAGTTGGAGATACACATACAGAGCTGAGTTATGAGGTTTGTGGGGAGTGAGAAGTAATTGTTATTTGGAAATCATCTAACAGATAGAAAGCTCTGTAAAAAGGCAATCAGCTCTAAGCTAGATGTGGCATAGAAGTCATACTTCGGCTTCTGGTATGGACTTTGTGGCCGTGTGTATGGTGATCAAGTGGAGGTTCTAACTAGACTGATTAATTCTGGTGCCTACAAAATAATTTGTTTACATGTTTTTTTCCTATTAATTAGTTTATTAACTTTTAGAAAAATGCACACAAAATTAATGTCACTTTACCGTGCCAAATGCTTTATGTGCATCTTTTTATTTAATCCTCAACAACTCCATGGCATATATACTGTTACTATCACCATTTTATAGATGAAGAAGATGAGGCTCAGAGAGCTTAAAATACTTATCCAAGTTTACATAGTTGGCCCATGGCAGAACTGGGAGGACCGGACTGCTGAGTCTGAAGCCTCCAACACCTGCAAACCTAATCACTGCTCATCGATGTCCAGTTGCCTGTTCAGTTGCTGAAACTGGTAGGGTGATGGAAAGACATAGGCTCAGTTCTTCTAACTGGTACACTTTTATCCCAGGGGTACTTAAAAACTTGATTGGAGCCCTATAAATGGGTTTTCAGTTAAAAATGATAATTTAATATTAAGACGAACTTAAATATGCATTTGCCATGGTTTGTTTTCTTATCAATAATCTCTCAGTTGTGATAAACTAATGGCATTTTATTTTTCAGGTCCTAAACATGCAGCTTTCGGATGGAGGACAAGGAGATGTCCCTGTCGATGAAAACAAACTCCACGGTAAACCTGATAAAACCTTGCGCTTTTCCCTCTGCAGTGATAATCTGGAAGGAATATCTGAAGGTGAAGGGTTACTTCATTCAAGGAGTTGTGTGATTCAAGTAATATTTTGTTTTGTGTTCTTTAAAGGAGCCTTAAAAATTACAGTTATGCCACCTGTGCCTCTCACTGAGGAGCGTAATGAAGTTTTCCTCTAATGATCTTGAACAGTTGGCTGTAAAGATTGTTTCTTTGAATAAAATTGACATTGCAAGAGACCTTTGGTCATATAAAATGGAGACGATCTAAGTCTGCTTTGAGACTTGAATAATACCAAGTTTTATTTCACTAGTATTAACATATACCAAAGCTTGTAGAGCTCCTTTAGAGGGATATAATGCATGTCTAAATGGAAAAAAACGGACTCACTAGTATTTCAGGGTGTTGTGTATACTGCTAATGTTTTAATGAAGCAGAAAGATACAATGGAAGTAGGATAGGAATAAAAAAAATTAAAAGGCAAGATTGTAAAGTGAGAATATGTCACTCCATGCACTAGAACAAGCTTTTTTAATGAAAAAGTTTCAATTTGACTAACATTTTAAAAAAACATAAATGGTAATAACTTTTCCTTTTTTTCTCACTTTTGAAAACATAAGTAGTGTACATTCATTCTAGAAAATGAAGGAAAAATTGAACCATCTGTGACCTTACCATTCTGTTAATAACAGTTAACATTTTGGTTTATTTATAGCAAAATTAGGCTTAGGCTGTTTTGTAACCTTTTTTTGTTTAACAATATAACAGTAACATTTCCCTTTGTAATTTAGCATTCTTAAATAACATGGTTTTTAATGTCTATTTTCTTTAACTTCAGTTGGGCATTTATCATAATTTAAACATTCTTCTGTGATTACACATGTAGATTGCTTTCACTTTTCAGACATTGTAAGAAGCACTGCAACAAGCGACCTTAGGTGAATTTTTGATTAGTTCCTTAGGATAAATTTCTAAAAGCAGAAATTCTGGCTTAAAGGGCATGTTTATTTATAGGGCTTAACAGCATTAAAAGCACTTTAATCAGTCTTTTTAGTCTCTTATCAAGGCATGAAAAATTACATGGTGGCTCATGACTGTCAAAAAAAGCTCACTCAGTATAAACGTTTCTCTAGGTCCTTCAAATCGTTCTAATTCAGTATCCTCACTAGACCTGGAAGGGGAATCTGTATCAGAACTTGGAGCAGGACCTTCTGGGAGTAATGGAGTTGAAGCTCTACAGCTGTTAGAGCATGAGCAAGGTAAAGTGAGGTTGAATTCAGCTGTTTAAGCAGCAAAGAATTTACCTGGTTGCAGAATAAACAATCCGTTTCCATGTAAGTTGGCTGTGTTCAGTTGATTATATAATGACCATTAAACTTGCATTTACTCATAGTTCCTTCAGGTCTTAAAAATGTGTTTAGTTGGCAATTCCCTGGCGGTCCAGTGGTTAGGACTCAGCAGTTTCACTGCGGTGGCCCAGCATCAGTCCCTGGTTGGGGAACTAAGATCCTGCAAGCCTCGCGGCTCGGACAAAAAAAGAAAGTGTGTTTAGTTGCTAAGTGGATTATTCAGGCTAAAATTACACAGAATAATTAAAATGAATTGCTTGAATTCTGTAATATTTGGTGTTTCAATTCTGTAATATTAAAATTTTAAGGGATACTAAGATAAATACGCAGAGCTCGAGGAACTTAGAATAGGGAGAGAATGGTAACAAATGATTAAAATTATCATAAAAGTGCTTTGGCAGTTCTGAGTGAGAAATACATGTGGTTGAAAGTGTAGGGAAAAGCTTATTGGGAGAAAATAATAACCTCAAAGCCTGGCTGGCATTGCATTGGCTGAAACTAGAGATATTCTAGGTGAAGGAATAGTAGTATAAGCAAGTCAGGCAGGTGGGAAGCCATAGTACTTACTCAGGAACTGTCACGTAGGGTAATAGGGTGAGGTAAGGATGAAAAGTAGATGGATCCCTTTTGTGCTTTAGGAAGATTAACATGAAAAAGTCCTTTGGATTTGTCCATTTACAGATCAGTGGTGGCTTTCACAGGAATGTTGAGGGCAGATGCCCTCAACTGGATTTGAGGCAGTGACTTTAGTGTGTATAAAAATCACCTGGGGAGTTAGGGGGAAAAAAAGGCATTTCCCATGTCTCATTTTTAGAAATCCTGGATCAGTCTATTTTTGGAAAGGAAAAGAGTATTGCCAACTGGGTTATGTGTGGGGTGAATAAAAGTAATGCTATGTTTTTACTGGATCAGTTTGTCACTGTATTATTTAGGATTAAAATTTCTGCAGATAACAGAAACCTAAAATAATATTAGCTTAAGATAGAGAGAATATCACCTCTTTAACAAGCCATCTAGGTGATTCTGATATGGGTGGTTGGCAGTTTACACTCGTGAATACTAGGTTAAGAAGTGAGTGAGGACTTCCCTGGTGGTCCAGTGGTTAAGGCTTCACGTTTTTTTTTTGTTTTTCTTTTTTTGGTATGGGTTTATCTGTTAATTATTGCCACAATAATGCTACATAACAAACCACCCCAAAACTTGGTGCCTTAAAACAATAAACATTTATTTTTGCTCTCAAGTCTGTGGGTCAGCCAGGTGGTGGTTCTGATTTGGACTGGGCTCATTCATGCATCTCTCATCATCATGGTTGAGTAGGGAGCTCTGCTAATCTTAGCTGGGGGTCCGTTGGTCACTGGGGAGCTGGCTCATTTAGGATGACCTTTGCTTTGTTCCATGTGGTTCCTCATCCTCCAGCAGACTGGTTTTAGCTTGTCCTCATGAGAGAACAAGGATGAGAGAGAGCAGAGGCTTCTAAGTTCTCTCTTGAGGCCTAACCTCACAACTGGCACACTTCCTCCTTACCTTTTGGACAAAGCAAGGAACCAGGCCTGTGCAAATTCAGAGAAAGGGGAATATATCCCAATTCTTGACCAAAGTCACACTCTAGAGGACAGGGAGACAACTGATTGCATGGATGGCCCCAGTTAATTTACTGGAAGGGGAGGACATATGCAGAACTCAGTTCAGAGAGGGAAAGAGTACATCCTTGAGGGAATAATTCAGTGTTTTAGTACTATGTGCTGAGTGTTAATGTTAAAATATGTAACTTGAAGTTCAAAGACAAAAAGGTCTTTAAAGTTAATATAAAAAATGATAGCTGTGCTACCATTTTTTAAGTGCTTAATTTTGTTTTTGATAGCTACAACCCAGGATAATCTCGATGATAAGCTAAGGAAGTTTGAAATTCGTGACATGATGGGACTGACAGATGATAGGGATATTTCAGAAACAGTGAGTGAGACGTGGAGTACAGATGTCTTGGGAAGTGATTTTGACCCTAACATTGATGAAGATCGCTTGCAAGAAATCGCAGGTAACTGCTATTTAATGTCTCTGGAAGATTGCTGTTTATTCATATCCACCCACCCCTGATGGGAGGGAACTTCAGTGCTCTGACAAACATGGTGTGTATGTTAGCAGTAACTGGGAAACTGAGGTAATTGTATGTGACAAGGCATTTGTGTATTTCTTTTTTCTTTACTTAAATATAGGTAGTATTTTCTCCTGTCTACAAAAAAAGAAAAAACAGTCTTTTGAATCAACTTCTTGTCAATTCTTGTTTGCAGGGCATAGTATATGTTCTTAGTCTATGATTAGCATATTCTTCTTTTGAGACCAAACACCTTGCCCTAACATTAAAATTCTTACAGGTTATAGCCATAAAATCTTTCAGAATAGTATGATACTGAGATTCTCTAAAAACCAAATTTACTTCTGGAAGGTTTAATTCAGTTCCAAAGAATGACCAGTTTTTTCTTTTTTTCTTTTTTTTATATCAAGTTTATCGAGGTACAATTTACATACGTTAAAAGTTACCCTTTTTAGGATATTGTTCTGTCTGTTCCGAAAGATTCATACAGTCTTGTAATCACCATCTTTATTTTCTTTTTAATTCATGGAACATTTCAAACAAATACAAGAGAGAACAGTATAATGCACACCATGTACCCATCACTCAGCTTCACCAATTACACATACATACATGACCAGTTTTGTTTCATCTCTTCTCCCACCTTGTTATCCCCTACCCCGATTATGTAATCACAGGTTAATCAGGCAGGTTCCAGACATTATTTTATTTGTAATTATTTCATGATGCATCTTTATTTTCTAAATTTTTAAATTTAACTTTTATTTTATATTGGAGTATAGTTGATTTATCAGTACAGTGTTGTCTTAGTTTCAGGGGTATAGCAAAGCGATTCAGTTATATATATATCCATTCTTTTCAGATTCATTCCCCATATAGGTTATTACAGAGCATTGAGCAGAGTTTCCTCTGCTGTACAGTAGATCCCTGTTGACCATCTATTCCATATATGGCAGTGTGCATATGCCAATCCCAAACTCCTAATTTATCCCTCCCCCCATCTTTCCCCCTTGGTAACCATGACGTATCTTTAAAAGGTACCTTTTACCAGTTTTTTCAAAGGTTCTTCATCTACTGAAATAAGATTGTTCTTTTATTAGGTTTAATCAGAAGTAGTGGAGCATTCTGAACTTGAATATTTTTAACACAGGTTTACAATAATGTTTAATCTTTCTATTTGTATTTTTAAGCAGTGCAAATAGATTTCTCAATTGGTTTTGCATTATTTTGTTCCAGATGTCAAAGTACAATAGTATTTTTCCTGGCAGTGAGCTGTATTTGGGCAATAAGGTGTATTTGCAGTTGAATGAGTGCTACAGAGGAGGTGTGTGTTTTCCTGCAAATATATTTTATTGCTCTGAATATGTGGATAATGTGCCAGAAGAAAACATATTTGGCCAGTATAACTTTCTATGGTTAAATGTCTCTGTTTGAGTGTTTTTAATCCCTGAAGGACTAAAATATTAGAGAGATATTAGGGACACGTAAAATTTGCTAAAAAATCAAGGTGAAAGCTAGTTGAAATGACTTGTCCTAATGATCTGTGTTTTCTTGATGGAGACTAAGGTGAAAAGTAGGAAACTGATGAAAAGGAGCTTGTGTTGTTGTGACCAAAGTGGGAAATTTATGTTTTTAGTGGTGTTATTGATTGAAATTACTCTTTCCTTGGCTTCTTTCTTGTGAGTAGAGAGATTTTGTTAGCTTAGTGTTTGGCTTTTTTCCATCATCACTGCTCTTTCCCTGAGGACGTTTGTTAACCCTTTACTCCCCACTGGTTATACAGGTGCAGCAGCAGAGAACATGTTAGGCAGTTTACTGTGCCTGCCGGGTTCAGGGTCAGTGCTTCTTGACCCCTGCACTGGTTCTACCATATCAGAGACAACAAGCGAAGCTTGGAGTGTAGAGGTATTGCCAAGTGACTCAGGTTAGTATGCTGTCATTGTTTGCTTTTTGCTTTGCACAGAAGTTTTAAATGTGAGGTATCCTAACTTCCATATTATGTACATTTTGTCAGATATACATTTGACAAGTATGAGGCCATCACATTGCTAAGAATTTCAAATGGAAAATTAGTTTAGGGTATTTTCTGTCCATCAAGAAAAAATGCAGTGTTGGATGGCATAGGCTAAGATGGCAGGTGCTTTCTGACTCTGTTCAGTTATCTTGGAAGCGATCGTTAGTAACTCATTCAGGATTCTATGTGGGACATTGAGTTCAGTATCTCCCACTAACTTATCACAACCACTCTGAGTGGTTGGATGCCTGGTAAGCATGTTTAGATTTGGAGAACTTGACCCAAAGATACCTAATGTATTTTTGAAATGCATTGACATTGAGGCTCTGGAATCCTGAGAATTATTTTGTGCAGGATTATTATAAACATATAAAGTATTTTGTACTTTCTCTTATGTATTGCATTTCTGCTTTTTTTCTGATTATGAATATAAATCCTTGTCATCAACTAAATGTCAACTACCAGAATGCAAATATAAGTAACTATATATCTGAATTACCTTCTTTTTGATCGCTTGGCTCAAGAATAATGAAGCAACCTTGATATGTGTTTTTTAATGTTACCACATTCAGACATGCTAACCTTTACATAAGGAGGCAGTAGGATTAGCTCAGTATTGAACATCCATAGGAGTTAATTTTTATAAAGTGGTTGATTTAATGCTAAGCTGTTCTGTATTCTCTTGTTTAGTTTACTTGTTAACAAATAGAATACTGTATGAGATTAGTGATCTGGAAGCAGAGTTTTCATCTGTGCACAGTGAACTGGCCTGTATTAGGATGAAAATCACAACCTAGACCTCTTTAACACTTGATCTAACTAACTTTGCTAACTGGCCCAGACTTAAAAGTCTATTTACACTGATTTCATTCATGCCCTTGGTAGCTTTTTTCATCTGGGTTGCAAAAGCTGAAACTGTGATGTGCTAGTAGAATCACTAATGTGACACCTCACTTTTTCTGTTTAGAGGCCCCAGATCTAAAGCAGGAGGAGCGACTGCAAGAACTGGAGAGCTGTTCAGGACTGGGTAGCACATCTGATGATACGGATGTCAGGGAGGTCAGTTCCCGCCCCAGCACACCAGGCCTCAGTGTTGTGTCGGGTATGTCTGGCTTGTTTTAAGGAATAAGGATTTGAAGGTGTGTTCCCACCTCCCCATTTATAAAGTTGATAGCAAAGAGATGTATTTTATTTAAGATCTGAGTAATTTCCAGTAAACTTATTTCTGTGGGACCTGACATCTATGAGAAGTTAATGTGTGCCGTTATAGAGCCTGTCAAAGTAGTTGACAAATGGTCTGTGTGTGTTCCCTCTATAACTCTATCTGTTCTTGGTAACCTCTGCTACTGTATTTAGACATCACATGATAATTCTGATTATGTTGTACAAATCGAGGTAAATATATTTAAGCAATTGTACAATAAAGGATATAATACCAAACAACTCAACATGTAAAGAACTGAGACACAAAAAATGTGAGAATGTATACATTTCTCCAAACTTCACATACTTTTTGTGTAGTTATTTTGTTCTTGCTGTTTATTTTTTACCATTTTTTTTTAAAGGCATAAGTGCAACCTCTGAAGATATTCCCAATAAGATTGAAGACCTGAGATCTGAGTGCAGCTCTGATTTTGGGGGTAAAGATTCTGTCACTAGTCCAGACATGGATGAAGTAACTCATGGTAAGAAGGGGAAATGAGAATGACTTTTAGAAATGATCACATCCATGGCTGAAACTGGCAGCCTTTGACACACTGCTGGTGATAGTATCAACTGTTGCAGCACTTCAGGGTGTAGTTTGGCAATATGTGTGTAAGGCCTTAAAATAAGGTTCACATGCTAAATTTGGTTCAGTTAGCCCACTTCAGGAATCAGTCATAAGGAAACAGTTCATGTATGGAGAAAGTCTTATGCACAAAGATGTTCTTCATAATATTTATATTGGCAGAAAATTAGAACCAACCTAAGAACTGAAAAATAGAATGGCTAAGTGAATTTTGATGTAACCACTTATTAGAACTTATACAGCTATTTTTAAAATGATTTAAAGAATATGAAATAATTTGGAGAAATACCTAGAACATAATACCACTTGGAAATTTTATTTTTAAAGAATTTTATATAGAAGATAATAAAATGTTAAAAAACCTATCCTAAAGAAAGCACTGGAAAGAAGTACCAGAGTGCTAGTAAGTAGTGGTTTTATATATTGGGCACTGGGTTTGAAGTACTTTTTTTGTTTTGTTTCGTTTTTTACGTTTTTGTTTATTCTAAACCAAAGTTTTTTTATCCTCAATGCTATGGACATTTGGGACCAGGTAATTCTTTGTTGTGGGGGCCTGTCCTGTGCATTGTAGGATGTTTAGCAGCCTCTCTGTCCTCTGTCAGAAGCACACCATCCCCCTCCCTCTCGTGCAGTGATGAAAACTAAAAATGTCCCCAGACATTGCCAAATGATCCCTTAGGGGGCAAAATAGCCCCAGCTGAGAACCACTGTTCTAAACCAGCAGTTTTCAAGTGTAGTGTCCATGGACCACTGAGGGCCCTTAAGACATTTCTTGGGGGGTGGGGAGGTATGAGGTCAAAACTGTTTTCACGGTAATAAAAGGTTATTGTCCCTTCTACCATATTGACATTGCAAAGGTGGGTAAATTTGCTGAGACCTTAGCATGAAGCAAGGCAATGGCACCAGACCAGACTAGCAGTCACTGTATTCTTCTCTCACAGTTTAAAAAAAAAACAACAAACTTTACTTATGAATGTCTTTGATGAAGCGGTAAAAATTATTTAATGCTATATCTCAACCCTTGAGTACACATCTATCTAATATTGTGAAGGACTAGGAAGTACCCCTAACGCATTTCTGCTGCATTCTGAAATACGATGAAGTGTCTCAAGGAAAAGCACTTATATGATTGAGTTGAGAGCTAACTAAGTAGCTGTTTTTTTTCTTGTTTGTTTTTCATGAAATTCCATTTTTACTTGAAAGAATGACAAACTGTAGTTATTCATACTTGGATATTTGGCAGGCATTTCTTGAAAATTAACAAAATGAGCCTGTCATTTCAAGGAAAACAACTGACAGGACAGAGTTTGTTGCCAATGATAAAATCCAAGCTTACAGATAAAAATTAGAATTTTGGAAAACTCGTGTCTACCTCCACGAGCTTGACAACTTCCTGCTAGTTAAAAACTTTTTGGTGAGATGGGTGGTGATATCAAGAATGTCATTTTTTTTGATGTTACATGATGAAATGTGTCAACATTTGGAAGATCTGCATATCTAATTGAACCAGTATTTTCCAGATGATCAATGTATGATGTTACAAAATCACGCTTGGGTAAAAGATCCATTCAAAGTGCAAGACAGCCCAATTAAATTTTAATTTAACAGAGTACATTAGAGTGATTTGGTTTCAGATTCCAAATGGTAGCTAATCTTTAAAAAACTACTACAAAAAAAAAAAAAAAAAAACAAAAAAACTACTACTTAGCAAGATTTGGTAGAGTATCAAAGAATAATATCCACAATTTTCTGAAAAGGCTGTTAAAATATTGTCTCTTTTCTACCTGCGTATCTTTGTGAGATCAGCTTTTCTTTATATATACTTTAACCAAAACAACATGTGCAACAGATTGAAAGCAGAAGCAGGTATGAGGATCTAGCTGTGTTCTATAAAGTTATACATTGAAGGAACTTGCAAAAATTTAGAAGTGTCACTCTTCTGGCTTATTATTTTGGAAAATATAATTATTTAAAAGGGTTATTTGTGTTAACCATTTAATAAGTATATTTAAATGAATTAACATAAAATTTTAATATAAAATTTATTAAATGTTTAAAATTTTTATTTATATATTCTTTTCAGTTTTAATTTCTAATATGGTAAATATCATTAGATATAACCAACATAAGTATGCTTTTAGGGTCAACAAATTTTAAGAATGTAAAAGTGTCCTAAGACCAAAATTTTGAGAACTGATATTCTAAACTATCTTTCATAATGATACACTATTTCTAATTTTTTAAAATGAAGGTAATTATAAGACACAGAACAAAAGGAAAATCAAATGGCAAAATAGTACTATTATTCATTATCAAAAAAGAGCTCAGACTCAAAAAGTTTAGAGGAATGGTTTCTTTTATATATTTGTAAGTTTTAGTCTCTGCATATTTTAATATCTCTGATTTTGGTTGTTTATAGACATATGCTTAGAGGAGTCATCTTTTACTCTGTAGTTTTAAAATATTGTACTTTAGCAGTTCAAGTTTGTGTTGTAGTATAATGTAGTATTACTCATTTTTTAAATAAATTTATTTATTAATTAATTTATTTATTGGCTGCGTTGGGTCTTCGTTGCTGTGCGAGGGCTTTCTCTAGTTGCGGCGAGCAGGGGCTACTCTTCGATGCGGTGTGCAGGCTTCTCGTTGCAGTGGCTTCTCGTTGCGGAACACAGGCTCTAGGCACGCAGGCTTCAGTACTTGTGGCACGCGGGCTCAGTAGTTGTGGCGCATGGGCTTAGTTGCTCCACAGCATGTGGGATCTTCCCAGACCAGGGCTCGAACCCGTGTCCCCTGCATTGGTAGGGGGATTCTTAACCACTGCACCACCAGGGAAGTCCCGTATTACTCATTTTTGTTATGAGTTCTCTTATAAATTGTCTTTTGCTGAAAGCAATATTAGAATTTCAAATTTTACAACTTTTTATTTATACTCCTCCTATAGGTAGTATTGCCCCTATTTTTATAGGTGGAGGGAAGGTGAGATTCAGGGAACTTGTGACATTCTAAAAATTTTGATGATTTACGTCTTCTGGCTCTGCTCTTTGCATTCACCATAGTACAGTTTGGCCATTAGAAGTAATAGGCAGTGGATGCTAGACTACTTAAATGTAATTAAAATCCATGTAAATATGTAGATAAAAACATAAAATGAATTTGAGGTAAGCAGAATATGCTATTTATTAGATCATGTTTTTTCTGATATGCCCCTCAAGTTGTAATTGGTCAAAAAGGAAGACTGTGGAAGAGAACCTTTTCATAGTGTTGAAACTCCAACTGAGTCATGAGTTCTGACTTGGTCACACAGTTTGCCCATCTCTTTTAGGTGCCCACCAGCTGACCTCTCCTCCTTCTCAGTCAGAGTCTCTCCTTGCCATGTTTGATCCACTGTCTTCACATGAAGGTAAAGTAGTCAAATGAACTTTTTGACTCTTGTTTTATCATGGACAGAAGAACAAAACCAAAACCCTTTGTTCATGCCTTTGTTGGACTTTGTTGTGTCTCAGCTGCAGACTTTTTTTCTGTGTTCCAGGGGCTTCTGCTGTAGTAAGGCCAAAGGTTCACTATGCCAGGCCATCGCATCCACCACCAGATCCCCCAATCCTGGAAGGAGCTGCAGGAGGAAACGAGGCCAGGTTGCCAAACTTCGGTTCCCATGTCTTAACTCCAGCTGAGATGGAGGCATTTAAGCAAAGGCATTCTTACCCTGAGAGATTAGTTCGCAGCAGGAGCTCTGATATAGTGTCTTCTGTCCGGCGACCTATGAGTGACCCCAGCTGGAACCGACGTCCAGGGAATGAAGAGCGAGAACTCCCCCAAGCCGCAGCCATTGGTGCTACTTCTTTGGTGGCTGCACCTCATTCATCATCTTCATCCCCGAGTAAGGACTCCTCAAGAGGAGAGGTATGGGACGCAGGCCTTGTAGAAAAACTTGCTAATTATGGTCAGCTTTAGTGTTCCATCTGCCTAGTTCTCTTGATACCTGAAATTAGTGTGGAATATATAAATCTACGATGAAGGGTGGACAGTAGTCATGATTAAAGGTGATTTGTCAATCCTATATGTCCATGACCGTAACCCATTAAAAAGCCTTTACTTTGGTTTTGTAATAATGTATCTTGCATTTTTATAATACTTTTAACTTTCCTCCAAGCAATTTCGTATCTCATTTAAACCTCACAGTTTCCTTCAGAAATGGTTAGAGGAAGTACTTTTTTTCTTTTTTTTCCAGTGCGTTACTATTTTTAATTTTGAAACAATCACAGAGTTACTAAAAAGTTGGAAGTAGATACAAAGAACCTCCCCCGCAACCATGTGGGAGTAAGTTGCCAACCTGATGCTCCAATGCTCCATCACCTATGAATACTTTAGTGTAAGTTTCCTACAAGCAAGCACCTTCCCCTACACATCATAGTACAACCATCAACATCAGGAAATTAAAATTCATACATTAATAATAATGTATCAGCGCTTCCCTGGTGGCACAGTGGTTGAGAGTCCGCCTGCCGCTGCAGGGGACATGGGTTTGTGCCCCGGTCCGGGAGGATTCCACATGCTGTGGAGTGGCTGGGCCCGTGAGCCATGGCCGCTGAGCCTGCGTGTCCGGAGTCTGTGCTCCGCAGCGGGAGGGGCCGCAGCAGTGAGAGGCCTGCGTACCGCAAAAAAAAATAAATTAAAAAAAAATAATGTATCAATATATTAATGATAATTTTCATACCCCATTCATGTGTCTCCTGTTGTCCCAGTAACATTCTTTATAGTGAAAGGATCCCATTCAAAATCACATCTTGTATTTAGTTGTTATGTCTTTTTAGGCTTTTTTTCTTTCTTTTTGGCTGCGTTGGGTCTTCGTTGTCACACGCAGGCTTTCTCTAGTTGCAGCGAGTGGGGGCTTCTTTTTGTTGTGGAGCACGGGCTCTAGGTGCATGCACAGGCTTCAGTAGTTGTGGCATGCGGCCTCAGTAGTTGTGGCTCGCGGGCCCTAGAGCGCAGGCTTGGTAGTTGTGGCGCATGGGTTTAGTTGCTCCGTGGCATGTGGGATCTTCTTGGACCAGGGCTCGAACCTATGTCCCCTGCACTGGCAGGTGGATTCTTAACCACTGCACCACCAGGGAAGTCCCTTTAGTCTCTTTCAGTCTAGGACATTTCCTCAGTTTCTCCTTGACTTTCACGACCTTTATACTCTTTTTAAAAAATTAATTAATTAATTAATTAATTTATTTTTGGCTGTATTGGGTCTTCATTGCTGTGCGTGGGCTTTCTCTAGTTGTAGTGAGTGGGGGCTACTCTTCATTGTGGTGCACAGGCTTCTCGTTGTGGTGGCTTCTCTTGTCGCGGAGCACGGGCTCTAGGCGCGCAGGCTTCAGTAGTTGCAGCATGCGGGCTTAGTCGTTGTGGTGCACGGGCTTAGTTGCTCTGCGGCATGTGGGATCTTCCTGGACCAGGGCTCGAACCCGTGTCCCCTGCATTGGTAGGCGGATTCTTAACCACTGCACCACCAGGGAAGTCCCTATAGTCTTGAAAGTTACAGGCGTTATTTTCTAGAGTGTCCCTCAGTTTGGGTCTGCTTGGTATTTTCTCATGAATAGATTCAGGTTATTCATCTTAGGCAGGAATATCACTAAAGTGACACTGTGTTCATTTCACTGCATGCTACCAGGTAGCACACAATTTAAATTTGTCCCACTACTCTGGTGCTCACTTGGATCATTTGATGAAGGTGTTGTCTGCCAGGCTTCACTACTGTAAGTTACTCTTTTCCCCTTTGTAATTAATAAGTATTTCTGGGAGGAGAGAGGCCGTTGAAAATATGTAAATATCCTGTTCCTTCTCAAATTTTAAATTTATCCACTTATTAATCATATCTATGGTCTTATGATTTTCTATTTTTAGTCAATGGGTTTGTTACGGCCATTTATTTTGAAGCCCAGTTGTCCCTGATTTGGCCAATGGTCACCCCTTCAAGCTGGCTCCTGTGTTCTTTCGACATTTGGGTATCTTTCTTTGAGTCTCTCTCTGCTTTCTGGATCAAAACGTTATAAGCTTGTATTGTGTCTGCTTTAGTCCTGGAATCAGCCATTTCTCCAAGGAGCCCTTTTTCCTTTTAGTAGAAAATGGTTTTTAGAAATGAGGATCTGGCTGTTAGGTGTGCTCTTTGCTGTAGGGGTGTAGCTGCTCCCAGGACCTCTCAGTTGACAGAGCTAGGGAGAGAGAGAGTGTGTGTGTGTATGTGTGTGTGTGTACATGCACATTAACGTGTATTTATTTCTATATCTTTCTCTTTATATGTATAGAACCATTTCCAGTCTAAAAACAATAGAATTCATTTCATCTTCCTTCCATTCCATATTTGCAGTTCCCTTCTCCAGCAGTGAGAAACCTGCTTTCATTATTCTTCATGTATGTACTCATTTGATCAGTCCCCCTGTATGTAATCAATATCCCGTCCCCACTGCTAAACCCTCCCTGGATGCCATTCCTCTGCTTAGATTCTGATATCCCATTCACATGGATGCCCTTAGAGAAGGTATTTTTAGTTCCAGTTTTGTAGATGAAAAAACAGAAATAAAATGATTTATCTAAAGTCACATGATAGGTTAGTACAGGAATTACAGTTCTGCCTTTTGACATGTGTCTTAATAATAACTCATTATAATTGGTGATCAAAACCTGAACTTTGAAGTTGGTCAGATCTAGGTTTGAGTCCTGGCTGTGCCCCATACAGTCTGTATAACTTTGGGAAGATGAGGAGATAACCTTCTTTAGCCTCATATTTCTCATCTATAAAAAGGGCTTAATAACAGTATTTATCTCTTAAGGCTACTGTGAAGTTTAAATGAGATAATATATGTCCTTACATTCAGTGTTTGGCACACAGTACATACATAGTTTTATTATTAATATTACTGCTACCATCTCTACTACCCCTCTAGATTTTATGTGCATTGCATTTATTCATCCCATATGAGTATTTATTGAGTGCCTACTCTATGCTAGACTCTGTATTAAGCTTTTGGTTTACTGACAGTAATGAGATAGTGCCTACCCTCAAGTGATCCATCATAGTCTGGTGCTTGAAAGGTATACATCCCTGTTCCAGAAGTTGCCTGTTACAACAATAAGAACAGTTTTGCTTTGAAGAAAAACTAGTGGTTTTTGTATTTCACAGACTAACTAAATCCTTTTCATAGTAATTTATCCTGCTGTCCAACTGCAAATAAAGCATCAAACTTTTTCTACAGACTGAAGAACGCAAAGATAGCGATGATGAGAAATCAGACAGGAACAGACCTTGGTGGAGAAAGCGTTTTGTTTCTGCCATGCCCAAAGGTAATTTTATAAAATATCAGAATGTGATATCAGCAACGAGAAGTAAAGCCCCAAAATCTCTTTCAGAGAGCCAAAATCTGACCTCCTCCGTGAGGCCTGTGGGGCCTCAGTTTCTTGCTGTTTTGAGGGTATGGAAAATGATTTCACTCAGGTGAATGCCAAGGTACAGCTTTGGAAGTGACAGTTCCTGTTCTTTGCAGGAAGTGGCAGCGGTTTCATAAATGAAAGGCAGGCAGGTCACGGTTGTTTAAATATCATATACCATTGAAGTTAAATATACAGGACTTTTGACATACGTATTGCTAATAATTATTTCAGGAAAAAGGGATGCTTTTAGTAAACAAACATTGAAAATTTATCCTTTACATTCCTGGAATAAACTTAAGCTTCTTATGTTTATGTTCATTGAGAATGATAATACCCTGAATATTAGTGTTTATTCTGGAATGCAGTTGTGTAGAATTGTTTGCTTTTCTTGTGAATAGCCTGACATCATACCAGTAGGTACTGAAATTTGAGTTGGCAAAAGCATCTCTTCCAGGAAGGAGAGATCATGCAGGATTAGAGGGAAGGGCTTCTTCCAAAGGCCTCTTCTCGGCTCTGTGATGCTCAGGAGCCGCGGAGCACCGCTTTCACGCCAGACTCAGCCCACTTTAGGAGGAGAGACTGAGGCTCAGAGCTTTGAATGTGTTGTGTTTTGAGCAGAGGTTAAGAGGCAGTGGTTTTGATTCAGTCCCAATAGATTCCTGTTAAATCATTCTTCCTGTGGCAGATGACCCCAGAGCAGATTCTGGAAGCTTCTTTAAGCACCTTCAATGCTATTTTAAGAATGATTATCAGTTGACACTCGGGATTTCTTAGCTTTTAAACTTTTCACCTTCCTTCCACTTAGAAATGTTGGCACACCAGTTAACTCCAGAATGACTGCTGTCTTCCGAGTAGTGCAGTATGTTATATGTCACACTACTGACTTTATTTAATTTCCAGCTCCTATACCATTTAGAAAGAAAGAAAAACAAGAAAAAGACAAAGATGATCTGGGGCCTGACAGATTCTCAACACTCACAGGTTTGTAGACCCATGGACTTCCTGGCTCCTTCATTCCCAGAGCACATATTTCATAACACTTTTTCTTGGGTGCCATAAGCGTTGCCTTCTTAGAAGAGTGTGTCTGTGTGTGTACAGTGGGGAGTATGTTCTTCATAGCTCTGTGGTTTCCAGTTGGCGGCCACAGTGAATCTCAGTGCGCTCTTCCTGCAGACCGCCACCACCATCATCATCCTCATTACCATAACTTCCGTTTATGATGAGGCCCCTGATCCTGAGCCTCTAGGCCTACCCTAGAACCCGACATTTTAGTGGGATGATGACACACAGTGCCTTTTAGGAAAGTGTGGTGATGGTTTTAGTGCTATGCATGCCATATCTTTGGATCATTGACTGAATAGTTTCCTTTAATGTTGATCGTAGAATTCTAAATTTATTTCCATCTATAGTTCTTGATTATTCAGGATCATTGTGAAATTCTATTTTACCTAATCACTTCCTTTTTTCGTGATAAGTGTTCGAACAATCTCGTAAATTTATAAACTTTACCAATTTTTTACAGCTTGAATCATTTTAACATTGCCATCTGACCCAAGGAAAATACAACTAGGGGTTGGGTTCTTACCTCATTCAGCATTTGTATTTTTGCAGCTTCTTTTTGGCATATTATGAATGAACACCCTAAAATGAAAAACTATGAGAGGTAGTGTTGATGACCCAACCTTGAGTTTGATAGCTGTATACTGTCTCCAGTGACTGAAGAACGTCTAGAGGGAAATTAATTTCTCACCTCTCTTTTTCTTGTCTTGATTTTAAATTATGTTATCCTACTAAGGTAAAATGAAGACTTTTATTTAAAAATGGGATAGGTTTCAAAAGAACATCCTCCTCAAAGAGCTCAGTGTAGTACAGGTAGAATCCCATTTCAGTGCATAGTTATTGTCATGTCTAGTTCTAAAATAAATGTAGACGTTTCCATGTCCTAGTGTACATCCCTGTTTATTTGATGCGGTGACTTGCCTGGAGTAAAGGGTTTTAAACAGCAGGAGCTGTGCTTTCAGGCCAGGTTCCCTGCTGAGAGCAGTCAAACCTATCTCATTCAGTCAACAAATGCTTGTTGAACATCTGACTCATGCCAGGCACTGTGCTAAGTGTGGTAGGTGTTCAGTCAAATCACACATGACTCTTGTTCTTTAGGGACTTACAGTCTTATTGAGAAGCAGTGGAAAGGCATCCTTTCGGCAAGATTTTTATGTTTTCTTACCATGCTCCTGGCTTTAGAACACCACCACCATTCACAGAGTAGAATGCTCTTAATAAAATCTCAGGTTTTCAAAATGTTGAATTAATAACTTTGGAGAAGTTATAAATTATTTTTTTACTCATGTCTTTAGGCAATACATTTTTCTTAGTCCTTGGTGCCTAAACTGTAAGCTAGGTAGAGTAAGTTTTTTTCCATAAAATATTTCACTTTGTTTGTGTTTGAGTCAAGCAGTTTAGCTTCCCTACTGGTGCAGAAATTTCTACCCACTCCTAATTAATGACCAAAAGAAAAGTATCATTAAGTCAATTTTTTAAAATGTTATGAGAGGGAATTTCTTAACAGTCTGTCCATAATCTCGCCGCCTTAATTTTCTTTTTTTCATGTTCTCTCCCAATCTTTCCTTATCTATACGTGGCTTTTCATGACGAAATCAGAGTGTGTATGTAACTTTGTATTCTTTTACCACATGTTATTTCATAAACCCTGTCCCAATTTCTGCTTGACATAGTTGGTTTTTTAATAATTTTTATTGGCTCTGAGATCATCTGTCATTATTTTATTGCGGTGTGAACATTCTCTTGCTTTTCGATATTTAAATTGTATCCATTTTTTTTTACTATGAAAATACTGTTCACAGCTTTGTATATATAACATTTTTTGTCTATTTTAATTGTCCTCAGATAAAATTTTTAAGAACGGTGTTACAGAAATAAAAGTTATAAACAACGTTATTGCTTTCAGTATGTTTAACCGATTTTTAGAGCCCTCAACAGCACTCAAAACCAATAGCAAAAAAAAGATTTTGTAATGATAAAGGTTTCATCAGTTTACATTTTGAAGAAGATCAGATTTTATTAGGACTCTATTATCATGCATTCAAACATCATTGTAGCAGAAAGATTATATTATTTTGGAAATCGTTTCTCCCTACAGTTTACCACAATTTTACAGAGACATGAACACTATTTTTTTCATGGAAACAAAAGAAGAGCCTATGAGCATACTACTTAACCTCTTCTACCTTGATTTCTTCTTCTTAAAAATGGGGGTGATAGTAGTACCTCCATGTAGGGTTGTTGCGATGATTAATTGAGATCATTCATATAAGGTGTTTAGCACAGTTCCTGGCACGTGGTACATGCTCAATAAATGTTATCTGCTGTTAATATTAGCTGCTATTAACACGTACACATATATAAATTCTAGTGATTTTTATCTGTTTTAAGACTTTTTAACAAATGGGATTCTACCAGAATGTAGACATTACCTGCTTGGCCTAGATCTGTCTCAGGAGTTTGCATTTCACTATGGAACTATATTTTGTCCCATAGATCTGTAGCACTTCTTTGCTTTGTTAACTGTTAATTAGTGACTCTGCCATCTGACTCCAAGAAAACATTTTGATGTGCTGATTTTGCTGCCCGGATAGTGGGCCAGTCAGTAACCAATGCTGCACCTGTGATTGTTATAAACTTTTTCTCTGTGCACCCCAGGTACAATTCCAGCACTCCTCAACAGTGTCTAGATTCTCTAGGAGTGCCTCTGACACCATTGCACGCACAGAAGTGCTCTAAATCCAGCAGCTGTACTGTCATAGTGAGATTTAGTAAGATAGAATATGAATATCTGAAGTTTCCAAATGTGGTGTAGTGAGAGAAATTCATGAAGGAAGAGTGGAGGAAGA
The DNA here is from genome assembly GCF_963924675.1 of Phocoena phocoena. Taxonomy (NCBI): domain Eukaryota; kingdom Metazoa; phylum Chordata; class Mammalia; order Artiodactyla; family Phocoenidae; genus Phocoena; species Phocoena phocoena. The sequence goes on from NC_089224.1 coordinate 105,463,260, forward strand.
CATTTTAAAAGTATTATTTAAAAGGCTTTAATTTGAATTTGGAGTACTTTTTTTCCTCCTTTAGCATAGAGATGTCTGAATAAATGAAGTCTGCATATAAAAGTGCAGTGTTGGAAGTTCTGGTAGCATGAATTGATAATAACAGTGATTTGAGTGTAAACACTTTAGAAACCCGTCATCCATTCAGTCTGCACTGAACTTTTTGACACTGTCGTGCAGAATTCTGACGATGATGAGAAAGTGGAGTAATCCTCCCAATTTCGTGCTTTGGCAAGGCTCTCAGACCTAGAAATGGGATGAGTAGGCAGCTGCATGGTGCCTCTTATAACATTGAGATATGTGCTCTTTTTAAGTCTTACCTCCTAATCCGCCTTTGGGATTATGCTACTGGTGTCGTACTAACATCAGAGTGGGTGAAAATCAAGGGGAGCTAATTCTCTCCCTCTCCTTTCCCCTTCAGATGACCCGAGCCCTAGACTCAGTGCACAAACTCAGGTTGCTGAGGATATTCTGGACAAATACAGGAATGCCATTAAACGAACCAGTCCCAGTGAAGGAGCACTGGCAAACTACGAAAGTGCAGGTGATAATCGTGATAAAGAATGGAATAGTAACCTTCGTTTCACAGTGATAAAGGTGGTCTGAATTAAAAGTAACCTTGTAATAGCTGCTTTTGAAGAGTTGTCAGAAAAATATGGTACAATTCCCAAGATAAATTAGAGTATCTCTGGAAGAATCTCTGATAAAGTGAGTTGACTCAGGGCGGGATTCATAGGGAGCCTGAGAGGAGAACTTCCTACATTTTAAAAAAAATTTATATTTATTTTGGTTGTGCCGGGTCTTAGTCACGGCACAAGGGATCTTTGTTGCAGCACGTGGACTTCTGAGTTGCGGCATACGGTCTCTTAGTTGCAGCATGCGGGATCTAGTTCCCCAACCAGGGATCGAATCTGGCCTCCCGGAGTCTTACCCACCGGACGACCAGGGAAGTCCCATCCTACACCTTTTTTTTTGTTTTTGCAAAGTTTTAAAATAACAAAGAAGTTGAAGGAATAGTACAGTGAAGGTCTATATTCCATCTACCTAGACTTATCAATTGTTGACATTTTGCCACATTTTCTATATTTTTTTTTTCCTGAGGCATTTGAAACTATCTCCTAAGAATAAAGATATTTTTTCTACGTAGACACAGTATCTTTATTACACTAAGGAACTTTTATTTCTTTTGATTTTATACATGCATGTATTAACTAAATTGATTCATTAAAAACATAAAAACAACTGTGGGAACCACAGGTCTGTCCTAGCTGCACTTGTGAGTTCGTACCCAGCTCATTCTCAGGCAGTGGGAGCAGCCCTGGTAATGAGGTCCGGAGACCTCAGTGCAGCCTGGCCAAGGGGTTCACAGCCAGCTGTTTTCTGACTGGGCAGGATTCCATGTCTGTAAAATGAGGGTGTTACGTGAAATGATTTTTTTTTTTTTTTGCGGTACGCGGGCCTCTCTCACTGTTGTGGCCTCTCCCGTTGTGGAGCACAGGCTCCGGATGCGTAGGCTTAGCGGCCGTGGCTCACGGGCCCAGCCGCTCCGCGACATGTGGGATCCTCCCGGACCGGGGCACGAACCCGTGTCCCCCGCATCGGCAGGCGGACTCTCAACCACTGCGCCACCAGGGAAGCCCTGATATGATTTTTGAGGCCCCTTTTAGTTCTGTGGTTCAGTGATCGTGATTACAGAGTATTATCCTTATTAAGTTAATAAAGACTTTCATTGTTTTAGATTAGGATTCAGATAAGAAGTAAAACTATTTTCAACAACTGCTCTTTTGATATATTATCATTGCTATCAATAGTTTAGTTAAGTGTTTGAAGTTCCTTTTTCCTTTTTCTTTCAAAGAACTCTTGTTGGAAGGCACAAGTTAATTTATTGTTGAGTTGTTCTGAATACCTACCAGTGCCAGAATGTTCCAGATTAACCTGCTTATCCTTTTGGGGGGCTGGGTTTTGTTTAGAAGTTATGGGTGATGGTGAAAGTGCGCACGATTCGCCTCGTGACGAAACCCTGCAAAACATCTCAGCTGACGATCTCCCAGATTCCGCGAGCCAAGCCGCTCACCCTCAGGATTCAGCTTTCTCTTACAGGTATTTCTTTTATAGGATTTAGGACCTTTGGGTTTGAGCTTTTCATCACCATTGCAGTCACTTCAAGTCAGGTGTTTCATTGAGGCACTTAATAAGTGTGTAAAGCAGAGAGGTAAGAATGAAATACTATTCACTAAGAAGACTTTGCTTCCCTTGTGGATGTCATACATCAAAGGCTTTAATTCAGGGATTGAAAACAAAAACAAGAAAACCTCATATGCTCACAGGGGCCACATAAGTAATTTTATTTATTTATTTATTTATTTATGGCTGCGTTGGGTCTTTGTTGCTGCGCGTGTGCTTTCTCTAGTTACGGCGAGCGGGGGCTACTCTTCGTTGCGGTGCGCGGGCTTCTCATTGCGGTGGCTTCTCTTGTTGCGGAGCACGGGCTCTAGGCTCACAGGCTTCAAGTAGTTGTGGCTCGAGGGCTCTAGAGTGCAGGCTCAGTAGTTGTGGCACGTGGGCTTAGTTGCTCCACAGCATGTGGGATCTTCCCGGACCAGGGCTTGAACCCGTGTCTCCTGCATTGGCAGGTGGATTCTTAACCGCTGTGCCACCAGGGAAGCCCCACATGAGTAATTTAAATGGAACAGTGGCAGTGCCTGTGCCTGGGCAGAATTCCCAGCTCTGTGTGTGAGAGGTGCTAGGGCAGGACTGAAGTAGAAGGAGGGTCCACTGCAGAGTTGTTGAATGACCCACTGTCCCCAGTAAGCCTCCCAGTTTGGCATTCTCCTCATTACCTGTGCAGGTCTCTCCATTTCTAACAGGGCTTGAGAAAGAAAATGACTTTAGGAACCTGAAAAATTTGCTTTCGTTTCACAGGGAACCGGTGTTTTTCCAGACACGGATTATCACTTTTAAAGCACTAATCATCCGTCCATCTCTCTGTTTTTATCTATGACCTTACCTCTGTCTTTCTTTCTCTGTTTTTAAACTTTTTATTTTAGAAATATTCAAGTATGTACAGAAACGGAAGAGTCCAGTGATGTGCCTGTCACCCAGACTTAACAGTTACTAATACGTGGCCCATGTTGTTTCATGTTTACCTCCTCCCCCAATTAATTTAAAGCAGACTCTAAGCAGCATATCATTTTATTTTATTTATTTACTTTTATTGAGATATAGTTGATATATAACATTATATAAGTTTCAGGGGTACAACACAGTGATTCACAATTTTTAAAGATTTAAATTTTTATTTTCCAGCCATGACTTTACTGTTACATAGATTCGGAGTCTCTGCAAAGTAGGCAAATATTACATTTGTTTGGGTTGATTTGTAAGTTACTCGTTTTAGAGGAAGCAAACCAATAAGGAAGGACTCAGAACTAGTCAGATGAGGTGGACAAGTGATAATCCTGCAGGAGGAGCAAACTCTGGCTTGTTCTCGGAGATGTTTTGACTCCTTTTTTTGGATGGCAGCCTTGGACGCTTTGGAGAAGCTCTGGTCCACGCCCTACATTCCCCTCCCAGTATGAAGGGCTGCCCTGCTGTGGAGGGTGACGCCTTACCGAAGGGTGCTCTGCCTGGTGGTGGCAGGTGGTTCAGTGGCGGAAGTTGAAAAGAAGCAGGTTTTGGCTCAACACAGAGTTTCAAGCAGCAAGGCAACAGAAAGGGCTTCTTGTCGGGGGTCGGCTTGTCTTGTGGCAGGATCAACATTCCTCAAGAGATGTGGTAGAAGGCTTCCTAAATGTGGGTGGTGAGATGGATCTGATGACTTCTGCTGACTCCCTCCCAGCCTGGGCGTAATCCAGCCTCGACTGTCCTCGTAGTGCTTAGCGTAGAACTCAGCGTATGTTAGGAGGTCAAAAAGGGTTTGTTTGATTCTGGTGACTTTACCGAATGGTCCTTGCCCAGAGCACTTTTGCAGCCTTGCTTCTCAGGTAACTAGAAAGCCCACTCCTTAAGTGAGGTGTCAGTTAAGTTGAAAATTATCTTTTATTTATGACCACTTGAAACATTTGAGTCCTGACGTGGTAGCCTATTGATTTGTATAGTAAATATGATAATAGTTCATGAAATATGACCATATGTGAACAAAGAAATTAATGTATCTTCAACTCATCCTTCAGAGATGCAAAAAAGAAACTGAGGCTCGCTCTTTGTTCTGCGGATTCTGTTGCTTTCCCAGTGCTAACCCATTCAACAAGGAATGGTTTACCAGACCATACAGACCCAGAAGGTAAGTTGCTGCCTGATAGTTTATTTTTTCCTATATTTATACGTTGAACCATATGAATTGCCAGTATTCAACTGTATTTAAACTATACAGCAGGGCTTCCCTGGTGGCGCAGTGGTTAGGAATCCACCTGCCAGTGCAGGGGACACGGGTTCAAGCCCTGGTCCGGGAAGATCCCTCATGCCGCGGAGCAACTAAGCCCGTGTGCCACAACTACTGAGCCTGTGCTCTAGAGCCCACGAGCCACAACTACTGAGTCCGTGAGCCACAACTACTGAAGCCCACGCACCTAGAGTCCATGCTCCGCAACAAGAGAAGCCACCACAATGAGAAGCCCTAGCACCGCAATGAAGAGTAGCCCCCACTCACCACAACTAGAGAGTGCCCGCACTCAGCAACGAAGACCCAACATAGCCAAAAATAAATAAATAAAATAATAAATTTATTAAAAAAATAAACTACAGCAGTTCTGTACAGTTCAATGTAATACATTTATATTAGCTATCAGTTAAGGGCACTTTGATTATTGATGGCTCATTAAAATGTTCTCTGATTGATACTGCTTAGTTCTACTGATACAAGCGTAATTGACATCCCAAAGGCTGAGGGATGACCTTTAGCTTATGAAAAGCCTGTGGAAATTCTCAACAATAACAGAATTTTTATTTTTTTATTTAGACAATGAAATTGTCTGCTTCCTAAAAGTTCAAATAGCTGAAGCAATTAATTTACAAGATAAAAACTTAATGGCTCAACTTCAAGAAACAATGCGTTGTGTGTGCCGCTTTGATAACAGGACTTGTAGGAAACTACTGGCTTCTATCGCTGAGGACTATAGGTAATTATACCCCACATGTTTCACTTATACACCTCTTTTCAGCTGCAGGTATTTTCTTCTCAGTCCTTATTTCAGAAATGAATCTAGGCTCACCACAAAGTGCTTGGCTATGTTTACCTGGATGTAGATTTTCAAAGAATGCATTTGGCTATTTAGTCTGGAAATGTAGTTATAAATGAGCAGCTCTTCCTAACACAGAGTGCACTTTACTTCAGCTTTGCCCCGCCTTTAGCGGAGGGGACACCAGGATAACTAGGATATCATTTCCCTTTTTTAGAGGGATAGAAAAGACTGCTTCCTTGGACCAGGGAAGCAGGTGTAAGTCTTGGAATCACTACCCTTTGTCTGTTGCCAGTCCCTTGCTGACATTAAAATGTAGTTGAGAAGCTTAGGAAGTAAAGAGACTTAGGGAATGGGTGCTCTAATGATTGCTACGTTTAGACTATAAGCAAATAATTAGTGGTATGTTTAATGATCTAGCAGTATATTAATCTGTATTTTGTTGTCATTTTAGTCATTGTAGCAGTCAACTTCCTGTTAAGTATGAGGTTCTACCAGCATGGAGACTGCTCCAAAATAGCAGACCAACGATGCAAAGGGACTTAGCGATGTTTAGGGAATTAAGGGGCTAAGTGTTCAGCCCAGTAGATGATGTTCTTGACACACATGCAGAAGAGTTCTGTTTCTTTCTTTTTTTTTAATTGATTTACAATGTTATATTAGTTTCAGGTGTACAACATAGTGATTCGCTTTTTTTTACCGATTATACTCCACTTAAAGTTGTTATAAAACATTGGTTCTGTTCCCTGTGCTGTACATTACATCCTTGCATCTGGTTCTGTTTCTTGACCTGGAGCATAATTAGTCCTCAGGATGGTTGTCTGCAGCCTGACATGCTAATTTGTAAAACCAAAGTCTCCGGAGTAGTTTTTTCATTTAAGGGAAAATCAGGACTCTTAGTCTCCAAAGAAAGTGTGCACCGTGTATGTCTGATGTCCTGCAGAGCCTATTTCCTTTTAGGAAAAGGGCCCCCTATATTGCTTACCTCACTCGTTGTCGACAAGGACTGCAGACCACGCAGGCTCACCTGGAAAGGCTACTGCAAAGGGTTTTGCGGGACAAAGAGGTGGCCAATCGATACTTCACCACTGTCTGTGTGAGGTTGCTGCTTGAGAGCAAAGAAAAGAAGATCAGGGAATTCATTCAAGGTAACTAGAGACCTTTAGGTTAAGCTGTATGTTATTGGGAAGATTTGGGAATTTTTCTTTTGCTGCTTTTTTTGAGTACCTACCTGTCTAAGAGAAGTTCCTTAAATTAGCAATTATTTCTTAGTTATTAAACCTTGATGTCAAACCAATAAATTCCATGTTTATCCTGGATTGAATTTGGGAGAGGGCTTCCCTGGTGGCGCAGGGGTTGAGAGTCCGCCTGCCGATGCAGGGGACACGGGCTCGTGCCCCGGTCCGGGAAGATCCCACATGCCGCGGAGTGGCTGGGCCCGTGAGCCATGGCCGCTGAGCCTGCGCGTCCGGAGGCTGTGCTCCACAACGGGAGAGGCCACAACAGTGAGAGGCCCGCGTACTGCAAAAAAAAAAAAGAATCCTAATAATTTCCTATTTGAAATTATTCAAATACTGTATTTTAAAGATTATTATTTTGCATTGGAGACTTTCAGAAACTCACGGCAGCTGATGATAAAACTGCTCAGGTGGAAGATTTTCTGCAGTTCCTTTATGGCGCCATGGCCCAGGATGTCATATGGCAGAATGCGAGTGAGGAGCAGCTTCAGGATGCCCAGCTCGCCATTGAGCGAAGTGTGATGAATCGGATCTTCAAACTTGCCTTCTACCCTAATCAGGACGGGGACATACTCCGTGACCAGTGAGTGCTTCTAAGTGTAACGGCCTGTGTTGGACTAAGTAGGAATATACCAGCCAACCCCATTATTTTAGACAAGCTATACGTGAGACTTAGTGTCTGAGTAGTGAAGGAAAAAATACATGTTACCTTTTTTCACCTATCAGAGTTATCAGAAAGAATGAAAATACTCTGTTTTCAGAGATGTGGGGAATCAGGCTGGAGGGTGTATAAATTGGTACGGCCTTTGTGGAAGGCACTGCTGTTTACTCTGTCTCAGCTGTTCTTCCCTTCTTTCTTCTACCTACTCTTATCCTTCAGATCTTCACTCAGACATCACTTCCTCGGGGAAACGTTTCCTGGCCTTTCTGACTAGGTTAAATGCCCTGTCAGCCCTCCCTCAGGCCTGAATACCTTCCTTTAGCACTTGCCACAGTTGCGGTTTTACATTTGTTGGAGGCATGGTTTCTCAAGCTGGCACTACTGACATTTTGGGCCAGATAATTCTTTGGAGTGGGAGGCTGTCCTGTGCATTGTAGGACATTTATCAGCATCCCTGGCCTCTACATGCTACAGGCCAGTAGTACCCTGCCAGGTGTGAGAACCAAGGGTGTCTCCAGACATTGCCAGATGTCCCTTGGGGGCAGAATCGCCCCTGTTCCTGGCCACTGGTTTGTGTGATCGATTGATGAAAGCCTGTATCCCCCACTGGATTGTTCCCTCTGTGAGAGCAGCAGCATAGTGCTTTCATTCATCACTCCATCAGGGCATCCAGCACGGTGCGTGACTTCTGTTATAATATATGCTTATTATTTGTTTGGAATGAAAAGTTATATATTTGAAAATCAAAATATCTGGAACTGTATGGTATATGAATTATATCTCAATAAAGCCTATTCTTAAAAGTAAACCTAAAAAAATTAATCTTGAAAAAAAAAATCTGGAATGATAACAGTGGTTATTTTGGGGTAATGAGGCTATGGATGACTTAGCTTTTTTTTTTCCTCTTCTGCATTTTCTTGACCACTGCTTTACGATGCTGTTTCTGCCCCAAGCATGTTGAGATGGCCACCGTGCCCCCCAGCAGTGACACGGGCTCTCTCTGTGGGCGACTCTCAAGGGCCCATGTAATAGGGTGGGGCATTGGTTGTTTCCATAAGATTTTTTTTTCATGGAAATTTTACAATATTGTATGTACATTTGAGAAAGTTCACTTTCCTGTGGGTGGGTTAGGCTTATTCCAACCTGCCTCTCTCGCTTGTTCATAGTCTCAGAGGCTTTTTACCCCTCCCCAAGTTTCTGTGTGGAATTTGCCAAATGGGCCCTGTTTTCTTTCCAGAGCACCAGTTTTTGGCTTCCACAGTGGGATGAGGAATGGGGACATTCAAACTGTACTTACTGAAAAGAGCACCTTTGAAGCAGGTTCTTCCTACCCTCTCTTCCGTGGTGTTTCTGTAGGTTTGTAGAGTGGAGAGTTAATCCTGTGTTCTGGAAAGAACACTCGAAGTCAGGAAAGCTGGGTTTAGTCTCTGCTCCCTCCTAACCACTGTGTGGCCTTAGGCAAATCCTTCTCCTTTTTTTTTTTTTTTTTTTGCGGTACGCGGGCCTCTGCCGCGGAGCACAGGCTCTGGTCACACAGGCTCAGCGGCCATGGCTCACGGGCCCAGCTGCCCCCTGGCACGTGGGATCCTCCCGGACCGGGGCACGAACCCGCATCCCCCGCATCGGCAGGCGGACTCCCAACCACTGCACCACCAGGGAAGCCCCCTTCTCCTTTTTAAGCCTAGTTATTGTCATCTCTGAAATGAGAGGTGGAGTGTCCTCAGAGTCCCTTGTCTAAGCATCTCTGATCTTTGGTTTCTGACCCCTGATCCCTCTACTTCCTCTTGGCCTATTTACCAATTAGTTGTCCAATTAGCTTCTAGGCTAAGGGCTCCTCTGCTTTCTCCCTTGGAATGCTGTTCTAGTCCAGGAAAGGAGGGCTTCTCTACTCTTCTCCCTGCATCCCCTTGGCTCACTCAGCATTTCTAAGCAGATCCTAAATAGGAGATTTTTTTTTTTGACAAGACAGAGTACTTACAGCTAAGAGATAGTCTCAACTGTATTTGTAATCTGTATCTAGAAGTAAGTTTAAAACGTTTTAAATGTTTTGAAAAACATCAATTATGACTATCGGTGTACCTTATTTTCTGAAATATATATTTACTTATGTATTTTTTGGGGTTTTCAGAGTTCTTCATGAACATATTCAGAGATTGTCTAAAGTAGTGACTGCAAATCACAGAGCTCTTCAGATACCAGAGGTAATACAGGTTTATATAGTGTGGGTGGTATTATTGAATTAAAAATTGCTTGGTATACCATGTGCATCTTACCAGTTTTTCAAGGGAGCAGAATGTAATAAGTTGTACAACACCACTTGCACTAGGTGCAACTTGGTCTAACTGTAAAGTTCTCAAAGGTCCTTCCACGGATTAAAATTCCCTGGCCTGGGAAGGGACCTTAGTAGTGGAGAGGAGGGAGGGCCAGCATGGAGGAGCCCCTGCCCTGACACCAGCCCCTGCAGGCGGGTCTTCCTGTCCATAGCTCTGCTCCTTCTGGGGCAGCGGTGCTCTGCACCGATGCTTTTATAGTCACGTTTCTGCAGGAAGGTCCCATATGAAGAAGGGATCCGGTGGTACTTCAAAGAGTGTGAAAACTACTGTCCAGGAGAGGGAATTGAATCTCAATGTGACCTCAAAATTACCTTTTAGTTATTGATATTAGCATTTTTATCTGTCATACAACTCTTACAAAATCTGAAAATAGGAACATTTTAGGTATACGAGTTTTCTGGTTGTTTTATTAAAATCCAAACATGAAGGGGACTTCCCTGGCAGTCCAGTGGTTAAGACTCTGTGCTCCCAATGCAGTGGGCACGGGTTCATCCCTGATCAGGAAACTAAAATCCTGCATGCTGCATTGCGTGGCCAAAAAATAATAATAATAAAATCCAAACATAAATTGGCATAAAATTTTTAATTGTCTTCGATTTCTAGAACTACGGCAACAAAGGTACATATTAATTTTTAAAGTATCTTAAAAGTAGCTTGTTTGTGCTTTTGGAATCAGCTACAATACAGAGATAAGTTCCATTCTAGCTCTTTAAGAAAGATAAATGTTTGAAATTTTATGAGTTCTAGGTTCTGCGTTATCATATGCCTCTATTAATATATATCTGGGTGGTTTTTTTGTGGGGGGCCACGCCCGGGACTTGCGGGATCTTAGTTCCCCAACCAGGGATCTCACTGCCCAGGCCCGTGGCAGTGAGAGCAAAGAGTCCTAACCAATGGACTGCCAGGGAATTCCCCTGGGTGGTTTTATCTTAAAATGCAAAGCAAATAATTTAAAAGTTTAAAAGTTAAGCTTCACTCCTAAGCGGGAGGACGGGGAGGAATCGCGATTTGGTTTTACTGGAAAAAGGGAAAGGCAACAGCCTTACCCTTCGGCCTCCTGATGTGGAGGTCGCTCTGTTCGCTGCATGTAGTTGCCGTTTGATCCAAGATCTGTCTAACTAGCTCTGTGTTGTCTCACTTAGGTTTATCTTCGGGAGGCACCGTGGCCATCTGCACAGTCAGAAATCAGGACAATAAGTGCTTACAAGACGCCCCGGGACAAAGTGCAGTGCATCCTGAGAATGTGCTCCACGATCATGAACCTCCTGAGCCTGGCCAACGAGGACTCCGTCCCAGGAGCAGATGACTTCGTCCCTGTTTTGGTTTTTGTGTTGATAAAGGTGGGTCCCTCACTACTGTTAGTGAGAATAGTTTATTTGGTGTCCTGAGTCAGGTGGTGCAGATGTCACCAGATGTTAGAGACTTTGGCTCTTTTACAAGTTTCAAGCTCTGTGTTACCCAGAAAGGAAGTATCTAATGTCAAGTTTTGTTCTGTCCAGAAGTTAGGATTTTCAAAAGAAAGGAGGGGAGGACTAGATTGCTAGAACGTTTTCAGCTTTTAAAGCAGTGCCTGAAGGTCTTGGTTGGAACTCAGTAGATAATTACTGAACGAAAGAATGAATGAGGGCAAGTTCTTTTTATCATGTTTGTTTTTTTAAGTAAATTTATTTATTTGTTTTTGGCTGCGTTGGATTTTTGTTGCTGCACGTGGGCTTTCTCTAGTTGTGTCGAGTGGGGGCTACTCTTTGTTGCAGTGCGTGGGCTTCTCATTGCGGTGGCTTCTCTTGTTGCGGAGCACGGGCTATAGGCGTGCAGGCTCAGTTGCTCCAAGGCATGTGGGATCTTCCCGGACCAGGGCTCGAGCCTGTGTCCCCTGCATTGGCAAGCAGGTTCTTAACCACTGCGCCACCAGGGAAGCCCTTATCATGTTTTTACCATCTTCTTTCTCATTGAATTCTTCATAGTACTTATCACATAAACTACTACATTTACCAATCATCTTTCTCCTCTTTTAGCCTCATATTTTGTAATTGTACCTTTTTTTTTTTTTTTTTGCGGTACGCGGGCTTCTCACCGTTGTGGCCTCTCCCGTTGCGGAGCACAGGCTCCGGATGCGCAGGCTCAGCGTCCATGGCTCACGGGCCCAGTCGCTTTGCGGCATGTGGGATCTTCCCGGACCGGGGCACAAACCTGTGTCCCCTGCATTGGCAGGCGGACTCTCAACCACTGCGCCACCAGGGAAGCCCTACCATATTATTTTTAAAAGTACTGACATTTCTTTTCTTTTTTTGACTTTAAAGTTGCATCATTTAAACGGTTTATTTTGAACATTTTGGTCGGGGGGTGGGGAACCATATGGTTTGGGTGCACACAACCACCAAATAACTGCATCACCCATGTGTTCCAGTCAGCTCAGCCCTCTGTTGCTGTCTAAAGTATGTTTGACATATAGCTTACTAATTCTTAATGTTTGCAGTATTTCTGCAACCTGAACTCTTATCTCAGAGTCAGAACCTGTAGGATCAATGTGTGATCAGCCTTCATAACTTTTCCTGTTGCCCATTGCTCCGCTCTCTTCCACAGGTGATGTATTTAGTCTCTAGGCAGAGCCAGTTTAAGCTCCTTTGAAGGAGCAGGGCTTAGCCTGTCTTCCTAACTTAATACACTGTGTCCTTTCTCTCCACATGAAGGTGAAAAAGCAGGAAATGTTCTGTGTTACCTCTTGCAGCAGAGGACATACTCTCTTTTTAAGTCGTGTCCGTCCGTCCGCCCCCCCCCCCCCCCCCCGCAGCTGATTCTAGCTGGACTTAACTAACCAGATATAACTCAATTTGCCTACAGCATTTCTTTCCTTATCTAACATTCTGAAATCCTGGGATGTTGAGTAAATCCACTGGGATTAGTTCAGCCTCTTTAAGGACCAGGGAGGTCAAGTGCTTTGTTAGGATAGAAAGCTCTAGATAGTTCAGCTAGGATTAGAACCTGAGTAGCCTTTCCAGTACTGTTGCTACTCATAGTAGCTAGGGTTTACAGATTAGTTCCAGACAGGATTTGGGGGATTTTTTTCAAAAAGACTGGTATCTTTCTCTCTTTTTCTTTTTTTTTTTGGCTGTGCCGTACAGCATGTGGGATGTGGGATCTTAGTTCCCTAACCAGGGATCGAACATGTGCCCCCTGCAGTGGAAACATGGAAAAAAGACTAGTATCTCTCTCCACAGAAAAACATTTGAAGATGTTACTGTAAATTATATTTGCAGAGCTATACAGCTGAGTAATTGACTTTTTTATTTTTCACTTCTCTAGGCAAATCCACCCTGTTTGCTGTCCACTGTTCAGTACATCAGTAGCTTTTATGCCAGCTGTCTGTCTGGAGAGGAGTCTTATTGGTGGATGCAGTTCACAGCAGCAGTGGAATTCATTAAGACTATCGATGACCGAAAGTAACCAAGACCAAGGCCCACCAAGGCAGCAGACTGTTAGGGGGGCACACGGATCTCTTCGAAAATGTACCAGCTGCTTTGAAGGCTGAAGATTGTTTTTGTATAATATTGTACAGTGTTGAGACCTTTTAAAACAGATCTTTACTAAACAGATTAATGAGCTAACAAGCAGGTTCTCTTTTCTTTGGGCTCTTTTCCTTTCTGAGTTGCATATTTCATTAATTTCTTGTCCCCACGTAGAGACTAGTACTGCAAAAAGGGACCACATTTTTCAGGTATTTTGAAATACTGAAAAACAAAACAGAATCTCCTAGAAAATTCCTAGATTTCCGTTTATGGATACCCATTGTTTCTTTTCATTAAAAAAAAAAAAAAAGAGAGAGAATAGTACACCTCTTTTAAGGTGCTGTCTAATCTTATATGCATCTAATGGAAGGAAAATACCAGTTGCACTGAGGATTATAATAGTGGTGACATTAGTGGCATTATCTATAAATATACTCACCTAAATTGAAAAGCTAAGAAGTAAATGTAAATATAATATATATTTATATTTGATGTAATATGGACATCTTCAGATTCTAATAAACAAGGAATATTGCTGATAGTAGGTTGTCATGTACCCTCTTGTGAAATGGTTTCCTTGACAAAATTTAAGCTGAGCTTAAAAGCAAAAGGCGAACAAATACACAGAAGTATTTATTAAAGTGTAATACAGTTTATTGAACTTTCTAGGTGTGGAATTTGATGCACAGGGCTGCCTTTGATGAAGGGTATAGAAATCACTGAGTACATCACTTAGACATTTCTCACCATGGATGTCTTTGAGCCCGCAGTAGGAGATAGACTCTTTAATTGCCATACATTACATACAAAGGAACAGTAGATATCTAATACGTTCTTGTGGTACTTCTCATCTGAAATGCTAAATATAGTGTAGAAACCCCCAACAGAACTCCTTACAAACCTTTAACTGTAATATATTTTTGATGATGATTCACATTGAATGCACATACCAGGAATTCAGTGAATGTCACTTTATTAAAAACTAATTTGTATTGTCCGCTCTAGTGATACAAGTTTTACTAGTGATAAACTATTTTAATCAACCATACTATTCTTATGGGAAGAAGAATCTATTTTGGCAGGTTTCTGTGCCTTTGTTTCCCTCTTCTGAACAAAAGTATGCGTTTCTGTATTTTGGTTTGATTGTATGTTGATAATTAATCAGGAATGGGTTTTGGTGTCTGAGAAACTGGCCAAGGAAGCCCACCAAAGCTTCAAGCACATAGGTCATCACTGACTGGTTACACTTTTTATGTTTCCTAAACATGTTTAGCTTCTTTTATAAAACTTGGTCCCCTACTTTGAGTCTCTTGTTGCTGGCAGCATTTCCAGGCATTTTTAAGGGAACTGTGGCCAACAGCCTTGAGCAGATGGGTACAGAGGCTGTCTCCTCCCTCTCTCCAGGAACCGTGTGCTCCGTTGTTCCTAGAGAAGCTGGGTTTTCTTTATGCCTCGACCTCTTCTTGTTCCTTTATTCTAAAATGCTGAGGTAACAAGTTGCATAGGAGTGTAGGATGTGGTTTCTGCCTTTTAGGGGGAGATCAAAATTAAAGTAGTACTAAAAAAATGTCCTGTGAATGTTGGATCAAGAAATCTGTGTTGAGTCATGTACTTCATGGGCTGTAACTGTCAAGCTTGTCTAGGTCTTAGAAGTCAAATCCCATCATAAATACTTGACAAACTGTCTGTATCACTATTTCTAAGGCCTAGGGGGAGTTTAGCATTTGATTCAATAAATGTTAAGTCAATAGAAGACTTGGAATAGTTGAAATTCATTGTTTTGGGATTTAACTCATAGGTCAATGAGAGATTTCTCTCCCCCATGATGGTTACTAAATCTAGTCCATGTTGTCACTGTGGAAATAAATGTGAAGATGTGGACATTGCACAGGGCTCTTTCCTGTGGCAGAGAAGATGGTGAGTTTGGGGTGGTGGGTTTGTATTTTGTGGAGGCAGGAGATTGGACTCTGCAGTGGGCTGGAGATTGGGCTTGAGACAGTGTTGAGGGTAGGACCCCAGGGATTTGGCATCAGAGTTACACCTGAGGCATGTGGTGGCAGAGAAGCACAGCCCAGCTGTCTAAGCTGTTTTCCTCTGGAAACCTGTCAGGAGTAAGGACCACTTCAGCATCGACCATCACTGGTTTAATTTCATGACAGCGTTTATTACAGTGTTGATTTCTGAGTTTAGGAATTGGTAACTTTCTGCATGGTGGTGGTGGGGTGTGAGATAGGGAGTAATTTGATTTTGCTCTTTCAGGAAAGAGGAATAGTTGTTCTTTAGATGTTTCTTATCACACTTCCTCCCGGTACATAGTTTATATGAAGGATTGTGCAAAAGTATAAAATCACATATAGGAAACATTCGGTAGCCACCGATTATTACATGGAATTTACAAAGGTAATAAATGTTAAATGTTCACTGAAATCTTGTGGAATTGTGTAATGAAAAATCAGTTTATATTTTTTATTAATACTCTGCTTCTGGAGACAAGTAATAGAAATACAGATTGAAGATTGTCCTTGTAAAATTATTATTTTTTAAATCTAGTAAACATTTTGTTTTCTTTCTCTACTTTAGGTCAAATCTCAGCCACAGTTAGTGATTTCTCCTGCTTTTTCTTTTTAAAAACCTGCTTAGGAAAGCCTTTTTTATACAGATATGAAATCGCTGTAAGAGGATTAGGCTTCGTGAAGGGTCGAAAATAGATGTGGATGTGATGCATGGTTTTTCTTTCCCTGTTGTGTCCTGGAAGCCTTTAATGTAGACTTTCAACATACATGTTCCTGAGATGCATAAGTGAGAGAACAAAAACCCGCGCCAGACCGTGAAGAGGCCACGTTCTGGCCACGAGAAGCTGTAGCTGACTGCGTGCCCGTCGGCACCGTTTCCCCATTGCCTACCATGGGAATTACATGGGCCAAGTGAAGGTCGATGTTGTGAAGTTGTAACACTTCCTCTCTCTGATGAGATTGAGTGTGAAAAAGGAAAGTAGGAAACACTTGCTCAGAATTGTTAATGGATTGCATAGCAGTGATAGAAACGTTAGTGGACTCAGCTTCCTCCATTTATGTGTGTCCTAGACTTTCTCTTCCCTCCCCATTCCTGCTTTATTTCTTAAGGAAAAGTCTGCCCTGTTTTTAGTTCTTTTAACTCTAGTAAGTTTATCCTATGTGTAATGGCCATACTTTGGGGGGTGGGAGGGTGGGAATCAGAAACAGTCTTGAAGCTCAAAGAATTTTCTGTGAGTAGATGAATAGTGATGAGCTATTTGAGATACTTTGAATGCCAAAATGCTTGAGAATGTTGCCAGATTAATAATCATTTAATATATTTTAGAGTGTAGGTTACCCAAGGAGTGAGGGTGACCGGGAATAGCTTTATTACTCTTGAGAATACTTGGAGAAAGGAAGATGCAGTTTGCTTCAGCATCAAGGTGGGTGCGGTTGAGCTGTGGGGTCACCACGGAGCCGCGTGTCCTACAGGCCTGTGCTCTGCGCAGGTTAACTGCACGAGAGAGGAAGTCCTCTACGCTTGGTTAATGGCAGACAGTGTGGGCAGGGGCCGCACGCCTTAAGAATTCACCTCTGCTGAGTTGATATCCTGTCTTGTCTACTGTATTCTTGTGCTTCACCTGTATTCAATAGCTCTGTACTGCCTCCTCTCGAAACTGATAAAACCTTATATAAGCCTCAGTTAACGAGCTTGCACCATCTTGTATATGTACAGGAAACCCATCATGTCTCCTAATGTGGTTACTCATGTATGATATCGTGTAAAATTGATTAAAAAAGGGAGAGCAGTTGAATTCATTGGGTTTTATGTTTCCATCATCTATTTTGTATCCAGAAGCGTTTCTGAAAATTTCTTTGACTTCTCAGATATTACTGATGCTCTCCAAGAATTCACACCTGTCTTTTTCATCTGAACATCTAAGGGTATTTGTGAAGTGCAGTACAGGAAGGAATTAGAATCATCCAGCAGTTCCTGAAGAGATGGTGAACGTTTACTCTTTTAAGCCGGTTCCCGTCTGACCCCTGTATCTGGTAGCTGTCATCAGCCCTAGTTCTGAGCGCAGAAGTTCTGATCACGGTGGTCACGAAGCCTTTATTAATCTCAGCTGAGGGGAGTTTCTGTTAGCCAAGGAGCCCTTGTATCGGAGGCAAGCTCACTCCACTCGCTGGTGGAAAGGCGCTTTCCCCATATTGATTGCACTTCATTTGGAAGGGAACACTTAAAAATTGGATTAGGGCTCAGTTTTCATTCAGCCTGTTCAGTATTAAAATTAATACTGTGACTTGCCTAGAACTGAAAATAGAATTCAACGTTTCTTGCCAACTTGGAATTACCTGTGTCACCTGGACTCCTGTTATATTTGTGCCCACTCAATACTCTAAGTAGCTGGCTCTGCAGCTTTTCCCAGAGGATGCAGAGCTAGTGATGGTGTTTAGCTAGGCCTCCCTGCAGTGCTGCCTGGAATATGTGAAATCAGGACGGAAGCTCCTCCTGGCTGTAATGTGTCTTCTACCTAGAGATTTAAGTATTCATTGAAAAGCTTTTGCTTCAGTCGTTTCATTCCAGAAGAATCCTACTCCATCTTCTTAGGGTATCAAAATGCAGTACATAGACTTTTAAAAAAATTGATCGAAGAGGCTGGAAAATCTCTGGTTGTGGGGATCCAGCAAACATCTTTCACATTTTGTGCTAAAATGGAAAAAGCTCTCAGTTCCCAGTCACCGAACCTGCTGTAGACAGTGCACATGAAAACCATGGTAATCTTACCTCTGTAAACTAGGAATTCAGCATATTGCTGGCCAAAAACATTAAATTTTATGCTCCTGTGAAAAAAAGTATCCAGTGTGATTTTTTAAAATAGAACATTTCATTTCAGCTCCCCTTAGCCCTCCTAGTTTGTAGTTTTGACAAAACTTTTGTTACCAAGGCTGTTGGTTAATATACATAACTGCTGATGTGTCATATCAATAATTCCTGGTGAATTCAGTCAAGGGAGCTATCTGATCTGACTCACTCTGACCAAATGGATTATAACCTTTGGGGGTGGCACCCAAAACAGGTCCATTATTAAGTGCCCTAGGGAGTTCTAGAAGCCAATGTTTTCCAGACTTCACTGTTGAGAATCAGCTGGTACTCTTGTTGGTAAATCAGAACCCATAGGGGATGGGACAGGAATCTTTCAACAAGTACTCCAGGTGACTTATTCTCACGGAAGTTTAAGGAGCACCGTGAGTCAGCATTTCACAAAGTATGGACCAGTGGACCACCTGCACCATCCACCTGGGGATGATAAACTGCCAACGCATTATCCCACCCCAGGCCCATTGAATCAATTTTGGGAGAAAAGCCTGGGAAAAAAATCTGCATGCCTAGCAAACTCCCCTTCTGACTCTCACTAAAATTTGTGATTTGTGAAAAAGGTGTTCAATTGCTAAAGGCTTAGTTAGCTCCATGTCCCTAAGGGGTCTGAGGGAGGAAGTCCCTTTTAAAGGATAAAGGACCTGGCATCCAGTCCATATCCTTTAATGACAGGTGTTTTTTTTTAATTTGCTTAAATCTAAGTATTATCTGTATTGATAATCTGTCTGGTTATGTAAAAAGTTTCTTTCCCAAACCTCAAACTGCTAAACATCTGATGACCCTGGTGTTCAAATTTCTGGATGAAAACTTATTTGTCTAATCTTCCTCATTGTTTTAGCTTTTAACGTGGCTGTTTCATTTCTGTTGTGTTTAGTTTCCATTCATAAGTGGTGTCCCATGTAAAATAACAGCATTGGTTCCGGCAGCCTCTGGCCTCCAAGTGGACTTTTGCCCCCAAAGGGCAGCCTGGCCTGCCCCCTGCTGACAGTGAGAGAACCTGTAAGCAGCGAGCATCCCCTCCTATTTCTGGTCCCCTCAGTCGCTATGTGGGTTCCAGCTCCTCCCTCTTGCCTGCTCACTTTAATCAGTAACAATCCCTGTTTTCCTTGTTGTGGCTGTGATGGTGACAGTTGAGGCTGAGTCTGCTGCAGCTTATGGGTAGCAAGCTGGGAACGAGCCAGCCTGGTGGGGAGGAAAACTGGAAGGAGGTGCGTGCATAAGAAAATAACAGGCGATAGGAAGGGGAGGTGCTAAGGCCATCCTCCTAGCACAGTGTCACAGTGATGCCCAGAAACACCTCCTCCACAGCAAAGCTGGGCCACACCAATGGGACTAGAGAAATGTTTTCCTTTTCTGGATCACTCTTGCCACTTATTGGAAAGCCACAGGTTTCAAGTGGTGTGTGGTTGTAATACCAGGTCCAGGGGCCTGAAGACGGTTCTGATCTTAGATCTGCCACTAGCCAGGTCTAAGGCAAGTGAAAACCTCTTTGAGGGGCTTTTTCTGAGTTGGGCTTTATTACCTTAGTGATCCTGGACATCCAGTCTTGGTGAATATATATGTATATATGTACATATACATATGGATGTATGAATATGTATATATATGCATATATGTACGTGTATACCTGTGTATATATACACACACGTGTATATGTGTGTGTATATATATATATATACACACACACACACATATATATGGTTTTGAAATATTTCTCCCATGCTAGCATTTAACTGAGGGATGTAGTAAACTGCAGTGACACTGCACAAGTTGCCAGAAGGACCATGGGTGTTTGGAAGCCCTGATGGAAGAGGCTGCCCAGTGAGCTGACTCAGGGAGGGACTTCAGGCTCCAGCCAGTGAACACAAATTTAGGCACCAAGCTTCTTTCTAATCTGGTTTAATGAACTTGAATCAGGACTGATTTTTTTTTACATCTTTATTAGAGTATAATTGCTTTACAATGGTGTGTTAGTTTCTACTTTGTAACAAAGTGAATCAGTTATACATATACATATGTTCCCATATCTCTTCCCTCTTGCGTCTCCCTCCCTCCCACCCTCCCTATCCCACCCCTCCAGGCGGTCACAGAGCACCGAGCTGATCTTCCTGTGCTATGCGGCTGCTTCCCACTAGCTATCTGCCTTACATTTGGTAGTGTATATATGTCCAAACCTCTCTCTCTCGCTTTGTCACAGCTTACCCTTCCCCCTCCCCATATCCTCAAGTCCATTCTCTAGTAGGTCTGTGTCTTTATTCCTGTCTTACCCCTAGGTTCTTCATGACATTATACCCTGAGAAAACCATAATTCAAAAAGAGTCATGTACCAAAATGTTCACTGCAGCTCTATTTACAATAGCCCGGAGAGGGAAACAACCTAAGTGTCCATCATCGGATGAATGGACAAAGAAGATGCGGCACATATATACAATGGAATATGACTCAGCCATAAAAAGAAGCGAAATTGAGCTATTGGTAGTGAGGTGGATGGACCTAGAGTCTGTCATACAGAGTGAAGTCAGAAAGAGAAAGACAAATACCATATGCTAACACATATATATGGAATTTAAGAAAAAGAGAAAGGACTGATGTATTACGGGTGACAAGACACAGGCCGGGTAACCTGGAGTAGCACCCCTCCCCGACAGCAGCCAGCGGGACACAGGGGCAGCACTGGCTCTGCCTCGATATCCCAGGAACACACGAAACACCTGTGAGCACAGAAACCACTCCACCTGTTTTTAACTAAAAGGTTCCCTTGTGCGCTTAAGTCTGTGCTGCTGTGATCATGAATAAAAAAACAGTGACACAGTTTCTGAAACTTCCCTGTATATTGTTGACTGAAAAAAAGAAACCACAGCATGAGAGCTGTGAGTCCAGTTTTGTTTGGGGACTTACTAAGGAGATAGCTCTCAAATAGCTCTGAGGAACTGCTCTGAAGAGTAAGGGCAAGGTCAGTATATGTATGATTTTGGTGGAGGGGGTACGTGCAATCAAGCACACATCTCGGTAGAAGGTTGCCGCTAGTCAGGAAAAGCGAATGTCTCCATCAATGATTTTAGTGCTTTTCTAGGTATGAGAAGATGCAAGAAATTGGGTTCATAAACTTTTCTCCTGAAACTACCTGAAGGCCTGTTCTGCCAGTTTTCCCAGAGCACAGAGCACCTCATTCCTGATCTCCACCCTGAAATCCTTTCAGGGCTGTGTTGAAGGTCAGCGACTGCAGTGGCTAGTGACCTAATTATAGAACCAGATGGCGAGTGACTTTTTAGTTGTCAGTACCCTTCTGGATTTGGATATTTCAATCCATAAATGCCCTACCCCATCCCGCTTCTCCTGTTCCTCACTGCCCCCAATCCCTGGATCGCTCACGCCCCCTGGAGAGTCTACTGAGGAAGCATCTCCAGTGTGCTCACTACCACAGCTTTTTCTCACCTCCATTATCACAATGACCCCCTGACTGGTTTCCATGCCTCCCTTCCCCCACCCCTTCCTCCTAGAGTTAGTCAAGTCTGACCAGATTCCTCTTCTGCCCCAAAGCTTTTCCTTCCTATTTTGTTTCCAATCTGGATTTTCATCCTTATGCCTCTGTCCCTTCTTCCCCTCCAGCTCCACTCTTACCCCTCAAACCTCTCATCTTTACCCCAAAGTAAATCATGCTTTGCCTGCATCAGCTACAAATTGGCACTTGCCGTCTGCCTCTACAAGGATCAAATTATGAGCCGCTGCAGCTGCTGACCTTCAACACCACCTGAAAGGAGTTCAGGGTGGAGGTCAGAAATGAGGCACTCTGTGCTCTGGGAAAAAACTGGCAGAACAGGTCTTCAGATAGTTAGATATTTTCAGGAGATGATTTTATGAGCCCAATTCTTGTATCTCCTCGTATCTAGAAAAGCACTAAAATCCTTCCTGGTGACGTCTGCTCGTGACTAGTAGTAACCTTCACTAGAGACTAGCAGAAACCTGCAAAAAATATGTGCCTGACTGCATTCACTCCCCCTTCACCAAAATCACATATATACTGACCTTCCCCCGTACATCTGTGGAGCAGTTTCTCAGAGCTATCTGAAATGCTGTCTCCCGGGCCATGGTCCTCATTTTGCCCCAAATAAAACTTAACTCACAACTCTCACGTTGTGCTTTTTTTTTTTTTCCGGTTGACACCTGCCTCTGAGCCTCCGCCTTTGCTGACTCCTCTGGTTCCAACACTCTCCCTAACTACCTTCTCCTCCAGCCTCCAATGGCTCCCTGGGGAGGAAGACTCCCCAGCATTCCACCATCCTTCCCGTTCTCTCCAAGTGGGCTCATCCCCTCTACACTTCTCTACAACGTAGTGCTCTCTCTGGAGCCTGTGCTCTCTTTGGGGACGTCCTACTCCAAGTGGCAGGTGTCCCCAAATGTCTGCAGACGGGGGTGGGTAAGAAGCCAGACAGTAGCCCTTGGATCAAGGATTCCGCTCTCTTTTCCTCCCCAATTCGGCCCCTGCCGGGACAGGGGCTCTCCCTCCCCTACCTTTATGTGGTCCGGGCCCGGGAGCTCTTCATGTCCTCAGGGAAGAAGACTCTGCGCCCCAAGGCCTCCATCTCCACCGGGGAGTTGGAGGTGGGTGCAGCCTCGCGGCGGCCCCTCCCCGCCGCTCGCGCGTGTGTCCAGCCCGGGCTCCCTCCCGCGGGCCGCCGCCCGGCTGGGACCACGCACCCCCCGTGGGAGAGGACGGGTCACCGAGGTGGTCCCTGCCCAGACCCGAGCTGGATAAAGAGCGCGGCAGCCAGCGAAGTGCGGGCACAGCGGCGCCAAGTCCCTGGCGGCGGGGAGCTTGGGGTGGGGGTGGGGGGGTGGGGGGTCAGGCTGGTCGCCCAGGATGCCCGGGTTGTCCAGCTCCAGCCGGCCCGCAGGTCTGGAGACTGCAGGACCCTTGGCGGGGCCTCGGCGGCTCCTTCTGCGTCCTGTGTTGCGCTCGGGGCCGCAGGCTGCCCCCGGGGAGCCGGGGCTGGGGTCATGCCCTTCCTACCCCTCTTAGCAGTCCAGATCCCGGCGCCAGGTGGGGACCGAGGATATGCCACACCGTCGCCTGTCCGGTGTCTGCTCCCCGCCCCTTATGAAGCACGGGGCTGGGATGGAGGATCCCAGGTGCCCTATGGAGCCCGCCTGCAGCAGCCCTGAATCAGGCCACGTGCGGTTGTCTGTTTACACTGCCTCCACATCCTCTTTGTTCCGCAGGCGGGGGTTAATCCTACTCTGTGGAGAAGTAGGATTAATTATTATCCCTATTTATTTATTACTTTAGGTGGAGTCTACAAACTGGTGTCCTCTGGGGGCAACAGTACCATGTTCAGTAGGAAATCCTGGGATTTGAACCCAGGGCAGCATGGGTTCTTCCCCAGGGGCATCCCAGAGGTTCCAGTGGTGGTGAGAGAGGGCTGTGGCCGGACCTTGCTGTTCCCTGAGTCGACGTCTGGACTGGCCGGTTTCGAGGCCCCTGCTTTGCTGTTGCTTGGGTGACATCTTGTGGACAAGGACGGGTACAAACCATTGGTGGCAAAAGCTGTGGCGTGAAGGCCCCTCTCAGGCCTCTCTGGACGAGGCGTCAGACTCCTGGACCCAGAAGCCCCAACCAGCCCCCCTTAATTGGGCCTTTCACTGAACTCTTTACTAGGACAGCTCTAGGTGGACCCCAAGACTCACCTGTGTCCCCTGCTCTAGACACACAAATATACCAGGTTTGTCTTGGCCCACCCCTTGTTGGGGCAAATAATAACCATTATTATAACAACCTAATGACAAGGTTATTATTCCCATTTTACAGGTGAGACATCAGCCCCGAGTCACATAGTCAATGAGTAACCAAGGCAGCACTTGAGCCCAGCTCTGTCAGGCTCCAGCACCTCGCCGGACACAGGGCTGAGAACTGCGGGGGTCCTTGCACCCCACTCTCCAGGTGGGTGCTGCTAAGGGGGAACGTATTATTGGTCACAGGAATGCCTTGAGTTTGGGGACTGTTTTCAGGTGCCAGGCACAGAGCTACGTCTCACAGAACCCTGACCTGTGAGCCCCATGTTACAGATGAGGAATCTGAGGCTCAGAGAGGTGAAGTGGCTCATCCAAAGCCACACAGAAAATAAATGGCAGAGTCAGGATCTGATCCAGGTCTAGAGGATTCCTGAGTCCTTATTTTTAGCTACTGTGCTTCTTTGCAACATAGCATCCTCATAGGACTATGGGGGAATCATATAAAGCGGGAGTGGACGGAGCTTTGCAAACGGTGCCCCTGATGGTGCATTATTATCCTGATCCTGGTGTGCACTTCCCCTTGTGTGTGTGAGCCCCTTGAGGGCAGGGCTGGATGCCTATGGCATCCCGGTACCCAGCATGGAGCCTGGCACCCAGTGGGCACCAGCAGTTGGACAGAATTTGAATCTCGGGAACAGGGAAGGCCCACTTCCCCACCCACCCCTACATGGCCTAGGTCCACTTCCTAGTGTTCAAGGCCAAGGCAAGGATAGTCAGTCTCTACCTCCTGATTCACTTCATTCAGAGGAAAGGGTGACCTTCTCTTCCTCCTTTGTTGTAATAGGCTGGCATCTGGACTCCCACGCAGGGCCCAGAGGGAGAGGGCTTTGTTGCCGGAGATCCCTCGCGGCCCCGGAGAAAGCAGCAGGGCAGGCGGAATATGAATGTGCCTGTGAACGCAAAGGAACAGATGAGAGAGAGCCTCCAGGTGACTGGGTGGAGAGGACCCACCGGGGCAGCCGCCTCCTCTCTGCGCACAGATTGAGCCCATGATGAAGATGAATGAAAACCCCTTTGCTGGAAAATGTGGAGGCAATCAAGACGGCTACCTGTGCCGAAGGGCCCTCCCACCAGCTCCGCGCAGGGAAATGTTAGGATTTGGAATTTCAGCACCAGCCACGTGGTTAGCACAGAAAGCCGGCAAAACTCATGATAAGCAGCCCCAATTACAGGATAGATGATACAGGACGCCCGTTAGCTTGGCAGGAGTTTGTGGACTCAAACAGTGGCTGCGGGTGGGTGTCAGGCAGCCCCTGCAAACAGACGACACCTTACAGAAAGAAAGGCAGTCCACATTGGTGAGGACCCTGGCCCCAGCGTGGACCCCTCAACAAGGCGGTCGTCACGACCAGAAGCCTTTCCTGAGAGCAGCTTTGGGGTTTTAAAGTCTGGATGAGGGTGAAGCGGGGAGATGATTTTGTGGGTTATCTAGCATCTGCTGACGAAAACAAACCGACCTTGTAGCTTCCAAATTCCACACCGGGAGGCAGGGCTGACGAGCACACTGTGTCTTCATCTTTCCGTGCTGAAAAATCCCAATTCTTGTCAATTTGTCCACTGTAGAGCAATGTGTGATCATTCAGTCTCATGCACCTTGGACCAGGAAGAGAGGTTTGCCTGGTGTATTAATATTGTCGACCAGATTGCAGGGGGCATGTTTAACTCACTTCAGGTGCTCTAGAAGCATTCGCACAATGGATCAGCTAATTACAAATCATGCCTATTTATTCATTAAACAGGGCCTGGGGGAAATTCAAAGAGGCAACACTGTCTTCACTTCATTCAATTTGCAGTCTGTGATTAAACGGAACACAGCTGCAAGACTCCAGAAATGCTGCCTAATATCCACCTTTTTCCTGGTTCAAACGGACCCCTTCTCTGGGGGCCATTTCCACCCTCAAGTGGGGCCTTGTCATCATTCCTCAGCTCTTCAGACGCTCACCGGCTGCTTGTGACTCCGGGCAAGTCCTAGCACGAGCCCATGACTCAGTTTCCTCATCTGTAAAGTGGGTTTGTGATCTTCTGGCTGTCGGGATGGGTGTTCAGTGGCTCTTCCAGGCCCCAGCCAGTAGCTGGATGGTGAGGGTTCCTTCCCTGCCCTCCTCCTCTGCCCCCTACACTCCTGGGCTGTCATTAAGAAGGAGGCCCCAGGGTCACCCAGACAGCCCTCGACAAGGCAAATCTGTCTGCTGCTACCCTGGGGACCCAGCACAGAGCCCAGCACCCAGGGATTGCTTGTTCAGTGCTGGATGGGACTGGCCTGATGTCTCCTGTCCATGACCCTGGGCATCCAGGTGTCCCTCTGGGATAATGCTATGGACCGTCTCAGTTTGCCCAGAGCTGTGGGCTTTCCTGGGATGTGGGGTTTTTGAACTAAAACAGGCACAGTCAGTCGCTCTGCTCTCAGAGCCCCCATGAAACTCTCCTTTTCCAAGTTCCCTAAAATAAACACAAACTTGAGCTAACTTTACCTTTGAGCCTTGCAAACATCTGGGAGGCCCAAGAGTTATTTACTATCATCAGTAAATTATAAGAACCAAACAGCCAACATTTGCTTAGCGTTTTCTAATCCACAGACTGCTTTTAATTTACAGGATGAGAGTTTCAGGGCTTCCTTTCCATTTACTCAGTGTCTGTGGACTGAGCCCCCAGGGCTGATATGGGAGATAGGACTTCAGGAGCTGAGGCAGAAGCACACTGGTCCTCTGTGAGGCTGCGGAGCCAGCAGCTTCTTGGATTCTGTGACCCTCAGCTCAGGTCACGTTTCTGTCCCTCCCTCCTGCCTCCGTTAGAGGCTTCCACATCTAGAAAGTATCCCTAGCCAGGAAGTAGAATATTAGCCTGAACCCTATGAAAGTACCCTTTTAGTGGAGCCCCAAAAGTCAAATATTAGCATTTTCATATGGTTCAGCCTAAGAGAGTAGTGGTGAAGTTCAGGCCATGATGCAACTTGAGACAACTTACTAATTTTTCTGAGCTTCAGTTTCTCATCTGAAAAGTGGGGCTCTTAATAAGTTCCTACATCCCAGTGTTGCTGTTGGAATTACACAAGACCATCCATGTATGGCATTTCAGTAATGCCTGGCACATAGTAGGTGCTCTCTGAATTAGAGCTTTTATTTTCAGACCGTATCTGTCATGTCGTTCATCTTTCTGAGTTGCCTGTGGTCAACCACGCAGCAGGTGCCCGACAAATGTTGATTGAATGAAGGAGTGGAAGTAAATGCGGCTCCCTCCGCTGGTGTTTCCCAAATGACCTTGAACTCAGGCTGCTTCCCCCTCTGCCAAGCAAGGGGCTCTTCTTCTGCCCTCCCCCTTCTCTTGTGGCCTCTCTGTAAAGCACCCTGTTTCCCCACCACCACCATGGCTCCCTGCGGGGGGTACTGACGGGTTGCAAGACATGTTTCCATCCCCCCTATGGTTTCTAAAACATACAAATCATTCTGGCTGCACTTCTGTGTTTCATTACAAGGAATGCACATTTGAAAACAACAGAGGGTGAGGTTTAAAAGCAACATGAAATTTTTATTATATATATCTCCAAATCTGCCATTAGGCCTGTCCCCGCAGTGTTATTGACCTTGATTCTTTCTCATTTGCATCCTGCATTTTTCATCCTTTGGAATATGGTGTTTTGGGACTTCTCCATCATTAAGTGGATTTACAGCAATTTCCCTGTGTGTTTTCTCCAAGGGATTCTGTTATGAGATGCACATTAAATCTCCATTAATACCTCATTATCCGACTGATAAGATTACCATGATAATGAGGCAGAAATTCTAATTGTTTCACATCTTATTGTGCCTTCCGTTTAATCCTTTACTCTACCTGGAAGTTGGTCACGAGCTGGTGAGCACCAGGCAGAAAAAGACTTCCCAAGTGGAGGACCGGAGGCTGGGATCATCGTGATCTATAGTGATTGAGAGAAAGAAAGGAGGTAGACTAGTGTTTAAATGAAGTTCCTGGGCCAAAAGTTTGGCGGTGGAAAAACCATCTGGGCTGGACCTAGTTGGATTTACAGAGCTCCTCTGCTCCAGTCCAATACACACTCACACACATGCACATGGATGCACACGGACACATGTGCACATACAGACGTGCTTAGACATATGTGCATGCACTCACACACATAACCACTCACACGTGTGCACGTAGGACACACACACACACACACACACACACACACACACACACACACACACACACGGGCCCATACTCCGAGTTCAAAAGAGCCCAGCCTCTTGACCTCACGTTCCATTTTCCTACTGGCCTGGACCCCCTTCCAGACCATCCCTTACTCTGGAGCTTTCCGTGAGCCTGCCTTCCAGACAGATGAGCTAATCTGACAGAGTCAGAAGCACGAGGCCAGAAGACACTGGGGGAGGAGGAGGGAGGGACAGAGACAGGGGGAGAAGAGGCCTCTTCAAGGGACAGCCTACCTAGGACCCCCATGTGAGGGGTGCTCACCCCAGGGCATCTCCTGGCCCTCAAGTGTGCTCGTCTGCGTCCCATCAGCTCCCTCTGTCTCTTGGGGAGGGAGGTCCCCTGAGAACGGTCCTGGAACCATTCCTCCACGGCTGTTCTGCTCAGAGTGCATTGAGCTTTGCACAGTCACCAGGAAATCCCCAGAGCGGGGGTACTTGGGCCACAGAAGAGCCTCTCTCTTGGACTTTATCCTGCCCTTCTGCTTGGAGAGCAGGCTCTCAGCCCTGTGGGAGCCCTACCTTGAGGCAGAAAGAGCGCATCCAAGCCCCTCCAGAAGGATGATGGATGCCAGTGGCACAGTGTCTGCGGCTGGAGAAACAGCGTGTCTGAGAGCCCAGTTCCTCAGGTGTCCTGAGGCCAGGCCTGGCCTGGAAGGCAGGAAGCTGAGCCACTTCCACAGACGGGAGCAGCGGTGTGACTGCTGGACAGGGACGAGCTCGCTGGTGCCAGACATTATAAACATTGCAATAAAAATGCAGTCTTTCTACAGTGATCTTAGGTTTAATGGCAAACCAGTGCTAGTATTCCGGTTTCCTTCTACATTAGTTTCCTAGGGCTGCCATAACTAAGTACCACAGACTGCGTGGCTTAAAACAACAGAAATGTATTCTCTCACAGTTCTAGAAGATACAAGTCTGAAATCAAGGTGTCAGCAGGGCTGTGCTCCCTCTGAGACTCTGGGTTGAATCCTTCCTGGCCTCTAAGCTTCTGGCGGTGGCTGGCAATCCTGGGCTTGTAGCTGTATCTCTCCCGTCTGTGCCTCTGTTGTCACATGGCCTTCTTCTCTCCGTGTGTCTCTCTCCTTTTCTTATGACGACACAAGTCATATTGGATAAGGTTCCACACTAATGACCTCATCTTAACTTGATTACATCTGCAAAGACTCTATTTCCAGATAAGGCCACATTCACAGGTACTGAGGGTTAGGACTTCAATGTATCTTTTTAGGGGACACAATTCAACCCATAACACCTTCTGAAATATATCCATGTAATTAAAATGTTAATATTAGGTAAATACTAGTACAATTGGAAGAATTTATGAATGGGTTCTCAGATGTCGAGGTCAAGGTCTGGCCCAGATCTGATGACCCTCGCTATCCCATTTTCCATGGCAGTTGTAGAACCACAGATTGGTGGAACTGGAAAGGCTTCCCGAGACCAACCAGTTCAGCCTTATCATCTTCTTCATTGTCCTTTAATTATTTCAATCCCCCCCAAATTACATAAGTACATAGTTTACAAAAGTCAAATAGTACTAACAGCTCCTAACAAAAGCCAGCTGTCCCTTGACCCGTCCCTACCTCCTTCCTGAGTCCCTTTCCCCAAAGGCAATTACTTTAAAACAATTCATAGGCACGTAATTCGTATTTGTCAATAATATGTTTATACCACTATTTCACAGCTCATCAACTTTAGACATTATCTACTCACTTCCTGTAATGGAACATGAATATTTAGTTCTCTTATTAGCCTGCCTTCAACTTTCTTTTCTCCATGCTCACAATGTAGGTATATAACAATATTTGTTAAATCAGTACTCAGCATCTATGTAAGTGTTGTTCACATCTGAGCCATGTAGGAAATTCTGATCACGTTTCCTTCCATGGGTAGCTCTTTGGATCCTCATGTTTTCATTTGATTAGTTTTTTTAATGTCCCAATTGTTAATTCTTCCCCAACTTTCCAACTCCTCTGAAGTCCGTTTTCCATGTGATCTAATAGAAATCTTGCAAGTCTGAAAATGGTTTTACTCCATGCTCATGTGTGATTGACAGTTTGGCTGGGTATGGTATTCTAGGTGGGAAGTCATGTCACCAGATAATTTTGAGGTTTATTCCATCGTCTCCTACTTTCCACTATCACTGTTGATCTGGTAAATGGTATTTAAACCTGGAAATGAATACACTTCTTTTGCTAGGCCTTTCCTCTGGGGATTTGAGTCAATCTATCCAGGAGCTGAGCTGAGTTTGGATCGTGTTGTTATGGTTACCCTCAGTGCTTCACAGTCCTGAGCATTACCTGGCTACACTAAGCATCATTGCATGTGCTTATTTGCCATACTCATATCTTCTTTGATGAAATGTCTATTCAAATCTTTTGCCCATTTAAAAAATATTTATTTATTTATTTGGCTGCACCAGTCTTAGCTGTGACAGGCGGGCTCCTTAGTTGCAGCACATGGGCTCCTTAGTTGTGGCACACGAACTCTTAGTTGCAGCATGCATGTGGGATCTAGTTCCCTGACCAGGGATAGAACCCCAGCCCCCTGCATTGGGAGCGCAGAGTCTTAACCACTGTGCCACAAGGGAAGTCCCTGTCCATTTTTTTCATTGAGTCGCTTTATATTCCTCCAGCGTTTTTGTGTTTTTAGGGTTGGGCTTGATTTGCCATAGGATTTTTCTCAGCGTCTGTTCCACCCTCAGCTTTCGGTCTTCCCTCTGCACTTGCCTCTGCAGCCCTGCGTGGTCTTGCCCCTCCTCCAGCGGCAGCTCCTCAGCCTGGCTGGGGGAGGGGCATTCTCTCTCCGTTGTTTGGTTCTGCCTCAGTGTTAGGCAGGAGCTGGGTCTCAGCGATCCTGCCCCTCCCACAGTGGCAGGTGCGGTCTAAGGGTGTCAGCCCAGGATGTATTTCCACCCCTCACCCAGAGTTTGAGCGTTTTTGTTTGAATACTCCAGCTGCAACGGGTCTTCACCTGTACACTGAGGGCTTTTCCTGCCCTGCTCTCTGATGCTTAAGGCTCTGCTCTCTAGGGGAGAGAGTGAAAAAGGAGATAGTGGGTGGGGCTTCATGCCTTTCCTACGGTGACTGCTTTCTAGGACCTTCTAGGACCTTCTAGGGCCTCTTGCCCTGCCCTCAGTCTTTCTTATGTGCACTGGGTGAGATCCTTGGGGAAGAGCCTGCGAGTGGGTGGGAATTCCCGTGTCTGCAGCTCCTGGCAATTGTATACCTCACACTAACTCACATTTCGCCTTTAGCAAGTTGCCCAAATTTTTAGCTAAATTCTTCCTATCAACTCGTATGGTGTCTGTACCATGGGATCCCATCTCTCCTTGGAGGCTGTGATTTTTGCTAATTATTCAGCTTTACAGAAACCACAAGTCTGGTATTGTGTTTTTTCAGTGCCATCAGCATGCCACTCTCCCCTGGGCCCAGAAGGAGATGACACAGAGCAGGTGCCCTCATGGGACACCAGGCTGTCCTGGTGGATCTCACTGGAGGCTCCCAGCAGCCTGAGCCATTAGGAATTGCTATCTCTACTGTACAGTAGCAAACCTGAGGCTTGGGACTTCCCTGGTGGCGCAGTGGTTAAGAATCCGCCTGCCAATGCAGGGGACACGGGTTCGAGCCCTGGTCCAGGAAGATCCCACTGGCCACACAGCAACTAAGCCTGTGTGCCACAACTACTGAGCCTGTGTTCTAGAGCCTGTGAGCCACAGTTACTGAAGTCTGCACGCCGAGAGCCCGTGCTCCACAACAAGAGAAGCCACCACAATGAGAAGCCCACGCACGAAGAGTAGCCCCTGTTCAACGCAACTAGAGAAAGCCCATGTGCAGCAATGAGGACCCAACGCAGCCTAAATAAATAAACAAACAAATAAATTTATTATTTAAAAAAACCAAAAAAACCTGAGGCTTGGAGGAGCGGACCAGCCCGTCAGAGCTGGGGAGGCACTTCCAGCCTTGGCCCAACTCCTTGCCAGGTGCAGCTGGGAGCTGAGCTCTGCCTGGGGCTGGTGACTGGGGCTGCAGTCCCTGGGCCTCCTCTTCCCTCCGCCTTACCCGCCACTGTGTGCTCAGCCCCACAGGAGGTAGACTGGGCCCTGTAGTCCCTTTGGGCAGCTGAGTGTGAAACTTCAGGCTCAGGGGCCAGGTTGCCAGGCTTTGAATCCTGGCCCTGACACTTATCAGCTGGGACACCGTGGGCAGGTGAATTCCCTCCTCTGAGTCTCAGTTTTCTCACCTGTAAAATGGGAATAGTTTATACTTACCTTGTGGGTGGTTGTGAGGGTCAAATGAGGGGATATGTGAGGTACCCACAGGGCCAGGCCCCTGGCAAGGGCAGAGCTGGGTGGAGACGAGTCCGCTTTGCCCAGAAGCTGCTGTGCTGGTCTGTCAGGCTCCCCTGGGGGTGCCAATGGCTGTCCACCAGACTTCATCCAGACAGGGCAGCCTGGTCTTCTGCCTCCTGAAGGAACTGAAAGCAGCTTGCTGTGAATTTAACAGGGGAACCATCCAAGGAAGATTTGGAGCAGAGTAGGGCCAGGTTAGCAAATCGGTCCCTCAGTCACTGTTATAGGTTGAATTCTATCCCCTACGAAATTCAAATGTTGAAATCCTGACTCCCAGGACCTCAGAATGTGACCTTTTTGGAGACAAGGTCTTTACAGTGGTAGTCAAGTTAAAACACTTATTCTGTGTGTGTGTGGGAGAAGTAAGTGGGGGTCCTGGTGGAGGGGTGGGGAGAGGCTGGTCTGGGACGAGGGGTGGCTCAGAGAAGGGCAGAAGCAGGCCTGAGGCTCTGCAAATGTGACCGCTCTTCCCAGAGGAAGCCTGGTCTTGTGGGATCTCAGATGAGCTAAGGGGCCAGAGCAGGGGAGTCCAGGGATGGGAAACACCTGGGTGCCCTGGTGCCGGAGACCCCTCGTCCCTGACTCATCAATAAGGAGTCCGGCTCATACCACACCACCCATCACGCAAACCCCAACGCTCACAGATGCCTCCCCTCGGAGGCACAGTGTGATGGCACCTCATCCCAAGTTAAAATACTTGACTGCCTCTGTAAAGTTAAAAAACCTGATTCCCTCTCCAAAGAGCTTGTCTTCAAATAAGGAAGTCATTAGTGTGGGCCCTATTCCAGTCTGAGTGGTGGGGACTGGTGTCCGATAAAAAGGAGAAATTTGGATGCAGAGAGCACACCAGGAGGAAGGCATGTGAAGAAGGAGACAGAGATTGGGGTGATGCTCCTACAAGCCAAGGGACACAAAGATTGTCCCCAAACCACCATAAGCTGGGAACGGATTCTCCCTCACAACCCTCAAAGGGAACCAACCCTCCTGACACCTTGATCTCAGGCTTTTGGCCCTCAGAACTGTGAGACAGTACATTTCGGTTTTAAGCCACCCACTGTGTGATACTTGGTTACAAGGATCACGGCTGATACGGCAGCCCTAGGAAATAGAGCCGCTAAGCCACACTGCCTTCACTGGGAAGGGCTGGGGAGCCGGACCCCAATGTCACCGGGCCATGTGCCTGGAAGTTTGGAGGGGAAGGGTCCCCCCTTCTGCTCAGCCTGGGTCTGCTGCCCACCAGCCACCTTCCAGGCCTCAGACATGGCCCAGGGCCTGGGGCCCACTGTGGGGCTGCCCAGGGCCAGGTGCCTGCTCCCAAGACTTAAGTGAGGTGTGGTTGGGTGGGAACACCTGTTTTGTTGTTGTTTTCCTGTAAGGGTCTCTCATCTCCCAAACCCACTACTTTTCATAAGAGACTCAGCAAGTTTGGAAGCTGGAAAAGCTCCTGTAGATGAGTCTTCCCTGCTTGTGTACAGTGGGAAAACAGACGCAAAGATTGGCAGGGCCTGGCCCAAGGCCGCACAGAGAGGCAACGGCCAGCCTGGGACCCGAGCAGGGGGCGGCCTCTGTACCCACTGTGGGTGCCAGGCAGACCTCACAGGTGTTGGGCCGTGTCTCACTTGTTCCCTCCTGCAGCAAGTGCTGGCTGGCGTGGGCATGGAGGCCTGGGGGGACCAAGACCCTCCTCTCCACAGCCTCTCCTAGAGCTGCTCCCTCCTGCCCCCCCTCCACTCCAGGACACAGACAGAATGCCCCGCCCTCCCCCGCACACTATCGCCTCCAAGCCTTTGCACAGGTGTCCCTTGCACCAGTCACAGTCCATCCAGGGCCACTGGGTCCTGTGGGATAAGGGGTTTGTTTAGGGTTAGGCCTGATGTGGTCGTGGAAGGACCTGGGATAGTGACAATCCAGAGGAGAAATTGGGGGATCAGGGGAAGAATCACCAACCAGCCAACCTGGGGCTCAAGGCCCACCTAGCCATCCAGCTGCTGACTGTGAAGGGGGTGCTTGGTGGGGCGGGGGCGGGGTCTATGAGGTGTTGTCAGTATGTAGCTCCCTCCTCTGTGGCTCTGCAGCCGCGGGATACACAGGGCACACAAGGGTCCCTCCATCCATCTCAGGGGATGTTTACTCCTCTCCCAGCCGTGTCACACTTGCCCTTTGATACACTAGAACTAGAGCACTGATGCAAGTTTAACTGCTATTAGTGCATTCTGTGTTACATAATAGAGGGATGGGAGAGGGAGAAAAAGGAAAAGGAAAAGAATTGATCATATACATAGGTATACTCATAGGTAAACAAGGAAATAATATTAGTGACTACTGCAGTCCTTGTTTCTGCAACAGGCCACATGGCTAGAGCTGGTACTAATTCCTCTTCCATCACCATTCTGCATTAGGCACCCAGCTGGTTGTGGTTCCATGCCTGCTGCGGGGAGCCAGACCTTCCCTCCTGAAGGTCTCTGTCAATGTTCCTGCCTATGTTAAGTTATTGTAATTTCCATTCCAGATATATATATATATATATATATATATATATATATATATATACACACACACACATATATACATTTTGGGGGCACACTGCATGGCCTGTGGGATCTTAGTTCCCCAGAGGAACAATTGATTTAGTGGAAATATTATTGTGTCCCCTGGTGGGAATATCTCTCCCTTGGGAATTCAGAATTGCAGGGATGGGAAACAAATATTTTGCTAGTGGGTCACTAGAGATAACAGTGAGAAGAGCTACTCCCATTTCTATCCAACTTTGACTCCTGGACTCGTGAGTCCTGGCTGTGGGAGAAACAACCCCACGTGCTGAATGTTGATGCAGATCACAGTCTGCACCCTGGAGGATACTGCCCCAGACCTGCGAGGTGTTGCCCCTCTCTGGTGCCATAAGGGGGTCTCCAAAAGGCCATCCCACCCTTCTATAAAGCCAGCTGCGAGATTGGTTCAAGATGGCGGAGTAGAAGGACATGCACTCCCTCCCTCTTGTGAACAATCATCAACAGGGAGACACTGGAACTCACCAAAAAAGAGACCCCACATCCAAAGACAAAGGAAAAGCCACAGTGAAACAGTATGAGGGGCACAATCACAATAAAATCAAATCCCATAACTGCTGGGTGGGTGACTCACAAACTGGAGAACATTTATACCACAGAAGACCACCCACTGGAGTGGAGGTTCTGAGCACCATATCAGTCTTCCCAACATGGGGGTCTGGCAACAGGAGGAGGAATTCCTAGAGAATCGGACTTTGAAAGCTAGCGGGATTTAACTGCAGGACTTCGACAGGACTGGGGGAAAAAGAGACTCCACTCTTGGAGGGCACAAAGTAGTGTGTGCATTGGGACACAGGGGAAGGGGCAGTGACCCCATAGGAGACTGAACCGGACCTACCTGCTAGTGTTGGTAGGTCTCCTGCAGAGGTGAGTGGTGGCTGTGTCTCACCGTGAGGACAAGGACACTGGCAGCAGAAGTTCTGGGAAGTATTCCTTGGCGTGAGCCCTCCCAGAGTCTACCATTAACACCACCAAAGAGCCGGGTACGCTCCAGTGCTGGGTCGCCTCAAGCCAAACAACCAACAGGGAGGGAACCCAGCCCCACCCATCAGCAGACAAGTGGATTAAAGTTTTACTGAACTCTGCCCACCAGAGCAACACCCAGCTCTACCCACCAGTCCCTTCCATCAGGAAACTTGCACAAGTCTCTTAGATAGCTTCATCCACCAGAGGGCAGACAGCAGAACAAGAACTACAGTCCTGCAGCCTGTGGAACAAAATCCACATTCACAGAAAGAGAGACAAGATGAAAAGTCAGAGGGCTATGTACCAGATGAAGGAACAAGATAAAACCCCACAAAAACAACTGAATGAAGTGGAGATAGGCAACCTTCCAGAAAAAGAATTCAGAATAATGATAGTGAAGATGATCCAGGACCTCGGAAAAAGAAAGGAGGCAAAGATCGAGAAGATACAAGAAATGTTTAACAAAGACCTAGAAGAATTAAAGAACAAACACCTAGAAGAATTAAAGAACAAACAAACAGAGATGAACAATACAATAACTGAGTTGAAGAATACACTAGAAGGAATAAATAGCAGAATAACTGAGGCAGAAGAACAGATAAGTAACCTGGAAGACAGAATGGTGGAATTCACTGCCGTGGAATAGAATAAAGAAAAAAAGAATGAAAAGAAATGAAGACAGCCTAAGAGACCTCTGGGACAACATTAAACGCAACAACATTCGCATTATAGCGGTCCCAGAAGGAGAAGAGAGCGAGAAAGGACTCGAGAAAATATTTGAAGAGATTATAGTCAAAAATTTCCCTAACATGGGAAAGGAAATAGCTACTCAAGTCCAGGAAGCGCAGTGAGTCCCAGGAAGTATAAACCCAAGGAGAAACACACCAAGACACATAATAGTCAAACTGACAAAAATTAAAGACAAAGAAAAATTATTGAAAGCAACAAGGGATAAACAACAAATAACATACAAGGCAATTGCCATAAGGTTAACAGCTGATTTCTTAGCAGAAACTCTATGAGCCAGAAAGGAGTAGCACAACATATTTAAAGTGATGAAAAGGAAGAACCTACAACCAAGATTACTCTGCCTGGCAAGGATCTCATTCAGATTTGATGGAGAAATAAAAGGCTTTACAGACAAGCAAAAGCTGAGAGAATTCAGCACCACCAAACCAGCTCTACAACAAATGCTAAAGGAACTTCTCTAAGTGGGAAACACAAGAGAAGGAAAGGATCTACAAAAACAAACCCAAAACAATTAAGAAAATGGTCATAGGAACATACATATCGATAATTACCTTAAACGTGAATGGATTAAATGCTCCAACCACAAGACACAGGCTTGCTGAATGGATACAAAAACAAGATCCGTCTATATGCTGTCTACAAGAGACCCACTTCAGACCTAGGGAAACATACAGACTGAAAGTGAGGGGATGGAAAAAGATATTCCATGCAAATGGAAATCAAAGCAAAGCTGGAGTAGCAATACTCATATCAGATAAAATAGATTTTAAAATAAAGAATGTTACAAGAGACAAGGAAGGACACTACTTAATGATCAAGGGATCAATCCAAGAAGAAGATATAACAATTATAAATATGTATGCACTCAACATAGGAGCACCTCAATACATAAGGCAACTGCTAACAGCTATAAAAGAGGAAATTGACAGTAACACAATAATAGTGGGGGACTTTAACACCTCACTTACACCAATGGACCGATCATCCAGACAGAAAATTAATAAGGAAACACAAGCTTTAAATGACACAATAGACCAGATAGATTTAATTGATATTTATAGGACATTCTATCCTAAAACAGCAGATTACACTTTCTTCTCAAGTGCCCAAGGAACATTCTCCAGGGTAGATCATATCTTGGATCACAAATCAAGCTTCAGTAAATTTAAGAATATTGAAATCATATCAAGCATATTTTCTGATCACAATGCTATGAGATTAGAAATCAATTACACAGAAAAAAATATAAAAAACACAAACACATGGAGGCTAAACAATATGTTACTAAATAACCAAAAGATCACAGAAGAAATCAGAGAGGAAATCAAAAATACCTAGAGACAAAAGACAATGAAAACACGACGATCCAAAAGCTATGGGATGCAGCAAAAGCAGTTCTAAGAGGGAAGTTTACAGCACTACAACCCTACCTCAAGAAACAAGAAAAGTCTCAAATAAACAATCTAACCTTACACCTAAAGGAACTAGAGAAAGAAGAACAAACAAAACCCAAAGTTAGTAGAAGGAAAGAAATCATAAAGATCAGAGCAGAAATAAATGAAATAGAAACAAAGAAAACAATAGCAAAGATCAATAAAACTAAAAGCTGGTTCTTTGAGAAGATAAACAAAATTGACAAACCTTTAGCCAGACTCATCAAGAAAAAGAGGCAGAGGACTCAAATCAATAAAATTAGAAATGAAAAAGGAGACGTTACAACAGACACTGCAGAAATACAAAGCATCCTAAGAGACAACTACAAGCAACTCTATGCCAAAAACATGGACAATTTGGAAGAAATGGATAAATTCTTAGAAAGGTATAACCTTCCAAGACTGAACCAGGAAGAAATAAAAAATATGAACAGACCAATCACAAGTAATGAAATTGTAACTGTGATTAAAAATCTTCCAACAAACAAAAGTCCAGGACCAGACGGCTTCACAGGTGAATTCTATCAAACATTTAGAGAAGAGCTAACACCCATCCTTCTCAAACTCTTCCAAAAAATTGCAGAGGAAGGAACACTCCCAAACTCATTCTATGAGGCCACCATCACCCTGATATGAAAACCAGACAAAGATACTACAAAAAAAGAAAATTACAGACCAATATCACTGACTAATAAAGATGCAAAAATCCTCAACAAAATACTAGCAAACAGAATACAACAACACATTAAAAAGATCATACACCATGATCAACGTGGGATTTATTCCAGGGATGCAAGGATTCTTCAATATACGCAAATCAATCAATGTGATACACCATATTAACAAATTGGAGAATAAAAACCATATGATCACCTCAATAGATGCAGAAAAAGCTTTTGACAAAATTCAACACCCATTTATGATAAAAACTCTCCAGAAAGTGGGCATAGAGGGAACCTACCGCAACATAATAAAGGCCATATATGACAAACACACAGCCAACATCATTCTCAATGGTGAGAAACTGAAAGAATTTCCTCTAAGATCAGGAACAAGACAAGGATGTCCACTCTCGCCACTATTATTCAACATAGTTTTGGAAGTCCTAGCCACAGCAATCAGAGAAGAAAAAGAAACAAAAGGAATACAAATTGGAAAAGAAGAAGTAAAACTGTCACTGTCTGCGGATGACATGATACTATACATAGAGAATCCTAAAGATGCCACCAGAAAATTACTAGAGCTAATCAATGAATTTGGTAAAGTTGCAGGATACAAAATTAATGCACAGAAATCTCTGGCATTCCCATACACTAACAACGAAAGATCAGAAAGAGAAATTAAGGAAACAATACTATTCACCATTGCAACAAAAAGAATAAAATACCTAGGAATAAACCTACCTAAGGAGGTAAAAGACCTGTACTCAGAAAATTATAAGATACTGATGAGAGAAATCAAAGATGACACAAACAGATGGAGAGATATACCATGTTCTTTGATTGGAAGAATCAATATTGTGAAAATGACTATACTACCCAAAGCAATCTACAGATTCAATGCAATCCCTATCAAACTACCAGTGACATTTTTTACGGAACTAGAACAAAAAATCTTAAAATTTGTATGGAGACAGACCTGAATAGCCAAAGCAGTCTTGAGGGGGAAAAAAAACAGAGCTGGAGGAATCAGACTCCCTGACTTCAGCCTGTACTACAAATCATACAGTAATCAAGACAATATGGTACTGGCACAAAACCAGAAATATAGATCAATGGAAGAGGATAGAAAGCCCAGAGATAAACCCACGCACCTATGGTCAACTAATCTATGACAAAGGAGGCAAGTACATACAGTGGATAAAAGACAGTCTCTTCAATAAGTGGTGCTGGGAAAACTGGACAGCTACATGTAAGAGAATGAAATTAAAACAGTCCCTAACACTATACACAAGAATAAACTCAAAATGGATTCGAGACCTAAATGTAAGACTGGACACTATAAAACTCTTAGAGAAAAACATAGGAAGAACAGTCTTTGACATAAATCACAGCAAGATCTTTTCTGATCCACCTCCTAGAGTAATGGAAATAAAAATAAACAAATGGGACCTAATGAAACTTAAAAGTTTCTGCAAAGCAAAGGAAACTACAAACAAGATGAGAAGACAACCCTTAGAATGGGAGAAAATATTTGCAACGGACAAAGGATTAATTTCCATAATATGTAAACAGCTCATGCAGCTCAAGAGTAAAAAAAACAAACACCCAATCCAAAAATGGGTTGAAGACCTAAATAGACATTTCTTCAAAGAAGACATACAGATGGCCAAGAAGCACATGAAAAGCTGCTCAACATCACTAATTATTAGAGAAATGCAAATCAAAACTACAATGAGGTATCACCTCGCACCAGTTAGAATGGGCATCATCAGAAAATCTACAAACAACAAATGCTGGAGAGGGTGTGGAGAAAAGGGAACCCTCTTGCACTGTTGGTGGGAATGTAAATTGATACAGCCACTATGGAGAACAGTTTGGAGGTTCCTTAGAAAACTAAAAAGAGAATTACCATATGACTGAGCAATCCCATTACTGGGCATATACCCTAAGAAAACCGTAATTCAGAAAGAGTCATGTACCACAACGTTCCTTGCAGCACTATTTACAATAGCCAGGTCATGGAAGCAACCTAAATGCCCATCGACAGACAAATGGATAAAGAAGATGTGGCACATATATACAATGGAATATTACTCAGCCATAAAAAGGAACAAACTTGGGTCATTTGTAGAGATGTGGATGGATTTAGAGACTGTCATACAGAGTGAAGTAAGTCAGAAAGAGAAAAACAAATATCATACATTAACGCATATATGTGGAACATAGAAAAATGGTACAGATGAACCAGTTTGCAGGGCAGAAACAGAGACACAGATGTAGAGAACAAACGTATGGACACCAAGGGGGGAAAGTGAGGGTGGGATGAATTGGGAGATTGGGATTGACATATATACATTAATATGTATAAAATGGGTAACTAATAAGAACCTGGTGTATAAAAAATAAACAAAATAAAATTCAAAGATTCAAAAAAAAAAAAAAAATACTTTGCCAAAGAAGCTCTTTGGCAAGCTCGGAGACTTTTAGAGCGTGAGCCACCCATCTCCTTCCATGGCCCTGCAATAAACCTCTCTCTGCTCAAAAAAAAACAAACAAACTAGGGTGATCTGAATAAGCTCTGAACTTTAGTTAGTAATAATGTACCAAGATAGGTTTATTAATTGTAACAAATGTACCATACTAATATATGCATAACTGGGTAAGGAGGTACATGGGAACTCTCTGGACTATCTTTTAAATTTTCCTGTAATTCTAAAACTATTTTTAAAAATAAAATTTATTTTAAAAGTAATAAAAGCATGAATACAAGGGCACACACTTTACCTTTCATGGATGCAAGGGCACAAACTTTACCTTTCACTTTGGGCTCCAATATGGCTCAGCTATCACTGGCTCTATCCCCTCCTCATTTGAATGGAAGGTCCCAATATTTTGTATATTTATTTCAAGATCATAGATGTGTTTCCACTGAATTTCAGGCAGGATTTTTCCCCAGAAGCAATCCTGAATCTGTAAAAATACTACAGTATGCTATGATATTGAGCAGTCAAACCCCTCAATAAATGAAAACTTTGTTTAAAAAAACAAAATTAAACATCATCTACAAAGAAGAGCCAATTTGAAATTCAGTAACTATAAAATGATACTTTGGAAAAATTGCTGGTAATTTTATTTTAAAAATTAAAAATAATACACTATTAAAAGTGTCTTTAGAAAAAGTCACATGTATCAATGTTCATCTTTGCAGTTTTTTTAAGGCTAATACACTAAATATACACTAAATGCTGCCATTGTTTTCCTTGCAAGTAAATATTTTATACATACACCCCCCCCCCAAAAAAAAGCCAGCTGCTTTAGACTGTTAGGGAATTCCACAGTGAATCAGCGAATTCCACGGACCAACTGCCAGACTTAATTTGCTGCAAAATGTGTGCCCTGGTTGAAGCAATGTTTTGTGGAATACCATGTTGGTGGATAAGGCATTCTGTAAGTCCAGGGATAGTGGTATTGGCAGAGCATTTGGGCTGGGAAAGCAAATCCATACTCAAAAGAAGTACCTATGCCAAGGAGAGCAAAGTGCTGCTTCTTCTATGATGGAAGTGTGCTCTGTAATCCGTGTGCTACCAGGGACGCTCTGGTCTCCCTGGGGAGTGGTGCCATATAGCGGGCTCAGGGGACTATTGTGATGGCCTGAGGAAGAGAAAGAGAGTCCAGGTTCCTGTGGTCTAGACTATGCAGGAGGGCTGGAGAGCTGATGTGACCCTGAAGTTGGCTGGTGAAGGTATATTACTGGCCCTGCCCACTGGATGTAAACTGCTGCTGATAAGAGAAGAGGTACCAGATGTACTGATGAGCTCCAGCCAAGAAATGACATCAGAACAATAGCTGCGATTAGAATCACCACCGGATGGGACTTCCCTGGTGGTCCAGTGGTAAAGAATCCGCCTTCCAATGCAGGGGACGCAGGTTCAATCCCTGGTCGGAGAACTAAGATCCCACATGTCGCGGGGCAACTAAGCCCACGTGCTACAACTAGTGAGCCTGAGTGCCACAAACTACAGAACGCACACACCACAACTACAGAGTCCACACGCCACAACTAGGGAAGAAAACCCGCACGTCACAACTAGAGAAAAGCCCACACGCTGCAGTGAAGAACCCGCGTGCTGCAACTAAAACATCCCGCCCTCCATGCTGCAACGAAGACCCGACACAGCCAAAAATAAAAATAAATACATAAAATAAATAAATAACTATTTGAAAAAAAAACTCCACCTGACGAAGTTTACAATAATCCACTGCCATTGTCCAAGATCCATTGTCTCCGTCTTCTGTACAGACCCAGTAGGTGAGTTGAAGGGGGATGTGATAGGAATCGCCACCCCTGCATTTTCCAAGTCCTCGATGGAGACACATCTCTGCAGCCCTCAGGAATGTGGCCTGCTCTGGTTTACCAGTTTGGTAGGGGGCTTCCATCTGGCCTTTCCTCCCATAACAGATCAGGGAACTGCCCGTTGCTGAGTATGTCATTTCCAACTGAGCATTCGAAACTGGGAAAGTAACCCTGACCTGTGTTCAGGGACCCACTGGGTCCAAATGAGCTGGATGTGAGCAAAACTCTCCTAGTTACCTGATTTGATTTCCAACAGTGTTTTAAAAACATGACCATACACAGAGAAAGACAAATATCATATGATATTGCTTATATGTGGAACCTAAAAACAATGGTACAAATGAACTTACTTACAAAATAGAAATAGAGTCACAGATGTAGAAAACAAACTTACGGTTACCAGGAGGGAATGGAGTGGGGGGAGAAATAAATTGGGAGATTGGGATTGAGATATATACCCTACTATATATAAAACATAACTAATAAGGACCTACTGTATAGCACAGGGAACGCTACTCAATACTCTGTAATGACCTATCTGGGAAGAGAATCTAAAAAAGAGTGGATATATGTATATGTATAACATTCACTTTGCTGTACAGCAGAAACTAACACAACATTGTAAATCAACTATACTCCAATAAAAATTATTTAAAAAAACGAAGCCATAACTCTCTCAAAACAAAAACAAAATCAAAAACATGACCATACGTTCTTGACATTTCTCCCATAAAGAGGTGGAGATTGTGTCCCTTTCTCTTGAATCTGGATGGGCTGTTACTCCTTTGACCAATACAGTTTAAAGGAAGCGATGCTATGTGACCTCTGAGGCCAGGCCTCCCAAGGTGATGGACTTCTCACTTTATTTGCTGGTACAGTTGCTCATGGAACCCCGAGTCGCTGAATAAGAAGCATGACTACTCTGAGATCATCATGCCGGCACTCAGGTCAACAGTCCCAGCTGAGCCCTGCCCACCAGCCATCGTGGCCAAGGCACCAGTTATGTGAGAAAAGCTGTCTTGGACCCTCCAGAGCAGCTCATTACCAGCTGAGTGCCATTGAGTGATCTCAGCTGACACCAAAAGGAAGAGGAGAATGTCCCACTGAGCCGTGCCTGAACTCCACACCCATAAGATAATGAGACATAAGAAAATGGTTGTAGTTTGTTACACAGCAAAGATGCCCAGAATACCTCCAGAAGCCCTTACTCTGACTGGACCGCAGTGGCATTTTGGGTCTCCTGGAGCTAATGTCAGC
This sequence comes from Phocoena phocoena, assembly GCF_963924675.1. Taxonomy (NCBI): domain Eukaryota; kingdom Metazoa; phylum Chordata; class Mammalia; order Artiodactyla; family Phocoenidae; genus Phocoena; species Phocoena phocoena. Next base: position 105,507,424 of record NC_089224.1, read on the forward strand.
TCAGAGCCAACATCCAGTAATTCCTAAAATATCTGGCATTTCCCCTTCTCCAACACACAGTCGTCACTCAGGCCTCAGGTCCCTTTGGGGGAAAACCAGGAGGAAAATGCATGGTATACAGTCTTGGCTGTGTAGTGAATCCTTCCTCAAGTGGATCCAGCCTCCCCTTTCATTCAAGGGGCTCTGCGTCTATGAAACACCTGGTCCAGGCATTGGTGGGCATTGGCCAACATTCTCTACTACGTTGCTTTAGTTCAGACTTCTGTTTACCAGACCTAGAGCTTTCCTGCTTCCACAAATCAAGATTTTCTTACACCGTCCACCTACTTTGGCCTTGGGGGTGCCATGATTGATTGATCATCAATTACTAATAATTTCATCCTCCTGCACCACCCCCCAACCAGAGAACGTAGTGAGGGGGTGAGTGAGCAGGAATTGAATAAAAAGTCCACTCAGGGAATTCCCTGGCAATCCAGTGGTTAGGACTCCGCACTCTCACTGCCTAGGGCCCTGGTTCGATCCCTGGTCTGGGAACTAAGATCCCGCCAGCAGCGAGGTGCATACTTTCTTCTACATTCTACTAAAGGAATCCTGGCATCTCACCTTCACTCAGTGTAGGCTACCTTGGGACCAGCTTTCAATGAACCAGCTGAGCAACTATATACCGCCATTCGCAGTTGCTTGAGCTAACACAAGGAATCCAGGATCTCTGTTTAGTGCATCCACCCACTTCAACACGTTATACTCCTTCCATTATGATGCACCTCCCTTTGTGTCTATTCCCATACATGTTTCCCTGCTCATATAAGCTGGAGACATCTTGAAATACTTTGGTGTGCATGATGGCTCCTCATGGGTCACACCTTGTACCTAATATCCTGAAACTTGCCGGTCTTGAGTCGGGTTATAGATCTAGAAGCAACGAGAGGCGGGAGATGGTCTTGAGGAAGATCGTTATGCCTCGGCCACTAGGGTTTCTCCAGGCACGGGGATAACCTCTAGCTCATCACTCAGACTTTGGCTGGGAATTCAAGACCCTGAGCTCATCTTTTTTTCCCTAAGTTTTCCGGTGCGCTTAGAAGCAACCGAGCAGCCCCACAGTCCTGATGCTGTCTATTTCCAGTCACGTTCTATGCCAGCAGCTGCTTGGCCACCCAGAGCCTTCTATAGGCCTTGACTCCAGGGATTGAAAGGTGATCATTTAAGTGACTGCTTCACAACTGCCTGCCATGGACCACCAATGTCCCTTTTACCCCAGCAGCATGGTCCTTAAAAATGCCTCTAAATCTACTTAGATTGGAACAGCGATGCCAGATTCCCCTGGAAGCATCACCAGTGCCAATGACTGTATCAGGCAGCACTGGGTCAGGAGGCAGGGCCCTGTGAGTGTTATGGGATATGGATTTGTCATGGGGATTAGGTTTGACATGACTGTGGGAGGAGCTGGGAAGGCGAAGGTCCAGAGGGGGAACTGGAGGACCAGAGAAAGAGCCTCCACCTGGCAATCTGAAAAGCCAGGCGTGTCAGGGCCTATCGGAGTTATGGCCTCTGGGGGACTCTCGGCCGAGCCTCTGGAGGTGGGTTGGGGGCTGCCGTTGGTCAGGGGGGCCAGCAGGCAGGACATAGAACTGGACGCAGAGGTGAGGAGAGTGAGGACAAGCTGGCTCCACTGGCCACTCTGGGTCTGCCTGTCTCCACGTCTGATTACTATGACCTTCAGAGAGTAAAGGTCACTGCTTCACCCTCACTTTCCACCCTCTCATACAGGAGCCATACAGGAAGGCATACTGGGAAATGTATTTTGGCACCATGCACACGTCTCCCTACCTGAATCTCCCCTCCGCCCCTCCTCCCAGGCTGGGCTTCTCCTGTACCAGCACCTCCCCCGTCTGCCTGATGGCTGCTCCGCCTCTGCCAGCAGACTGTGAGATCCAAGATGCTGGGCTGAGTCCCCCGACTCATCACTGTGTGACCAGGCCCTGGCACAAGCTTGGAATAGAGCAGCGCTCTGTGTTTGGCAAATGGACAAGTGAATGAATGAATGAATGATGGCCATTGGGTGCTAGGAACACAGGGAGAAAAGTCAGACAGAGAAGAGGTTAGATGTTGCCCCCAGTATTGAGTACTTATTCTCTGCAGGGCCCTGGGGAGAGGCTGAGGGTGGAGGAGGGAGGCGGAGATGAGCTGACCCGTGAGTGACCATGACACATGTGGGTGAATGTGTCCAGCACCCTTGGATGAACCCAGTAAGAGACTTGGCGGGGAGCTCAGAGGAAGCGAGGCCACTGTCAGCCAGTGAATCATGGAGGACTTCCTGCAGGGGTGTCATGGGGGGGAGGACTGAAACAGGTCAAGTTAGGTGGGGCGGGTGCCTTCCAGATGGAGGAAAATGCTTGTGCAGACACAAGCCCAGGGCACACACCTGAAAGAGTGAGGTTTTTGCTTTGCCCTCACTTCAGGCTGATTTCTAGGTTTTGATTTCCAGGGTAATCCCTACTATTAAGGAGGATGGTCTTGGGAATTCCCTGGTGGTCCAGTGGTTAAGACTCCAAGCTTCCACTTCTGGGGACACAGGTTTGATCCCTGGTCAGGGACCGAAGATCCCACATGCATGGCACGGCCAAAAAAATAAAAAATAAAACAATTAAAAAAAATGGAAGATGGTCTTGTTCACATTAAGATTACTATTCACATCAGTATTCATGGTGTAAACAGGAGGCACAAACAGAAACCTAGTTCCTGAGTTCACTCCTGTCTCCTGGCTCAGCCTCTCGGGTCCATTCTCTACAACGTGGCCAGAGGGATACCTCTAAATCCCTCCATGGCTCCCCATTGCCCTTGGGATGTGGTCCAGCCTCCTTAAGATGACTCCAAGGTCCTCCTCTCTCACCTCCAGGCCTTCCCACGGGCTGCCTCCTCTGCCCAGGGCACTCCTCACCCCTTTAATGCTGCCTCCCAGACCAGCCTCTCCTGTCGCCGCCCTGGGCCAGGGATTCCCTTAAACTTCCCAACTTACCACTCATCAGGTTTGTTGGATTAGAGTCCTCCCCGGTCATCCTTGTCATCTCTGTTCACCCCGGAACTCTGCTCAGCAGCCTGAGCTGGCCTCCCAGGGCCACCCTGTAGCCTGGCTGGGCTCTGGAGCCGGGGGGACCCACAGCTGTGAAGGGCACACAGATGGGGCTCTAGAAATTCTTGAGTAAATGGCTGAAATTGTGGTGTTTTCACTTACTTTGTTCTCATGTCATTCTTGCAAACTTTGAGGTAAGTTCTGTTATTATCCCCACTTTTTTAGACAAAAGAACAAAGGCTCAGAGAAGGGCACATGGATACTGGCTATGCTCAGCTTGGTCTGATTCCAGGGACCAATAAACAAATAAAGGCAGGAGTCTGAGTAAGAATAAAGGAAATCGGGGGAAGACTCCAGCGAGTTACTCATCTTTGTTTTTTTTTTAAATACTTATTTATTTATAATTTATTTAGGCTGCACTGGGCCTTAGTTGTGGCATGCATGTGGGATCCAGTTCCCCACCCAGGGATTGAACCCGGGCCCCCTGCATTGGGAGCGCGCAGACTTACCCACCGGACCACCAGGGAAATCCCTGATTGTCTTTTAATAAGCACATGCCGTCCCTACTCCAGGGCAGGCCCATTGCTCACAGTGGCAGTGACCTGCTGTTATTTGTTCACTTTTCCTGAGAGGGAAGAAAGCAGGCCTCCCGAGCTGGCCTGGTTGGCACATTTCAGTCTGAGGGGCCTCTCTGGGACAGGCGTCCCTCTCACGGGCTGCAGGACCTGGCGCTTCTGAAGATGGACTCCGGAGCCAGGGTGTCTGGGCTCAAATTCCAGCTCCACCACGTACCAGCCTCATGACCTTGGGCAAGCTACCTCTCTTGGCCTCAGTTTCCCCATCTGTAAAATTGGGATAATAATAGTAGCTACCTCACAGGGTTGTGGTGAGGATTAAATAAGTTAATATTTGTAAAGAACATAGAACAGGGCCTGGCACGTAATAAGTCCTGTATTAGCATTTGTTTACCCCCCACTCCCCATATATATACAATTGTTAGAAAATGTTTGAGAGTAATTTGAGCAGCACATATCAATTTTTTTTAAGATTTATTTTTTATTGAAATATAGTTGATTTACAATGTTGTATTAGTTTCTGGTATACAGCAAAGTGATTCAGTTTTCTATATATACATATATATATACATGCACACATACATATATATATTTTTTTCATATTCTTTTCCATCATGGTTTATTACAGGATAACAATATGGAACTCTTCTCGAATGTGATGTCATCCTTGTGCTAATCTTCTCTAACTTGTTCCAATTTTCATATATGTGCTGCCAAAGCAAACATGCACATAGAAAAGTTTTAAATGTGCCGCAGCCACTCAGCAATCCCACTTTGTGGAACCTATCTGATGGACACCTTCAGAATATCCATAATGAGAAATATTTAAGAATGTTTCTTGGGCTTCCCTGGTGGCGCAGTGGTTGAGAGTCCGCCTGCCGATGCAGGGGACAAGGGTTCGTGCCCCGGTCAGCGAAGATCCCACATGGCGCGGAGCGGCTGGGCCCGTGAGCCATGGCCGCTGAGCCTGCGTGTCCGGAGGCTGTGCTCCGCAAAAAAAAAAAAAAAAAGAATGTTTCTTGGAGCATTATTTGTAAGGACAAAAATTTGGAAGCAACACGGATCTTCATCAGAAGGGGAGTGGTTAAATAAATTCTGGACATCCCCAGATGGAACACCACGCAGGGATGAAAAGAGTGAGTCGTGTGTATGAGGTTGAATCATCTGAAATTGCTGATATTTGGCCGTTAATGATTTGCAAAGTAGTGACGGCAATTTCTGAGGATTCAATCTAATCCTGTGCACTTGTATTAGAGCAGTCTGAGCTGTGGTGACAAACAGACCCAGAAATGTTATGGACAAACACAACAGAAGTTTGTTTGCTGTTAAAGTAACAGTCCCAGGTTGGGGGGATGAAATAAATGATGGGGGGGGGACGTCTCTTCCATGAGGTGATTCAGGGTCCCAGACTGAGGAAGAGTCTGGTATCTTCAACGGGTATTTTCCCCAGGCTGTGTGTTAACTCCGGCCAGAAGGGAGAAGGAGCGCCCAGGCGCGTGAGGGAGGCCTTATGGCCCTGGCCTGGACGGGCACCCCTTACTTTGGCTCGCACTCCATTGCAGACAAATTAGTCATATGGCCACACCTACCCACGAGAAGGCTGGGAGATGTGCTCTAGCTGTGTGTATGGGAAGCAGGAAAGGCAGGGTTTTGCGGACGGATGGGCTGTCTCTGCCCCAGTACTCTCTAAGCCTCAGTTTCCTTATCTTTATTATGCGGGTAATAATAGTAGCTATTGCACAGTAAATGGCATAATATGTGTGCATTCAGCAGAGTCCTTGACCCATTAGTGAGTGTTCCATAAATATTCAGGTGGCAGGCTACCTCCCAGAGGTCCCTTCTGGAATCGATTCCAATTGCCCACAGGCGTAACTTGCCTGACTGTGGCAGACAGCATTTCCCCACATGCTCCTGTTATGGTGGGTCACCGATATTCCCCTATCCTTGAACCTGGGCAGACCTTCATAACAGGTGGTGGAGGTGATACTGCCTGACTCCTGAGGCTGGTCCTAATGGGCAACATGGTTTCTGCTTGGCGTTTTCTCTCTCTCTCTCTCTCTCTTTCTCTGTCGCATGCATGCAACGGTTACTCTTGGAACCTAGCCACCGTGTTTCTGGAACCTAGACCACCTGAAGAGGCTGTGCGTGGGGATTTCAGCTGACAACCCCAGCTAGGCCCCCAAAGGACAGCCAGCATCCACTGTCAGATGTGTGAGCAGGGAACTTTCGGATGACTCCAGCCCCAGGCTTTGAGTTTTCCAGCCGAGGCCCCAGACATTGTGGAGCAGAGATAATTCATCCCTGCTGTCTGCATTCCTGACCCACAGGAATCAATAATCAAATAATGATTGTTGTTTGAAGAGACGAGATTTTGGAGTAGCTTGTTATTCAGCAATAAATAACTGATAGAGTGATGCACTTTTTAGTCTTCCCTTTCCTTGTCTTATTCCCCACTCCCCTTCTTGTTTCTCCTGGGACCACCTCCCACATCACCCACCTGCACCCACCTGTCTCAGGGTCTGCTTCTGGGAGACCCAGCAAGGCAACACATTATTTGGAAAAGATACATGTAGAAAAATGACAAATGGAAAATTATCGGATGCCTCTTCGGGAATGAGTTTGAGAACCAGAAACTTTACTTTTTATTCAACATCTGTCTGAATTATTTACATGGTAAGCAATTCTTCATTATAATTTTTAAAAGTATAAAAAATTTCCATAAAACCTTGAGTCAGGTCTCATCAGATCCAGTGCTGGACCCAGTGAGCAGATCTCTGAGCAGGTGAACTTCAGGCTTTTTGTACTCGCCGTTAGTGGAGCTGGGGTGTGGTGACTTTTTCCTTTTTTCAATGCTTTAAATAAACTTTAAAAATTGTGGGGCTTCCCTGGTGGCGCAGTTGCCGATGCAGAGGACAAGGGTTCGTGCCCCGGTCCGGGAGGATCCCACATGCCGCGGAGCGGCTGGGCCCGTGAGCCATGGCCACTGAGCCCGCGCGTCCGGAGCCTGTGCTCCGCAGCGGGAGAGGCCACAACAGTGAGAGGCCCGCGTACCGAAAAAAAAAAAAATTGTGGTAAAATATACATGAAATTTACTATTTAACCATTTTAAAGTGGCATCAAGTATATGCACATTGTGGTACAACCATCACCACCATCCATCTCCAGAACTCTTTCATCATCCCAAGCTGAAACGCTGTACCCTGGCCCCTGGTGGCCACCATTCTCCTTTCTGTTTCTGTGAATTTGACTCCTCTAGGTCCCTCATATAAGTGGAATCATACAATAGTTATCTTTTTATGTCTGGCTTGTTTCACTTAGTGTGGTGGTTTCTTAAGTGGTCCCAGGATAACTTGCCTGGTCACCACCATCCATGACCACACTTCCTGACATGAGACCTGTACTCACGCTGCACAGGTGTGGCTGGTGGGCATGGCTGGCAACGTGGCAGGCAGACGGGACTGGTCCAGACACTTTGCTGCAGACGAGCTCACGGTGCCTCCCCTTTCCCAGTTCCGAGCAGAATTGCTGGGCGAGGGTTAATCAACATTCAGTCATGTTTCCAAGTTTAAATGGAGCATTTGTTTAATTATGTGTAAGTAGCAATACATTGTGGCCATTATCTAAATCACTATTTTATTTCCTGGATGTGGTTTCATAATGCAGGGTTTCTGCTCCAGCCTAGCATCATTAACAGAGAAGTTAATGAATATAAAAGCGTAAAGGCTAATTACACTTTAATTTACAATCATGGTCTCATTTTGGGACCACATGAAATCTGTTTTGAAAACAATTAAAAAAAAAAAACAAAAACCCGCTCTTGCCCTGGTAAATGGAGGGACCCCGGCCAGGAGCCCAGCTCTGCCTGCCATGTAGTGGCTGAGCGTCATTGGCTGGCACCGATCCCCTCCCTGGCGCCGTTACTCGGAGGCTGGTGAGGCCAAGTTCAGTGCCCTGTGACTCTGTCTTTTGTTTCCAGCAATTTTCCTCTTGCCTTCTTGTGGCTGCGGGGAAGAGTTGGGGGAGCCCCATCTGGGGCACTGGTGGTCTGACCGTGCAGCTCTGATGTGGCATCACATCGAGCCATGACAGTTGCAGTTACTTAGTGGTTTTAAAAGTGGTGGTGATGGAAATTGGTGGTGGTGATGGGCGAAAAGCTGACATTTACTAGGTTCCTACTGTGTGCCAGGCACTGTGCTGGGTACTTTTATATATATTATTTATTCCTTGAAATTGCTCATCAATGGCAATTAGTCTCCCTGAAATTTGAATTCATTCCTCTGAAATGTTTAATGGAACTATGGAATCATTGTTAATTTTCTTAGGATAATAATGGCATTGTAGTTATGTAGAAGAATGTCCTTATTCTTAGGAGATGAGAAGAAGTTTGTGGGTGAAGGGTCATGATATCTGCCACTCACTTCCAAATGGCCCAGGAAAAAATATTATATATGTATATATAAATGTTATATATTTTAATATGTATTATATATAATATATGTATATATATTTTATATATGTATAGAGAGAAAGAGAGAGAGAGAGAAAAAGAGAGAGAGTGAGAGACAAAGAGACAGAGATAGAGAGAGACCCAGAGAGAGAGACAAAGAGATAAAGGGCAGAATATGAATCGGTGTTGAATCTAGATGGAGAGTATACAAGTGTTCATTGTGCAATTCTTTCAGCTTTCCTCTTTTTCTCCCAATTGAGGTAAAAGGTCCATTTAATTAAGCCCAGCATTTGTCTGTATGATTTTGCATTATGGATTACTGGAGTCTGGAATAATAATTAATCAGGTAATCGAATAATAATTAATTAAACAAATATGCAAAAAAGCAAAATAAAACCACAGAGGGGATGGCCCGCAGTGGGGCTTCTGAAACCCTCAATTCAGGCTTCCCTCGTAAAGAACAATCATTTAAGAACATCCCACCAGCTCCTGAGCATTTGTGCTAGGGCGGGCAGCAAACGGCCCTCTTAGTATTAGCTGAGCCCCCAGGAATTCATCCACAGGAAATATCGGGGTAGGGCTCCAGCATTATTCATGTTAAACTTAACAGTAGGGACAACGGAAATAGAAGAATCTGAAGAGAAAACAATAAAGTGCATTTTAAGACTTTCTGTAATTTCTACACACGTTTGGGGGAGGCTCTGCGCTCCCCTCCCACGTGGGGCGGGGCGGCTGGCAGCCGTATGACTCCACCCCCTTGGCCATAGCTAATTGGATCAGGACAGACCCTGGTACTCAAACTAGGCCAATCAGAATGCCTTCCCCAGGAATTTGGAAAAGGGACGAAGGAATCCCCGATTCAGTCTGAATCTGGGAGCTGTCAACAGCAGCCTTCTGCCGGGTGGGCTGAGGAGCCTGTGTGCCGCCAAGAGTATGGAGCAGCCCTCACGGAGAGAGCCGGAGAGCCCTGGGGGAGACCCAGCAACCTTTCCAGGCCCATTGGTCCTGTCCTTGGATTTCAGGAGACTCCACTGTAGTGTTCTGTTAAACTCTTTTTTTGTCAATCTGGCTTGAATGGGTTTTGGTTACAACCAAAATAGTCCTCATGTATTTTTTTTAATAATATGAAGGAAAGGAATAGAAATCACAGCCATTTACTGACTGGGCTGGGCACCTGGTGCTGTGTGTCCCTGGGCCTGTGCAAACGCCCTCAGAGCCATGCCTGGTTACTCCCACTCTGCCCAGGCCGCTCAAATGGCCAATGGGAGGCACTGGGGGAGACAGGAGAGCAGGAGAAGGGAGAAGTCAGGGTATCTTTTCCCCCTGTTGCTGTGCCCTGGGCAGCCTCTGGTAGGGACCGTGCTTCCTCTGCAGCTCCCGTCTTCCCCACCATGGGCCCTCCTTGGTTCCAGCTTCCACCGTGTGGCCCCTGTGAATCTCATCTCCTCCTATTGTGCTCCCCACACAGGGGGGCAAGTGGCTACCTACTTCAATAATCTCTGGGTCTCTGCCTCATCCCGTTTGGCTTCTCAGCTCTTATGTCACCTGTGTAGTTAATTCCCTGGATCAAATTCCCCCTGTTGAAATACTGTTTTCCCGGTCTAATGCTGACTGAATCACATATACTATCTAATTTTACTCTCGAAATGCCCCTCTGAGGGAGATATTAGGATCCCCACTTTGCAAATGAGGAAGCCGCTGCTCAGAGATGCTAAGTAACGTGCCCCAAAGTCACACAGCTTTGCCACGACACTCAGAAGCTCTTTGAACTCTTATTACTATATCGTACCAGAATGCTTTGTATAGTCACCTCTGTAGTTAGAAAGAAAAGTTATTAAAGACAAACAACAAGAAACAAATCCTGGGTAAGTGCAGTACTGATACAGAGCATCTGGGGTGGCCCTGCAGGTCTGGGAAACGCTCTCAGGCAAGTCCAGCCTCTCTCAGCCCTGGGAGAGCACAGGGGCGGGCCCTGGAATCCCAGGCCTCAACTTAGTAGCCAGAGCCCCTGGGCATGAGCCTCTCTGAGCCCAGTTCTCTCCTCCATCACGAAAGAGAACTCAAGTTCAAAGATCAGTTTCCCGCAGAGCTGGCATGAACACACCTCAGGCAGCGATGGTTTTGTGACTGCACGGTGGTCATAGTGCCTGCCTGTAGCCTGGCATGGAGTCACCCCCGATAAGCCTGTTCAGGTCTCATGCCAGTGTCTTGTCACTCTGGGGCCTCAGTCAGGAGTGCAGGTGCAGAAGAGGGACATGGACGCTGGGTCTCAGCGCTGACCCACCTCTGTGCCTCCAGTTCCAGGACCAGTTCCACCTGTTCTCACTGACTTAGGATTTTTCTTGCTTCAAAAAATATGTTCATTTTTAATATCCATGAATGGTTTCAGCTTGAAGGGCTGGTTCTATTTTTTCCTGACACATATGAAATGAAATGTGTAACTACCAAAGGAAAAATGCTCTCGAGAGATCATGGGAAACAGCCCCTCCCAGGCAGGCACTGACGTAGGGGCCAGGCAAACTGTGCCCCCCCTGTTAGTGGAATCATCCTGGACAAGTGACTTCTCCTCTCTGGCCTCAGTTTTGTTACCTGTAAAGTGGGATAATCTTGGTCCCTACCTCAGGGGTATTGCCAGGGATCCTTCAGCTAATTCAAAGGCCTGGAGGATGGGCACCATCTATGGTTATTATTTTGTTACTGTTTTGTTATTATTGCCAGCAACCTGTGGCCTGAGTGGGTCCCTTGTGTCCTAGGGAAGTAGAGGCCCAGAGTCCAGGGCCTCCCAGATGCCCCAGGCCAGGCGCTGGGGTGAGGGGTGGGCACCCTCCCTGCCACGGAGCTGCAGAGGGAAGTGCCGCTGGGTGCTGACACAGGGACTCTGCAGCCCTTACTGAATGGCCTCCAGTCTGGGGCAGTTGGGAGGCTGCTCCTGACTCCCTGGTGACATTCTAGCTCTGGCACCTGGCGGCTCCTTCTTTCAGGTCTGACCCCTTTTGTGCATCCAACACAGATTCCCCCTTTGGGCACCTAGGGAATTAGCTTGAGCCTGCATTTTGGCATCAGAGGGACCTGGTTGCAAGTCCTGTCCTGCCATGCAGGAGCTGTGTGACTCTGAGTATGTTACTTAACTTCTCTGAGGCTCTGTCTCCTCAGGTGACATGGCAGTGATGATGATACCCACCTCCCGGGCTCAGCCACGTAACAAGTCCTTACTATCGGCTGGGCCAAGGTGGGTGTTGGTGAAACGATGGGGATGCAGCCCAGAGCAGAGGGACCTGGCAGTCTAGAGGGGAGAGTTGCTATAGTAACAGTAAGAATGGCCACATTTATTGAGCTCTCACCGTGCGCAAGGTGTACTGCTAAGTGCTGGATGTTGACTGACTGTCCCACTGTTACCAGGAACCTATGGGGAGAGTGGATTGCCTCACGTCAAAGCTCACACGTTGTGAGTGGACAAGCAGGGATTCGAACCCAGGCTGGGCTGACTCCAAGTGTGGGCACAGTCTCCAGCTGTGATACAGTGATACAGTGTACAGAGACTGTGATACAGTCTCCAGCTGTGTCAGTTTCTTCCACTGGACCCCGTTGCAGGATTAGGTGAGGATTCATGGTGACATCAGTCACTCCTTTAGGGTTGTGGTCCAATGGGAGAGCCTTTGGTACCTTTGAAAGTTCTGAATCTAAAACGTTTGGGGATGGGGCACATCTGATGTCACCCCTGGGGGCAGTCCCCTTGCACCCCTCTGCTGGCAGGAGGCCCCCTTGTCTTGCTTAAGCCTCTCTCAAGGCTGGTGGGATGGGCAGCTCCTTGCCCCTTTTGGCTTGATTCTCCTAGAGCTGCAGTACAGTTATCAGGGTTGTACACAGAATGACCCTATGGGCACTCACGACCCCAGGGGCACATATCATAGACATGGCAGATTTTCTGAAGTTAGGACAATTTTCTGAAAGATGGGAATAAAGTGAAAGTAAAGGTGCCTTTCCTAATTCTCACAGAGATGCCATGTGAACCAGAATCATTTCTACTTTGGGAGAATGACACCTCAGTCCAGTGAACTCCCACTCATCTTTCAAAACCCAGCTCCAGTAATCCCTCCCTGGGAAGCCTCTACCCTCAGTGTAGGAGTCATTGCCCACTTCTCCACCTGGGGCTCCCTCAGCCCCTCCCTCCCCTCTGCCAGGCTGAGAGCTGCCGGCTACAGTGATGGCTGCATTGGATGGGACTCCACCTGCCCCCTAGCCCTTGCCTGCCCCAGGAGAGAGTCCATGGGCATCCCAGAAGGCCAGCCTGGGCCTGAGCTAGGGGGCCCTATGGAGTTTCATGGGCACCTAAAAAGTTGGATCCACTTCCATCCACTCCCATTTTGCAGATAGAAACACTGAGGCCCAGAGCAGGGAAGGACTTGCCTGAGGTGTCACAGTGAGTTGGGGGCCCAGATCTCCTGACTCCCCACCGAGGCTGTGGCACCACTTCTGGTGGGGAGGCAGCCAAGGGACGTGGGACAGGCTGGCGATGGGGACAAGGACATGAAGATACCTCCCCCGCCCCCTCCCGTGGTCCTGGAAGTAGTTTCCAGGCAACTTCCTGGGGGAATTCCCCACATGGAGCCAGGATGTCCGACTCCTTGGAGACCGATTCACTGGTGGAACTGAAAAGGGAGCCGGTGCTGGAGTCCGGGCTAGGGGCCTGGGGGCAGAAGTGAAACCTTACCTGCAGCTGCCCGGACCCAAAGTGACCCTCCTCCCCTGCCTGCCGAGAACCCCCCATCTCTAGCTTCCCTACTCATTCCACTCACTTCATCCTTCTGAGATTTATTCCCAGGCCTCGGAACCTGAAAATAATTTGCTGACAAAGCCCCGTCCCGGGCAGGTGCTTTAATTGGTTTTGTGGGAGCAGGTCTGGGACCATCTATTTAGAAGGAAACAGAAATTATGGCGGTGCTGCCCATCCTTTCCCTGTAACGGGTACTGTGGAGTGTATCTATGTGTGTGTGTGGTGAGGGGAAGGGCAGCTACAAGGAAAGCAGAGGCCTGGTCACAGGGGATGCAGTGATTGGGCGGGGGTGTCTGGGGCCACGGGGCAATGAGAGTAGGTGCTGCAGGCCGGGCCCCTCCTCAGCCCTGGCCCAGCGTTGGAATCAGAGCAGGGCAGCTTCTCAGGGCTTCTCACAGAGCCCACGGCGAGGAGAAGCCATGGGGACTAAGGGGGTCCAGGGGCAAGGACACGGCTGGGCTTAGCTCTCAGGAGCCTCGTCCCCGTCCTTCCTCAAGGACACCCTAGCGCCTGGCCGGTGGGCACCTTCTAAAACACAAATCACATTTGTAACTCCCCCGCACCTTTTTCTTTTGGCTGCTCTGCACGGCTTTCTGGATCTTAGTTCCCCGATCAGGGATCGAACCTGGCCCCAGCAGCGAAAGGGCCAAGACATAACCACTGGACTGCCAAGGAATTCCCACATATTTGTAACTCCTTGACTCAAAGCCCTTCCATGTCGCCCCACTGCCCTCAGAATGAAGCCAAGTTCCTTAGCTTGACATTCAAAGTCCCTCACAGCCTGTCTGCCCTCTGATGACCTCTCCAGCCACATCATTCTTTTCTCCTGTCCCCAGCTGCTCCCTACCATGGTCTCTGGTCGCTCTATCAGGTACCTTTGGTCCCATCCTGGCATCCCACCCCTTGTTAACACTTCAATTGCCCCATGACTGAGGAGATCATCATTACTCTCATTTTATAGCCTAGGAAATGGAGGCTCAGAAAGATTAAAAGTTACCTGCCAGAGGTCACACAGCAGGGCTGGGACTCCAACCCAGGCCTATCCAGTGCCCAATCCCATACTCTGAACTACCAAGGTGTACATGGGAACTAGCCAAGTTCCCTCAGGCCTCTAAGCCCCATGTCTTCCCCTGAAATATCCCTGCTTGCATTTTTTCCACTGGCAAACTCCTGTGCATACTTTAAAGCCCACTTGATGTCACTTCCTTGGGAATCCTTCCTTGACTCATCCCTCCCATGTCCAGTCTCTCCTCTGGGCTTCCCCAAGCCACAGCCAAGCCCTCACCTCAGCTCTGATCTCTGGATTTGTCAGTGTCTGTCTCCTCCACTTCATTCCTCCCCCCCAGACTGAGAGCTCCAGCTGAACTGTTGACCCTACAGAGTGGGGATCACAGCCCTGAAGCACAGATGGGTCAGATCCTGGGACCTGGACTCTTTCCTTGTCTGGGGTATTGAGCAGCCTAGACCACAGCTGTTCTGTGTGATTCCGAGCAAGAACCTGTGTCTCTGTGGACTCAGTTTGCCCATCTGTAAAAAGGGAAGGTCAGCCTGGGGGCATCTGACACTTGGGGACTCTGAGGGCCAGGCTGGGGCTGGAGTCTTACACCATGTGACCAATGTGATTTGTGACTCTCGTGATGTATGTGTGGGGGTGGCCACTCCCCATGTCGGGGTGGGTCACATCGAAAGGCCAGTGCTGATGCCCAGCTCAGCCTGGGCTCCACGTGGTGACTGTAGACTGGGCTGGCAGAGCTCTGAAGTGAGTCTCAAATTAGGGCTGCAATCGCAGCTCTGCCAAGCCTCCCGACCTCGATGAGCCCCGGTTTCATCTGTAGAACGGAATAATAATAATACCACCTCACAGGGTGGATTTGCCATGAGGATCACAGGAGAGATGCACAGGGCCTGGCCCAGAGCACGTGCCCCAAAGGTGTTCACTATTGTCATGGGTGCAAAGAACTTTGGGTGCCATGTCTTCGCTGGCACAGTAGGGGGTGGCAGGGGGTGCCTGAAGGATCTCAGTCTAGACAGACAACCAGACTGACTCACAGAGACCAGGCCAGAGCTAAGGGGCCTGCGTGGGTCTTGTTTTCCTGGCCCCAAGGTAGCCAGTCAGGCTGGGGCTCCAAGGGGCTCTTTTTCCTGGTGACTTTTTTCTTGAAGACTCCAGGACATGTTAAATGGGTGGGGGCAGTTCCTGAGGACAGATGGGCAGGGTGTGTGTGGGTGGCTCAGAGGAGGCTTGGGGCGGGCAGAGCTTCCGGGATGAGGCAGGTGGTACCCGGAGGAGACCAGTATGGTCAATGGCCCAGGAGGTGGCCGGCCAGGTTCGGGGGTCCCCATTCACATGCCCCAGAGTCAAGGTCCCGTCCAGATTTCCCCACTTCCAGGCTGTGGGCCGGGCCTCAGTCTCCCGCTCTGTCGAATGAGAAAGCAGCCCCTGCCGGAGGCCGCGTGGTGGTGGTGGTGGGGGGGGGCGAGCAGCGCGGGCCCGGGAGGCCACAGCCGTGGGGCTCTGGCCGGGCTCCCGGGACCCGCGCGGCGGCAGCTCCCGCCCCTTCCACGTGGCCGCTCCGAGAGGGCGTCTGGCTTCAGCGGGCCCCACGGACCCGGGAGACGAGGAGACACCCCCCTCGGCGCCCCGGCCGACGCCCGCTGAGAGCGGACCGCAGGTGGCGCCAGGGGGCCGCGGTTGGGCCTCCCTCGCGGCTCCGGCCGCCCGGCCGAGGGGCGGCGCGGAGCGGGGAGGCGGGCGTCTCGGCCGCTCTCGGGCCCGCCTGTCGGGCACCGCGGCCGTCGGGCGGTCGGGCCGCCGAGACCCCGGTGGGTGTTTGGGGCGTTGGGGTCGCACCCCGGCCGAAGGAGGCCAAGGCCCAGGCATCCCACCGCCGACCCTCGAGCGGCCGGACCCGCCTCCTCGCCATACACCGGCCACCTCGCAGGGCCTTCCCGCCGCGTGTGTCCGCTCCGCGCGGCAGCGGGTGTGCGCGGGGTCCGGGGGCTGTGTGTGTCAGCCCGTGCGGATCCACCGCGTGAGACAGTGGCCGCGGGCGGGAGCAGGGATGTGTCCGGCTGGTGTGTCCGTGGGGAGACCTGCGTGTGGCGGGCCGGGTGCGAGTGCGCGGGGTCCTGCTGGGCTTCCATTGTTCCCGGCCCTCAGGGGAGTCCCAGGCCGGGAGCTGCTGGGGACGGTGACAAGGGCAGGCAGAGGAAGAGGGGCGTTCTCTTCTTCCCCCTCAACTTCCCACCTCCGGGTTCTCTGGCCTCTTTCCGGAGTTGGTCAGGATCCCTGCTGGAAGGAAATGGAGGGGTGTGTGTGTGTGTGTGTGTGTGTGTGTGTGTGTGTGTGTGTGTGTGTGTGTGTGTGTGTGTGTGTGTGTGTGTGTGTGTGTGTGTGTGTGTGTGTGTGTGTGTGTGTGTGTGTGTGTGTGTGTGTGTGTGTGTCTTTGTCAGAGTAACCTCTTGACTCTTGGGCAAAGAAACCTTTTGATCTCTGGGGCTTCCCTGACTCCAGGCCCCAAGGGAGAAAGAAGCCTCACCACAGAGATGCCCTGGGGCAGCGGACTTGAGGGTTGGGAATAGGATTGATTTGCCCCAAACCAGCAACAGAAGAGAAGGGCCTTGGAGGTGGTGAGCTGTCTGTGTCTGGAGGTTTTTGAGCCCCAGGACTTGTAGGTCCTTTCCAGTTCATTCCAGAATCCACACAGAACCCTACCAGAAGCAGTTGCCCTGAGCCAGACTCTGCCCTGGCAGAGAGGGTTTTAGGGGGTTTTTTGTTTTTTATTTTTTTTTTATTTGTGGCTGTGTTGCGTCTTCGTTTCTCCTCAAGGGCTTTCTCTAGTTGTGGTGAGCGGGGGCTACTCTTCTTTGCGGTGTACGGGCTTCTCATTGTGGTGGCTGGTCTTTGTTGTGGAGCGCGGGCTCTAGGTGCAGGGGCTTCAGCAGTTGTGGTGCGGGCTCAGTAGTTGTGGCTCATAGGCTCAGTAGTTGTGGCGCACTGGCTTTGTTGCTCCGAGGCATGTGGGATCTTCCCAGGACCCGGGCTCGAACCCACGTCCCCTGCATTAGCAGGCAGATTCTCAGCCACTGAGCCACCAGGGAAGCCTGGAGAGAGGGTTTTGAGAGGACTGAGGCCCCACCCAGGTCAGGTAATTCCAGTCCAGCAGAGCAGGTAGGATGTATCGTATGGTTGGTGGCTGCACATCTAGGAGGGATGTGGTCAGAGGAGGAAGTGGGAAGTGGGGTCGACTCGCAGGAGCCAGGGCTCGGAGGGCCTCAATGCCAGAAAAAAGGAAATTTGGACTTTCTCCCACAGGGGCCAGGAGAATCTCCCCCCTACGCCCCCACCCAGTGCACCCTCACCCCCCGCCACACACACACACACACACACACACACACACACACACACACAGGTTCAGAGCAAGGGAGCAAGAGAAAGGGAATGCTGTGTGATCTGGAGGGTTGCTTAACCTCTCTGAGCAGTTTGTAAAACAGGCTTTGTAGTAACTTGATTTTGAGAGGTCCCACAGTATTTCCCCCTTCCCTTGTGGTAGCAAACCGAGCTCCCACTACCGAGTACACGGAAGAAAGCACCGTCCAGGCCCAGCCAATCAGAGTTCCCCTTCTTGGTGCTGTGACTGGTTCAGGATTGGGCGTGTGACCCCCCTCCTGGTCAGAGGCTTTCCTGCTGGTTGGGCTGTAGGAACTCTCACTACCTATGCTTTCCATGGCTTTTGAGCCATAAACCCCTTATTGACTTTAGATGGTTTGTGTTTTTGTTGTTCTGCTGTTGGGAAAGGCTTGAGTAGTTCAGAAATACAGACAGTGCTTCTTTGTGTGTAGGTTGGTTCATTGATGCCATGCCCAGTGTGAGCCGTGTTGGGCAGTTGCAAGAGCCAAGGTTGGGAGTCAGACAGACCTCGGGGGCCCCATCTCTGCAGCTTCTCCCTGAGTGACTCTGGACATGTCACTGCCCCTCTCTGAGCCTCAGTTTCCTGTGTTTAGAAAGGGGTACATAGTTCCCCTCTCCAAGCAGCTGCAAGGACTGAGTACTGGTAATGGCAGCCCGGCTGGAGGGGCAGGAATGACTGGCCCAGGAGCATCCAGTGAGAGGCAGGTGATTGGTGAGCAGTGTTCCGAAGGGGTGGGGGGCTGGGGCCTGGGTCAGTGTGGCCGCAGTGAGGGGCTGCAGGAGTGAGGGAGGGCAGCGGAGGAGGCCGGGAAACCCCATTCCTGCCTTTCCCAGATCAAGGGTGGGGGGCAGCAGTTTCCCTCGGGACAAGGGGACGAGGACCCGGGGAGGATCCAGCAGGAGAGACGGGGAGGCAGAACAACTGCTGGGCTGGACCCAGGTGAGGGGAGATGCCGCGGCAGCTGCAGGTGGGCTCTGAGCCTCAGACACCCAGAGCCCCTGCCAGCTCAGGTCACCAAGCCCGCCAGTGACTATGTTGGTCGCATCCGTGAGGTCTCCTGCTCATTTCTCCCTCCTCACTCCTTCTCTCTCTCTCCCTGGCCTCTGGTTGCCTCCTTCTGCCCTCACAGCCTCAGTCTCTTTCTCTCTTATTCACTCGACACAGGACAGCCAGGCAGCCCTTAAACCCAAACGTGAATCCCTGTTGCCCTTTGGACCAAGTCCTGAGTCCCTTATCCACCTCAGGGCCCTGCCTGCCCCTCAAATTCCCTGTTGCTGCACCAGAGCCGTATGTTCTCAGTTCTCCCAACCCCTGAATGCCAGGCCTGGAGCACAGTGGTGAGGGGCCCAGCCTTTGGTGTTGGAATCAGGACTCTGCTAGCTGTGTGCCCATAGGCAGGTCCCACCCTCTCTGCATCTCAGCTTCCCAGTCTGCGGGATAATAAGCACCTACCTCAGCTGGGAGGTGTGGGCACCAGACCAGTGCAAGGCATGATTCTCTTGTTATCATCAGTGCCTGTCCAAGGAGGTCCTCCCAGCCTCTTAACCCAGCTCTCTAGGAATCTCTGGCTGGCCAATGTCTCCACCCAAGGCTAGCTGCCCCTCTTCTCTCATCCCTCAAGGCTTTGTTCCCACAAGTGTGGAAGGACCGGAGTCTTTGCGGGGGGGCTGTCATCACCCACTGGGGCTGCTTGTGTGTCCAGCTGTCCTCCTAGGAGCTCTGACCTGCTGGGGAAGGGAAGGGGCACACCTGGTCCCGGGGGCTGAGAGCCCTGAGAGGGATCCAGAGGATAAAGAGACAGCATTTTCAAATAATTGCAGCGATTAAGAAGGACTCCCCATTCTATCCTGGACAAAGAGAGGAGGACAGCTGAGTCCTGAGTGAGGCAGAATTTGACCTGAGCAAACCAGCTTGGGCAGAGAGGTGCACAGACACTAGCTGGAGAGAGGTGACACGGTTAAAGGGTCATTGTTAACGAGGTCCTTACCAAATGCTTGGTTTTTCATTGTTTTTGTTGTCTAGGTTGATGGAAAATGTACTCTTTTTTCGTCATCAGAGAACAAGAGAATGTTCTGTTTACCACACACCAGGTTTCTGTCTGATCCTGTTGCTGACAACCATCAGATGTGGCTGGGTGGGGGGGTGGTATTTGGGAGTCACGGAGGGGTGAGAGATGCGGTGCTGGGCCCAGGGAGGAGGTGGTAGAACAGGGAGAAGTGGGCAGACTGGGGATGTGTTTTGCGTTGGGGTGACGGCACTTGCTGAGGGATCGGTTGTGGGGTGATGGACAGGAAGTGCAAGGGCCCTTCAAGGTTTCTGGCTTGTACATCCAAGTGGATGGAGGCACGGCTGCTGCGAGGAGGAGCAGGTGGGGGCCCCCGGGCTGGCCTGATGGGAGCCCTGTGAACCTTTGGCCCTGATCCACGCCAGACGCTGGGAATCGGGAGCCCAGAGCGGCCTGTCTACCTTGGACAGGTGGGCTATGGTATGTGGCTACGTGGGCCTTAAGATGTTTCTCATCATTAAAGAATGTGAGTCCTGGGCAGGTGGGTCTGTGGACATGGCCCTGACAGGCTGCTTTGCCAGGAGAACTCAACTGTCTGGGGTCTCTCAACCCCATCCAACCCCTGTCACCAAGGGACACAGGCCCCATTGTTAGAGGAACAGGAAGGGACTGAGGAAAGAGGGAGGTCTGGGCCAGGTGGGTTTGCCCACTCTCTGGGCCCCCTGATGCAGATGTGGATTCAAAGCCAGCTGGTCCCCCCAGCCTAGGCCATCAGGGGAAGCCGGGATCGGGTCCAGGGTAAGCAGGGTGTGGAAGGGCATTGTCTCTGGAGTCAGAGAGACCGAGGTTCAAATCCTCCCACATACTGGCTCTGTGTTGGGCAACTGCCTCTCTGAGCCTCAGTCTCCTCATCCGTAAAATGGGAATAATGGTAATTCCTACCTCCGTATGGGGTTGTTGGAAAGATTCAAATCCAAGAACATGTGTGAGGTACATGACACCACAGACAGGAAGTGCTCAATACATTTTAACTCATTATTATTATTGTAATAGATCTTGGATGTAGCAGTAGATGTTCTACCTCCAGACCTTTGCAAGTTTTGTTTCCTCCACTCAGAATGTCCTGGTCCGGGTGGTGTACCCCTCCTCATCCTTCCATGCTCAGGTCAGGGGTCTGGTCTCTGGAAGCCCTTCTGAGCTCACCCCAGCACCCAGCTGCCCTGATGCGTCCCTTCGTATGCCGCCCCGTGCCTGGTGTGCAGCAGTTCCTCACCAATGACTGTCTCCCTTCTCCCACACTGGCCACCACAGGTGCTGGGTCTGACGTTTTTCTGTGTCTCCAGGGCCCAGCCAGAGGCCCCACGACCCCCCACACCTTGCTTTCTGGCTCCCTACTTGAATTCCAGATCTCTTTCCCCTCAGATGAGCAGAGCCTGGGCAGGGCCCAGCAGCGGGGTGTGGGATGCCAGGCAGTTTAGGAGGGCAGCCAGGTCCGTGCTGCCCTGGGCTGGGCTGGGGGTGAGGAAGCGGTCCTGGGAGGCCCAGGCTGGTGGAGGTGGAAGGAGGTTGAGAGTGAGGGAGCAAGGTGGTGGCCGTCTTTGCCTGGGGCATCCTTGATCACAAATACAGGTAACGAGGGAACAAGAAACGTGGGAGTCCCTTAGGGGGGGGCCAATGGCATCGGCCCAAGGGCATGGGCAGGCCAGCCAGGCCCATGCCCCACTGGCCCTGGGCTCAGGTCAGTTCCAGGCCTTTCTTCTCAGCCCGAACGTGGAATCCTGTCAGCCTGGTGTTGGGTTTCGAGCGGAAGGGAGGGATTTTATGGCCTGGGTGAGGGGAAGTGGCAGACAGGCAGGGGGTAGATGGCTTTCCCGGAATCCCAGATCGCACTTTAATAATTTGTTTCAGAATTAATGTCCATTCGCTCAGTCTTCACTGTTCCAGCTCACTGGAAGATTAAATAAAAACCCGTGCCCCCCTCTCCGCCGCCCCACAAATGGAGGGAGACCAACCCCATTCTCTCCGGCTGGGCTGGCTGCCTGAAGCCAGGGCAGGAAATAAATCTCTCAGAGAAAACCACTTTGCTCACACGATTTCAATCCAGCGGGCATAGTGGCCCCAGTCACTCCTTGATTTAGCTGATAATCTTTTATTGTATCAGGAGACTCTCGCAGAAGCACCGCGTCTTTACAGGCCTGAGGCCTCCCCAAACAGCTGGGCCGGGCCTCCTGAGGAAGCGTGGGCTCCGCCTTCCTGGGCACCCTCCCGCTGCTGCAGGTGGGCAGTGCCGGGTACCCAGAGAGGTGGGTACTCAGGTGCCAGGACAGGGAGTGGCTGTCCCTGGCTGCAGGGCACAGGCAGGGCACAGGCAGGGCCTCGGCAGGGCTGGAGCGGCTACACTTCACCTCTGGGGATCAGGCCTCAGGGGCCCAACCCAGGGAGGCTCGGCAGCCAGGGAGGCCATGGGCAGAACTCCAACTGAGGCATCTTCCATTCATTCATTCATTCAGTCAGTCAGTCACTCCGCAAATATTGTGAGCCTTCCCTGTGCCAGACTCCGAGAATCAGGGGTGAGGAGACAGACAGACAGACAGGTCCTGCCCCCCTGGAGTGACAGCCTCTCCTCCAGTAGTTAGCCTTTGTCTCACTGCGTCACCTGATTGAACTTTCCTGCTCTTGTACCATCTTCTCTGACTCAGGCATAGTTCCATTCTTTTTTTCCACTTGGTTTTTATTTCATGTGGATTATCAATTACAGAAGCCAAGATATTAATTTAATAATACTTAGAAATATTAGAAGCTGACAGAGTATTCTAAAAATAAGTAAAAACAAGTCTTCACATCAAAGAGGGACATGATTGGATAAAGGTAATGAAAATCCATCAATCTTGGGGTTAGGAGAGAAAATCAGCCAGCATTAAGATACTAGGTAATTACTTTATCCAATTATTCATTACTTATTTATTAAATTATTTATTTATTATGTTTCCACTAATTATCCAATATTTATGATTTTTTCCGTTATTCCTTTCATCTTGCCTTTTTACATCATTGCCTTTTAAAAAATAATGTATTTTATTTTATTTTAATTAATTAATTTTTGGCTGCGTTGGTTTTCATTGCTGCATGTGGGCTTTCTCTAGCTGCGGCGAGTGGGGGCTATTCTTCGTTCTGGTGTGCAGGCTTCTCATTGCAGTGGCTTCTTTTGCGGAACACGGGCTCTAGGCGTGTGGGCTTCAGTAGTTGTGGCACACGGGCTCAGTAGTTGTGGCTCGCGGGCTTTACAGTGCAGGCTCAGTAGTTGTGGCGCACGGGCTTTGTTGCTCCACGGCATGTGGGATCTTCCCGGACCAGGGCTCGAACCTGTGTCCCCTGCCTTAGCAGGCAGATTCTTAACCACTGCGCCACCAGGGAAGTCCCCATCATTGCCTTTTTTGTATCAGTTAAACTTATTATGTATTAATAACTTTCTCACACAAAGTTCTTTGAGTTTATAAATCTTATCTACTGTATCTTTCATAGTTCAACCTGGGGCACCAGGGTATTTTGTATTCTCACTGGGGTTGAATAAACTTCATGTAAATAAAGATTTGGTTCTGATTTCTTCAACACATTTCTTGTTTTATATTTTTCTCAAATTTTTCTTATTTTGAAGTTAATTATAGACATAGGAAGTTGGGAAAATAGTATGGAGAGTCTGGGGTACCCTTCCCCGCAAAATTCCCGCAAAGGTAGTATCTTACATGGCTGTGATACAATATCAAAACAGCAGGGTAGGCAGGTCTGAGCAAATTTAGGATTGGACAGTTTGGACAATTTCAAATTGCCTTGTGCTCCTGGGCCTCATTCCTGCTCTGCACCCCTTGACTGATTGTACCTGCCTTGCAGGGTCCTCAGGGGAACCCTCAGCATCGCCAGGACGGTCGAGAGAGAGTGTGGGTGAATCTGACAGGACCCTGACTGCATTATTGTGGGCCTTCTCTGAGCCAGGCACTGGCAGGTGCTACAGAACCTTATGGCGGCCAGACAGGCAAGGTTCTTGTCTTCCGAGGCCTGCTCTGGATTAAGCCCCAGACTCTGGGGCTTTCTGGCGGGAGGTGGTTAAACACCTTTTATTATGGGCTGAAATGTATCCCCATGAAATTCATACGTTGGAGTCCCAACCCCTGTACCTTAGAATGTGACTGTATTTGCAGGTAGGGTCGGCAAAGAGGTAATTAAGTTAAAATGAGATCATTAGGGTGGGCCCTGATCCAACATGGCTGTTTAAGAACAGGAAATTGGGACACACACAGAGGGATGACCGCGTAACAACACAGGGAGAAGGGGGCCATCTACAAGCCAAGGAGAGGGACTTTATAAGAAACCAACCCTGCTGATACCTTGATCTTGCACTTCTAGCCTCCAGAATGGTGAGAAAATAAATTTCTTTTGTTTAAGCCACCCAGTCTGTGGTACTTTGTTATGGCAACACTAGTAAACGAACACTCTCCAATATGGTAATCTGCATTTGGGGGAGTGAGGGGGACCGCCCCCAGGAGCTGATACCAGATGAAACACAAGACACCCAGTTATATTTGAATTTCAGATAAACAATGAATATTTTTTGGCATATATTGAATGGGACATACTTATACTAAAAAAATTAAATGTTTATCTGAAATTCAAATTTAACTGGGTGTCTTCTATTTTCATTTGCTACAACTGGCCACCCAGCCTTAGAACTAAGGCAGTGGCTCCCACCAGGACAGAGGCTCAAGGACACACAGACCAGCCCTTGCTGCCCAGAGGGAGTGAGAGCTGGAGGCTGCTTCCCAGGCCTGAGCCACTCTTCCCAAACGGTTCCCATCTCCCGCACAAACATATTTATTGGGCTTGATGGCAAACAGATTATGCTTGTCCCAGGAAGGGCAGCTCGAAAGAGAAAACCTTGAAGTCTGGGAAATAATGAGGGGAAATTAAAGTGCATTAAGACCCTTCTGAGAGATAACGTCAGGGTGAGTTACAGGCCCGATAAGGAACTGGGGGCTCACACAGGGGGCTCAGAAAGGTCGCCCAGTGGCACGCAGAAGACCAGGAATCATAAATATGGGGCAAGATGCCCAGCTGGGGTCGCCGGGGTGAAAATATTGGGGTCATTCCAAAAACAATTATCCTGCTTGGTTTGCTCTTCAGGTCCTGTAAATCTTTCACCTTTTATAAAAGATTTCTGGAGAAAGAAGCACTTTGGAAGCTTTAACTGACTTTTGTGGCCAATTCTTGGTGGTTCTGCTAAAAGAAAACAGACAAAAGGGAAAAACTAATTACCCAGCATTCTCAGGGGCACAGGGATGGGCTGACTGGCTTCTTCTTATTCCTGGGAGAGATTAGGCTGCCCCGGGTTTTGACTCACTCCATTTGGAGTCTGGTCACAGTTTAACGATTATTTTCGTTTGTTTGTTTTGAATCCAGTCACAGTGGGGCTTTTGGTACCCAGTGGATGCTGCTTTTTGGGGTAGATGTGGCAGCTGTGTGGCGGCCATCTTGTCTGGTGTGGTGGCCATCGTGAGTGTCGAGGCAGCCATCTTGAGTGGTGTGGCAGGCGTCTTGGCCTACATGTACCAAGGTCATGTGCCCACACAGAGCCCCTGAAGCTGGAGAATGTGTCTAGGCTGTGCTGGCCTCAAGCACACGGCTCCATGCACCCCTGTTTTCTCATTGTCTGTCCAAGGGAATGCTTGTTCAAGCTCTGTGCCTCTGTGTCTCTCTGTCCATGTTCCGGGACAGTTGGCAGCACCAGCAGAAGGTAATCATTCATTCCACAAAAGTTTATTGAACACCTGTTATATGCCTCTACCTCAGAAATCTCCCTCCCATCTACTAGCTCGTTTAATTCTCAAGACCCTGTAGAGGAGAGATTATTAGCCCCATTTTGCAGATGAGGAAATTGAGGCTCAGAGAGGTGAAATGACTGGCCTAGTGTCACGCAAAAATAGGGGGCGAGGCAGAGGTAGGATTTCAACCCAGATCAGAACTGTGGTCTTCCCAGTGTCCCATGCCTCTTAGTTAAGAACAAGGGTTAAGATTACGGGGTCTGGGGTCAGATGAAACCTTGTTGAAATTTCTGCCCTGCTTCCCCCTAGCTGTGTGACCTTGGGTGAGTCACTGAGCACTCTGAGCCTCTCTCTCCTCATCTGTGCAATGGGCACAGTGCTATAGTCCTGCCACAGTGGTGTGGTGCGGAGTCAAGCAGCCCATGCACCTGGGGGCAGAGCCCAGGCTTGGAGCTTCTAGTGTCCTACAGAGGGGGAGGCTGTTCTTTAATGAGAAGACAAAGAGTTTCTCCCAACCATCTCTCCCCATCTGCCAACTCCCAACAGGATATAATTATTCAAATTGAATAAATGTTTGCTGAGTGAGACTTGGACTTCCTTTAGGTTCACACCAGACTCAAGTGTAGGAGAGGGGTAGGGAGGGGGATCAGGGTGGGGAGTGGCCCTGCGCTGCTCCGCCAGCCATGCATGCCCCAGACCAAATTCAGTGTTCACATAGGAATTCATCCATCCATTCACTCATTATACAAACATTGTTTTGTGCCAGGCCTGCTCTGGTGCTGGGGATACAGTGAGTTGGGAGCAAGACAAACCTGAGTCCTCCAGGCCCAGAGCTCATATCTAGGGGTGAGACACAGACGGGAGCCAGAGAGGCCTGGGGAGAGGCTTTTGCTGGTTGGAGGGTGATGATGGAAGCCTGGACGAAGATGGAGTGGTCCTGATGAGCCCCATGGAAGTGTATGGGATAACTGAGGCTCAGAGAGGTAAAGTGACTTGCCTAAGGTCACACAGCTAATGGGTGGCAGAGCTGGTTTTCTCTCAGCCAGGACCTGATCCTGCCTCCTTTGGATTGCCTGAAACAATATCACCACTCTGAGTTCTTAGCTGCCCCAATTCTAGAAATGTGAACACATGCTCTGGCAAAAAAGGTGTTTGGGAAACACTGCATATGCCACCCCTTTATGGAGCGTGGTGCACGGTGCCCATTAAAGGCTCTGAGGGGTCCTGCAGGAAAGGACCTTGCTTAGCCCGCATCCCCATGGGCTTCCACTCCATGCAGTCAAAGCATGTTGGCCAAGTCGATGCCTTCAGGGGGTCAAAGTCACCCAGCTCTGGTGGGCCCCTCCCAGAATGCTCTGGAAACCAAAGACTCCAGTCAGTGGTGAGTAAGAGCCCAAGGCGCCAAGGAGGGCTGTGACAGTTCAGGCAGGCTTCCTGGAGGAGGTCCTGGAATTAGACCAGCAGGGAGAGCTCAGCTCAGGCATCTGCAGGGAGGCTGTGGACATGATGGTGGTGAGTGAGGGCTTGAGGGGCCAGAGGCGCTGTGTTCAAATTATAGCTTTGCTCTTAGCTGCTGTGTGACCTTGGGGAGATGACAGGACTCCTGTGAGCCTCAGTTTCCTCATCTGTAAAATGGGATAATGACAGAACCTCAAGGTGATACTCAAGGCCTTAGCCCTTAGCCCAGGGTGGCTGGGAGGAAGATTCCACGGTTGAGAGTGTCAGCCTGGCAACGGAGAAGGAGGGCTGTTCACATTCTTTTTCTCCTCTGAAGAACCAGAGACTGTGGAAAATACTCCTTGACCTGAAAAAGCCCCAACTGGACGCTCCTGTGGGTCTGTTACAGACATGACTTTGCAAATCAGATATGACAGGGAAATGTGGGCCAAGATGGTGGCCAGCTGTTCAGCAGTGGGGAGAGGGCTGCTTAGAGACCCGCATGGCCTCCTCGGAGAGCCGACGCCGTCAGCCTCGCTGTGCCCGGAGCACAGGTGTGTGAGGGCGCATGCCCTGCTCAGAGGGAGCGGGGATGGGCACGGGCAGGCGGCTCACGGAGGAAACTCTCTCACACCACACACCACACACACCACACACACACACCACACTCACACCACACACACCACACACATACACACACACCACACTCACACCACACACCACACACTCACCACACACCACATACACACACACACCACACACTCACACCACACCAGACACACACCACACACACACCACACTCACACCACACACACCACACACATACACACACCACACTCACACCACACACCACACACTCACCACACACACCACACCACACACCACACACACACACCACACTCACACCACACACACATCACACACACACACACCACACTCACACCACACACATACACACACACCACACTCACACCACACACACCACACACACACCACACTCACCACACACTACACCACACACATACACACACACCACACACACACCAGACACACACACCACACACACACACCACACTCACACCACACACACATCACACACACACACCACACTCACACCACACACACCACACACATACACACCACACCAGACACACACACCACACACACACCACACACCACATCACACACACACCACACTCACACCACACACATACACACACACCACACCAGACACACACACCACACACACACACACCACACACCACACCAGACACACATCACACACACCACACACACACATCACACACACACACCACACACCACACCAGACACACACACCACATATACACACCACACTCACACCACACACACACACATCACACACACCACACACTCACACCACACACATACCACACACACACACATCACAAATACTCAGACCACACACACACCACACATGCACACCACACCAGACACACACACCAGACACACACACCACACTCACACACCACACTCACACCACACACACATCACACACACACACACCACACTCACATCACACACACCACACCAGACACACACACCACACACACACACCACATTCACATCATACACACCACACCAGACACACACACCACACTCACACCACACACACATCACACACACACACCACACACTCACACCACACACACATCACACCATACAAACACACCACACTCAAACCACACACACCACATCACACACACACCACACACACCACACACATACACACACACCACACTCACACCACACACCACACACACACCACACACTCACACCACACCAGACACACACCACACACACCACACTCACACCACACACACCACACACACATACACACACACCACACTCACACCACACACCACACACTCACCACACACTCACACCACACCAGACACACACCACACACACACACCACACTCACACCACACACACACCACACACACACACCACACTCACACCACACACATACACACACACCACACACCACACACACACCACACTCACCACACACTACACCACACACATACACACACACACCACACACTCACACACCAGACACACACACCACACACACACACCACACACACATCACACACACACACCACACCAGACACACCACATCACACACACACACCACACTCACACCACACACACCACACACATACACACCACACCAGACACACACACCACACACACACCACACACCACACCAGACACACCACATCACACACACACCACACTCACACCACACACATACACACACACCACACCAGACACACCACACACACACACCACACACCACACCAGACACACATCACACACACCACACACACACATCACACACACACCACACCAGACACACACACCACATATACACACCACACTCACACCACACACACACACATCACACACACCACACACTCACACCACACACATACCACACACACACATCACAAATACTCAGACCACACACACACCACACATGCACACCACACCAGACACACACACCAGACACACACACACCACACTCACACACCACACTCACACCACACACACATCACACACACACACCACACTCACATCACACACACCACACCAGACACACACACCACACACACACACCACATTCACATCATACACACCACACCAGACACACACACCACACTCACACCACACACACATCACACACACACACCACACACTCACACCACACACACATCACACCATACAAACACACCACACTCAAACCACACACACCACATCACACACACACCACACACACCACACACACACATCACAAATAGACCACACACACACCACACATGCACACCACACACACATCACACACACACACCACACACTCACACCACACACACACCACACACACACACCACATATACACACCACACTCACACCACACACACACATCACACCCACACACCACACCAGACACACACACCACACCAGACACACACACACACACACCACACACATCACACACACACACCACATCATACAAACACACCACACTCAAACCACACACGCCACACATGCACACCACACACACACACATCACAAATACTCAGACCACACACACACCACACACACACACCACACCATATGCATACCACACCAGACACACACACCACACACACCACACACTACACCACACACATACACACACACCACACCAGACACACACACCACATATACACACCACACACACCACACCAGACACACACACCACATATACACACCACACTCACACCACACCAGACACACACACCACACACACACACCACACTCAAACCACACACACCACACCACACACAATCACAAATACTCAGACCACACACACACCACACACACCACACACGACACCAGACACACACACCACACTCACATCACACACACACCACATCACACACACAGCACACACTCACACCACACACACACCACACCATACAAACACACCACACTCAAACCACACACACCACACATACACACCACACTCACACACATCACAAATAGACCACACACACACCACACATGCACACCACACACAACCACACCACACACTACACCACACACACACCACACAAACACACCACATATACACACCACACTCACACCACACACACATCACACACACATACCACACACTCACACCACACACACACCACACCAAACACACCACACTCAAACCACACACACCACACATACACACGACACACACTCACACACATCACAGACCACACACACACCACATATGCACATACCATATGCATACCACACCAGACACACACACACCACACACTACACCACACACACACACGACACACACACTCCACACACCCACACCACATCATACACACCACACATACACTCACGCCACACACTCCACACACACACACTGCACACACCCCATATATACACACCACACCACAGTCACCTACCATACATGCTCACACACTCAGGCCACCGTTCCCGAGGGCCGCTGTGCTTGGAGCGAGGCCGCACCTCCTCTGTGCCCACACGGGGACGGTGGTGCACCAGGTGGGGCACTGGGGGTTGGAGTCAGAAACAGGTCCAGTTCCTTCCTTGCTGGGCAAACCCCCTTCACCCTTTAGGCCTTATTACTGTGGAAGGATGCTGTCGGCCTCTGCTTCTGGGTGACTTTGGGAAAAAATTTTAAAAAGGTATTTAGCACAGTGATTGGCACATAGTAACTGCTGTGTTGGTCCAAGGACTCTACCTGTCGCCCCCTTCCTCTGCTCTGCTGACTGAGGCCCTTCCCTTCCCCTGAGCCTTGTGGTCCTGGGGGTGGGGGCAGTGCTGCCAATCACAGCAGCCCATCCCCTAGCCAAAGGGATTGGCCCAGGGGTGAACATGTGACCGCTGCCAGGCCAATCAGAGACCTGGCCTGGCATGTGTATATGGTATGTGGATAAGAAGTCCTTCCTCTGTGGTTCCAAAGCCTGGAACAGACTGGACCTTTGTCCACATCCCTCTTGCCATGTGGAGGATGCCCCTTCCAGGAGCAGAGAATGAGGCCCAGAAATGGGACAGCAGAGCTGAGGGTGATCAAGGTGACACAAGGCAGCTGCTGAAGTTCTGTCCACACTTCACATTGTGACACACACATTGATGAAAGTCTGGTCTCCGTATTGGGAGGTGTGAATGTCAGCTGGGGGCTGCTCTGTGATAAGATAGCCTAGGACAACTGTCCCGTCCCCAAGGGCCCCTCACAGCATCCTAGGAAGGGACACAGATAAGACCCTCCCCCAAAGCCAAGGGCCTCCTTTCCCAACATGGATGGGAGGAACCAACGATCTGGGGAGAAGCCCCTAAGAGCCCCTCTTTCCATTGTAAGTGGAAGATTTATTGGGTAATGATGACATCAGCCATTTGGCAAGGGTCTTTGTGCACGTTGAGCTCTCAGGCCTCAAGGAGCTGCGGCCAGGGGCCGTGCGGTGAGGCTGCCTGAGCCCAGAGGGAGGCCGAGGACCACCTCCTGCTCACAATGCTCCCCAGGGACGGGGCTGGACTTGCTGGCCACGCTCCTTCCTCTCGCTTGGTGAGCTCCTCCTGGGGTTTCTTGCCCTGGAACCTGTCCTCCCCAGGCGTCCACCAGCTTGTCATACTCCAGTTGGATCCACCAGAGCCAGGAGTGTTCTCAGCACCCAGCTGCAAAGGGGTCTATGAGGAGAAGGATGTGTCTGTCTCCACTCCCCTTCTAGACATCTGGTCACCCAAACACTAGAGAACGGGTCTCGGCCCCATGGACCATGAGATCCCAAAGAGAGGATGCGAGTCAGGTCATTTCTGTACCTTCAGGGCCTGTGCCGGGCATGGCACAGGGTAGGCATTAGTGGACATGTGTTGACTGAATGCTGAGTGCTTACATTCCTTCAGAGTCAGGGAACTCACTCACTCCCCATGAGGAAACTGACTCATTAGTGGCCACCTTGGAGAAGGATCCCTTAGGCTTCTTCTGGGGCAGGCTCAAGAGCATCCCTACCTGGTCCCTGGGTCCCCCCAGTATCCCACACCAACAGCAGGCCTTCCTCTAGCCAGGATGGAGATGCTCTTCGTAAATCTACGTTAACAAGCCTGCTGCTTTAGTTGCAGACACCGGTCAGAGCCCAAGCTGTGGCTCGTCTCTGTCAATCAATGCATTGTATCGTCCCCTGAAAGCGATTAGAAAGGAGAGCCGTCATCTCACTGGATTTCAGGTCTCCACATTGTAAAGTCTCATTCTGGTTAATGATCGCTTGGATGATCATTGGGATGGCCCCACGAGCCTTTCACCACACATCGAGTTTTGGTGATGACTCCTACTGTGCTGGGTCCTCCCAAGAGGGAGGCTTTGGTATTTTTGCCCCAGTTTCACAGATGGGCCCTCAGAGACATGGGATTCACTCAAGGAGCCTGCCTGGTGACCCATGGCAGGGGGTGTGGGCCTGGGCCAGAGCAGCCCCGGACCCCAGAGTTCGAGGCAGGTGGGCCAAGTGCCCCAGGCAGACCCCAGACCTCGGCCTGGTGAGCACGGGCATGAAGTCCCCACTCCGCTTTCCCCCGAAGGCTTCTGTGAACGCCCCTTCCTGCCATTTTCGGAGCCCCTCCCCTGGCTGACCCTGGTCTCGTCCCAAGAGGGAACTAATGGGGGGCTGCCGCCCATGGGCTAATCATGGTGCTTTGCAAAGACACCCTTGGGCATCCCTATGGCTGGGGGATGAGGTCTCGCTCTAGGAGCTGGAGTCGGGGTAGGGGTCAGTCAAAATGATCTGCTCCAGCTCCCATACGTCACCCCCCTGGACCCCTTAGCAAGGCCAGCCAGTTCATCCTGGAGGTCACCTCCTCTGCGGAGCTGCTAACCTCCCCCTTCGTAAGTATTCGCTCAAACACAGTCTGTGCACTAACTCTGACCTTGGCCCCATTTTCCTTGCCCCTGTTTGGGGCAAGGAAACAGGCACTGACAGCTTGCCAAGGTCACCTACTGGTGAGTGGCAGAAGCAAGGTCTGAGCCAGGCAACCAGGCCATCTGGCTCCCCCAACCTGGGCTGCTGTGAGGAGTCCTCCTGGGGCCCCAATAAAGCCACAACTGTATTTATTTGATAAAGTCACAGCCACTCCAGCAAGGAAACCAAGACTGCTGACACCTCCTCAGGACTCCAGGGTTTGGCTCAGACACTCCTCAGAGTAACTCCCAAGATGAGGTGGGCACAGAGATTTGGGGGTAACCTAAGTCTAGAACTTTCTCTCTTAATTTACAGCCTTCCCCAGCCCTTTTCTCCAACACCCAGCAGCGAAGCCCTTAGAAGAGTCAAGGGCTTGAAGAATGCTAAAAATTTAATGTATGTTAAAAGGGTATTAAATTCTAAACTAAGATTTACATGGGAACATGACATTAAAATATTTTTAGCTTTCAGGAAGCTGGGGGCTG
This sequence comes from Phocoena phocoena, assembly GCF_963924675.1. Taxonomy (NCBI): domain Eukaryota; kingdom Metazoa; phylum Chordata; class Mammalia; order Artiodactyla; family Phocoenidae; genus Phocoena; species Phocoena phocoena. Next base: position 105,540,945 of record NC_089224.1, read on the forward strand.
GAATGCTCTAATATAGACAAATGTTATCATTTTAAAAAGAATTAGCTTCACAGTATTTCTTATGTATTCGTAGAGTTAATGCATGAAGATGTGAACCCTGCCTGGGGGCTAGTCAGCAAGGCAGGCGGGTCTGGTGAGGGGAGAGGGCCCTGGGAGGGAGGACCCAGGCCCCCAGCTGGATCCGGGGGGCTTCCCTGGGGTTCTGGGGATGCTCCCTGAAGCCAGCTGGCAGGGGGAGGCCTTGGCCCTCGTGTTCCCTGTACGTGACTAGGCACCCTGTCTCCATGGCTACCTGTTACTGATCCCCTACTGTGCGCCAGGCCAGTGACACTGAAGATGAGAGACTGTCCCAGTCGTGCAGATGAGAAGACAGGCTCAGAGAGGCTGAGTCATGGGTCAAGGTCACACAGCAAGGAGGCAGATTTTCATTCCTTCTGCAGCTTCTCAGCTCAAGTCTTGAGGCTGTTTGAACACTCACCCACCTGGCCGCCCCCTCCCTCACCGGCTCCCAGTGACTGGAGCAGGGCTTCCCGGCGTCCCAGCCCTGGTCTGCCCGCCACCTCACTACAGCTCCTGGCTCTCATCTCTCCCAGGCCTCTCAGGTAAAGTGCGCCCTCCCTGCCAGGTGAGGGGGCCTGGAGGGCATCAGCCTCTGTGTTCCTGCTGCAGCCTGAGGCTGTGCTCAGATGTTTGTGGAATGACAGGGTGTGTGTATGGAGCGGGTACTTGCTGCTGCCACCCCGGCCAGGCCCTGGGCTGGACCCAAAGCTAACGCAGCCTACCCCCCTCCCCCCGTACTGGGGTTTGGCTTCAGGAAGTCTGTGGCTGAGTTTTTTCCCAAAAGGGCCACAGGAGGGCCATGAAGGCGGGGCTGGGAGATGTGACTGGCTGTGACTTCTACAGTGCGAGCCTGTGGCGGCTCCAGGGTTGAACCTGGCTCTCAGAGGCACATCATTTATCCATGCTGGCGCCCTCCTCGCCTGTCTCTGGGGTCAGGGCATTGGCTACAGGAGCCATGGGAGGGTGGGGAGGCGGGCACCATGTGACCACACACGAGATGACTTGGGGATCACCGAGGCTGAGCTCGCGGGGCCCTGGGAGAGGCTGGGAGGCCTTAAATGACAGATGAGGGGGGATTTTGCCCTTTTCCACTCGCTGCCCTAGGGCCCCCTCTAGCCGGTGGCCACCTGGCCCAGCTCAGGGGACATGAGTCTTCAGGGGCAGCGTCCTGCTTCTGAATGAGGAGGGGGCGCCCCAGGGGCAGGACCCTGGGACCGGGGTGGGGCAGGCAGAGCTGGGGTTCCTGACCCAGCTGCCTCTCCGCCCACCCCCCTCTGCTCCAGGCACCGTCACAGAGAGTGACACAGCCCCAGCAAGTGACTAGCAAAACCCCATCCGCCAGAGGTCACGGTGAAGGAGGGCCTGGCACAGCTGGTGGTGCTGGTTGGATGCCGTCCCCGGGAACCTGGGGTGGGAGCTGCACCCTGAACCCGCACCTCAAGGCAGGGCCAGGATTCCTGCTGGGGCTCTATGACTTCAGGCTGTGGCTGCGTCCTGGTCACCCTGAGGAGGTCCCCGGCCCCCTCTGGGTGGTGAGAGCTGAGAGGCCCAGCAGGCAGCCCCCCGCCCCAGCCAGGCCAGGGCAAGGAGAGGGGCTCAGCCTGGCTCAGCTCTGGTCCCAGGAGACATCGCCAGCCAGGCCAGGAAATGACCACTCGCTGCCTGGCGGCCACCTCCCAGCCGCAGCACCTCCGGGAGGTCACTCATTGGCAGTTAAAAATCTACTGTGACTTGTCAGAAAAATGAATAAATGGGCACATTATTTTTTCATTCCAGACCTCAGCATCTGTTTGTCTAATCAGGAAGGAGAGTGGGGAAGTCGGCAAGGGCTGCCGTGCACCGTTTATGTAAGTTTTCCTCTGTCAGAGGAGTTTAAATGGGTAATGAACAGGCCGTGGTGATTTGAAACATAATCCCATTACGCTGACGAGATTACAGGCCTTCCAGACTTCACAAATCACTCTTAGGGCTTTTATAGCAAACACCACCCTGTTGGGATTTTGCATTTAAGCAGAGGTGTTTGGTGGGAACACAACATGACAGGCTTAACCCTTTCCCTCTCCTGGCTGCCTTTCCAAAGAGCAGCATACTCCCAGCGGGGCCTCTAGGGAACCTTCAGGATCAAGGGCATTTGGGCCACATCTGCCGAGATGGAGGCCCAGCAAGGTTGGGGACAGCTTGTTTTGATGGGGGGGGGAGCAGGTGGGAGGCGGGAGAGCCTCTCCATCACTTCCCAGCTGCATGGCCTCAGAGGAGGCTTCTCTTTGCCTCCATTTCCTCATGTGTAAAATGGGGATTAGGTGGGCATGTGGATGGACTGAGAAAGTGGTTAATAGAATAGTAACTAACCTATTCTGAGAGCTTAATAAGAGGCAGGGGGCAGGCACTGATAAAAGAACAGCGTCAACTTAACTTGACCTTCGCCAGCGTGGGAGGTGTGACTGTGGTCCTTCACGATGTGATTTCAGGGGTGTGTGGGTGGATGTTTTCAAGTCAAACAGTTATGTATTTATTTCAGTGTGCACCAGAAAGCATGCTGCACACCAAATCCGGGACTCCACAGCCATTCTTGTTTAGGATGAAGTTTAAGGTAGAGAACAGCATTAGCCTGGATCAGTATCAGGGGAAATATTTCACCGTAGATGAGGTGCTACCTTGGGGCGGCCTGTGAGTGGGCACTTTTGGGAAGCACAGTGTCATCTCATGGTGGCAGACATTGAGACTGTTTCCCCAACATTTGTGACTTCCCATCCTGGGTGGTCGCACCTCTCTGTCCCCCAGGTGACTGATTCTGGCCAATGAAATGTGAGTGAAGGTGGGAAGGGACCTGTGTGCCACTTTTTTGGGTTTCTTTAAAGATTTTTTTTTTTTTTGATGTGGACCATTTTTAAAGTCTTTATTGAATTCGTCACAATATTGCTTCTGTTTTATGTTTTGGTATTTTGGCCGCGAGACATGTGGGATCCTAGCTCCCCGACCAGGGATCAAACCTGCACCCCCTGCATTGGAAGGTGAAGTCTTAACCACTGGACCACCAGGGAAGTCCCCATGCGCCACTTTTGAACCACAGTATCTCACTGTTGCTGCCCATTCTCCAGCCCTTCTGTCCCCCACCTGCGCCTTTGTGGAAGCCCGAAGGCGGCTGGACCACGGCCGACTCTGTGAGATGGGAAGTAAGTGCTGTGTTAAAGCCACTGAGGTCTTGGGGCTGTTAGTGTCACGGCAGCCCAGCCATCCTGCCTAGTAAACTCATCCAGTCTTCACAAGGCCCCTTTGAAGAAAGTATTATTGTCCCCATCTTACAGAAGAGGAAACTGAGGCTCAAAGAAGTAAAGTAGCTCATCTGAGGACACACCAACCAGGAGAGAGCTGGAATTTGAACACGATCTGCCCGACCCCAGGGTCTGCTCTCATAAGAGGGACTCAGTGAGTGTTCGCTTCACAGAATCGGTTGGTAAGGAAGGACAGGGTGGGCAGAGCCGCAGGGTCTGACCCTGGGACTTGGACAGGGTGCAGGCTCGCAGCCTAGGGCCCCCAAATCAAGCCGTCTGTCCCCGGGGCAGAGGGCCCAGGCCCGGCGCCTGTGTGCCCTCCTTCCTGGCACTGAGGAAGCTGGTCTTGGCGCTGCCACGGCAGTTTATTTGGACTCTGGAACTCAAGGAGGGGACAGCTCGGCACAGCCGGGTCCCCCCTCAGGGGGGGCACCACTGGGGAGAACATGGCGTTCGCACAACCGGACTAAGCAAGATGACAGATGCCAACAACAGGTGGCCGTTTATCAGGGGATCACACACCAGCCCCTGTGCGTATATTGTTTCACTGAGTCTTGATTCCAGCCCTGCAAGTTGGCATCATCATCCCATTGTACAGACAGGGACCCCGCGGCACAGAGGAGTTAGCCCCTTACCCGGAGCGAGTGAGGCCGGTGAGGAGGGGCTGGGATCGGGACCCACGCCTGGGAGGGGCCCCTCAGTCCTCAGACCGACTGATCCCCACGGGGCTCTGGGATGGATGCCACTGCTTATGCCCAAGGAGGTGGCTCAGCCCACAGGCCAGGGTGTGGGGGGCTGGGGTCTGATCCCGGGTCTGCACCCTGAGCCCTCTGACCCTGAGCTGGGGAAGACCCTGCTTTTTTCTTCTCTTCCTCCCGTTCCTCCCTCTGGAAGGAGGAGAGCAGCCCTGGCAGCACCAGCAAGAGTCAGGTGGCAGGAGCTGTGCCAGGAGCCGGGGGGTCGGTCCTGCCAAGGCTGCCATGGAGGCCGTGGTGGCTCCTCGGGGATGCCAATGTGGGTATCGGGGAGCAGGCCGGGGGTGGCAGGGCGGAGGCGCAGACCCCTTCTCCCCACCTCTGGCTCCCCTCCCCAGTCTCGGGGCCCCTTCTTCAGCCTCCGTGGCAGCCGCCATCCTCGCCAGCTGGGAAACTCAAAAGCTGTTGATGCCGTGCCCGGTGGTGAAGCCACAGTGTCTCCCTCCCTGGGGCCACTGGGGCAGGGGCTTCCTTCTCCCCTGAGAGGCCACAGCACGTCAAGAAGCCACGACTGCTCGCTCAGCAGGGCTGCTGCCTCCCCACCTCAGGCCCCCAGGCCCCCACCCCACCTGTTGCTCCCACCGCCCGTCACTCTGCCTGGCACTCACCTGGCCCATGCTGGTCCCCACAGGGCTTGCATGGCGCTCGCTGCAGTGTGGCCTGGGGGTCACCTGCCACCTCTTGACCTCACCTGACTGTGAGTGTCGTGATGACCAAGTTGGGTCTTTGCTCCCCTCTGTCCCAACGTTTCCCAGTCCCTCACCTGGGGAACCAGGGACCTGAAGGGGCAGCTGGCAGGCTTTAGGGACATGACAAGGGAGGGCACAACCTTCCAGCTTTTTAACCCATGGAGAGAAGACTCAGACGGATGTCAACATGGTCTCCACACAGCTGAGGGGCCCCTGAGGCAGTGGGGAGACTGGTCCCGGGGACCAGGGAGGAGAGGGGTTAGGAGGTAGCTGCCGTGCCCGGTGGGAAGAGGGACCTGGCACGCAGGGCTGGCAGCACAGGCCCGGGGAGTCCTGGCCAAGGGGGACCAAACAGGCCAACAAGCACAAGCACTGACCTGAACGGCAGTGCGCCCTGCCGCTGGAGGTCTGCAGGCTGAGGCCCAAAGACCCTGGGAGGAAACATACATGTGCTGCTCCGGGGAGGAGGCTAGACCAAGCGAGCTCACAGTATTCCTCAACTCTTAGCTTCTTGCTCCGATGTAGAGCAGCTCCTGCAAGTTTTGGAAAACAGAAACCACTGGAAGGAAGTTTGGGCCCACTGTGATTCTGAGACATTTAAGACATTCTCTAGAAGGGTCTGCAGGGACCACCTACTCCAGCACCTGCATTTATAGATGAGGAAACCGAGGCCCAGCAAGGCAGTGCCCGGCTCAGGCCCGCAGCTGCTAGCCACGGAGGGCAGGGCCCAGAGGTTCAGAGCACGGCTGCCGTTTAGTCACTCTTGCTGTGTCCCAGATGGAAGGTGGGACCCTTCCAAGCCCCAAGTCCTCAACCCTGGAATGGAGGTAGTGACAGGACCTGCCAGAGGCTGGCTGCGGGATCACCTGTGCCTGTGCATATTTATGAGGGGCCGGCACCCAGCCCGCCCTCAGGTGTTGGGGGCTGCTCAGTGGCCAGCGGAGGCCAGGGCTCATCAGGCCACCCAGACTTGGCAAAGTCCCCATCCTGAGTTACCATCAGGTCCGTGGGGGCCACACTGGAGCCAGGTCAGGAGACTCGCTGGAAGGTGGAGGCGTGGCCTGCTGGGTCACTTGGGTGTAACCTGGGTGTGCTGAGCTCCTGCTTTGTAGAGCTGGGCCCTGCGGAGACAGGTGGGAGGTGCTCACAGTCTTACCTTAAAATCCAGGTATCGGGCGTGAGAGGGGCCGAGGAAAAACTGAATTTAAACAGTCTCAATATTTGGTGGACCTGGGCAGTGGTTAGCACTCCCCTTAAATTATTCCTTCAAGTGTGTGTTTCATATAAATTGCACGTGCTGTATTTCACCATATGAGAATGGTGTTGATTTTGTAATTGAAGGAAGTGATGATTTCAATGTCACCCTTGAGTGAAGAGGGTCATCCTGTCTTGCCCAGTATTAAAGGAGGCCCACAGTACATTTCAGAGCCGCTTGGCACCACAGCAACTGCTAGCAAACGTCACCGCCCAGAGTGATTCATGGTGGTCACCGCCCTCAGCAGTATGTGCGCAAGGCTTCAAGAATTCAAAGAAATACGTAAAAGAAGGTGTTTATGATTTTTATTTTAATATTGAATATGTCACAAGATTTAATGACCAAATTAGTCATTTACATTTTTCAAAGATATCTAAATATAAAATTGCTAAAAATTCAAATACAGATAGCAAGCTACAAATAATATGTCTTTTGTTTCTGGGGTGGATAGGAATGGAAGACATTAGAAAAGGGTGCTTCTGTTGGCTGAACAAAGATCAGAATGAAAGAGGAATTCATTAGGTGCCTCTGTGCAAATGGACCCTCAACTGTGAGAGGCTGTTTCAGCCACGTCGCTTCCTGTACAATGATTTAAAAAACTTTGAAATGCAGGTCCTCAATGAAACCTCAGTCCACCATCTTGGCCAGGGCCAGTGTGAAAGGACGTCACCCTGGGAGGGACCCTGGAGAGGCTGGCGAGGACCACAGAGGCAGCAGGTGTGGCCAGAGGGGTGGTGTCAGCAGATACCTGATTCCTTGACCCCCACCCCCTGGGAGCTGGACCCTTGGCAGCAGCTCCCCCCGGCCCCGCAGTCTCTGATGCAGTGAAAGCAGCACTTCCTTCCTGCTCAGACCAGGAGGCAGACACTGTGAGGAGAGAAACGGAGCCGAGGCCCCTCTAAGACAGCACAGCAGAGACTCTTCTGAGTCCAGAAAAAATCCACATGCGGGTCCAACTGTCAGCTGAAACTTAGACTTGTTATTTAGGAAACAGAAGAGACCACTTCTGGCTGGGAGCTCAGTGTGACCCCCACTTCTCCGAGCCCTGAGCTTGACATGCAGTCCTGCCTTCCTGACATCAGAGGTGCTGGGGTAAGCCGAGGAGAGGAGGCTTCTGAAGGGGAAACTGGCGCAGCCTTGGACACACATCACTCGGTCCCCTTCCTAACTTTAGTAAGATACTATCCTCAAAGCAATGCACTCATTTAAACAAATGGCATAGTTAAAACTATTGACTAAATCCTAAACATTTCTTCTGAAAAATCGAGCCCTAGCTTTTCCAATCCGCCTGTTCAATATGGGAACAGATTTTAAAGAGAATAACATAATCAATCCTCTGCCCCAAAGAATGGTCCATCATACCAACCACGATAAAGAGTTTATTAAAAGGAAGAAAAAAAAAAGAAACGTACATTTTTGTTCTTCGTTTGTTTTAAGAAATTTGATCAAGTTGCAAGGACATGTCTGGTCATGGCTATGTATATCTTCGGGCGGGGCCGTCAGGCAGTGAAGATGGCTGGGCAGCTTGTGGCTCCTCTCGGTGTCGTCCGGCCCCGGGCACTGCTAATCAAAGCCATTACCACTCAGGGTTCGGCCCCGTGGCAACGTCCCCAGCTCTGTTCTAGGGGGGTGCCCCCACTTCCCCAAGAGCCCACCAGCCCTGTCCTCGTGAGCCAAGGGCTGGCCTCCCCGAGGACTGCAGGACACAGGGTGGGCTCTAGGGCCACCTGGCCCTGGCAGGCAGGCTCTGAGCTATGGCAACAGATTGAAGCTGGAGGCCGGTGTCACTGCTGCCCTGATTTCTTTTCCTTCTGGAAGCTGAAGCTTGTACGTCTGTTCAGTTTTCTTTGTTTCTGAGCAAAATAGTCAGCCCGGGCAGTGCTTGCCCGTGATTCCAGGATGTAGTTAACCTGGAAAGCAAAACGACACAGCCCGTCACTTGTCAGCCACTCTGCTCGCCTGGGATGAGCAAGGGAAGGGCCCTGCCCTGGGCTGGGCGCCCTCCGGGCCCAGTGCCCCCCTGTGCATGGCGTCCAGTCATCACGGCAACCCCGCAGGCTGTGACCGGAGCCCACTGCACAACGGGAAAACACGCCTGGAGAAGACACGAGGCTGGTACAGGCCTTTCAGCCAGTGGTGGAGCTTTTCTGATTCCAGAGCCCGTGGTCCCTCCCAGAAGAAGCCTGTGTACCAGGGTTCCTGGTTCTGCCCCCAGCCTGCCGTGTAGCCCTGGGCTCGCACATAACTTCTCTGAGCCCCCTCTTCCCTTGTCTGAAAGACAAGGATGTCACAGGGATGAAAACCAAACCAAAACGAGGCTCTGTGTTCAGCCTCCCACCAGCAGGTACAGAGGTCCCAACTGGGGTATTTTAATGCTCACAAGCACCCCACTAGCTACGGCTCATTTGATAAAAAAGGGAAGTGAGGCTCAGAGAAGAGGACCAAGCTGCCCGGATCACCGAGAGGTCAGGGTCAAAGCCGGGAAAGGTTCTGTGGAAACTCTGTGCAGGATGCACAGCCAGCTGCCTCCCAGGTCTCCACATTGCTGCTCCCACCTGGTTCTCTTGGGGTCTTTTCAGATTTCCCCCCATGCTGGATGGTCACTGTCACCATCACCTTTGGCACTGAGCACCTGCCTTATCTGAGCCTCACCCCATGTTTGGTTCAAGGGGCAGAGGGAAAATTAAGACTTGGTCCCCGTCCCAAGGACCTCACGGCCTAGTGAGTGTCCAACAGAACAAGTGTGACAACAGATACAGAAGGAGCAGAAAGGAATGGGGAGAGTAACTATCGGGGACATGTGGGGCAGGGAAGGCTTGTGGAGGGGATGAATGAGATGGGTTTTGAGAGACAAATAGGAGTTTGAGGTGTACAAGGGGTGGGGAGAATCAGCACGCATCAAGGCACAGCAGTGGAACACAGCAAGGGGGTGTCCATGAACTGCAGAAGCTTAGGGATCAGTCAAGGTGAGGCAGGGAGGAGCCAGGGAAGGGCAGCAGTGCCGTGATAAGACCTGCACCTGGTGCGAGGATGAGCCTCTGGCTGGGTGGTGGTGGCGGTGGCAGCAGCAGCAGCGTTCGGAGTGCTTTTCAAGGATTGAGTCATTTAACCCTCACAACAGCCTTAGGAGATGGCTGCCATTGTTATCCCCCTTGTACAGAGGGGAAAACTGAGGCACAGAAATGATAACGTCATTTACTCGAGGTCACAAACCTAGAAAGAGTACGCGCCAGGACCTGGACTAGCTCTCCAGGCGCCGGGCCTCCTCAGAGGTCCCCACCCCCTCACCTCCTAAGACCCGGCTCCTTCCACTGCCCCAGCTGCCTCTGGCTGGGCCTTTCTGAGGACAAACACTGTTTCTCTTCAACCTCAAATATCTCAAAGCTATGACTAGAACCCTGAATATTCCTGGCTAGAGAAACGAGCTGCCCCTTCTGTTGACTGTACTCTGAGGGCCACGTGTCCCGCGCCCGGAGCGGGAGAGGCCGCTGCGGACTGAGAAAAAACCGAGGTGCTCCGGGGAGGCGGGGCAGATGCCTTGCCTCGCGTGGGGCTGGGGCTCTGCCACGGTGTCCCCTCCAGACGTTCTGCTCTGATAGTCGCTGGCAGCAGGCGTTAAAGGCTGGTGTGTGAGTACAGAAGGCTTGACGCGCTCGGCCCGCTGCCTCGCCAAGTTACCAGCTGAGAGCAATAAATCATGAGGCCTGCAGGGCCGGGTGACGATTTGGGACACTAGAGACAATGCATGGAAAGAAGAGGTTTATCATTCTTAATAAGAGCAATCTTTGGGTTCGATTGCTTGTACACTCAACCAATCTACTGTTTTCAGTGTATTTTTGGCACATGTAACTTGACAAAAGCATTTTAAAATGACCCTCAACAGGCCAACTATTTCCTAAATTTATTATCTTCAGTGCTTTGTGATAAGCACATAGATAATTTTAATGGAAGATTAATGTAATAATCAAAAGATAAACACGCCCTTTGGTCTGCCATCAGCTGGTTAATATGCTGTGGCTTAAGACTTGCACAGTTTTATGCACTATAGAGTGTTTCACTTTCAGTGCATTTTACAGCTTAAGGCATAAAAATATAGGGAGTTTTCATGGTCAATAAAGTCACAGCCTCCATCACTCGATCACGAGAAGAACCCAATTTGAAGAGACCAATGACTCCTCTGAGATTCACCTCGAAGCCTGCAGAATTAGGGGCCACACAGGGATTAGCTCAATCCCATCTCGGGTGGGAAGGGGCAAGGCAGGTCTGGGACTCCTCAGCTTGGTTCAAGATAAGGCTCCACCTGTATGTGCTCTGTGGCCTTGGGCCTCTTTTTCCTTGTCTATAAAGTGGGGATAATAATGTCTACACTGGGCAGGGCAGTTGCAAAGATGAAATGAGATAATGTACATAAAATGTCTTGTATACAGTCGGTGACCAATAAATGGGTCCTATGGGGAAAAACACAACAAGCTAAAAATAACTTGGAGAGTTGCCTGCTTGTAATAGTTTCTTTGACATTAGCCTCTGGTCCTTATTTCCTCCTTTCAGTTGCAGACACTGGTCAGAGCCCAAGCTGTGGCTCGTCTAAAGTTTCAGTCTAAAGCTCTTATTTTATGTGAAACTCCTCAATTCTAGAACCACCACATGTATTACTTGCGTCTAAGACCGACCTGAGAAGAACCTCTGATGGCAACATTTCTACCAAGTGGGGCCTCAGTCACTTGGTGTTGGTGCAAAGCCCCACGAAGACATTGGGAATGGCAGATTGGGCTAAGTATTTAAACTGCTTTAAAAATCAGAGATCGGAGACGTGAAATTTAATCTTCCATCAGGATCGCGATCATTAGCTCTCTAAATAAATCAGGCTGGGACTTCTGGAGTCTTGTGCATGATGTAATATTTCTACAAGCATTTTCATATGAAAACAGACATTTTAGGGAAGGCGATAGGCCTTGGGGATTTTGCAGAAAAGCATCTGCTTCGAGGGAGCATTTGGTCCTGGAAAATGATTTCTCTGCACTTGTTCTTCCACAGTCTTGCAGTGAAGTCATAAACCTGTTTTTCTGTCATCAATCTGCTGTTGTGAAAATTATTTTGATGTCAAACACAGGATTATAATTTTACTAGGATCCTTCTAGTAAAATCCTTGAATATTTTAATGCTGGCTACAAAAAAAAAGGCCAGGACTTCCCTGGTGGCACAGTGGTTAAGAATCCGCCTGCCAATGCAGGGGACATGGGTTCAAGCCCTGGTCCGGGGAGATGCCACATGCTGAGGAGCAAGCTTGTGCGCCACAACTACTGAACCCGTGTGTCACAACTACTGAAGCCCGCAAGCCTAGAGCCCGTGCTCTGCAGCAAGAGAAGCCACTGCAATGAGAAGTGCGCACACTGCAACAAAGAGTAGCCCTTGCTCGCTGCAACTAGAGAAAGCCCGCAGGCAGCAATGAAGACCCAATGCAGCCAAAAATAAAATAAATAAATAAATTTAAAAAATTAAAAAAAAAAAAAAAAAAAAAAGGCCAGCCCTGACGGGGTAATGGAATATTTCTCCACCTGGCCCCGGAGTGCAGCACACGCTCCCTGGGTCGTCGGGGGATGTGCTGGCAGGTAACTCTTACCTTGCTGCTTTCAGGCACTCCAGGTGGGCACTGTCCCCTGCCTGTTCCAAGGGGCTCCGATCCGGGGTGGTCTATGAACCCTCTGCTTTCCATCCAACTGGTCACGCTACTCTGTCTCGGCTCTAAACTGTCCTCCTAGCAGCTTTATTCTTTTAATTCTCATCTACTACTTTTGAAAATCTTTTGAAGCCATGAGGACTTTGCCTCAAAATGTTTCTGTGAAACAATTCCATTTCATCGAAATCTCCTGTTCAGCTCCTTAAGTCTATGCACACCTGGGAGGTTAGGAGCACAAGTTCTGGAATCTGCCAAACCGGGGTCAAGTTCTGGTTCTGCCTGTCACAACCCTGGCTAAGTTCTTTTTTCCTGAGCCTCAGTTTTCATCTAGAAAATGGGAATGACCTCATAGAGGTGTGAAGGTTCCTTGAGACAGGACAGGTAAAGTGCCTGGCCCAGGTCCTGCACTTTGTGACCCCTCAGTGTATCTTAGTACTTTTATTACTATTACTTGATGACATCTACTCTTAAGAAGAGAAAGAATAATCACTTAGGTAGCTTCCCCGTACCATTTAATATTTGCTCTAGCAGCTAATATTAGCCTTACGGTGGGGTAGGGCAGGGTAGGTACCATGATCCCTATTTTACAGGAGGAGAAACTGAGGCCCAGGGAGGTGATGTGACTGGTCAGAGTCACACACAACCAGGGGTGGAGGAGCCCCCTCTGGCTCTAGGCCCTGTTCTGCTACAGCAGTTCTGTTTTCTCTATCTGGTCATTCTACGTAAGATTTGGCTTGGAGAAAGGATTCTCAGTTTGGAAGAGTCTACAAATCACTAGTCCAGGGCTGCTCAGAGCGTGGCACACAGACGGCATCCTGTGCAGCGCCTGAGAGCTTCTCAGTGACACAGGATCTCGGGCCCTGACCCATATTTCTTGAACCCACGGGAGCTTTTCTCAGTCCGACCCCGCTTTGCAAGATTCTGTGTGGCTTGGCCCCTGCAACCTCTCTGCTCCAGACACACAGGCTTGGGTGCAACCTCCCAGCCACACCGCACTGCTCCGCCACGGGCTGCTCTCTCTGTGAAATGCCTTTTCTCTCTCCTCACCTGGTAAAATGTGTGCTTTTCCATCCATCCTTCAGGGCTCAGCTCTCCCTGCCTCCCTACCCCCTGTACCAAGTCAGTTTACTCTTTACACACCGATGGGGCACCTTGTGACTTATTTAACAGTCTTTTAAAAATATTTATTTATTTATTATTGGCTGCGTTGGGTCTTTGTTGCTGTGTGCGGGCTTTCTCTCTAGTTGCGGCAAGCAGGGGCTACTCTTCATTGTGGTGCATGGGCTTCTCATTGCAGTGGCTTCTCTTGTTGCAGAGCACGGGCTCTAGGCACATGGTCTTCAGTAGCTGTGGCACACGGGCTCAGTAGTTGTGGCTCGTGGGCTCTAGAGCGCAGGCTCAGTAGTTGTGGTGCACAGGCTGAGTTGCTCTGCGGCATGTGGGATCTCCCCGGACCAGGGCTCAAACCCATGTCCCCTGCATTGGCAGGTGGATTCTTAACCACTGCGCCACCAGGGAAGTCCCTCTCTGTAATTTTCTTAACGTCTGTCTCCTCTGAAAGAGGACAAGCTCGCTGAGGGCAGGGACTGGGGTCTGTCACTGCAGTATCCTGAGTACTAGCCTGGCACACAGAAGGTGCTCCGTGAGCACTGTTGAGACATGGTAACAGACAATTCTAGCATCAAGCCGGGTATGTTTAGAACAGGTTAATTATCATGATTACTTTAAGGTGTCTTCAAACAATAACAATAATTTCCTCAGAGTCTGTTCCAGGAACCTCAAGGAGCTCCTGAGTGGGGTTGGAGGGAAATAAATGGTACATAAAAAGAATGAATAAACACATGAAGAAGGAGGATTATCGGGGGACTGGGAGGAAGCTGAAGGGGGTCCTGGCTGGCTGAAGCAGGTGCAGAGCAGCTGACCTGCAGTGTGGCCCAGGCCTGGGTGCTCACCAGCCGGGTGACCGGTAGGCAGTGCAGTGACCCTGCAAAACCGGCCTGGGAGCCTCGTGCAGTGCTGGGAGGGAGCCGGTCCTGCATACGCCAGGTCTGGGCTGAGAAGGAACACTCACCTTGAGCACGATTTCATTGACGGTAGCAGCGTCAGATTCAAAGTAGAGGTGTTTATAGTCGTGATTGCTTAGATACGTGAGCTTAAATATCGCGTGACCTAGAGGGAGAGAGAAAAGGCAGGGTTGAGGGGGCTCTGGCGGGTTACCTTGGGGGACGCCCCCCATATTCTCCTCTCCCCTTGTCATTTCAGTTCCAGCGAGAGCAAGTGGAGGCTGCAGGGCTGCAACTCTTCCCATGAGTCGTTCACCTTCTCATCACAGGTGGGGAGAGAGCAGGCAGTAAACAACAGATCAAACGGCTAGTTATGTCCCATTCCACTCTGAAGGGTGTTCCGGGGACGCCAGATTAGGAAAGCTCTACAGAACTATTTCTACATAATAGTCGCATGGAAAAGGTGGTATTTTTTAAGGCAGAAGACCAATTAACTCCAAATTTTTTCTCTAAAAATAACTGTGCTTAAAGCCAAATAAATGAGCAACAGGAAGGAGGAAGGCCGATAGTAACGCTATTACCAGGTTCTCCGTAGCCTGGCTCCTGCTGGGAGGGGGAGTCCTGGTCATGTGATACCGCGTGGAAGCTGCTCCCAAGGCCCAAGGCCCAAGGCCCAAGGCCTCTGGTCATTTCCACCCTGGAAGGATGGGTGGACTGGGGGCGGCGGGGGGCGTGGAGAGGCTGCTCTAAAGGCTGCCATGGAAAGCTGGCACCTCACAGAGCAGAATGACTCAGGGGGTCTGACCCCCTGAACACACAAACCACCCCCAGACCCAAATGCTTTTGTAACCCTTTCCTACCACCTTCAGGGCAACCTTGTCATTTCTGGAACTGCTTCCTGGTCTAGCCTCACCTCACTTCACCACTCTCAGATGCCACATGCCAGCCCAGGGCATTGCACATACCCACCTGCCCACCCTTGGGATGTCCCCTCTCATTATCCTGTCTCCAAAAGATCAGCCAATGCTGGGTACTTTAGCTCAACTGGCACCTCCGTGGGATACATTTCTAGGCACGTTTCTCATGTGGCCTCCCGCAGTGCTCGGCCCGTCAAAGAAACCTGCTTACCGTATCACGCCACCTGCAGTCGTGTCTGCACCCCCTGTGCCTGTCCTTTGGGCCAAACATGCCAATCAGATTCCCTCCTCTAAGTGGAGACATAGGTGCCCGCCGTCCTCACTCCCATGTGACGCTCTCCCTGGCCCATCAGCTCATGCTGTCCTTGGGTTCTGGGAGACCCCTGTGGACCTCCAAGAAAGTCCTCTTTCTCCTTAAGCTATTTTGAAGTTGGTTTCCATTACTGGCAACCAAAGGAGCACTGCTCCAGAGAGATGTGTAGTCAGAGCTCGGTAAACATTCCCAGACCAAGGAGCAGCTGGTGACATCTCTTATGCAGAGGCTTCCTCCTACCAGCCTCAGAAACAACTCCTTCTTGTCTTTTCTGCAGACTTCAGTGCTTGTGAGATTAAAATTCAGCATATCCTTTCTATTAGCCCTTCTCATCCATTGTCCTTTTAATTGAAGCAGTGGCTGGTCATAGTTATTAATAACATATCACCCATATTACTGTAAGTTCACCTCTTTCCCAGAGAAATCTTCCTGGAAACTTTATTTACAGTAGCTAATTCTTCAGATCTTCAAAAATAAACTGATACGTGCTGTACGTTTGTGGCCAGAAAAGTTAAGCTGCTGGTATTTTATCCTGGAAACATCATTATGATATACTTTCTGACTATAAATTCAATATTGAAAAAATTAGCTAATAATTTCTGAAAAACCTCGCTTTCCGTCACTTGACAAATTTAGCCTGATTCTAAATCGTGGTACTAAAGTGTTAGAATTTTTAGCTGAAAGCTAATCATTCTGTGAATATATAAATTACTTGTTTCTGAGAAGTGAATCTCACACGAATGGATGTATCTGTATGTATGGACGTGAGCGTATGTGTGTATTCTTTTATCTTTACAGGATTCAGCTCCGAGTGTCAGAGCCTTGATGGTGATATCACTGTGCGGAAGAACAATGCAGATCTCTCTGTTGGCCATGCTGCGACCAAGCAGAGCCGTCTATGAAGGTCACAGGGCTGTGAAGGACAAACAGAGACACCCCCTCCAGGAGGCCTTACTGCTGACACCTGGCCGTGACAGACACAGACACCAGTGCCTGCAGCTAAAAAGGACCAGAAGGTCTTAGGGAGGTCTGTGGACCCGAAGCTTCGGGGTTCACCGACCACTTTGATAAGTGATCTCATGGACTGTCTATACCACCTGCTCCCGCTCGTCACTGACAAAACAAAACCCAAACCTCAAGATACTAGAGCATGTTTCGCCTGAACAACTGGGACACCATTAAAAACCTGTCCTGCACTCTTCAGGAAGAGACAAATCTACACATGGCACACGTGACATGCAGTCTGCAGGGGCCCGGGAGCCTCTGGAAGGAAGCCTCCACGCCATCCCCGTGGACGGTACGGGCTCACAGAGGGGAGGCCTGCGGTTCATCCGCACACCAATCATAGGACAAAAACAAACTAATCATCCCACATCGAGTGTCCAGAACGGCTGCATATTTGGGTCAGGTGACTACAAACACTGCCCCATGTCCTGTGCTGAGCTAGGAGGCTGTGTGTGTCCTCTGCCTGTCCCCAGCACTCTTACCAGACCCCCAAGGAAGAGGGAAGCAAGTCAGAGTGATGAAGAGTTCCAGCCCTGACCATCTCACTGAAGCCTGACTTGTCTGTCCTTTCCAGAGAGAGCATTCACATCTCTGAGGGGAGAGGAGACAGAACACCATCTGGAGAACCTGTACTAGGATTCAACAGCTCGGCCCTTTTGTAACTATTACAGAGCCACAGATAGACTATCACACAGCTAAAAACCGGGTGCGGTGCGGTGGGACAGCTACAGCAGACGGCCCCTTCCTGCTCTGTGGGAGGACTTCGGAGGGAGAGCTCTAGTTAACTCAGAGCCACGCTGTCACTCGTGCTGGAGCCACGGAGCATGGGGCCAAGGCACGCCGAGAGAGTTTTTGCTGTGAGGCTTTCCCCCTTGCTCCAGGGATCCCTGTTTTGCTGGGTGGCCAGAGGAATGAACACCAGGAACACTGAGAGACAAGTATGATGAGCATGATGAAGAAGGTGATCCCAGGGAGATGCTGTGGAGACCCCAGGGGAGGTGGCTGGCCTGGTAGCGGAAGGGCCACTAGAGACACAGCTTCCTGGAGAAGCCGACGCCTGACTGAGCAGTCTTAGAGGAGGAAGGGGGGTCAGCTGGGTAAACGTGGGGTGGAGAAGGATGTGACAGGGCGAGGACAGAGCGTGGACACACACACGGGGGCGAGAGGCAGCACGCCTCCGAGCAGGCAGGTTCACGAACAGTGGGCGGGCAGGAAGTGCTGTGACACAGGGCAGACTAAAGGGCTGGGAACGCTGGATTCAACAGCTGAGGGAGCCACTAGTGGACTGTAAGCTGGGCAGTGAATGGTCAAATTGGGCTTTTGGGCATTCACCCTGGCTCACCAGGGCCTGGAGGCAGGGGGACCAGCTGCCACAGTCATCCAGGTAGGAGCATATTCAGTTTTGAGCTAGACAGGAGTAAAAAGGATGCTGAGAAAGGGACTGACTTGAGAACTATAGAGAAGGTAACAGTGGCAGGACTTGGGAATTCTTTTATAAGAGTTAATAAGCAGAATTCACACTTCTATAATTTCACCTAATCCAAAGCCCATATATTAAAGTGTAACAAGTTAATTGACCTGTTTCTGGAGATGGATCTATCAATAAACATGAGTGGTTTATGCTATGTGGTAAATTTCCACCAGAGGTGTCTGGGAAGGAATCACTGGCATTTCAACACCAGCTGAACAGAATAGGAACACAAAGTGAGAAAAGTCTGTTATCAAAACTTTACCAGCCTCGGGCACCTCTAGGCTCACCTCAGGTAAAGGAGGAAGATGGGGGGGGGGGGTCAAATGTCCTCCTCAGCTGCAGCCCATCAGGGCATCTGTCCTGGGGTGTTAGAGGGAATCAGAGGTGGGCAGGTTACCCTTGGAAACTCAAAGAACATCAGCACCTTTCATAGGGAATGAGTAAGCCATAGGGGTAAACTGTCTTTGTAAAAATGCCAGTTGAGAAAAATGATCCAGGCATGCCTTGTTTTATGGTGCTTTCATTTATTGTGGTTCGCAGATACTGCATTTTTTACAAATTGAAGGTTTGTGGCAACCTTGCACTGTCAGATGATGGTTAGCATTTTTCAGCAATAAAGTGTTTTTAAATTAAGGTGTGTAAATTATTTTTTTAGACATAGTGTTATTGCACACTTAACAGACTACAGTATAGTGTAAATATAACTTTTATATGCATTGGGAAACCAAAAAATGTGTGTGACTTGCTTTACTGTGGTGGTCTGGAACCAAACCTGCAATATCTCTGAGGTGAGCCTGTGTATCAGTATGATTTAAAAGAAAATACAAAGTCTAATATTGCAATTAGTCCAAATTATTTTGTTTGGGTTGTTAAATTCTGTTTGGAAATTGAGGCATAACAAAAGCCTGGGACGCAGAGGGGGAAAGTGTGAGTGCTAGTCAGAGACTTGGAAAGAAATCCAGTTCTGCTGTGTTCTAGTGGTGGGACGGTCGGAGGCACTGTCCCTCCAGAGGCCAAGGTTTGCCCGAGAGGAGACAGCATCCATCAGGCATCTCACATGGCACTTGGAAACAGCGGGGGCTCAATGGGTGGTGGCCATCATTCTTACAACTGTGATGGAACTGATGTTTGACGATAATATCCTCACTGTTCTGACAATTTGGTTTTTAATTGGGCCTTCTTTGAGCAGACTTGCTTTAGAGCTGTAGGAATAAAATGCAATATAATGGGGTATAAAATGTGGCATCTAAGCCCCGGTCACATATCCAGATTTGCTCAGGGCACTGAAACTATACATCTGCTTCTGAATATTGAAATGGAAGTCTGGATATGTAAAAATGTATTTTTACTAATTAGCAGTACAGGTGTCAGAAGTGGAGACTTTTGAGCTTTCGTGCTGTAATTTATCATCTGCATTATGAGTTTTAACTTAAACCAGAGGCTGTGCTGAAGAAACAGGGTGTTCTGGTCAATTGAGGGGAGTGGTCATTCAGAAGAAGCTGCTGTCATCACAAGATGGGACAACTTAAGCAGAGGGCCAGCAGCGCACACACTCCTGCTAAAAGAAGTGCTCCCAGATTTCCACTGCAAATGGAACAGAGATTGTTGTTTGAAAAGAGGCTCCCTTCTAAACGACGTGCGGGCACCGACTGTGGTTGGCAATGCCTGGTCAGAGCTGGGACTTCCAAACTGAGCCTGAGGCCCACCTTTGTCTAAAACCCCCCAGGTGTCCCACTTGTCAGGAAAGCCAAAAATAAACTTGAATTTTTTGGTTTTCCTTTTCAATTAAAAAATTATAAAATATATTTTAAAATTACTAGAAATTTAGAAGACAGAGGAAAAACTTCCACACTCCACCCCCATAATACCAACATCCTGGCACAATGACATCCATGGTCTCTTTTCTAGTCATTCTCACATGTCTGTTTTCACACAGTTGTAATCAGATTGTATAGTAAAATTTGGGGAGAATTTTTGTTGTTAACATTTTAGCATAGCCTTTTCCTTGTTGCTACATAGTCTCCACAACCATCTTTTTCAACAGCTGTATTTTATACAAGTAGGTGTGTGCCACGGTTCATGTTACTATCTTTTCATTGGGCATTTAAGTTACTAATAAAATTGCCAGTATTATAGATAAGCCTATGAAGAACATCTCTGAGTATTTGGATTCCTTCTGAATTCCTTTACATCAGGCATGGATACTTCTAAAAAAATGGGTTTCCAGGGTCTGATCTTTTCTGGTTCCTCTGGCTTGGAAGTGGGTGGAGAGCTCTCATTGGATTTCCCTTTTTTAAAAATAACTTTTTATTTATTTAATTTATTATTTATTTTTGGCTGTATTGGGTCTTTGTTGCTGTGCGCGGGCTTTCTCTAGTTGCGGCGAGCAGGGGCTACTCTTCGTTGCAGTGGGAAATGGATGGCCTGGGATGCTTTGGTCTCTGGGCTGAACACCCCCTCCGGGTCTGGTCTCCACTGCGAGCAGCATTCCCAGCTGCCTGTAGGAGCTTCAGTTCAATGTAATTCAACTGGCAAAGGCTGGTGCTCCTTCTCGAGCACCCTGACGGTGGCAGAGGCCCCAGTAACTGTGATGACCTCTTTGACCTCTGGAGCAGGGACAGAGTCTGATCCACTTAACACTTTTGCCTGTGTCATTCACCCCCTCCCCCCGCCCCCTTTGGCTCCTTCCTATAAACATAATTAAAGCTCTCTGATTATAAAAACTCCCATGGCAATGTGATTTCCCTCCTTCCTCTAATTTACTGAAAACACTCTTGCTAAGGTCACCACGACCTCTATGTTGAGAGATCCAGTAGATACTTCTCGGCTTTTATTTTGCTTGGCTTCTCAGCTGTATCTGATACTTCTGAAGTCCTCTCTTCCCAGGAAGCCACAGTCAACTGATTTTTCAACTGACTTCTCCAGTCAATCTGTTTCTTATATGTCCTTTGTGACCTTCTTGTCCTTTATCTTTCTCTTAAATAATGGTCTTCCCCGGTGTCCTGTCCTTGGCCCTCATCTCTTTTAACTCCATTTCTCCTCTGTCAGGTTTGCCCCTTAGGTTTTAACTACTACCCAGATATTGATGATCCCGAAGCAGATATCTGGCTCGGACCTTTCTCCAGACTTTCAGAGCCAACCAGTGAGTACAGCTGCCATCTTCATATGGCCTGCAGTGTTGCACATCCAGAACTGAATTCTACATTTCCCCTTAAATCTAAAGGTCTGTTAGCCCAACTGGAGGCTTCACTACTTACCAAGTTCCAAGCATTTGGTCCCCTAAATAGTTTTCATATATTCATCTTCCATCCCTTCCCATCCTGTGACCACAGCCCTCACCGAGGTCCTGACCGTCTGTTGCCTCTTCTTGGTTTTCCTACTTTTGGTCATGTCTTCTTCAGATCCAAACATCTACCGAGAGGAGTCATCCTTTTGTAACACACATCTGGTCATATCACTCTCCTACTTAAAACTCTACAGTGTTTCTTTTCCTATTGTCTTCAGAATAAAGTCCAAGCTTTTTAGATGATTCTCAAGACCCTAAATCAGCAGTTGTCAAACTTCTTGGTCTCAGAATCCCCTTACACTTTGAAACATTACTGAGGAGCTCCAAAAGCTTTTGTTCATGTGGACTATATCTATCAATATTTATTATATTAGAAATTAAAACTGAGAAGTGTAAAAACTATTAAATCGGACTTTCTTGGTGGCACAGTGGTTAAGAATCCGCCTGCCAATTCAGGGGACATGGGTTCGAGCCCTGGTCCAGGAAGATCCCACATGTCATGGAGCAACTAAGCCCGTGCACCACAGCTACTGAGCCTGTGCTCTAGAGCCCGCAAGCCACAACTACTGAGCCCGCGTGCCACAACTACTGAAGCCCGCACGCCTAGAGCCCGTGCTCCACAACGAGAGAAGCCACGGCAATGAGAAGCCCGCGCACCGCAACAAAGAGTAGCCCCCACTCACTGCAGCTGGAGAGAGCCCGCGCACAGCAACGAAGACCCAACGCAGCCAAAAATAAATTAAAAAAATAAATAAAATTAAAAAAAAATCCATATGATAAAATTTCCTCCTGTATTAGAGTATAAGGAAAATAAATACCTTGCTATCATGCTATATTTATGCTATCATAAATACCTTGATACCATGCTATCATGTCCATCTTTACAAGTACTGAATATCACGATTTCTTCAGAGTTGCAAAAGGCTCTACATATCACCACTAAATATTAAGTTCCATATTATAATAGTAAGTTCCATATTACCATACTACTGTGCTTTTTGAGTTCTTGAACTGATTTTTAATAGTTTTTGTTTTGTTTCATTTTTGGTCAACTCTCGTCAGTTTTAACTTCCTACTATCTCTATTATTAAGTTCTGTAATTCTTTATCCACCTTCTATTTTTCTGCACTTAATATCCTTTAGGAAGAGAAACCAGGTAACAAAGCATGGCTAAAATTTGTTGAGGAATAAGACTTCATAGACTGAGTTGGGGCTAGGGATACTCTTCCATCCAAAAAGCACAGAAGTTTAAGTGACTTGGCTTTGTGTCAGTGGCAGAGGGAAGAATATAAACCTCTGTTACCATTTGTATATAACTTTAGGCAAGTTACATAACTTCTCTGAGCCCCAGTTTCCTCATTTATAAAATGGGAATAATATCTGTCTCACAGAGTTGTTGCTAAGATTAAGTAATCCTAGGATAAAAATCAACAATCTGAGACTTCTAAAATAAATGAATATAAACCTCAGAGGGTTGTTTCAAGAATTAAGTAGTGATGGGAACATATATATGTATATGTATAACTGATTCACTTTGTTATAAAGCAGAAACTAACACACCATTGTAAAGCAATTATACCCCAATAAAGATGTTAAAAAAAAAAAAGTACTGCATATAAAGCACTTGGGACACTGCCTGGCACATGGTAGATTCCCTTGTCTTTTTGCTCTCTCTCTCCAAGATAAACAAACTTTTCCAGACAGGCTAAGAGAGCCAAGAAGCAAAATTAAGGATATTTTATAGACACTTATATAACAAGAGAAAAAGAATTTCTACATTTTTTAACTGACAAAATTCAAAATATAATCATCAAATGTATTTTCTGGGGTTACTGCAGGTTACTTCTGAGAAGGACATATTTTTTTGGGGGGGTGGGTAACATTTCACTTAAATGGAGTTCAAAGTTAATGTTCCATATCATCAAATCAATTGCAAATATTCACATGTTAAAAACTATTCTTAGTGCCTAGGCCATACAAAAATAGGTGGTAGGCTGGATTTAGCCTATGGGCCAGAGTTTGTCTATCCCCACTCAAAGAGGTCTCACTTATTTCCTTTTTCTTTGTTCATTCTGTATAGTTGCTAATGGTGACATTTTGAGTACGCTTGATTTCTTTGGGTAGATCTGGGTTTCTATCTGGTATTTTTTTTCCCCTCCAGCCTTCAATATTTCTCATAGTAAAGGTTTAATGGCAACAAACTCTTTTATTTTTGGAATGTCTGGAAATGTCTTCATTTCACCTTCATTTCTGAAGGATATTTTCACTAAGTATAGAATTCTAGGTTGACTCCATTGTCTTCTGGATCACATTATTTCTGGTGAGAAGTCAGCAATACTTCTTATCTTGGTTTCTCTGGATGCTCATAAGAGTTTTCTCTTTATCATTGGTTTTCTGCAATTTGATTATGATGTGCCTTGATGTGGTTTTCTCTGTATTTATCCTGTTTGGCCTTCTTTAGACTTCCAAGATTGGTGGATTGATATTTTAAATCAAATCTGGAACAGTTTTCTCTACCTTCCCTGAGACTCCAACTACATATATGTCAGAACATTTGCTGGCTCCAGCTGACAGTCTGACTGCAGCCTGGTGAGAGACCCTGTGCTAGAGGACCCAGCTAAGCTGTGCTGGATTCCTGACCCACAGAGCTGTAAGAAAATAAATGTTATTGTTTTAAGACATTGAGTTTTGGGACAATTTGTCATTTGGTAATAGATAACTAACCCTCTGACCTTTTTTCCTAATCTTCCTGATTTGCTCCCATCAGTGAATTTTTTGATTCAGGTACTGTATTTCTTAGCTCTAGAATTTTCATTTGGTTCTTTTTAAAGTTTCCATTTCTCTTCTTTTTGAGTTATTAAGTCTTTGAACATATTTATAATATGAATTTTTAAGTACTTATCTGCCAATTCTATCATCCCTGCCATTTCTGACTCTGCTTCTATTGACTGATTTTTCTCCTGGTTACAGGACACATTTTTTCCTGCTTCTTTCCACGTCTCATAATTTTTTATTGAAAGTTGGACACTATGAACGTTCGAGTGTGGGATGTTTGCATTTTGTCATCATCTTTTAGCTAATATTGGGTTTTGTTCTGGCAGTCAGTTAATTTACATGTGGATCAGATTGATCCTTTCAGGAATCCGTTTAAAACTTTATTAAGAATTAAGGCAGTCTTTAATCTAGGGCTAGTGTAGCCTTGCTCCTAAGATACGGCCTTTCCAGAGTTACTAGTAAATGTCCTGGGTGCTTCAACTACTGGGGAGCTATGAACTAGAGTTTTGGCCAGAACTTTAGTTTATAGCTCCTCAGTAGTTGTTCTTTGACCAGACTTGTGAGATCCCACAGGAGGCACACACAGCTTAGTATACAACAGAAGATTAAAAGGCATCTTTCTAGAGCTCATTCTCAGTAGGGCTCCCTCCTCTCCATACTTAATTTTGCTTATTTCAGTTGCTGAATTTCAGTTCCCCCAACTCTGATCTGTGTCTCCCAGGTCAGTGAGACTGCTATGCTCTCCTTGGGAAACCCTGGAAGAAAGGTGAAGTGATAGTAGGTCTCAGTTCATTTGTTGCCCTTCTCTCAGGGCTCACTGTCCCGTACTGCCTGTTTTTCAATGTCTGCAAACAATTTCTTATATTTTGTGCAGTTTTCCAGTCATTTATGATAGAAGGGCTAACCTGGGTACAGCTACCCTGTCCTGGAAGTTGCCTATGGGAGTCTTGTAAGCAATACATATTTTGAATTTAATGAAAGAATGGCTTACTTTTTCCATGTCTACAAGAATAACTTAAAATCTAAGCACTCCATTTATTTATTATGAAAACACAGTTTGGAGCTTGGCAGGAGGCAAGGGAAACAGGTTCTTCCAATCATTTATCCAGCTGAGAAATCTTCACACAGATTTCTTCAGTAGGAAACAATCTCTGCCCTTACCCTCTTCTCAATTCGGATCTCTTCTGGTGTTACAACCAAGAAAAAAAAAAAAAAGAATTTGAGGAAATGGTAACCAAAATCTAGGAAAATGTAAATGTCTGTAAACTTTCCATTATACCTACATAACTGTTTTATTATTATGGGTCTATAAGGCCCAAGTCAACAATTAAGTGAAAATTTAATAGCAAAAAGAAGGCTTCTCCCAGGAGGATAAAAAGATGATACCCCCGAAATGTTTTCTACTCTAACAGATATCAATATTCCAATCAACACAAGGAAATTCTTTCTCATTTATTAGTAAGTCTTAGGGAAAAATGAAGAAAGTTTACACAGAATGTAAGAAAACCCACTGAGTGTCTCAGTACCAGCCAATTTTCTTCATAAACATAGACATTCTTATATGTCATGCAGTGAGCAAACATGCCCCCAACAGCTCCCATGAGCAACTGTAGTACCTGATAATGAATATGGGAAGGTTTTTATCATCCGTCTAGGGCTCAGAGTAGAACTGCCTGCCTCCTAAATTCAGAATGTTGACCCTTCCAGAGACCACACATTGTACTAAACACCTCTTTCCCAGGAACTAGAGACAAGCACAGTGGTCCCATCTATCATATGCTGAGGGTACACAGAATAGTAGGTTAAGAACAAGATGCTGGGTTTGCCTTTTCACTACAACTTTGATAAGTTCTCCAATGTGCCTCCGTATCTCTTTGTTAGAGCCTCACTTGCTCTTGGCTGATTCCAAATTCCAAAAGCAACTTTTATTTTATATTTTAAATTTTGTTGATGTGGACCATTTTTTTTAATTGAAGGAAACTTTTTAAAAAAATTTTATTTAATGTATTATTTTCTTGCTGCGTTGGGTCTTCGTTGCCGCATGCAGGCCTTCTCTAGTTGTGGCGAGCGGGGGCTACTCTTCGTTGCGGGGCACGGGCTTCTCATTACGGTGGCTTCTCTTTGCTGCGAAGCACGGACTCTAGGTGCGCGGGCTTCAGTAGTTGTGACATGCGGGCCCAGTAGTTGCAGCTCGCAGGCTCTAGAGCGCAGGCTCAGTAATTGTGGCGCATGGGCTTAGTTGCTCTGCAGCATGTGGGATCTTCCCGGACCAGGGCTCAAACCCGTGTCTCCTGCAATGGCAGGCGGATTCTTAACCACTGCGCCACCAGGGAGGTCCCATGATGTGGACCATTTTTAAAGTCTTTATTGAATTTGTTACAATATTGCTTCTATTTTAGTTTTTTTGGCCGCAAGCCAGGTGGGATCTTAGCTCACCAACCAGGGATCGAACTTGTACCCCCTGCGTTGAAGGGTGAAGTCTTAACCACTGGACCACCAGGGAAGTCCCTAGAAGCAACTTTTAAATGTTCAGTGTAGTTCAGGCAGAGTGAGAGAAAGAGCCACTGAGCACTGACTGTAGCCCCTGGACAGAACCTGCCGGACTGCTGGAGGATGCAGCTGGGAGCATAACTAGGCATGTTCAGTGCAAACGTCAGGTGTCAGTTAATAATGACCAGGTCAGTCAACGGGACACATGCTGAGTTGGCTCCCACAGGCTAAGTTCTCAGGGGTCTGGCCAGTGTTATCCAGCCGCAGCAACTGTCCCCTGAAACACAGTGATGGCCTATTTAACAGCAGATCACAGCTTGAGGTTACTGTAAACCAAACTGGGTCAGAGAACCTGAGAATGCAGTCTGGCATTCAATGATGCAAGCTGGCCTCACGCTTACAGTGTTTCTCCACCTTTATCCTGTGGCACACGCCAGGTCTTTCTTTCCCTCCCACACACTTGGAAAAACTGAGGTGGTCCCCCTGTTGCCTAGAACCCATCTCCCAGCAGCTCCCTTGTTTTGGAAGAAGATGATAAATAAATCAAAATGCACTAAGCGGCACTTCCACAGGCACTCGCCTCCTTCACTGAACGTGCACCTCATCAATCACACTATTGTCTGCTTGAAAGGCGAGCCTTGTAAATGTCATCTCCACTCAGGCCCAAGGAGAGGCGCATCCAAATGCAGCAAGGAGTTTTAATTGGATAGTGTAATTAAACTAAAAAACCCCAGCAGACTCCCTTTGACAGGACAGATGAAGACCCCTTTTAATAGGGCTGGGAAACGTATCTGTTAGAAGGATGAGGCACTGCCTGCTCCTGACTGTGCTCCAGAGTACCCTTGTGAAAAGGCAATTCAATAACTGGGGCATTTAACACGTTAGAGTCTGCTGTGCTCTGTAATCGAGCAGTACTTACCGTATTTGATCTGGAACTTACGAAATAAGTCCTTGTCAGAGAATAAAAACACAGCATAGCCTGCCCACCTGATGTCTGAAGTGCCTGGACCCCCTGGGAATCGACAGAACCTTAGGATGTGAGTATAAATGCAAGCACCTTATGAGGCATAGAGTATGCCAGCACGGCCATGGACACTCACCCACCCACCCACCTTGGGGTGCAGCTCTTTCACCCAGCGGTAGCTGAATGCTCACCCTCATTTCCCTCTCACACATTCTCACGAGCATCTAGAGAATATGACAAAATTCCTGGGTACCTCTCCTCTAGGAACTGGAATACCTGTCACGTCAATGTGTTGTGTGTGTGTGTGTGTGTGTGTGTGTGTGT
The DNA here is from genome assembly GCF_963924675.1 of Phocoena phocoena. NCBI lineage: Eukaryota > Metazoa > Chordata > Mammalia > Artiodactyla > Phocoenidae > Phocoena > Phocoena phocoena. The sequence goes on from NC_089224.1 coordinate 105,568,201, forward strand.
GTGTGTGTTCTCTGCTGGAATTACCCCTGTCAAGTAGGCAGAAAAGAAATCAGGTGGTCAGAGGATTCAGTGTATGGGCTGTGACGTGCCCAAGTTGATTTTAGTACAAAACCTGAGTCCTTTTCCCAGTCTCCCTGCTCTCCTGTGTTGGGAGAAGGGGTGGGGGATGCGTACACAGACACATGCACACACGCTAGAGGCCTGCAGCTCCACAAACAAGGTAACAAAATTAGTGAGAACAAATGAAGAGGTTCGTGCCTGCACTGGATTGTCTTATAAGCAGACCATAACAATCCCTTTCCGATGGAATGCTAGTGTCCCAAGGTCAAGGTCAGGGAACCCAGCATCTGGATGGATCAAGACAGCCTCTAAGCTGGGGCTCAGGTGGGGTGCGGAGGCAAGGTTTCAGACTCCCCCATGGAAAGCTTTCCAAAAACACACACTTTGCTTTATTTACAAAAACCTCCAAGTCAGTTTGCCTGGGCCCTCAGACTGATGTTTCTTTTCTAAGAATGGTGAAGGGTTTGTTTGATGGCTGCTTTTACTCCTCCATAAAGCCTCCTTGGAGCTCTGCTTGCAAATCTTTGAATACTCTTTAATACTGGCCTTTCACCATGAGTTGATAAACCCATTAAGAACATATAAGTGGGGCTTCCCCGGTGGCGCAGTGGTTGAGAGTCCGCCTGCCGATGCAGGGGACACGGGTTCGTGCCCCGGTCTGGGAAGATCCCACATGCCGCGGAGCGGCTGGGCCCGTGAGCCATGGCCGCTGGGCCTGCGCGTCCGGAGCCTGTGCTCCGCAACGGGAGAAACCACAATAGTGAGAGGCCCGCGTACCGCAAAAAAAAAAAACAAAACAAAAAAACAACATATAAGTGAATGCTTATAATCTATGAAAACTGGATACAGAATTAAACCATCAAATACCTTTAGGTTTAAATGCAAACGACATAAAAGCATTTCGGCCATCAATTTGGCTATCGCTTGTAGCCAGTATGAATTCTGCTGGAAAAGCTATTTTCGTGCAGATGTGGAATTCAATGGGAAAGACTGACTCGTGTACCAACATCAATCAAAATGTCGACTTCCCTGGCAGCTCTCAACAGTAAGGCAGGTTCAAAGGTCACAGGATAAAGAAAAAGCCAAGCTCTGGTTCAGCTCTAATATCTCCTCGGTAGAAGTCTTACAAAAGTACCCCCTTCTGTATTAGCCCTGCTTTCATTAATCTTCTTGCCATCTTCTTTAACTAGTCATGCAGAACCGCTCGATAGCAAGACGTATAATGGGGAAGGCCCTGTGCCTATTACCACGTTAACATTCTCTTAAGCCCCAGTGCAACAATGGAACGGGAAGGCAAAGGAAATCTGCAACTGCAGGGTGCAGTGCAGGCAATTCAATTATAGCCTGGGCTTACCTATGTCCTTCTGACCTATAAAACACAAGAGGCCTTTGTGTCTAACTGGCTCGGCCATTAAGGTTGCTGAAGATCACAACAATGCTGGTCTTTTCTATTTAAGCTAAATCAATGTGGACAAATCATTATTCAGTAGCTTTAATTTAATTAGTAAATTAAATACACTACTTTACAGATCTTGTCAAGTACTTACGAAAAGAAAGATTCATTTAAGTGGGAGGTCACCAATAAACCCAGCTAATTTAACTCATAACCTTAACTGAATCTCATCTCAAATATCCAGCAGGTTCTATTCACGAGGGCTTAAGAGTCTCCTGCAGTTGTGGTTAACTCACAATCTCAAAGAGCTCCTGCCCTGAATCCAAACAGTGTTTTGGACCAAAAAAAAACAAACAAACAATCCCCCACCAACACAACCAGCATCAACAGAATCCGATTTCCTTTAAATTATACTATTGCAAGAGAATGTAATCAGGTTACCTCTATTACGTTACTTCCTTAAGATTTTAGATCATCTATACTTAATTGAGATACAGAGCTCTTTTCAGCTATAAAGACGACAGCTACTTTATTAAAGTTTAAATATGATTTCTTAATGATAGGCTGCTTCCTTTAAAGACTCTAAACCTGCACGACCTTCTTACGATAAAACCAGACCTGGCACGCTTAAGTCTGGTACTTTATTTAAATACAGCCCAGGAGTCCCCGACGGGTGCTAATTTCACAGAAAGGTCCCTTTCTTTTGTTTCAGTGTTGGAATTTGAGGCTAGTACTTAAAAAGAGTGTCCACTGCATTTAAAGCCTACATCTAGACCTGTATAAGGATGGAGAATTATTTCTGAGACAATTTAACCATGGTCATTTCTGATGGAAACATTCTCCTATATGATGTATACGTCTTTGTTCAGTTAAAATGAAATTAGAATTAATTCATCTTTTAGAGATTTGTGACATCCTTCAAACAGCAAAAGATATCCTAAGGAGTGGCAAAATCAGACTTAGAAATCACTGATTTGAATAATAATGGCAGCGTACAGCTTTTTTTTTTTTTTTTTACTCTATTAAGGCAGAATGTGTTCTTAATTTCTCAGGGCCGTTGACACACTGATTTTCTCAACTAACTTTTGTAAGCGTCCATATTTATATGTACAATTTTTTTAAAGGCATGTATCTATTTAGTCATTAAGTTCCAGGTCTTAAACACTCACAGGGACAGAGCAATAAATCTTCCCTATGAGAACATGGCCTATGAGGTAGAAGTTAGGGGAAGGAAAGAGAGCCATAGAATTGCTATTTATGGAGTATGGCTTCAGAGTCTGGGTCTTTCTGATTCCACGATATATGTAATTACGTGTTTCACTGCAGGCGCTCTAATGCTCAGTCCCTTTGCCAAGTCAGCTATTCACATACTTTTTGGATACAGCATCAATTAAACTTGAGTTGTGTCCTGTATGACGACCAAATTAATGGTTTGACAGCAGCTTTTTCAATAAACACTGCAAACTGGCCATATTTGAGGTTTTAAAAACCGTTTCTTTTCTGTTCAAAATTCTGACAAACATGTCTCAAGTAAGACTGGGGACAACTTCATTATCCTCCCAACAGTTAATGCCTTTTTGTAAAGAAGGCTGTTTAATAACATGTCTGCTCTGTTTTCACAACTAAATTATTCCAGTTGGTCACACGTTCTAGTCTTCGGCAAGACACTTGTGTTATGAGAGATAAAAACATGAAAAAGGAAATATACTGCAGAAATCAAAAACCTTATCTACTTCTAGACTCTCTCTCTTTGCCATAATTCGTTTAAGAAGGCCCCAAGAATTTTTGACGTAAACTCAACTACAAACATACATCACTATGCTGATAAAGATCACAGGCTAAACTTATGAAATATAGTGACTTTCATTTCTTTAGTGTTGTTAAAATAAGTTTTTTCTAAGGTTCAACAGACACAAAAGATAAAAAGGGTTACCATTAATCCTTTAAAAAAAGAAGGAGAAGAAGCAGCCACATAGATTAATTCTGTGGTCTGATGATGTTCTTGAAGATGAACTTTTTAGATTAAGTCAATGAATTAATTTGATGAAGATACTGGAAATCATAAAAAAAATAATAGCATCAAGCTGATTCATTTAATACATTTTTGTTTTGGGCACTTTACAACATAAATTATGTTGAATAACTTTCGGTTTCTCGATTCTGGCCTCATTAAGTTCTATTTCAAGACATTCACTGAGGATAACCCTGCAGGCACTGTGCTAGGGAACGAAAATACAGAAACCAGTCTCTGGTCAATGAGTTAAGCATGGAGATGGGGGTGGGAGACAGGGTCAGACCTCAAATAAACACAGCTCAGTGTGTGAGCTGCTTTACCAGAGGTGTGTGCAAACACCTGGGGGCAAAATTACAGAGAGAGTCTGACATTGGAGCTGGATCTTGAAAAATGAGTGGGCCGGGTGTGAGGAAACTGAGGTGTCCATGAATTAAAGAGAGGGTCAGGGTGGAGGTGTAGTCCTGGCAATGGGAAAAGCGGAAGCACAAAATTCAAGGTGTGTTCGTGTGCCAGTAGTTCACAGTGACCACAGCTCAAGTTCAGGATGAGAAATTATGGGCTATGAGCTTGGAGGAGTCAAGGTCTGTAAAGGCTGTGCTGAGGAGTCTGAATTTTATTCTGTGAGCCTGCAACTTTCAAACATTTTTTGAAAACAGCAAAATCCTTTTTATCAATTGACTTTTTAAGTGCAGGATCCCCAAACTGGTAGGGATTAAATGCAGAATCCTTTGTTTGAAGGGGAGGCCTCATGCCCAACTCTGCCCTACACACACACACACACACACACACACACACACACACACCCCGGCCCCTGAGAACCCAGAGCTTTGAGGGACAAGGTCTGAAAGTGCTGTGCTGGGGACGGGGACTCAGAAGTATCTCACTGGGGCAGGCAGTGTGCCTCTCTGTTCAGGAAAGTGTCATAGTTCTAGATCTCTGGGGCCAGAGTGAGAGAGGGGGAAACCTCTATAAAACCTACATGTGCGGTTTTTACACAGAACCGTTCCGTGGGTCTAAGAATACAACAAAAGACTCTCCTGCTCGACTGTCAATACAGTCGTATTGAAATGGTGGGGCCCACATCTGCTCTGGATCCCTAATGCTTGGAACTTGGCCTCGCTTTCACAGATGTGTGATAATTACATTACTTTTTGACTGAATGACCTTAAGAGGCAACAGAAAGGTGGTAGCTGTGCATCTGTTTCATTCCCTCCTAGGTTGGGTGTGTTACATCCTTTACCGTTTGGTGCCTGAATCACAGCCCTCCTGGACACAGTGAGTGTCTTGGTGTGAATGTAAGGGAAATCTGAATCCTATTTCTAGCTCTTTCTCTAACCTCTCCACTCCAGTTTATCCCCCTATGCAACGTGTAAGTGATTGCCTTTCATTTCTCAGAGACATGGAGAATTTATAAAATGTTACTTTTCAAAGCATTCTGAGTTCTTGGGAAGAAAGATGCTGGAACAATGAAATTTTTACTGGTTGACTGGCTGGAGTGAGAGGATTAGGAAGAAGATGTTTATCTAAAGGCAGACGGAATCTGGCCGCCTTGGGGCAAGGGCCCAAGAGTAGCAGGCGATTTTCTCACCACTCCTTCTGGCAACCATCTTGCCTCTGCAAGCCATCGAGGCCTCACTGGGATGACAGGAATGGTGGGAAGTGGGGTGGGCATGGCTTTACTCCTTTCCCCTGCACCACTATGTTCTCCCTTCTTGCTAAGCTGTAGGCTAATGAGTTGAAAAGAGGAGACCATGTAGCCCAGCACTGCTGTATTTGACAAAACAATTAAATACCCAACCATAAATGAGGCCAAGTGGTATATGTGCCCAGTTCGCAGGCCGAGTTTTTGTTCTTTAAGCCCCTGTTTAATCAGTTTCATCTCAAAAATTTGAGCCATATTATAGACACTTGCTGTCCTTTAGATTTCTTACTGTTCCTTTTAAGTATGTAATTCCTTATATTTGTTCCCCAATTTAGCAGACACTGGAATAAAGGGGATTAAGACAAATTGGGTGCTTATTAGGTCACACTGCAAGTTACTAAATCAGAACCTACTGGTGTGGGTCCTGGGTGGCTGTGTTCTAAATAGGCTCTGCAGGCAGTGCCGGTAACGCACTGGATTTGAGAACCACTGTCTTCTAGCCTTCTCCAGGCAACTAACACATCATCCTTTCTTCCATGGAGGAATATCACTGCAATCTGTGTCCTTTCTGCCTCTTGATGGGACTGAAGCCCTAAAAATGATTAATCTAAAGCCTACACTCAATTACTTAACTGCAAAAATATAATACGCTAAAATATACACCCAGATTATATCTACTTTGATAATTTAAACAGAGGAGTGCCAACCCAGCAGTGATCTCTTCTGCAGGACCAGGCAGGAGTTTAATTACGAGCTGGTAGGTCATGCAGCTGCCAATAATCTGGAGGGTGATGACACCTCTGGCATGATGGATATCTAAATCTAGTCTTCAGCCACCACAGGAAATCCTCCAACTTCCCTCGATCTGGCACGGAAGGAAGGCAGGTCCAGGTCTGACAGGTCCAGTACCCAAACGGGAAGGGGAAAGGAGCACAAAGTGAAATGAGGGCTCTGGTGAGTGCAGATTCCCGTCAGGAATCTGCCCCTGTGCCCCCAGCCCTCAGCGGGGGGCTACTGAGGTCAGGAACCACTGTGAGGTTCTCTACTGCCGTCAAGACTGAACAGAACAGGGGCCAATGTCAGGCTCTGGGCACCGTAATACAATCCCATTTAATTAAAAGAAATTTCTGGTAATGAATTAAACAGACCCAAGGAAAAAAGGACACAGTGGCAATATATTCTCCTGGTACCCAGCACGCAGAAGGGAAGGGAGGAAGAGCGGAAGGAGACATAAATAAAAGGGACTACTCACTGGGGCTTTTTTCTTCAGCAAGGTCACAGGCACAGAGCAGGTCAGAATCGACTGAGATGGGTTTCTGCTTAATCCAAAACTTAGTGCTGGCTTTCTGATTCGTAACTGGGTCTATCTCTACTTTGTCTCCAGAGATACCTGTAAGGCCAAGGGGAGGACAAAAAAGAAGCCACAAGAAGTACAAGGTGTAAGTGATTTCAGTGTAATCATTTGGCCTGTCTTATAAATCCTAAATTGCATGAACATGAGCTCTTTCTAGTGCTTTGGGGAATGCCATAGGCTTCTTAAGACAGACATAAGGAGATTCCAAATGGCACAGAGAAGTTGCAGTCTGGTTTCCCGGGTGGGTGAGCTGGGGTTGGAGCCGGGGAGGGGGAACAATCAAAAACCATATAAAAAGGTATTAAGAAGCTTACCTCCTTAGATATAACACAGATACAATATAGAGTTTATCTACATTTTGTTAATGAAATATAGTTACCATGAGATAAGGTTCATTTAAACAATTTTGATCAGTGGTCTCTGTTTTGTTTTGTTTTGCATTAGAAGATCTGGGTTGGACAGATAAAGCTGTAACATCACCTATGCCTAAATACCTAGGCTACCAATGAAGAGTTTCTGATCTGGAAAAATCTTGCACACTAAAAATAGGAAAAATCTCTCTCTCTTACTAAATAATTCTCTGACACTAAATAATTATCCATACTGTACTTAAAGGAAGTCACAGGAAGATCAAAGGATCCTTCACATTAAACATTCCAAGTTCAAGTCTTGGAGCCTGGCGTCAGGCTGTGGAGGTCACTGCTTCTCCACCGATGGAGAGACAGCACTGGGTGTGCACTTTATGTAACAAAGACTTTCTAACAGGAATCCAGAACATTAACTACAGGGACTTCAGGTTTCATTTTCAGAGCTGTGAAAGACATAACACACTGTGCAGTGACTGGGAGCAAAGGTGTTAGGAGAACCAAGGTAACGCCAGGGATCGAGGGTGTCCTGGGATAACTGCAGAAACGCACAGCAATTGCTCTCCTGGTATCACCAAGCAGAAGGTGCCCAGCCTGACACAAAGGTTTTGGCTAGATGCTCTCTTTTTCCTTTTACTGAAAATCGAGGAATCTGTTCATGAAGTGAAACAAAACCCTTCAATATCCTTCCAGAGTGGACCCCAGATGGAATCTTAAGACTAATTAATTTTTAGGCCACAGTTTAAAGGTCAGGCTCAAAGTGAAAAAAAGCAAAACGAAGTAAAAATATAAGAAATAATTAAAACAATCAAGAGTTCATACTGAAACAGAAAAGACAACCAGAATTAACATATTTCATCCTATGGATCACACTTAGAAATTTTAAAATATAATGTGAGAAAACTTAGTAGGCCATAAGATAAGGTAGATAAAAGAAATAGCTAAATTAAAAAACAAAAATCAAAAGAACACAATGACCACAGTCAGACCAAATTTAAAATTAAAAAAGAAAACAAAATCCTAGTGATTAGTTCTGCCACACACTCCATTCATCTCTATTTTATATGAATAAAGAAATCCCAAACAGCAGTCAGACAAAGGCAGGAGACTGGACAGACTACGGAAGAGTCTCGCCTGCTGTCTGAAGGAGACACTGCAGTTCAGTTGCTTGACCCTGGTCATTACCGTGTGGTCTTTGGAAAAGACGAACAATTGGTATTTTTTATTAATCGAATGCTGGAATTTGTCATTAGACATATTTCAGGAACACCGTATTTCAATTAGGCATAACGTCGTAAGCCCAATTGACTCTGGACGCCCAGGTCTAGATGATTTCAGGAGGGCGAGAATGTATCAGGAGACCAATTTTATTACATTTCACTTAAAATAGATTACCCAGTTACACTCTTCCCTCCAATTTGGTCATTAAATGTTAAAGATCTGGACATTTCTATAGTTCCCTGAAAGAAGAAAAGTACTTACACCGTGGTTGTTGGTAGTGTTTTTTTTTCCCTTCTGCTTCTTGTTTTGACATTTATAAAAGTCAAAACGAGCAGAGCAAAATAAATGTGCAGATCTCTTATGTGGAATAAACCCTGCCCCACATTCCTTTCTCAGAAAGGGAGGGGGAAAGATCATCATCAGAGACATGGTTTTAAAATTTTATTCTACGGCCCTGCAACTCCTGAAGCCGTAGTCAGTCAATATTGTTAATGTAGCTTGTTAATTTGATAGGATTTGTCAGGTAACTCCACTGGAAAATTATATAAAACTGTTCCAGATGAAAAGATGATAGTGACATGAACTTAAGTGATAGAACAATAGTGGAATATAAACCAGAAATGACACCCAAAGTGGCTGTTGATTTATTGCCGTAGTGAGTTTGGTTCTGGGCTCCCATGTATATTAGTGCTACAAATCTGGGTCCATTTAGCAGAGGGATGCGCATACATACATCACCAGCTCCTGCTCCAAGCCAAGGTCACTCCCCATTGCATCAATCTTTTCAACAGAGCCTACTTCACAAAGCAGGACTCTTGTAACCATCTCAGATATAACAGACTCTGGTCCTCTTTCATCTTTCTTTTATCATGTAAAGTACACTTTAACTTCTATTATTTTTATCTGCAAATTCTTACTGTATAGTTCATCCATTATGGGTTGTATCTCTGCATCAATTGCCTAAGCTCTGCTCGGCCACAAGAACACTTTCCCAAAGACACCCTTTCCTGGGGTTATTGTGCAGTCACTGTTCACAGAGGGGAACCCCAAGCCTGCAGTTTGGGGATGAAGATGTGGGAGACAAGCGCACTAGATTCAAGCCAGGCAGGCAGGTGGAACACCGTTTAAACAAGTGGTGAGTTCCAAAAGAGATGCGTGTAAATCAGATTTTTTTCTGAATCAAATCACATTTTCCCAGTGACTTCTAGTTTCAGAGATACTTTATCTTCATTTTGGATTGATCTGTAATTGGCAGGGGCTCCCAACACTTTAGTTTTAAGTTTCTCTGCCCTGCAGGCTTTCAGTCAAGTAGTTAATGATCTGTAAAACACTCGCCTGCCTAGAGGAGTCACTATTTAAAGAAACCTGTAGGGGAATCTTTCCTGACGGGAAAAATCCTTTTGTACATTAAATAACCTCACCCTACTTGAGATACGTGAGTCCAGCTTCTTAAAGCAGGGCACACGGCCCCACAGGACCCTATTCGCTCTTGCTGGACAGTGGCAGCCCACTGCCGGAGCCCATTTTCCTGAGCACACCCAGACCCTACTACTGTTGAAGACAGTCTGTGGAATCCAGCCGGGAAGCAAACAGGAGGAGGCAGCCTGGTGGAGAGGAAACCAGTTTGCAGGCTGGTACTACAGGCCAGGTCAGGGGCAAAGAGCGGTGAAGCATTAACTGGTACCAACTCTGTGCCAGAAAGGTTAGAAATCCTTTGTGTGCATTGATTCAAATCTCACAACAACCTTATGAAGTTGGTTACTATGTTTTTCCCTATTTTATAGATGAGGAACCTGAAACACAGGGAGGTTAAGTAACTTGCCCAAGTTTACACAGCTACAAAGTGGCAAGGCTGGAATTTGAAGAAAGCCAGGTAATCTGGTTCCAGAATCTGTCCCCTCATCCACTGCACTATTCTGCAGGAACTGTGCGAGGTGTTTTACATAACATATGCTAGGAGAGATGATGGTACTTGTCTAAGGCTGGGGATATTGATTGATTGACTGATTGATTTGGCTGCGTTGGGTCTTCGTTGCTGCATGTGGGCTTTCTCTAGTTGCGGTGAGCAGGGGCTACTCTTTGTTGCAGTGTGTGGGCTTCTCACTGCGGTGGCTTCTCTTGTAGAGCTCGGGCTCTAGGCGTGCGGGCTCAGCAGTTGGGGCTCGCGGGCTCTAGAGCACAGGCTCAGTAGTTGTGGCGCATGGGATAAGTTGCTCCGTGGCATGTGGGATCTTCCCTGACCAGGGCTCGAACCTGTGTCCCCTGCACTGGCAGGTGGATTCTTAACCAGGGAAGCCCAAGGCTGGGGAGCTTTTAAGTGGGAAAGCTGTGTTCATACTCAGAGCCATCTGGTTCCCAGGTATGATACTTTCTACTGCTCTGCACGGCCCCATTCAGCTAAGTCAAGAAGATGTGATAAGAAATTCTGCCCACCTAGTCTTTAGTTTCCTCTCTCAATTTTCACCAAGGAACAAATAATATTCAAATGTGCCAATAAATGTACACCTATTTTTGTTCATACATGGCAAACTGGAGCATGGAATCCTATCAATATTCTTCTGTTTGACCACTGAGCATGGTTCTGAAAAGTTTTTGTGTAAAGTCACTGAAGGAAAGGCAGAGGCACTCCTTAAAGTGTCATTTATGCACTACTTTATAGTAATTCAAATTATAAACATACGTCCAAGAAAACAAGGGAAGAAGCTGGCTTTTGTTAAGTTTACATTTCTCCAACTTAAATGGCCAACAAGAGTTAATACAACCATGTTAGAATACAATGCAACCATGAAAAATTATGTGTAAGAAAAGCTCTGACTTGGAAATTTTCTTATGACACTAGGTGAAAAATATTTATAGAAAAGAGATCAAAAGGATATGCTTCATATTGGTAAGAGTGGTCAACTCTGGCCAGTGGGACTACATCCTTTTCTATATTTTTCCAAAGTAGAAATTTCACCAAAAATAAAAAACATCATTTTAAAAGTTGACTTTGTTTGTTTCTACTTCAGAATTCAGTACTCTTTCCCAATTTTTATTTTTTATTTTATTTATTTATTTATTTTTGGCAACGCCATGTAGCTGCGGGATCTTAGTTCCCCGACCAGGGGTTGAACCTGCGTCCTTGGCAGTGAAAGCGTGGAGTCCTAACCACTGGGCCGCCAGGGAATTCCCTCCCAATTTTTAAAATGTGAGGAAGTAAGTATGTTAAATTCTGTAGCTGGTAATCATGAGAAGTGATCCTAAACTGAAGACTACTTCCACCTAGCAGTTCTCCAGTCCCTGAGGGGCTGGACTGCTGGGAAGGGCCCCCAGGAGCTGCGTTATGCCCAACCCGGTGCCACTCTGACAAATGGTCCTGGGGAGGCTCCACCCCAGCAGCCCAGCCGGTGAGGAGGAGGAGAGGATGGGGGCTGGCCCGAAGCAGCCGGAGTCAGCCCCTCCCTCGGAAACATTTGTTTCCTTAACCAGCTCTCCTCCCCAACCCACTTATCCAAAGCCATCCGTCATGACCTTTTCATGTTCTCACTTCTGACAGCTTCCAGATACAGTGAGTCAAACTTCACTGGAAGCAAACTATCACACCAACTGTCAAAGGCAGAAAACACTGCCTGATTGCTGTCCTCCATCAACGCCAGCACATAAATCCTTCCTTAACAAGACAGCCCAAAATAAACAAAAATGCAACTATAATGTATATACAACTCTCTGGGGAGACTATTTGTCCAATGCTTTAGAGTTATCACAAGGAGACCCTTGTCTGTTTTAGCTAACCAAAAGATTTCCATAAGAGGAAATGAGCCCTGTATATCATCTTCTGCTAACACAGACTGGGTACCTACTTGGGGCAGCCCCTGCGCTGGGTCCTTTTGTGTGTAGCAACTTAATGAGAGCTCACCACATCTCTACCAGGAAGGCAGTAGCAGCCCATTTTACATTTAAAGGCAGTAGTGCAGAGAGGTTAGGAATAGGGGACTTTGGAGTCACAGAGTCCTGAGTTCGGGTATCAGCTTCCCTACTTCCTAACTATGTGACTTTGGGAAAGTTGCTATAAATAGATGGTGATGATAATAAAATCCACCTCATGGGCTTGTTATGAGGATTAAGTGAAGTAAGACTTGTAGAAGTGCTTGGAATAGTGCTTAATCCATAGCTAGTGACATATACGACTACTTCTCATGACTATTGTTACCCGGAGTCAGGCACTGGGCTAAGGGATGTGATACAGACCCAGTGATGAGGGTCAGGACAGGGGAGTGAGCTCAGAGAGCCCTGGGAGGGATAGGAACAAGGGACCTGCCCGGCGCTAGTCTGGGGTGGGGGTGGGAGGTGATTCTCTCCGGGATCGGCTCTATACCCCAGTACTGGAAGCACCGGGATCCAGAACAACTGTCCACCTGGGAAGCCCAGTGCCCTCATCCCCACGAATCCTTGCAATAACCTCCCATCACCAAGAGGGCAAACCTCTTCCCAGCAACCTCCAAGAGTTCAATTCAACATCAGGAAGAACGTTCTCACATCTGGAAGTTGTGGAAACGTTTGTGCTAGGGAACCCCTGCCCTACAAGGTCTCCAAGTCATGAATCTGGAGATCTTGATCTCACTGGTATTATCCCGGGCAAAGTTACTTCTCCCTCGGTGAGCCTGAGCTTTTTCCTTTGTAAAATGAGGAAACAACAGTACCAACTCCTAGGGTGTCATGAAGGTAGAATGGCCTAAGCATGTACAAAAGAGCAGAGTGCCTGGCACATAATAAAGGCTCAATTATTATCAAAATTATTATTAAAAATGACCTCAGAAAGGTGAAATGATGTACTTGACCAGGGTGAATCAAGTTAGGAAACGGCAAAGCTGGGGTTGAAGCCCAGGTCTATGGGACTAAGTCCAGTCCGTGTGTGTTCCGACATGTCAGCTGTTTCCTATATGCTTGACTCTTAGAAGGCACAGCTGCCCCACAAGGCACACTTAAAATACCCTTCTAGTAAGCTGAAACACCAGTTTGGCAAAAATTAGGGCATTTAACATTCCATGCCTCAGTGTATTTCCTGAGTTATTGCTTATTTGCTTGGACATCATGAGCTGTAGTTCATTCATCAATTTCCTACAACTGTGAATCCAAGACTACAAAAGCCCCACTGCTGTTAAATCCTGGAGTAGCTTTTTATACAATTCTGCAGTCCTCTTGTCTTCAGGTTACCTAGAGCCTATGAAAGCCTGGAAAAGTCCCTGGGGAGTGTCACTGAACAACTCTTAGCCAGAGTGGATTTTGCTGAATTTATACAGCCAATCGATAGCATCTACAGAGCAGGCAGGGAAGTCTTTGATACTTCTCTGAATTTACCCACAGGATCAGACACAAAGGCTATTTGGGCTTAATGAGAGATCACCAAGTCTGGGGCTTTCATTTCCCATATGAAGAAATTGAGGCTCAGGGCGGGGATATGACTTGTCTGATGTCACCCATTAATGACAGCTATAACCATAATTCACATCCCATACTACCAAGCTAGGGCTTAAAAAGACCCACTTTGTCTCACTATGCATTATGTTTACAGTGATCAAATGCATGACAGTATAGGGGCTTGCCTGGTGGTGCAGTGGTTAAGAATCCGCCTGCCAGGGCTTCCCTGGTGGCGCAGTGGTTGAGAGTCCGCCTGCCGATGCAGGGGACACGGGTTCGTGCCCTGGTCCGGGAAGATCCCACATGCTGCGGATCGGCTGAGCCTATAAGCCATGGCCACTGAGCCTGCACGTCCAACAGCCTGTGCTCCGCAACGGGAGAGGCCACAACAGTGAAGGGTCCGCGTACCGCAAAAGAAAAAAAAAAAAAGAATCCGCCTGCCAGTGCAGGGGACACGGGTTTGAGCCCTGGTCCAGGAAGATCTCACATGCCACGAAGCAACAAAGACCGTGCGCCACAAACACAGCAGTAATGCTGTGCTTCCTAAGAGAATTTATAATATCACCTGCAGAATGAGGAAAAACCTGATCGTCCCGACGCCCAGGCCCCAGTACATTGTCAGAGCTCAAGTGCCAAGGATGAGGAAGTGGTAAAAAGAATACGGAACCTTGGCAAACTCTCACGTATCCGATTCCCACTAATTCCATTATGCCAGTGGTTCTCAACGTTTTCCAATTCCTAATTCTTTCTCAGCCATCTGAGGAGCCTGACACATTGTCACTAGTAACCGTGGATTGCTGAACAGGAATTCTCAAAAGGGTAGATCTGGGAGCAGAGAGGAAAGTATACAGTTAGAAAAAGCCTCTCGAGTTTCCGATATTCCCTGTCAGGGGATTTTCCCTTGACTCGATCACTGCATTAAGCATTAATGTGGTAAAGAAATTTTCTGGAGGCAGTCTTGATAGTATCTGTCCTGCTACCTCATAAATTCATTAGGATTTGATAAACTCTATTCCAAATTTTGGTTCAGAAAATGTTGTCACAACAGGGATAGAACAATTATTTAATACTAGAATTTATTGCTAGTTTATTACTATTAACACTAGAATGCTGGGACTTCCCTGGTGGTCCAGTGGTTAAGAATCCGCCTTCCAATGCAGGGGACGCAGGTTCGATCCCTGGTTGGGGAACCAAGATCCCACATGCTGTGGGGCAACTAAGCCCACAACTAGAGAGCCTGCGTGCCACAACTGGAGAGCCCATGTGCCGCAACTACAGAACCCACACGCTCTGGAGCCTGCATGCCACAACGACAGAGCCCATGTGCTCTGGGGCCCACACACCACAACTAGAGAGAGAAAACCCGCACACCACAACTAGAGAGAAGCCTGTGCACCACAACGAAAGACTCTGCGTGCTGCAACTAAGACCCGACACAGCCATAAATAAATAAATAAATAAATATTTTAAAGAACATTAGAATGCTAGAATTTGCATTCTCAAATTACTCAAGGACCCGGGGATCCTGGAGTTAAACATGATGCAAGTCTCCTCATGAACGTTTTAGTGCCTTTGAATGGAGAAGGGTATCTCCTTAGTATTCAATATGAAATGGAAGAGTGGAAGGAAGATCAATCCATTTCTTAAGAACATGAATTTTCAGATTACATAATGACTTGAACTATACTCCATAGGTATCCCATTGGAAAATAACAGGGGTGGATATTTTATTCATACAAGCACATGACCTACTTTCAGTGTCAGAGTGAGCTTGAGGAGTAATAAAGTCCAGGCCACAGCTGTTGCTTCCACTCACGTAGTTTTGTGTTGTAATGTGTCTCTTAAGTTTGCACAGTACATATTAAAAAATAATACTGTGATAAGGTCTTCTTTGAGTGCTGGCTTGTAGGTACTGACCGGAGGGTTAAATAATAACTGCAATAGGATAAACCAGGAAAGACAACAGATGGCAAACATGCTGCCTCTCATCATGCTCAGGCCCAAGGCAGACATTTTTAATCAATCACAGAGTTTATGTTGCCCTCAGATGCAGCCTGAGATGCTACCTCAGCACAATGCTCTGGGCAGCCATTACAAACTTGGAGTTGTTTATGAGATGAAATCTCTTTGCTTTCTCTAAGGTATGTGCTACTGTACTTGATGCTTTTGTTAAAAAACTACTGTGATCACAAGTGTTATGATTATGCATATGGATTGTTTTATGAAGAGATAATGGAGGTAACCATGGAAACTTCTGGTAGAGGTTGTTTTATAATATAATCTTTATCTGTAAACCCTATACAGAATTTGTATATCCTATGCAGAATTATGTTAGATTATATATGCAGTAATGACACAGATGGGATTCATGGTATATTACGTATTCAGTAACATATTCCTTTGGTGACATAGGGATGGTCAATATGGACAAATGATAAGGTGAAGGAGTCAAGTTAGCACAAGTGGCACAACTATCAAAACATTTCTCAGCCTGAGACCCTGTGCTGGGAAAACCAGGCTGACCTGCCCAATAAGTAAAAACAAGCGTTGGACAAAGAGATAAGGGGTAAGAAAGTCCTTTGAATACTGTGAGATTGCATTTCCCAAACCCCATAATTAAGAAGAGATTCTGAGCCAGCAGGTCTGGTATGAGGCCAGGGAGTTGGTGAGTCTGATACACGGTCATGGTAGGAACCACTGCCTTAAAGTACCATATAAATGAGAGGTATGCTATGGTCATGTCTTGACCTTTCTCTGCCTTGAGTCTTACATGGGTTTATGGGCAGCCCCTTGGCTGGTGTGTTGTAATTCAGTTTCCGTCAGCCAGCCAACAAGAACTTATTGATAGTATACTATGGGCTTCTTAGATCATGGCTGGCATTAACCATCTGACCCTTTTATTTATTTATTTATTTTTGCGGTACGTGGGTCTCTCACTGTTGTGGCCTTTGCCGTTGCGGAGCACAGGCCCCGGACGCGCAGGCTCAGTGGCCATGGCTCACGGGCCCAGCCACTCTGCAGCATGTGGGATTTTCCCGGACCGGGGCACGAACCCGTGTCCCCTACATTGGCAGGTGGACTCTCAACCACTGCGCCACCAGGGAAGCCCCTATCTGACCCTTTTAGATTCAATTTCCCCAAACCTACTTCAACCTGCCAGCCTTGGCATGTTTGGGTAGCACCCATGTCTTAGTGCCTGATCCTACGGTCAAGCATACAGGAGCTCAAGTTAATGGAAAAAAATCTCAACTTGGTATAAGCTCAGGCAAGGTCTACACTTAAAGGGCACCTGTACTTTTACGCCCAACATGGAAGGGAAGCAGACAAGATGAAATAGTCCAAAAATACTTTTTGGAAATACAGGAATGACGGCTTTGTTTGCTGAGTTTTCCAGGTTGACAGAGCATGGATGGCAAATAGATTTCAACTTAAGAATGAAGTAACGCCAACTGATTGGTAGGGACTGCTTATAAGGCTGTGCTGGATGGGACTTCCCTGGTGGTCCAGTTGCTAAGACTCCGTGCTTCCAATGCAGGGGGTGCGGGTTCGATCCCTGGTCGGGGAACTAAGATCCAACATGCCACGTGGTGAAGAAAAAAAAAAAGGCTGTGTTGGAAATGATTCTGAGGTCACGTCTGGGCCCAGAGGGAAGAAGTGCAGTGACTGATTAACAATGTGAATGGAGGATGGACTAGCAGCACACGTGCTACACTGACACTGACCTCCAGATGCTAGGATAGGGAGAAGAGTGAGGGATGGGCAGAATTTTTGGAACTGGCCAACTAGAAGTAATCACTTCCTTGGCGAAGGGACGTTATTAATGACTGACGCATCTGTCATGTGATGGGATTTAGTGTATAGGATTGAGTTTCAGTCCCAGTTCTGCTACTGGGACTGGATATCCTACTGTATATCTGATGGCTGACAGGGAGGGAGAGAGAGTTAGTACTTATTAAGTAACAGCTATGTCCCAGGAAGCACTAAGTGCTTTATATACATCGCATGATTTCATTAGCTCCTCCGAGCTTCAGTTTTGTCATGAAATGGGAATAACATCGTCAGTGTGCTGTGTCAATTAAATATGGTAATGCGGTGAAAGTTCACTGTATACCGTACATTGTTATATTGATAGAAATACAGAGCATTAGTGCAATGACGATCCGCATTCAAGGCATGATCTAGTTGTTAGCCACAGGCCTCAGCCTCAGACAGTCTTGGATCCCAGCCTCATTACTTACTAGATTTTCCCTTTACCCCAATCTCCTCAAATAAAAAATAGAGATAATATCAGTACTATCTAATAAAGTACTATGATTACAGGAGACAACGCATGTAAGAGAGTGATCAGCAGAGTGCTTGGCACATAGCAAGCATTTGATAAGCGATAACTGCTTTTAAAAATTATAATTCTTCCTGTTATTATTTAAAAAGATCAGATCTTTGTCCCAGGTTTCATTAATGGACTCCAATCAAGTTTTTCATTCATATAAAAGTCTGATGGACCATTCTCTGCAGGAGTGAGAAATCTCAGCATATGCTGTCCTTTGCCAAGCAGGATTGGCCAATTTTAGAAAGCAACAAGGCTGACCTGTCTGTTTCCGTTGATGACGGAGAAGCATCCAGAATGACGGTGATTTCTGGCTTGGTGGGTAAATTTACTAGATGGGTAGCATTTCCCTCAAGGACAGACTGAGTGGCATAGAGCAGAGGATTAAAATGGTCTGTCCCCATGTGCAGCTTGTGTGAGGAGTACTGTATCACATCAAAAAGTAAACCTGGGGGCTTCCCTGGTGGAGCAGTGGTTAAGAATCTGCCTGCCAATGCAGGGGACACGGGTTCGAGTCCTGGTCTGGGAAGATCCCACATGCCGTGGAGCAACTAAGCCCGTGAGCCACAACTACTGAGCCTGCGCATCTGGAGCCTGTGCTCCACAATGGGAGAGGCCGTGACAGTGAGTGGCCCCCGCTCGCCGCAACTGGAGAAAGCCCTCGCACAGAAACGAAGACACAACACAGCCAAAAATAAATAAATTAAAAAAAAAAAGTCAACCTGAAACGTTGGGTGAGGGATGGGGAGCGGGTTGAGTGAGAACCGAAGTTGCTGCACGCGCCGCTTAGGCTGCTCCCTAGAGTCAATGCACTGCCACTGGGATGGGGTGTGTTTGTGCCTGAGTTTCTGTCCTTTCTGCCTGTGACTGGAGATGGGCACGATGTAGGATATGCTGCTTGACAACCAGTAAGATATGATACATCCGGATGGGCAGTAACACACTACTTCATTCATTTCTCTTTTTAATATGATGAAGAGAAAAAGCTTTTAAAAAAGAAAAAAGCTCCTTTCCACAGAAAAGCCATATGTGATCACTGTAAAAATTCCAGGGAAAAAAAGAAAAAAAATCACTTGTAACTTTACCACCCATTGATAACTATTGTTAGCATTTTGATATATTTCCTTGGAGGAATTTTTAAATATATATATATTTATGTATACATGTGTTGGCATATATGTGCTCATGTACATATACTCATATTTGCATAGCTGCAAATCATACTGTGAATGTTATTTTTTCTATTTTTTTTTACATCTTTATTGGAGTATAATTGCTTTACAATGGTGTGTTAGTTTCTGCTTTATAACAAAGTGAATCAGTTATACATATACATATGTTCCCATATCTCTTCCCTCTTGCGTCTCCCTCCCTCCCACCCTCCCTATCCCACCCCTCTAGGTGGTCACAAAGCACCATATTTTTTCTATTTTAACATATTGATACATTCTCATTTCAAGAAAAATTTTGAGAGGGCTTCCTCTCAAAGGTTTTATAACATTTCTGTACATGGCTGTACCACAGTATACTTAAAACACACTGCTGATCACTGGATTATTCAGTTAACAATTTGTTATTAAAAGAAATGCTGAGACTAAAAAAAAAAAAAAAGTCTGGTGGAAAATTGATGTAATTTTGGGTTTTGCAAATCAAAGTCTGAGTCTCTTATCCCCTGACTTTCCCAGAAACAAACAGCAGACAGTAAAACTAGGACACTGGCCCCTACTCCCCAGTCAGGAGGCAGGCTGCTACAATGGCACCGCAGAGCTTGGGAATGCCGAGCCTCGGCTCTGCGCTCTCATGTACCACTAACTCAGAGTGGACGGGTGGTTTTTTGTGGAATCAGCAGTGCTGCTGGGTAAATGCCGCACACAGACACTTACCACTTAGAAGAACTTGCCACAGGGGGCAAGTGGAATCTCTGCTCTGACTGACACAGGATGGACGAGCAGAGGAGACCATCCATCAGTGTCAGGAAAGATCTGAAGCACCCGGCTAGTCAGTTGAAATAAAATAAATTATTTACTGATCTCAGAATCCAGCTGCTCACTTGAATGCTCATAAAGAACGTTTGCTGCCCTGAACTTCGCAGTAGATGCTGTTTCAGAAAGAAAGAATTTCTGGACTACTGTGTGCAGCCTTTTGTTGTTGTGAGAATGAAAACGGTGTTATCATCTGCTTTCCAAGAAGGAAGTAAGGGTCTTAATACATACCTGAGCTCATCTACATGCAAATAGGAAATGAACTTATTTATTCACTGCATGATATAGTACTTGTGGGCACAGTTTATCCGATTGTCACAAAATTACTTAGGATTAATTAATGAAGTTTTTGCTTATAATGGTAAAGACTGAATTTAGATTCATAACAGAAACAAATGTTCTGACAACATCTAATATTTTAGAAGTTCCTCAGTTGTGACTTTCCACCAGAGGGTGCTATGTGTGCCACTGGAAGCATTCAGAGGTGACTGGGACCAGCTTCCAGTCACCTCATTTCTGAGATCCAATGCTCTAGGCAGAGACACTTGCATTACTATCATCATCTATTTCTACCTGACAAGTCTCCACCATGACTTTGCCAACAGAGCCACTACTTAATTTGAGTGACCTGGTTAAATACTTTCAAGATGGTGGACTAGTGCTCACTTTGGCAGCACATATACTAAAACTGGAACGATACAGAGAAGATTAGCATGGCCCCTGTGCAAGGATGGCACGCAAATTTGTGAAGCGTTCCATATTTTTATACCCTGAGAAAACCATAATTCAAAAAGAGTCATGTACCACAATGTTCACTGCAGCTCTATCTACAATAGCCAGGACATGGAAGCAACCTAAGTGTCCATCGACAGATGAATAGATAAAGAAGATGCGGCACATATATACAATGGAATATTACTCAGCCATTAAAAGAAACGAAATTGAGTTATTTGTAGTGAGGTGGATGGACCCAGAGTCTGTCATACAGAGTGAAGTAAGTCAGAAAGAGAAAAACAAATACCATATGCTAACACATATATATGGAATCTAAAAAAAAGGTCATGAAGAACCTAGGGGCAGGATGGGAATAAAGACTCAGACCTACTAGAGGATGGACCTGAGAACACAGGAAGGGGAAGGGGAACGGGTAAGCTGGGACGAAGTGAGAGAGTAGCACTGACATATATACACTACCAAACGTAAAACCGATAGCTAGTGGGAAGGAGCCGCATAGCACAGGGAGATCAGCTCGGTGCTTTGTGACCACCTAGAGGGGTGGGATAGGGAGGTTGGGAGGGAGGGAGACACAAGAGGGAAGAGATATGGAGATATATGTATATGTATAGCTGATTCACTTTGTCATACAGCAGAAACTAACACACCATTGTAAAGCAATTATACTCCAATAAAGATGTTAAAAAAAAAAAGATGGTGGACTAGGAGAGAAAGCAATAGGCAAAATAAACATAATGACAATGACAACAGCACTAAGATAAGCTACTATGGGCCACTTTCATACACAATCTTGAAAGGTAAACATTATAATTCCCACTTCATAAATGACTAAGACTGAAAGGGGAAGGGACTTGTCTAAGCTGACACTGCAGGCAAGTGGTAAAGCTGGGATTCAAACCCATTTTTGCCTGCAGAACTTGGGCTCTCTGCACAGACCCTTTTGTGGACTTTTTCCTTTGAATGAATATACAGATCAGAATCTGATGAATTCAAGTTTGGCTTTTTGCCTTTGGAAAAAATGTGGGCAAAGAAGCCTCGCTCTTGATTATCTTTCCAAGGCACTGCTTTGCACCTTGGGGAACAGCAGGGATTATGCTCACCTGGGAAAATCCTCACCTTGTACCCTGGACCTCTATCTTGACTGCAGTCAGGCTACTTACTGGGCTTCTTAAAACTAGACCCACTCAGAAAAAGCAGACCCTCTGTTACTGGGAAAGCACTGCAGGCAAACACAAATGATGTCTGAGTAGCATTCTTATTTTAGCAAATTTTTTTTTTGCGGTATGCGGGCCTCTCACTGCCGTGGCCTCTCCCATCGTGGAGCACAGGCTCCGGACGCGCAGCGCCCAGCGGCCATGGCTCACGGGCCCAGCCGCTCCGCGGCATGTGGGATCCTCCCGGACCAGGGCACGAACCCGCGTTCCCTGCATCAGCAGGCGGACTCCCAACCACTGCGCCACCAGGGAAGCCCTAGCAAACTTTTAATTGAAAATATACAAAGTGTATAAATCCCAAGAGTTTATATAACTTGACTTTTCCACAAAGTCTACATACTCATGTAATCAGCCCCCAGATCAAGAAACAGAACCTTACCAGTACCCCAGATGCTCCCCCAACCAGTCACTAGAGCCTCTTCACTCTCCAGGATAACCACTATCATTACTTCTACATATTACTTTTGTGTACTTTTGAACATTATATACATGGAATCATACAACATGTGCTTTCTCCCCCTTTTTTGGGCATCTGGCTTGTTTTTGAGCAGCCTTATTAATTTTACTTCTATGAGAGATACCAGAAAAAGCATCTTTAGAAAGAACAACGCTGAAGAACTTTATGTTTTAAGAATTAACATTAAATAAACAATTTTTACCACTTTAGAGGTTTTTTTTGTAAGGAGGGAGAAAGAGGTTTACGGAGGGGGAAAAAAGGTAGGTTGTGTGTGTTCCAATTCAGATACTGGGTGCTAATTCATCTATTTAGTCTGTCAGAATCACCATCATCTTACAAGCTCTTGTTTACTGAGCACTTGCTATGTGCCATGCACCTTTCTAAGTATTGCGTGTGTGATAATGACTTTTCATCCCCGTAATTACCCTATCTATGAGACAGACTATTATCTTCATCTTACAGAGGAGGAGATTGCGGCTCTGCATCACTTGACTGTGTTGATACAGCTAATGAATGAGCCAGGGTTTGAACCCAGGCTTCTAACTCTTCAGTCTGTCCTCCAAGCTTCCACTATATTGCCTCTCCACTAACAGCTCACAGTCTCCACTAACAGCTCACTAACAGCTCACAGTCACCAACTGCCAGGCCCTACGCTAAGCTAAGTGGAGTATCTGACTCATTCCCCACAGCAATCCTAAGAGGCTGGCACACTGATATTCCCATTTAAACAGAATGGAATCAAGCCTCAGAAAGATTAAGACACTTGCCTAATACTGCTGGTTGTCGACAGAGCCACAATTTAAACCAAATGTGATTCTGATGCTCATCTCTTAATTAGTAAGCTACTGTCAGCATATCTCAAGCTCCTGTCGGTCAAGTTGGGATGAACATTTGAGAGCTTTTTGAGACTTATTACAAATTAGCCACACTAATGCCCACATTAGAAAAGGTTTTATTATGAGACATTTACAAAACATTTGTGAGAAACATAACATTAGTGAGCCTTAAAGTTAGAATTCAAACTTTCTCCCTTTACGCATGAAGCAAACGAAGCCCAGGAAGAGGCAGTGTGGCAGAGGTCTCGGCAGAGCCCGGGAGTAGCTCAGCTCCCTGACTGGGTAAGCCTGGCACCTGTACCCGCTCCCCTGCCCTCCCATCATCCTCTTTTATGCAGCAGGTGCATTCCAGTTGGCCAGACCAGGGTTCTGCCCCTGATACCACTACCTACCTGCTGTGTGAGCATGGGCATGAGACTTCACCTCTCTGCACCTCATTTACCTTCTCTGTCAGATGGAGACAGTAAAAGTACCTACCTTTTAGGTAGGTTAGTAGTGCATGTAAAGCACTGAGCACAGTGCCTAATACACGCACATACCTATAGATGACGGCCATGAGGATGGTGATGATGTTGGCTTATGCATATTCTGCTGACTACTACGACACTTTTTCTACCTCTGTTAGGTTTAAGTCAAAACAGAAATTTAGCGCTTAATGGAAACAAATTAACCCCAAATATTAATTGGATTTTAGTTCTAGATTATCTGGTGAGGATCCAGATATAACTTCTGAGATCATTAAAAAGCTTCCCAAATAAAGGCACGAATGAATAAGGAATGGATTCATGGAGTAAGAAAAGGCAAGTAGTAATGTTACAAAGCAGTTCTAAGGATAGGATGTAGGAGAAATACAGAATGAAAATTATGGAACTTCACATAAGTCAATCAGTTTGCAAAGAGTCTCAAGTTAGTTCTATTTCTAATATTCTGCTTCATAAAAACGAAGACAAGACAGAGCACTCAGGTGGGAAAAAGGAGTTACTTTAAATTTCACTGCTTCAACATTTTCTCTGAAAACAAATTACTGTTAGTCATTCAGGTCACATAAAAGTTGTATGTTATTTCTTTCCCTATTTCGACATTGACCACTGATAGAAAGTTGACACACTTACCTAACTGTACATCAGTTGTGAATCGGAGTCTGTGAATCATGCTGACTTTGAATGACTTGTAATGGTGGCTGCTCAGCATATCCTGTACTGTAGCTATGTCAATTTGCGAATCCTCCTCAAAAACCCCGTCTGCCCTTGAACCTGGGGAGGAAAAAGCAGTTTAACACATAAAGATACATGAGGCTTGGCAAATGGTGTCTGCTTAAAATGCTTTGGGATAAATTAAAATAATATGGGCTATTTAATTTGGAAAAGAAAAGGCTGAGTGATGACTTAATAATGCCATTCCAGTAAACAAAGAATGGTAACATATTAATCACTGAACAATTAATTCCACAAACACTGCCTGTTCTATGGCAGGCCCTTGGCTGGGCAGCAGCAATACAGAGGGCAGAAAAACTCCTGCTCGCCAGAAGCTCTGTCTCCACAAGAGTAAGTCAAAATCACAAAAGCATGGGTGGTCACACTTCTTGCTTCCTTTTCTATTAATTTTCCTGATCATAAAAGTAGTCCATGCTCCTTGAAGAATCCCTGTTCTTCCCACGATTTGCAAACTGTCTGTTTATCAACTTCCTGTCCTGCGCCCCACAGCCTCCAGTGGTTCAGGTACGAGCCTGCTTGCGCTCAGACGGCTGTAACAGTCTCCTCAATGGCCTTCTGGCCACCAGGATCCCTCAGCAGTCCAGCTACTACAGGACTTTCCGATTTATCTTTCTAAAGGTTTGATCACTCATTCACTCATCAAACGTGTAGTGTTGCACTAAGTACTCTGATACTGATAGTGGGGACAAATAAGAAGACTGGAGCTCAAAAATCTTCCCTGGCTTCCCAAGGCCTCCTGAATGAAGCACACTCTTTTCAGTCAAGCAATCGAGGACATCCACAATCTTGCTGAAACAGAAATTTCCCATTTTATTTGTCATTTCTAACACATACCTTCTCTCAGCGCTTCCCAAACTCCTCAGACTATATATAGGTTCAGGTTTTTCTACTTCTGGTTCTTTGCTCACGTGGTACCGTTGGCCTAGAACATCCCTCTGTCAAAACTCCACCCAGGCTAGCTCAGATTCCACCTCCTCTTGAACTCCATGGCAGCTTGTTTATACTGGACTTGGAGCCAGGGAGACCTGGGCTCAATTCCTGGCTCTGCCTCTAACTTACTGTGTGATATTGGCCAAATGACTATTTCTCTCAACCCCAGCATCTGCCATCCACAGAATTACCAAAACATATTTAGAGAACCTAGTATGTAATACGCTTAATAAATAGCAGTCATGATTATTTTTATTCTCTTGTCATAGTGGATCACATTTAGGCTTGCACTAGAATTGCTGAGTGGTTGCTGTGTCCTAAATTGGAAACTTCGTGAGGATCAGTAAAGTCTCTTATTCATCTCTACATCTTTTCCTGCAAGCGGTACACGTAACTGGCATGCTCTCACTAAACTTTGCTAAATAAACAAATCAATCAATAATAATAACGATAGCTAGTACAGGTGAGTACTCATACATCAGGCATGGTGCTGAGCGCTTCACACATGCATTTAAGTCTCAAGACAACCTGGTAGGTAGGTCCTATAATTTTCGTATTACACAGATGAAGAAGCCGAGGCTCTGAGAGGCAAAGTCACACGCCCAAGGTCACATAAGCAAAGCTAAACTAACTCTCGTCACCCCCCATGCCTGAGTTTGAAATGTGGTCTTCTGAAGGTGTGGCTGCTGGTGGGAGGGAGCATCTGTCTAGAAGAGGCCAACCAGAGCGGGGTGCCCAAGGCCTTGTGATGAGTACACAGAGACGGTTCCACAGGGAGACCACGAGAGAACTCCTTGGCACAGAGTTGGAGGAATGGAAAACTCTAGATTTGGGCATAAAACTGGAAAATTCTCTATGCCTACCAATTACACACTTTCCTTCCCACAGTTATTCCTTACAGGGGAGGCTTTTAAGGCAAAGCTGTTTTCTGATGCCTTCACATTTAACTAATTTATCAGGAATTGTGTGTTTTACTTCCAAACACTACAACTATTCCCAGCTTGGACCATTCTAGCACCTACAAGGATGCTTTCCCCTCGGTAAGGCTGCAGCCTCGGCCTTAATGGGCCAGTCACCGAATGCCTGTGACACAGTCCCACGTGTTGACCTCTCCGCCCAGGTCACCCTTCTTCCCATTGCACTCCCTCCTGGCCTTTTCCTCCAGGCCTCCTCCCCATCCCTCTGATGAGCTTGGCTCAAGTGACATTCCAAGGAACCCTAAGTCTAGCTCGGCTCTGTCTGTCACTGCACCCTGCATTTCCCTTCAGGTTATTTATCACAGACAGTAATCGTCTGTCTCCACCACTAGACTGTAACCCCAAGAGCAGAGGCAGAGTAACTGCTTTACTAAACACCACAGCCCAGACCCTGCTAGTGCTACCACGCACAGAATAAAGCAAGAGCTCAATAACAATTTGCTGGATGAATACCGAGTGCCGTATCCCCAGGATCAGAGAGGCGTAGTGACTTAACCAACATCACATTGCCAAGACTAGCAAAGTTGCACTCGACGTCTGCAAGGGTCATTTGGTAACCCTGTTTCCTTTCTCTGGAACACCTGTGATTTTGGATACAGATGCTGTGATCATGATTGCTACTGTCTCCAGAGTAATGTCCACATCGCAAGCCAAGAGGCTGGCTAGAAATTAAAGTTTCAAATAGTTATTCATTTTCTCCAAATATACCTTTTACTAAAACAGAGCTGCCAAGATGTGTTTACTTTTACTTTAGAACTTTTTAAACTGAGAATTTTGGAGAAATACTAAAATCCTTTCATGTTTTAAATCATTTAAAGCCATCTTTTCTGAGAAAATGCCATTATTAGATACAACTCAGCTTAAGAACTTCTGTTTTCTTTACCAATTATTATTTTCTAAATATTGCAGGTATTTGATTTGGAAAGAGGTAACAGCTCATTATGCTAAAATGCCAATTATTTTGAAAAAACCACACTTAAGAGTTTTACGTTTTATGAGGTTGGATTAAAACTAATTTAAAAATTACTATAACGTGACATAATTCTTTACTGAGCAATTTCAATGCCAGCTGCTAATAAAGCATCTTAGATGCTTTTAGATAAAGTGGTGCATAAATATGACTGGAAATTGATTTAGCTTCTTGCAGAAGCTACTGAAGAATGACATATTTTGTTTAATACACCAGCTAATGTAGTCCTAAAAGCTCAAACAAGTGCCAGTTTTCACTCCTAAATTTGCTGTGCGAGATTAATGAAAACTTTATATTTTGCTGAAATGTTAATAATGGGCAGATGAGATGATAGGATTTTAGTAGAGGTCTTAAAGCTATGGAATAACCAGCAAGGCTTGTCAGTTTCCTCATATTAATTTTGTTCAAGACTTATATAGCTGGAGCTGGCTCAACACATTAATGCTTCTTGTATTGACCTTCTACTCTCTGACAGCGTAAATTCATATCCCATTTAAGGATTTAAGTCCCCTTGATACTTGGGTGAGTTCTGAGCCTTGCCCCAGTTGACAAGGGGTGTGTTTACTTTTATGGTCAAAAGGGGAGCAGCACCGGGGGAGCAGAGAAGGAAGAAACAGTCCTGCACTCACCTCTGATACACGCTGCTCACCCCCAAGCAGGTTATCTGCTGAATGGGAACAACTTCTGGTTTTGGAGTTCCAGTGCCATTTCTCAAAGTAGGCTCAGGAATTCCTCTGCTTGGAGGGGATGTGTCTGTGTGTACAGATCAGTCAGCCATGCAACCTGCAACTACTGTCCCCATGCCTGCAGTGTGCTAGACTGGGAAGGGACATTGATGAAGATAAGGCAGGGTTCCCGACCTTCAGGAGCCTACAAATTCACTACAGAACACCAAGAAAATAGGTCAAGGCAGAGAGAAGTGCCCAATAAATGATGCATGCAACAGACACTTAATCTAAAGGCACACATCTGAAGCAGAGCATTACAGCAAAAGCATTTTTTTTTTTTTAACCGGGAAAGTTCTGACTTTGCATTTTTACTGTTTGTATCCTTCTGGAAAGGGGTGAACCCAAACACACATGAAAGATGCTTAATACTGCACCACAGTGCGTATTAAAAATATTACTGTACTATCAACTTCACATTCCAAAACGACTTCTGTTAAGAGAAGACATTTTTATCTACTCGAAGTAAAAAATAGAACCAGAATGTCTTAAAAATAAACATATTAAAAAAAAACACTCCCCAAACTGTTAATTTAATTGAAATATAACCCTTTGGTATTTTGTTAAATTAGCAATTAAAAAGGTCACAAGCAATTAAATGAAACAAAAGCCACACTGTGTTCATCTACATTAATGCTGAATTGGGTCTCCTCATGAATGACAAGATAAATTGTAATGGTGCCTTCAAAGACTTCACAATGTATTTTGTCAAAGTCGAGAGTGTTAATGTCTCTATGTGCCATGGATTACCATAATGTATTGTGTCAAAACGCTTGAGCTGCAATAACTCAAAGATGTATTGTGATAGATCAAATTTTTGAGGGGGGGCCTAAAAGTGACTTGAGCACCAGAGCTCAAACGGACTGACAACAGGCTCTGGAAGGATGACAGAGAGCACATTCATGATACAGAAAGCACTGGGGAACAAGCAAAAAATCCAAGAGAGGAAGGAGCCTAGCTGTCTGGAGTAAGGAATCAGGAAAAAAGGAAACAAGGAGTGGCACTTGTCTTAATGGCAACACCAGGCCAGGGAAGAGGGAGCAAAGGGAAGCAGAGAGGAGGGGAAGGAGGAGGCTGGCGGGGTGTAAGGGCTGCACCGAAGAAAGAAAGAGGAGGTACTGAGAGAGAGCCAGGATGTGGCCCTAGGGCTTAATAACACTGGAAGGAACCTGGAACATCAAGTTCAGAGATGTAGATTCAAATCCTAACTCTTGACACCATGGGTCAAGAGCAGGTCAAAAACCTTGCCCAAGGTTCCACCGTTGGAAAGAGGCGGAGCTGGGACAGATCTATCGGACTCCGGAGTCATGTTCCTTCTCCTGCCCCTCCTCACATTCCTACAAGCAGCAGCAAGGACAGGGACTGCGTGGGTAACTGTAAACTCTAAGTCAGTGGTTCTCAAAATGCAGCTCAGGACCCCAGGTGTGGGGGGAGGCGGGTCCACAACCTCAGTACTATTTTTATAATAATAACAGTAAGACATGATTTGCCCTTTTCATGCCTAATATCTTACAAGTGCACAAAGTAATAAAAAAAGTTCATTGATATGTTTCCGATTCCACATTGCAACCAACCTTTAGGAAACTATCACTTGAGTTTTGGTATAGCAACGAATATTAATATGCACTATTATCTGAAAAGGCTACTGAAATACTCCCCTTGTTTCCAACAACCTATCTATGTCAGCCAAATTTTCTTCATATACTTCAACCAAAACAATGTATTGTAACAGACTGATTGCAGAAGTAGATATGAAAATCCAGGTGTCTTCTATGAAGCCAACATTACAGAAATTTGCAAAAATAGAAAATACTGCCCACTGGTTCAGGAGATTAGTCAATAACTTATCTTCCTGGTGGAACAAAAATAAATGCTTTTCAGAGAAAGGAAAACAAAACAACAAAACAAAAAAAACCCCAAACCAAAATAAAAGAGTGCTCTTATCATTAAATTTTTAAAAGAAAATATTTTTATTTTATTTTAAAAAATTTTAATAAAAATGTTATTTATGTTCACATATAATGGATTTACCATTATTTTTAATGAATTCGTAAATATTTAAAAATCTCTCCGTTTTTATTCCTAATAAATAGATATAACTCAATAAACAAAAGCTCTCTGAGGCCCTCAATAAATTTTAAGAGTGTAAAGAGGTCCTAAGACCCAAAAGTTTGAGAACTGCTGCCTTTATTGGTTCTTATGCCATGTTTTCATTGTTCCTGGATGCCCATTTGGACAACCATGATGGGACAGAAAAGTGCAGTTACAGCTCTGTGTCTGTATTACATACCTGAAAACAAACACAAAAACAAACAGAAAGCCTGTACACACATTGTTAGAGTGACAGGCTTGTTTGCCACATGATCAGATCAAGGCTAATTACAACTAATATTGTTTAAGAAGCATTTTCATATACTTCATGATTTCACTGGAACTGAGGGAGATACTTACAGGTACATACGTGACTGTCTTTCAGACAAACGAGCACTGATGATTAAATCAAAGCTCAGATGAACTCACTGTACGCCTCTGGCAGATGTCTTATGTTCATAGACACAAACCACATGGAACATCAGACTTCATTTTATGGTTCAGTGAGTCTCACGCCAAGTCTGAAAGGGCTAATCTAGGTATAAGTTAAAGCAACTTCCGTCTTCCATCTCCAAAAAGATCTACGCCAAGTCTAGAACTCAACTGGAAGTTCGAGGGCCTTTGCCACATCCTTACCTCATAGGTACACTCTCTGTAGCAATGACGACCCTGTTGACCATTCCTCCCAAGTCCGCAAACAGTCACCCAGCACCAATCGTGTGCCAGAGCTGTGCTAGTGCTTCAGGAACACAGGAGGATGGCAGCAAGTGTTTACATTTGGCTGGTGCAAAGAGTCTGTGAAGGGGAATAGTAGAAAATAAAATGGTGGGGGGTGGAGGGGGAGAAGTCTTCAGAGATAGGCACTGACCATCTCAGGAGTTGGCATACAGTAAAATACTGCTGTGCAAACAGCTGAATGAAGAGTAAACAAACTACCTTCTGCCCCATTCTATCTTGCAGCCTTATTGCTACTCCCCACATAGAACAATGCCTTTTTCAGCTAAACTGGATTTTGTTCAGATTATACCATCTGGCCAGAATGTCCTTTCCACTCTTTAAAATTAATACACTTCAAGGTCTAGTCCAAATGAAATCTTTCCTGATCCCTTTCCTGAAACCCTGTCTCCCTTTGTTGAAGGCTCTCATGATAAGTCTCTTACACAATAAGCATCTGTACTCCCCTTCCGGACCATGGGCTCCTTGGAGGCAAGAACATTCCATCCTACAGAGCACACAGTAGATGTTCAATAAATGCTGTTGGCAGCCTGAATGAGGTTGATGCCACACAGGTTAGCCATAACAGTACCTGCGTTTGTACACCATCCCTTGTATTTACCTTGGTTATAAGAACCTAACACACCATTCCTAGTTTTCCATTCAGATGCCCTACCAGACGGGGATCCTGCCTCAACAACAACTCCAAGAGCAATTATCATTTACTGAATGCTTACTATATATGCCAGACATTATGCTCAGCACTTTAAATATATTATCTCATTTAAATTTCTCGCTGCTCTTTTAAGTTGGATAATATTATCTTCTTTCTACAGGTGAGAAAAATAAGGCTCAGAATGTCATCCTGCTAGTATAGCCATACAACTAATACAAGCTGGAGTTAGGAAAGGAACCCAGGTCTAATTCCAGAACTGTGCCCTTAACCACCACATAACCCCTTGGGTAAAATGCTCCTTGGATGGGCTGGGAATGTACAAATCCATGGGCCATAGCAGTATCTAAGGAGAACACAATCACACCTGCCTTTGCCAGAACAAACAATCAGGGATAAAACCTAACTCCCTCTACTCCTTCTGTAAGACTCAAAGCTAGATGTGTGAGTGAGTCATGGAGGAAAAACTCTCCTTTAGCTTTCTACATCCATCACTTTTTTTTTTTTCCAAAGGCCGCTTAAATCCCCAAAGACTCATAAGCCCCAAACTTCTCTTCTATTAAACACTTCCCTTTGGCTACTAGTCATTTTTGCTGGTCTCTATAAAATAATCCATAGGTGATATACTATAATGTACACACGCGCACTTGCTTGCCCCTCTGCGGTAATCTCTTCAAAGCCGTCAGGGTTGTACTGTAGGATACACCCTTCACTGAATTTGCCATGCTACAACCAGGGTAGGGATCCTTGCTGTCAGTGCCTAATTGATTAAACTCTTGGAGTCAGAGCCTTTCCACAGGGAGATTTCAGACCCTCAATAAATCAGGATAATCTTGTTTTATGAGGTGATCAGAAAGAAACGATTTCTGGTTTGTAGAATTTCTAAAGAGAGCGGATCATGGAGGTGGGAAGGTGGGGGTGGGGGAGGTGTCGGCTCTGCATTCAAGCTCCTGCCTGTCCCCCAGTCTCATCTTCCAGCACTCTCTCCCTTGCTCATTTCACTCCACTCCATTCATTCATTCCCAAATATACCTAGCTCTTTCTCAAGACCTTTGGACAAGTAGTCCCTTGGCCTGGAACATTCCTCTTACTCATTAGCAGAATAACTCCTTCCTCAAGGAAGCTTTCTTCTCCCATTCTCACCAGCTCCAGGCCCCTGCTATATACTCTTTTATAGCCTTCACAGCGCTCATCACTACTGTGAGCTCCGTGATGCAGGGGCTGTGTATCCTCTACTGCGCCAGCACAGCGACTGGCCCAGAGGAGGGGCCGTCAATATTTGGGGGATGGATGAACAAATGCGTGTGTAGGGTGAAGCCTGTACAGGATGAAGCACGACTATTCAAGCGTCTGAACCACTGGCTCATTACAGGTTTGCCTGGAAGTTAGGTTGATGTCAGAATTCCCATCACTTCCTTTTCCTCCATTGTGTCTTTGCCCCTGTTCAAAACACAGGAAAAGTAATGGAGTCTTCTTAAGAGCCTGGGCATTTTGGACAATTTACATGACAAAATATCTAAGAACTGCAACATCTGATCAACACCGAGGCATCTCTCTCTCTGACTCCAGAGTCAGAGAATGAGGGCACACATGCTGGAAGAACCCCTCTTCCCATCAGGGGAGTCACTGCAGAAATGTCACCCGATGCATTACCAAACCATTAGTCAGGGGCTACAGGGCGGATTCTAGGTCCAGGAGCCTACCAGAGGGATGCAAATCCCTGTGCCCCCACTTAGAGCCCATACAGGGTTTGTGGCTCGTCAAACATGTTTCCTTACTGCTCTAATGTACCAGTGTATCGCTTAATGAAAGTTCTTAATTGTAATTCAATTAATTATATACACAGAGTCCCCAATTACATTTTCCAATCAGACACTGGCTGTGGTACAGGTCTAAATGCACTTAACCAATTTTAATATATTAAGACCAATTTCCCTTGAATACTAATTACTACCTAATGATAAAATGAAAAGGGGGGAACTTTCAAGAAAGGGGGAGAGTGAAAAATGCAATTCATGTGGAATTTCTCAGCCCACATAGCACAATGCACTCACTACTGAAGAAGTAGGTGTGGACAGGGCACAAATTTGCTTCCAGTTCAGATCAGCACTGTTTTTTGTCCTAGGTATCACCTACCCTTGGTGCAGGCTGTTGCCCAAAGGGACCTGTGGGAAGTCTAAGCATCTAGAGGGAAAAGGCCAACACACACAAGCGCAGACTAGCTGTGGGGTCTGCGCACAGGCACTCGCTTTGTGTCTTGGGCACACAAAGCCTGAGAATGGCCAGCTCTTGCGTGAGGCATTGCACTTTGCCACGTGCATTTAAGGCACACGATCTCAACTTAATCCTCATAACAGCCGTACAGGGTAGGGATTCCTTCCTACAGGGTAGCCCTACAGATGGGGAAATGAAGCTCAGAGAAGGACTTGCCTAAGGTCACGCTGTGGCTTCAAACATCCTGCCTTTCCCCTACAACACACTGCCAACCAGCCCGCATCAACCAGACAGCAAGAGGCAGAGACACATTGGTATTCTGGCATCGGGGATAATGTTTCTGTTCCATTTAAATTCTGTTAGCGTGCAGCAAGCAGGGAGCTATTATCCAATATCTACTTGAAAAAACTCTCACCCATACAGAAAATTCCTTACAGTGAACACATTTCCCCCCACCAGAGCCAGACACGTAACTGGCTTTCAGCAGTAATTCAACCTAAAATATGTACCATGAACATCACAAGTCATTTCCATTTGTAAACAGAGTTTATTTGCAGGATCACATTTTTTTTGCTTTTGAAGACTGCTGTTGTGGTACAATAAAAGAGGCTTAAAGCCCTGGTACTTAAGTCACATGATAGAAATTCGAGAGATTAGTAATTTGTAGCTGAAGAAGGCAAACCCTCCAGAAGCCAAGTAGAACCACTAGGGAGTCTCCAGGGTTGGCAAAAAGAGCACATGCAGGAGGAGGGACTGGCCCACTAAGAATAAGCACCATGAAGAGGAGATGGAAATGCACCAGGAGAAGCAGTCATTCACTGCCTACAGTTGCTTTTTTATTTAGTAAATTGGAGGGGGGGTGGGGTGGGGGGAGGGGGGAATCCCAAGTACCACCACGAAGAAACCCTTATACCTGAAGACGCTCGCCCAAAGCCCAAGTTCCTTTTAAACGGTATCACACACTTGCCCCTCGGTGCCCTAGTGAGCTGCCTGGTGATGCCAGGGACTCAGGAGGCTCCCTCCCTCCCAGGGAATGAACCACACCTGGCCACAGGCACTGGGATGTAGGGGGAACTCAGACCCAGGCCCTGCCCTTGGTGGATGGGGGTGTGTGGTCACAGTCCAGTGTGGGAGTGGGCGAATCCATTCAGTAGAATCAGTGATCAGAGAGGGGTAAGGAGAGGGACTCTACCAGAGCCCAGGGAATGGCAGCCAGGTGGTCTGGGGAGGCTTCTAGGAGGAGCGGCCTCTTCTCCTGGGTCTTCAAGGAGAAACTAAAGGAGGCGAAAGAGGTCACAAACTGGGACCCAGAGATATGCTCCCCTGCCACAGTCCAGCTGTTTGGGTGACTGCCCACCTCGAGTTGAAGCTCTTCCTTAGTATAGCCTTAAATTAAGGAAACTTCATGAAGGTACTGAAATAATGGAAGCTCTCCTTGAAAAGGAAAGGAGATCAAAGGAGATTAAACTGATGTTTAACGAACTGAATCCCCTTTCTATAGCAACTTCTATTTAGGAAACAAAATAATTAGATTCAGCTCTTTCACTAAACTTAATGGACAGAAGACACATTCTTCTAGGCCCCCTAATTATTATTCACGGGATGATGAGCAAATCACCACCTTAAAGGCTCAGTTTCTTCTTCTATAAAATAAAGATGATGACCACTCTAGCCTAATAACAACAGCACCTCTATCTCATTTAATCCTCACAACAACCTTGTGAAATAGATTCAACCATTTCCATTTACACAGGAAACTGAGGCTCAGATAGGTGACATGATTTGTCCTACGTCAGAGGCTGCAGTGTCTACCCAAGGTCTGCCTCATTCTAAAGACTGTGCTTTAAGCACTATGCTGAACTACTATGTAGAACACTTGTGACTGATAAAACAGGGAAGACACAGCGTCTGACACTTTGTGGCACTCCATAAAGCGGGTTCAATTTCAGGTCTATTTTAGCTCTGATGATGGGAAATTCCCAAGTTTCTCTCTGAAAGCTATGGAATCGATAGGTTGGTTCATGCTGCATCTTTCTTTTAAGGCTCTGGATGGGCTACCCACATATGATCAGTGGGTAAAGGAAAAGGTCACTGGCAACATTTGGCAGAAAACGAAATTGAGGTTCAATCTGGTGCCAGGATTTATATAGACACTTGGATAAGAATGGAAGTCTTATAATGTTACATCCTCTCCATAATGTACTCAGGCTTACTTCTGGTCTGCTTCCAACTTCTAGCAGACAGTTGGCTAAAGGATGTAGGAGATTATCAGACTAGAGTCCAAACTGGAAAGCCCAAGGACTTTGGCTTGTCGTTTTCTTACTTAGGCCAAGATCCAAGCACAAATGCTACCTCTCAGTCCCTAGGCAGGAACTCTTATCATATTAGCTTCATTCGCAAGCTTCTCTCTCATAGTGTACAAAGACAACTGTCATCACCCTTCTTAGGACTGAAAATTTAGGTTGTTTCATCAACAATCTCAGGGTGGGCTTCAGGGTCAGACAGCTGACTTAGAATTCTGGTCCTATCACTTACTGATTAGCTAACTCTGGGCAAATCACAACCTCTCCCCACAATTAGAATAGTATCTTGTAAGATGGTTGTGAAAATGACACAAGAGAGCAAAATGTCTAGCGTGATGCCTTAAAACAGAAGGCCTGAATAATTAAAAAAACATCCTTTGATGCGGTTGGTATAAAAAGCCATGCCCTGTCCCCCTGTGGAAAAAAAACTGAAGGGCTTATATCTACTCTTATGGCAGTCTTCTCGATCAAATGTTTTTACTTATAGGTACACCTCTTCTGGGACAGCAAAGCACATTTGCTGGAAAGTATCCTGCCTCTAAGTTCTCTGGTCCTGTGACACAGGCTTATACATCTGCTCTGGCCCCCACGCTCCTTTCCCCTCCATTCTGCATCACTCCCTTCCCCAACACACACCTCCTGGTGGGTCCTGACAGTTCTATGATTCCAGACCTCCACATCCATGCCTCATCTGCTCTGTGAGCCACAGAATGCTGCTCTTCTGTTATTTATTAATTACAGTTAATATTTATTGAGTGTTTATTATGTGCCAGGCACTCTTCTAAGAGCCTTATGAATCCTCCTATCAGCCTTATGAAAGTAAATTAACTACCTAAGAGAGGTTAAGTAAATTGTCCAAGGTCACACAGCCAGTAAGTGGCAGGGCCAAAATGTGAACTGAGGCAGTCTGGCTTGATTGCATATTCTCTTAAACACTGCATAACAGATGCTCATAATTTAGTTCACTTCTAAAATGGCTTTAAGGATAGTAAGCCTGTGCTGATCAAATATAGCAACAGAGGTGAAGAAATTTCTGTTTTTGAAATATTTTTCTTTGTCTCAATCTAACTTCTTAATAGGTAGCTACTGGGGAACAATATGGGTTCTTGATTGAAATTTCTATTTACAAAAATTTAAAAAATCTTTTCTATAAAAAGAATAAATTGTTTTTATAATTTACTTCCACTTTACAAAGCCTAGTTTCAACAGTCTATTGATTCCAAACCATGGACTGCCTGGCACACTCTGTAAATGCTGGTACGGTCTTCTTTCACTAACAAAGTGATTTTGACTCAAAGGCAAGCACTGAAAGTATCTTGCAAATCCTTTAAGATGGGGATGCTGAGGCTGACAGAGGTCGTACAACTTAATTAAGACTATGCTCGTACTTAGAAGTGGAGTGACAACAAGAGCTCAGATTTCGAATCTTTATCCACCAATCCTCATAGCTTCTCTTTCCTAGTATAAGAACCTTATCTTAAAAGAAAAAAAAATGAAACTAAACAAACCTAGGACACATCTAATTTGGAATCACAGTATACTGTGAAATACTATGCAGCAGTTAAAAAAGAAAGAGGTAAATCTATATACGGAATAATATATGGATTGATGTAGAATATGGAGTACTCTCTATGTGACATATTGTTACAATGATAAAAGAAAAATATAGAACACTGATGACAGTTTGCTACCATTTTGTTTTTAAAAGGAGGGAAGGGCTTCCCTGGTGGCGCAGTGGTTAAGAATCCGCCTGCCAATGCAGGGGACAAGGGTTCAAGCCCTGGTCTGGGAAGTTCCCACATGCCGTGGAGCAATGAAGCCCGTGCACCACAACTACTGAGCCTGAGCTCTAGAGCCCGCGAGCCACAACTACGGAAGCCCACGTGCCTAGAGCCCATGCTCTGCGACAAGAGAAGCCAACGCATTGAGAAGCCCAGGCACTGCAACGAAGAGTAGCCCCCACTCGCCGCAACTAGAGGAAGCACACATGCAGCAAGGAAGACCCAACGCAGCCAAAAATAAATAAATAAAATAATTAAATAAAAGGAGGGAAATACGTGTGTGTATATATATGTTTTTGTGTGGGTACATTCATATACCTATACAGAATATGCTTGCATGTGCTTAGATGATCCCTGGAAAGACACCAAAATCACTGGGAACAACTGTTGTCTCCAGGAGAGGAATTAGGGGAGAGATGAGAGGCTAAAAGTTTTCACTTTAGATACTTTGTTATCTGAAATTTTTTTGCATGTGTAAGTCTTATATATCCAAAATATATACCAAGATCCTAACAAATAACATTTTATCTTATTCGTATAACATGGAGTCAACATGAAACATTTTGAAACAGAATCCACTAGAGTTACTATACGCAGGACAAGGCCTGTAGTGGGTGATGAGTGAACATTTGCTAAATTAATGAATGTCAACGTGGTATGGGATACCCTCAAAGACTTGACAATCTAGTGTGAGAGACAGACATCAATCAATCATTGGGAAAAATAAATAATTATAAACAGAAATACATGCAACGAAAAAAAAGTAGTATGCTCTATGATGGAATATAACAGGGGACCCAAATGAGGAACGGGTCAGGTTTAGGCAATGAGGGGACAGGGAGATCACAGGTGGCCTCTATCGAGGTGACATTTAAACTGAGAAGAAGGATAAAAAAGTTAACCAGAGTAGGGGAAAGTGTTCCACACAGAAGACACTGCCTGCGTAAAAGCCCTGAAGCAGGAATGATGGAGAGTCGGCTGTTGTGATCACAGTTTTCACATGTCACTCACCCCTTGAGTCAATAGGAGTGTAGAGGAGAGGAATGGCTAAAATTCATAAGTCTGAAACTCTAAAGAGTGAATGAAAGAAATTAACTGAGCTTTTAAAGAAGCTTTCTGCATAGCACTAGGAACTACTACATTGCCTCCGGCCAAGAGTATGAAAATGGCCAGAATTTTCTAAAACCTGATGACTGAACAGTGATACTGACAGGGCCAGTTGCTTTATATACAATATAGCCTTTGCCACAGAAAAGGCCTCATATTTCTAAACTGTTTCCAGGACTGTTCCTAATTTAGGACGATACAGTTTAACAGATAAATATTAATCACAGAGGGCTAAACAGGATGCAGACCATTTCCCAAAAAGCATGAAATCAATCATTTCACTCTGGGATACAATTCTGGCATGAAGGCTGATGTCTGCCTTGGAAAACAAAGTCACCTCAAATCAGCCTATGGAGGCCAGACCAGTGAGTATTCCCAAACACAGGACTTTTAAGCATGTTGCAACGGACAAAGCAGGCATGGAGCGAGGAGGCCAACGTACTGTTCTCGCGGACCAGACAGAACTCCCAGGCGCTCTGGCTCTCCAAAGTGCTCTCCAGGTCCACAGCGACATTGGGCTCGCTCTGCTTCTCCAGGCGGTACTGAGGGCCTGGAAGATCAAAGGGGCAGGAGGAGGGGAGGCAGTCTGAAACAGTGAATTTAACATTGGAAAAACACCACACCCCAGTGAAAAGCTGATAAAGCATTAGGAAAACACTGAAGTCTGTTTGGGGTCTCCCAATCCAAGAGGGAAGAGTTTGAGTTTTTTTTCCACATGGCTTCACACACTTGTCTGTTCTATTATCAGGTCTATTTTTGCTCAGTTCTCCCCAAAACAGGATGAGAGATAGAAAGCTTTTGAGTCAGACTGACTTGGAATCACAATGTGGCTATATGAGCAGGTACCCTACCCTCTCTGAATCTCTGTTTCCTAATATGTAATGTGGGAATACTTATACCCTGAAGGATTATTGTGAAGATTAGAGATGCTACAGGAAAAATGCTTACGTAGTAATGTACCTGCCTCATAGGAGGCAGTCCTACAAAATTATTTATTAATAATTATTATATGATAATGAATAATCAATTATAAGCAGGAATAAGGTATGTTTAGAACTCGAATATAATGACAGTCCAAAAATGCCCAAAAAAATCTAAAACGTAGATGGGGTTAAAAAATAAATTCCAGGTTTTTGGGTTATGATGACGGACAAGTGGCTGCTGATTCGTGTTTTTGTTGAAATAGTTATGAAAACACAAGAGGCAGAGGTTCAATAATACTGAAAACCAGGAATATCAGTTACCCTGCATCACAAAGGGATTCTGGCAGATCTTAAAACACTGGGGCATTTTATACATTTATTCATGTATTTCTTTGTAAAGCCAAATGACAATCTTGTTCTTCTCAGATAACACCTAATGGGTCCAATGATCGGATTCAAAAGACTGCTCCTGTTGTTAATGGTTACTGAAAGATTAGAGGTGTAAGAAACTGTCTTATTATTTTGACTATGAAAGGCCTGTTTGGTCAGACAGCAGAGGTGTGAGAGATCTGATGAAGCATCAGAGGCCTTGCAGGGCTCCCAGGTGGAACACTTATTTTTAGATGTGTTCCTCAGCTGTCCTCAACTTGTTGATTATTTACATCCAACACTTCTCCTTCATCAGTCTGAGGCATTTCACTCATCTCAAGTCATTCTCCTCCCCGACATTCTAAGTTCATCCGTAGCATTGTAGAGTTTCAGTTCACTTTCATGGTATATTTGATCCTTCCTCTAATTGGTATTTCATTAGCATTTCTGCCAATTATCAGAGTTCTTACATACATTCAGTCCTTTTTACACTACTTACAGGTTTTAAACCTTCACTAAGTTAACAATGCTCAAGACACATACAACTATTTAAGGAAATACATGCTCAGAAGTCTACACAATTCTTATAAACTCTAATACACTGTATTCAGGTCAAGAAGGTATTGTAGTTCAACATTATACAATTTTTTTTTTTTTTTTGCGGTATGTGGGGCTCTCACTGTTGTGGCCTCTCCCGTTGCGGAGCACAGGCTCCGGACGCGCAGGCTCAGCGGCCATGGCTCAATGTGGGATCTTCCCGGACTGGGGCACGAACCCGTGTCCTCTGCATCGGCAGGCGGACTCTCAACCACTGCGCCACCAGGGAAGCCCCCATAGTTCAATTTTGATTTCAAAAATATTTAAGCAAATAAAGTTATGGAAATACAGATAATTCTTATTCTTCACTACCCATCACCTGTCGGTGCCAACATTTGTCAATTACCAAGCATGCTTGCTGCTCATCACTGGATGCTTTCATATTCACTGGTGGAAATAATCACCGAAAAGTCATGCCCAGCTGAACTTTAAGAAAACATAGCTGGTGAGAGATTCCTATGATCCCTCCCCCAACAGCTCTGCCCGCCCCCCCTCCCTAACACCCACCTTTCACAGCTGTGGGCAGCCCATTAGAGAGAAGAGAACCAACCCTGAACCCAGAGAGCTGCTTTCGAAAACACTGGCCTGTTAATCTCCAACTGTCCCAGCCCTAGATCTCCCAGCAACATAGCATATATATGCACTGATATCCACTCCTATGACTTTACAGTGAAATCTGGGTACAAAGTTTACCTACAATAATTCATTTTTTTATGATGGTCAAAATTTGGGAATAACCCAGATCTAACAACAGGGAAACTGGTTAAACAAAATATTGTGAAATACCATGGGGACATTAAAAGTGATGCTGCAAAAGTATTTGATTTTATCGAACACATTTATAACATGCTACTTTATGAAAATAGCAAATTATAACACAATATGTGTAAGATGATTGTAATTATGAAAAATATATGTAAAGTCATGGCGGGGGGTGGAGTACATACTGGAAGGTTATTTCCAGAATGTGAATAGTAGTTACACTGGATACTGGGATAATGAATGTTTTTATTTTTCCTTAGTGTTTTCCTGTATTTTTCAAATTTCCTATAATTACTTAAATAAAGGCTACCTTTATGATTTTTTTTCCCGTTGGCCGTGCCGTGGCTTAGTTTCCTGACCAGGGATCGAACCAGGGTCCACGGCAGTGAAAGCCTGCGTCGTAACTACTGGACCGCCAGGGAACTCTCTCTTTCTTTTTTTTCACTTTTATAATTTTTAAAATATCGTATATACTTATAAGCCCTCCAATTTCTTACTGTGCCATTTTTCTGAGGATACTGTAATTACCACACCCTGTGGCATCTCCAATGGGTCTTTCATTTGCAATAGTTTAATCAAAACTAGACATCATCTGTTTATGTAGATCAATACTTTCATCTTAAGTAACCCTGTAACCTCTCTAGGCACAGTATATATAGGGTTTTGGGCATCTAGAGCTGTTCGCCTACCTGACAACTGGATGGTAAGCAAGCCACCCCTTTCCTGATTCAGGGAGCCAAGGCCTGGCCACATCAAGGTGTATTTCAGGCTGGTCTCCTTTGTACTCTTTTTCCTTTTGGTCTCTGTAGCTGTCTGGGAGACGTGGACGGGGGAAACCAGAGGAGGCAGGGAGTACTAGGAAGGGCCCCTTATTCCTAAACACAAGTCCCTGCATCACTCTCTAAGCCACAAATGCCACCATTCCATATTCACTTTCTTATTTCTTGGGTTTTGTAGATATTTCTTTTCTTTTTTTGGGGGGGGGACTATAATATTACTTATTTACTTATTTTAATTTTATTTTATATTGGAGTAGAGTTGATTTACATGTTGTGTTAGTTTCAGGTGTACAACAAAGTGATTCAGTTATACATATACATGTGTCTATTCTTTTTCAGATTCTTTTCCCACATAGGTTCTCATAGAGTACTGAGTAGAGTTCCCTGTGCTATACAGTAGATCCTTGTTGATTATCTATTTTATATATGGCAGTGTGTATATGTCAATGTAGATATTTCTACTAAAATAGTTTGTTTCCTAAAAGTAGCTTTAGGACTTTCTCCTTGAAGCCAAGTATTATTAGGCTTCATTATATTCATTATATTATGATGACTCTCAATTACTGCATGACCATTATATGCAAGCATGCTGCATATGTTAGCTTACTGAATCCTCACAGCAACTCTTAGAGGCAGATATTATTATCCTCATTTGACAGATTGAGACCCTGAAGGTTGGCAGGGTGAAGTAACTAGCCTAAGATCACACAAGTAGGAAGCAGGAGGGGAAAATGAAACCCAAGGGTCTTTGGCCCTAAAGCCTATGTATTTTGAAGGTTTCTTCCTTTTACAAACTGTAAATTACAGGCTAATTATAAAAAGCCATAGTTTGTACCATAAGTATATATATTTTTTGTAGATTCATGGATTCACCTGGGTTCTAAATTACTTAACTTGTGGTTTCTATACATTCATTTCTGTGATAAATGATCTGAAATAATTTATTTTAATGAAATCCACACATGCTAAATATCCCATGCTATGGCTGTATCCTGCTTCCTTATGAAGACAGGATCACCTTATCTTTCCATCCATTCAGGAAGACCCTCTCCCTGTCTTTCAGAATATTCCTATGTATGCCCAGTTTTTTAAGTAACAGGTTCCGCATCAACTTCCACTCTCGGGACTCCGTGGTCTTCCATAAAAGCTAAGGAACAACTTGGAAACCCACTTCTGAACTTAGCAAAGGACGGATGGGTCTTAACTTTGGGGAAGGCAGGGTAGTTAAGCTATAGATGAGACTTGAGATCTAGACCCAAACAGAAAACTGCCTATTGCAAATCTCAATTTCTCTCTGCCCAAACGCTGGATAAGATATTTCAC
This sequence comes from Phocoena phocoena, assembly GCF_963924675.1. Classification (NCBI taxonomy): domain Eukaryota; kingdom Metazoa; phylum Chordata; class Mammalia; order Artiodactyla; family Phocoenidae; genus Phocoena; species Phocoena phocoena. The sequence goes on from NC_089224.1 coordinate 105,611,650, forward strand.
AGAGAAAGGCTATTTTGCACGTTTTCCCCTGGAAAGGCCAGATTGATAACTTTAGGTCACACTGTGTAATGAGAGGCAGGGTATATATTAGAAGCAATACAGCCTGATGATTAAGGGCATGCACTTGGAGCCAAATTGCCTCAGTCTAGTTCTGGCTGAGAAACTTAGCTATATGACTTTGGGCCAACTTACTTAACCTCTCTGTTTCATCTATAAAATGGGGCTAATAATAGCACCTAGTTTATAGGCCTGTCTGAGGATTCAATAAGTTAACAGTTGTAAAGCAATTAGAACATTAATAGTGTTATTTAAGTGTCATCATCATCATCACCATCAGCCATATCATCAGACTTTTATAAGAGATCATAACAGAACAGGGCCTACTATGTGCCAGGTACTACGTTAGGCCTTTTATAAAGATCGTCTCATTTACTCTTCGTCATCTTAGGATGTAAAGAGTATGAATCCCATTTCACAGAGGAAGAAACCATGACTAAAAGAGGCTAAATAACTTGCTCAATGTCCCACAGGAAGTGGTGGAGCTAGGATTCATGCCTAGGACTGCCCAGGCCTACAGTCTACATATTAAATACCACAGTGGCTCACTCGTAAGTTCTTAATATATGTCTGTTGATGACAATCAAGATTATGACAGCCCAGACCTACTATATATCAGACAATAGTTTCTAGCAAATGCTAATTTAATTTTCAGGCAGCTGACACAGGAGGAGAGCAAAGCAGCAGCCAAAAGCCATTTTATAGAGACAAGCTGTGAGGTCAGTTTCTATTAACATACTTTTGCCAAAGAGATGATTATATAAAAATATAAGAGGCTCTTTCACACCAAATAGGACACAGTTCTCAAGGCAACATCCTCCCTTTGGAAAGAGTTTTTAAAATGTCACAGCTGCACATGGAGCTACACACTCTGCTTCACAGCGGAGGAGAACACAAAAGGAAGATTCTGGGAAGCAGTTACTCTGCAGCAACAAGAAAACCTGCTTGGGCATTCCGATGATGTATTTATTGCAGTAAAACCACATCACCGAATGGTCTAGGAACAAAATACTGCTCTGGGCACTTTGGGAGGGTTCCAAGTTACAATACCCAGGCAGGATTTTTATGGGATTTTGTAAACCCGAGGCAAACATCTTAACACATAAGTTTCAAAGAAAATCTGTAGTATCTGTTGGATGGTGGATACACGCTCAGTTCAGCTTCCTCGATCTCTTTAATCCTTGACTGAAACATAAAAGCATGTGGCATGCCATTCTTTAACAGCAGAGAGCCAGCTGACAGTTGAAATCTAACGGGAAGGAAGGGCAAAAGCCTAAAGAGAGAGAAGCCATACGCCCCTATCATTCTGCATCTTATTTCTAAAGGCCCATGAGAGAAACCTCCTTCAGACCTCCCTATCTGGAAAAGCTGTACTTCCTCAGAGCAACTAGCTTGTTCTGTACCTTTAGACAGTTTAACATAAATCTTGTAACTAACTGATACTGTTTTCCTTTCTCCTTTGCCCAGGAGGAAGCTCAGCACTAAATGTGTGACGACTGGACACTCATTTCTGTGTCAGTTAATCCTCTGGACCTTTATTTCCATTTTCTTTCAAGTAGTTTTTCAATTCATTCATTTTTTATCCCATCAGTGTATTCCAACTGCTTTTTGGATTGAAGTGGGATATAAACAAATTAAACTATCATTATTATTGCTGAGCATGGGAACAAGTTGGAGGACCACCTATCTGGAAAATGATAAAGGAAAAGGCTGAACACTTTCATGAATATACCTTCACATCAGCTGTTTTCCATTCACCAGCTTAAAGAGCTGCTTTAATCTGAAAGAGCTGCTTGTAGCGAGAAAAAGTATGAACAAACAAGAGGAAAAGCTGGGTTTTGAGTAGAAAACTCCTCTGTCTGCACCCTCTCACTACGCATTCTGGGGAAGTTACTCAATCTCTGCGTATTTTCTCATCTGTAAAATGAGAATAACACAACTTCCTTGAGAAGGAAGGAGCAGGAACCGCTGTGGTGAGGCTTAGGTGAATGCCTAACCTCAGAGTCACAAGAGGCTAACAGTCCCGTTAAGGGAAGATACACAGTGGCAGGGAACGCTGGCACCAGAGCAGATGTCCGTACCCTTTCTCACGTGTGTCCAAGGTAGGAGTGTGGGGTAGGAGGGCATGCAGATCTATTTAAACAAGCTTGCTTTTAAGTTATAAGCAGCATTTAAGATCGGAGACTTGTTCAGCAGCCAGGATTCCTAAAGTTCCTTAGTCTCTCTGGTCCTACGAATATAATCTAAAAATGGTGAGTAAATGTCAGAACCCACTGAACAAACCACGGCAGCACAGATGTCAAAAGATTTGTGGTGTTACGATGTCATCCATACATTCATCTAACGAACGTTTTAGGAGCATCAACAATGTCCCAGACACAGAGATGAATAATCAATGATTCCTGACCTCAAGCAGGCTGGGGGAGGTGGCAAGACACACGCGAGCAGATGAAATTGTCAAAAAGCCCCAGTCAGTGCTCTTCCCCAGGCAACGACAAGGTGCTGTGGGAATACAGAAGAGGGGACAATGAACTTCTTCTCTGAGGGGGAGACATCTGAACTGAGTCTTGAAGGAGGACTGGGAGCCGGGAGAGGGCAGGGGAAGTAGTGCATTCCTATAGAGGGAACAGAATGTGCAAAGGCAAGGAGGTACTGAAGAGCCCACGTGGACCAAGGGAAACTCCGCGTGCAAAGGGCCTAGGCTCTGTGGGGTTTCAAGGGGAAGCTGGCGCTGGGATGCTTGGCCCAGACTGTTGGTCAAAGTGTAGATTCTCTCTTACAAGCAACAGATGCTCACAGAGCAGGGGAGTGACACAATCAGCTTTATACTTTGGTACACTTCTCCTGGCGGCACTGCCAACAACGGGTTTGAGGAGACTGGTGGCAGGGAGGTCCGCTTGGCAGGCCGTACCAAGACTTGTCTGCTCTATGGCGGGGGCCAGCTGAGTCCCAAGTCCCTCACTGAGCCAACGCCAAAGCCATCACCGACAAGCTGACGCCGTCAATATCAGAGCTCAGCCCTAATGTCAGGTACGCTAAAATGTTCGCATCTAGTGTCAGCTCCATCGCTGATAGCTCTTCCTCTAGGGGTGACTGTAATCATTTTCTGTTTGATCTTAATACAAGCACCGAATCATATTCAAGTGATAACCACTAGTAGCTTATACTCCCGCCCAGGCTTGGATTGGATAATTTGGAATTTAAATAATAAAAAAGAACATGCTGACATGACAGTAAGGTCACACTTTATCCTCCTCTAAGCCAATATATAATTTGCTCTCAGTCAAACAGCCAAATATAATCAAATTAAATACCATTCCTATTACAAAAGAAGAAAGACCAAGGCTGTTCCAATAAACCAATTCTCCTGCCTAGTTAAACTGCAAAACCTTCAGGAAAGGTTTTGAAAGCATGACCCATCAGTTCTAATTTTTAAAACTTATCCTTTCAGTCAAGACTAGAAAAAGGCCCATTCCAACTTTTATCTTTACTACAAAGTGCTGTTATCTTGGCCTGATGTCAGGAGCTCTATCTCTCTTTCTGCTGACAAGCAGAGAGGAGAAAGATAAGATTGGAAACGAATCTCACTTCTCTGAGTAAATAAATAATCAATACTCATCTAAATGTAAATGAGAAGGTAGCCCCCTCTGATAACAGCACTCTTATCAGAGAGCCAATTTTCTTCAGACATTTGGCCTCAACCAAATCACCATCATTCAGTCCCAGCCTAATGGCAAAAAATCGTAACTAAATTGAACCGATCACCAGAGATCAACTAAGTTCGGCCCTGGCCACTTCAGGTTCAAATGTTTGGGAATGCAATTTTGCCCCCATTAACTTTCAATAGCAATGAAGAACAGACTGGTCAAGGGGTCAGTTTGTGCAATAAACAAACCCCAGAAAGGGGGCCGGCCAGAGAAGATGAGCAGGAGTGGGTTTAAGTGTTTAAACAATGTTATAACTGGAGCCAACCCCAAAACTGTGAAGGGAAGGCCGCTTCTATGGGGTGGGGAGACAGCATTCTTTCCTTTTATCAAAGGCTTGGTTGAAACTGAGGAGACAATGATGATTCAACTTTATTAAAGCAAATGTAAACAAAGAAAAAGAGATATTAAAAAGCTACAGAAGCTAAAAATAACCTAAGGTTGGAATGATCAATTTCCTTCAACTAATTTGTATCAGACTTACATCTGACCCAGCAGTGCTGCACTGACCTGATTTTACTGAAATAGGACGCCGTCTGCAAGACAAATCACTTTAAAACCACTGCACTGGGGTTTCCATTTCTTTGCTGCAAGACTCAATTCACTGCTGATGAGAGTATTGGGGAAATTATGACCATTATTGATAGGACAGCAAAACCATTTTTACACAGTAGTCTTCAAGTCGACAGAAAGCTTGCACCGGACCATTAATGAAGGTGTCAGCTAGAATCAGAAATTAAAGACAAAGGCTGGGAAAGGCCTAATTTTTAGAGCACGTTTAAGGACACCAGATACACAGAAGCGGCAGCCATTCATCCTCTCAGGAGTAACAGAGCCTAAACAAGCATCAGCTGAGGAGCAGGCGGCTCTGCCTACAATTAGGGAAAGGAAATGCTGCTTTTCTTTTCTGCCTGGCCCTGGGGTTCTAAGAGCACAGGCTCTCAGCATTATCAGCTTCAAATCTTTACCAGCCAAAGGAGGACATGTCTGGTATGAGGCAGAACTATTCAAAGTGTAACCATCTTGATACATCTGGTTTTGTGATTAGCAGTAATCTTTTACCAAGATGTCTGCACGACTACTTGTATTTCCCAGCCAAAAAATTCCTGAATATCCTGGCTCCTCCAGTACCTCTTCAGAGCAGTTCCTCAGAACTGAGTGGCCGTCTCCCAGGGGAGAGAGTAAGGTCCCCAAATAAAACTGAAACTCACTGCTGAAAACAAAAACAGACAAAAAGTGTAACCACCTCTGTTCCTGCTGTGAGTATCTAATCCTAGAAGGGGACATGTGGTGGTTTAAGTGTGGGTTTTGGAGTTAGAAAGACTTGGGTTAAAATCTTGGCTCTCTTACAAAAGCTCTGTGACACTGGGCAAGTTAGTCGATCTAAACCTTCGTGGAATAATTGCAAAGATTATGCAGAACACAATGCCTAGGACATAATAAGCAGTCAATAAATGCCAGCTGTATACTACTATGCAAATTTTAACAAAATCACCAATTTGCCCTTTTAGAAAATAACAAGTGACTGACATTGAGGACTTCCTTGGCCCTTAGCAAAGTCCTTTACATGCATTAGCTTTCCGAATCATAGAACAATGAGGTAGGCCCTATTCTAATCCCCATATTACAGAGGAGGAAAAAACACTGTGGCCAAGTCACGTGTCCACAGCGAGGCCAGAAGAATCCAGGTGTGTGATTCCAGTGCCTGTGCTCTTAACCACACCGCTATGCTGTGTTCCAGAAAGAGCATTCTATAATCTTCTTGATCTTTGGGTTAAAAAAAACAATTGTAAGGTTGAGATCATTTATCAGTTCAGAAAGGAGTGAAGATGTTGGGTGGGAAACTAGGAGGAAGAGAGGGTGGGTAGCTGGTCTCACATGAGGGGGTTGAGACTGAGAGCCCCTCAGTCCCCATGGCGGGCACCTATCTGCCGAGCACTTCAAGTGAACGCCATCTGCTTGCCCTGATTTTGTCGCGGGGAGAGGGGGCCTTTTTCTAAGTTAAATGATTTACAGTTACTGCCTCAATCCACAGTTCTGAAAGTGTGATTTCTTTAGGGTTTAACTATACCCATTTCTAGTCTTGTTACAACTTTTTTATTGCGATAGAAAACATTTACTGGAAATATGTTACTGCTATTACCAGGTCATAAAATAAAAAGAAAAATAGTTTATGTATTGCCATCATTTCCAATCATCAATCAGAAAGTGCCAAGAGGAGGAAAGGAAAGGGCGTACAGCTGAGATTTCCTTCTTTGTGCAGGAGAAAATGCAGAAGCATCGTAATTCTTTAGAACAAATTTCTTCTTGAACATCCAGCCTTGCAGAAAGGCTCCTGGGAGGAGTCGGGAGGCACACCTTTGGGCATCTCCCTCCTCTCCGCAGCCCTGATTCCCTGTCAGAATCAAGAGCTCTTTCATCCCAACCTCCTTCGGGCCGTGTTCCTCTCAGTGTCCGGAGCAGGCTGGATTAGAAGCATTGCTGTCTATTTTTCGTTGTTCTCCCCCGGCCTCCCAATCAGGGCACTCTTTGAAGACGGGGGTGGAGGGGCTTTTTAAAAAACCTAACTCTACTCCCAGAGCTCCAGCACAGCAACAGATTCTTTGTACGTGCTTAATAATCTCTGTTAAATAGAATGACTTCAACAAGGTGGCATTTAAAATTGAACAACCTTGACCAACGAAGGACTCTAGCCTAAGAAATATTACTCCAAGCACACAATGATGTATGTTCAAAGATGTTCACTGCAGCACTGTTTCAATAGTAAAAAGTGCACACGATCTAAATATCCTCCAGTAGGAAACTATCAAATAAATACGGTGTATCTGTACACTGGGATGCTATGGAGCTGTTAAAAAAATTAAGCTAAGTTAATAAGACATGGGAAGATTTCTATGATACATTATGAAATTTAAAAAGATATGGAATGTATAGTATATATTCCATTTTAATAAAGTAAAACCCCAGCTATATATGTGCATTTATATCTGTGTGTGCATGTAAATTTGTTGAAAACACACACACACACACACACACACACACAAGCACAATCTGGAAGGATATGAACCAAACTCTTCTCACGGTTATTCTGTTACCGTAGAATTACCTTGGGCGCTGGATGCAGCAGTAGCAAAGATGAAGGCTTTCACTTTTTTTTTTTTTACTTTATAGCCTTCTATCTTGTTTGGCTTTTTGACAGTGGGCATATGATTAGCATTACTACTATCATTAAAAATCCAATTTTAAAAAATGAGGTTGAACAATCTTAGAGATGATTCCAGCAGGATCAGACTAGGGACTGTGGACCCTGGAGCCTCCTCCCAGATCATGTGGGCTCAGTGGCTGCTGGGGAGACACCTAAACAGTTCGGGAGCCAGGGACTAAAATGGCAGAGAGCCTGTTTAGGAGTTCCCGTGGTCCTAAGTCAAGCCACGGAGGGGACCACAGAGGTTTCCAGAGCTGCTCAAAGGAGCTGGGCAGCAAAGGTGAAGATGACTGGAGCATCTGGGGCTGGGCTGCTGGTGCCCAGAGGCCATTCACAGAGAGAGCCAATGACCACAGACCAAGGGTCAGATTGCCCACCTAGTCTGGACAGCTATGCCTGCCCTGTCCTCCTCATGGATTCTGGATGGTACTGTGGAAAACAAGAGTGATCCCATACTGTCTCTGTCTGGCCTCCTCAACCTCCCTCTACAGCAGTCCTGATGCCTTCCTCCATTCAGGCTTTGAGACAAGAGGTGGTGTGTCAGCAGTCCATCCCTGCAGCCCAGGTGTTGGGAGAAGGTCTGATATGATTCCTGCCCTAGGCTCAATATTGTGTGTGTGTTTGTGTGTATGTGTGTCTAGGGAGTCCTCTGCAACCTCTGCCGACCCCACCACATTTGAGAGGGTATGGTGTAAGGGTTATAAGCCAGACTGCTTGGGTTTGAATTCTCAGCTCTACCACTTACTGGCTGTGTGACCCTGGGCAATTCACTTAACCTTTCTGTGCCTTACTTTCACATCTGTAAAAGAGGGATAATAACAGAACCTACCTCTTAGAGTTGTTCCAAAGATCCGATAAGTCATGCGTCTAGGTTGCTGCCTCTGCTTTCCAAGCAGCACTGGGAGAGGGAGGTGGGGGGCAGGGGTGCTTCTAGTTCTCCAGAAGGGGGCTGGAACCTCTAGAGGTCTGCCACATTGGTCTCATCTCTCTCTTTTCCACCTCCCACCTAATGACATAATAATCCAGAAATATCCTCCAAAACTATGTCATTTCAACCCTCTGTCTGGAATAATCTTCCCTCTACTTCAGTTTTCTAGCACTCATTCTCTCCTTGAGGAGTCAAAACTCTGCTCAGGTGCCACTGCCTCGGGACTCCTCTGTGCTACTCATACTAAAAAGAGCTCTGCGTGGGCCTGTTTCTTGTACTTGCTGCATGCAAGTTGAGGGTGGGAGCACATTTTCGTATCCCTGCATTCCTAGGATGGCCACGGTATAAGGGCTGTTAGTGAATATTTGGTGACTAGCCTGAAGCCCAGCCTGCTTGCCTACCCTCCTGATCATCTCTTGCTCCTAAGCTCTACCTCCATCTGACTCCAAATGTCCCCTCTGTCTGGAGACTCCCAATAGTGCCCCAAATCTGACTGGGTTTCCTGGGGATGGGTGGAGCTAGTGTGGATCAAGCTTTGGACACTGGCTGGAGAATGGAAGACCCCCACTGACATGCGCCAGTCCCGCCTCCCAATCAGGCCATTCCCTCACCCAGGCCCGTCTTCTCCAGCCACAGCAACCTGTCCTAACGTGCTTCCTACCAGAGTGATCTGAGCTACCACACAAAAGCCTAAATGGAACACACTAACATCAGAACGAGAAGAGGTAAAGCCTGGGCAACCTAAAACTTCAGAACTTGGAAAAGGCTGGAAGCCACTGGAAAGGAGACTCTCTTACACCAGCTCAGGCGGGGAGGGTGCTGGAAGGGCCAGATACTTCACCACCCTGAGGAGTGCTAACAGTGTGTAACCTGTCACCATCTAGCTGGTGTGGATGCACTTCCCTTAGGAGAAAGGAGTCCAGATATTACTTGTAAAAAAGAAATATTTTTTCTTCCTTCAAATCCAGATATCACTTGTTAGAGAGAATGGAAATCTTTAACACTGTCCCTTAGCATCCAATTTTTCAATCCAATCTGTTTCTCTTAACTTGAGTCACAGTGACATTACCAAATTTTACATACAGTTATCTGTTGCTCTGTAAAGAAATACAGATGGTTTTTGTGGAAATAAACAGTCATTTATTTTAAACAATTGTAAAATAGTTTATGGAAACAAGTGGGGTAATGCATTCAAATAAATGCCAAAACTGGTTGATGGGGAGCCAGGGTGCTAAATCACACTGCTGAGGAATTCAGCTGTGGGGAGCAGACAGTAAATCCAGAGTGACAGGATTTCCCGTGATGGCAAAGGTTTCTGACATCCAGCCCAGTACTCAAAAACCACAGCAGTTCAAACCCATTTTCCTTAACACAGCCTTGACAGCAGCGAAATTAGTGAATTTAGTCACAAGCACCTAAGAACGAAAACAAAAGGAACGAACACAAAGGAGACTTCATTCGTCCGCAGCCCTTTCTGAGTTATATAAAGCAGTGACTCCAACCTGAGTCAATGGAGAGCAAGCTTAGGGCCAACTGTTTTCAGTCGTCAGACTTTGTTATGATACAGTGGAATGTGAAGGCTTCCCTTCAAATCTGCTTACGCCAGAGACTGGCTTGGGTAAATAATACCCTCTCTGAACCTCAGTCTCCTCCTCTGTAAAATGAGGATGATAGTTGTATGTACTTGACAGGCCGTTGAGCAGATGCAGTGAGGCCCCAGGAGTGACAGCATTCTGTAAACAAAGCTGGTGCCAGTTGCCCTGGTGGAAGGCGCTTCTAGCCCTGGGCAGGACAGCAGGCCTCCACCCCAAGGAAGCACCACTGACAGTGAATGGCTTGAGCCTGCCTTGTGGGAAGGGAAAGAACTCCAAGCACTTTTTTGTTTCTAATTTTATAGGACAATCAACTATAAACTTGTTAACCTTCCCTTCTCAAACCTTTTCCTTGTACCTGGGTTTCCAGTGATGACACGAGTCTCCCAATGAATTAACTCAGCTGTTCATCAAACATCTACCAAACTCCTACCACGTGCCACACCCTGCGCTAGACGCTACAGATGCAAAGATGAGTAACACTGACTCTGGCCTTTGAGGATTCTGCACAGTGAACAAGGCCACCCAAGTTTGGAGTACTTCTTCACCAGCCTTCCTCCTTGTTGCTGACATTAGGTCAGCCCCCAAGTTCTGCAGACACTACCCACTCACCAAGTCTCCCTGGCACGCTTATCACCCAGCCCACAGTGACGGTCTCCCACTCTGCCTCCTGGCCTCCAGCCATCCATTCCCCACCCTATAGTCAGAGGGTGCTCTCTGGAGTCAAACTCTGAAGGTTTATCACTTCCGGGCTTCCAATCCTTTCACAAGCTCCCCACGGCCAACTCCTCACCCTGCTCTCCGAACAGTCTATCCATCTTACTTTCCTGTTCCCCTATGTCCTCTGTGATCCAGCCAAACTGGTCTCCTCACTATTTGGTGCACACACTCCGTGGTCTCCCACCTCCACGTCACTGCTGTGCGTTCCCTGTGCCCACACCGCCTGCTCCTCCAGTCTGTCAAATCCACATCCCTCCTCTACGGTTATTCCCCAAGTCTAATCTGGCCTCCACAATGGGCAAAAAGTTGTACCACTTAACATTCCTCTCACCTGTGGGCTCTGCTCCAGGGCAAGAGGATTTCTGCAATTCCAGGCCAACCAAAGTCAAGGCTTCCTTTTTTTTACTCTAGCCTTGGCCTTCCTGTATCATTCAGGTAACTGCCCTTGATCCTGGCCCAGCACTGCCCAGGACCCTGTCCCCAGGCCTGGTGTCCTGCTAGGTTCTCAGTGTGCCTCTCTGAAAATCCTGCCCGCCCAGATGCCACTCACCTGCTTGGATTTCCTTGTTCATATATTACACATGTAATTTATCTGAATTCAACCACATGTGCTTGATAAAAATAAGGGGAAAAAGAGGTGGAGACATGACCAAGACAACACCTGAAATAGTTTGAAGAATTCCACTTTCCGTGACTCAATGAGGCCCAGGAGAGTGAGTGTGAGGTAACAGTCTTACTCATCTTTGCAACTACGAGACTTGGTAAATGTGTGATGAATGACTAACTGAATTAACCAGGTGGATGGTGGTGTCTCAGTTTTCCAGTTCCTCTTACAGCGTGAGCATCTTTCTGTGCCAAGTTTGATTTTAGTATTTATATATATGTATTTTTAGTTTTGATCTGTTCTAATGCTAGTGAAAAAAGCTAGCTGTGTTGGATTTAATGAGAAAAATCACAGCACTTTGGCCTCTGATAGCTTTTTTTTTTTTTTGTGGTACGCGGGCCTCTCACTGTTGTGGCCTCTCCTGTTGCGGAGTACAGGCTCCACACACACAGGCTCAGCGGCCATGGCTCACGGGCCCAGCCGCTCTGCCGCGTGTGGGATCTTCCCGGACCGGGGCACGAACCCGTGTCCCGTGCATCGGCAGGCAGACTCTCAACCACTGCGCCACCAGGGAAGCCCTGACAGCCATTTTTAAGAATTTTTTTTCCTAGAGGCAATTTTGACAACAGGAATTTTGCTCACTTGTTGCCTCTGTGACTTGACCCTCTCAGGACATGGCTCTGTACTGCTGTCCCTGGATGCTGAGAGCGTCATCTCCTTCCCTGGTCCTTGCTGCCTGCAGTTCCCCCTCAGTCTTTGTGGTCCTCGGGTATGGATTGCCCATCTGCCCTGCTCCCTGTTTTGGGGAGTCAGACCCTTCAGAGATAGGTTCCACCTGCCAACCGAGCTCCTCTCTGCCTATCCACCTTCCTTCTAACCACCACTGTACCAACTAGGGCTGTGCTTCAAGTCAGGACACAAGCCTTAGTTAAGCATTTTTCTTATTGCTAGTACCCTGTCTGGCTCCATAATACCCAAGTGGGCTCTTGCCTCAATACCTTCCACTGGATTGGTAGGACCTTAATGGCAGGGTTCAAATCCCAGCTCCACCAAGCTTTAAGATCTTGGGATCTATAAATACCCAATGGAATACTACTCAGCCATAAAAAAGATGAAACCTTGCCTTTTGCAACAACATGGATGGACCTTGAGGGTATCATGCTAAGTGAAATAAGTCAGATGGAGAAAGACAAATACCATACGATTTCACTCATACATGGAATTTAAAAACAAACAAACAGAATAATAAAATAAATGAACAAACCAAACAAAAACATAGATACAGAGAACAGAATAGGAGTTACCAGAGGGGAAGGGGGGTGGGGAGGGTGAAACAGGTAAAGAGGGTCAACTGTATCCGTATGGTGATGAATGGAAACTAAATTTCTGGTGGGGAGCTCGCTGTAGGGTATATGGAAGTAGAAATATAATGTTGTACACAAACTTATATAATATTATAAACCAATGTTACCTTAATAAAAAAAATAAATCTTAAAGAAAAAAGACCTTGGGAAATTACTCAAGTGCTCTAGGCACTGTTTCTTTATCTCTAAATTGGAGATAATGATAATTACTAACTCATGAAGTTGTTTTATAGATTGAGATAATAATGTATGTAAAGCACTTAGCCTGGCAGATAGTAAGTGCTCAATAAATGGCAACTATTTATTACTATATTAATACAATTTTGCACACTTTACCATGTCAACTCTGAAGCCATCAAACAGGTAAGAAGCTGAATTATACATCCTCAAAGCCAATTGTGACTTATAACCTAAGATGTTAAAATATGCTTCTCCTTGTGCTAAAACACACAAAACAAAAAGGCAAATGCAATGGAAAAGATGGCAGTAAAGGAGGTAGAGGAGTCGGGGCTGCCAGCCATTTCCTTTCTGGGAGTTTTCCCTTTTGTTAGATCTATTATCTTGGAGCTGGGCTGCCCTGCTGGCTTTCCATTTGCCTTGCTAATAACAGTAAATCCAGCAACTTCCACTGCAGCTCCTGTCTCCTTCAGCTGACTCTGAGGCCAATCAGCATTTCCTCTCTGCTCAAGTCTGATGTTCCCTGGGAAGTCCTGCTGAAGACAAAATTTATGACAAAAGTTTCTCCAGCTTTTAACCCTTCTGCCTATCCAGACCCAGATGCAAAGCGCTCCAGAGGAATGCTAGGTCATTCCTACATGTGCATGCCTATGTTCTCACTGATGCTTTGCTTCTCCAACAAGGGGCCTCAGACCCCTGGAAAAGCTCAAATGAGCAGCTGGGCAGACAGATGCACACATTCTGGGCCATACCTAATGTGGACTAATTTGAGCTGGTTCTTTAGCAGCTAGAGTCTCTGCTGAACCAGGACTCAAAGCAGTCATATGCATAAAAAAAAAGCGTTATATTACAAAATTTTGAGTATGACTGGGTCTCATAACAGTGAAATTGAAGGGAGGGGACAGGACTAATATTTACTGAGTAATAAATAACAGCTAAGTGCTTGGTGTTTGACATGGATCTCTAATTCTCACAACAATGCCATGAAGAAGATACTATTATTATTCTCATTTATAGATGAGGAAAATGAAGTTCAAACAAGCTAAGAAACTCACCAAAGAGCTAGAAAGAGTAACAGGAGCAAGAGTGGAACCAGGGAGGTGTTTCTAGAACCCAGGTATTAAGCTTCAGTTAAGACTACCAACCAGCAGCCTGTGATCTAGTTGTGACCTATTTTATTAAAGAGCAAACTAAAGCAAAGGAGCTCAGAATGGGAGAATGACATGACCACGGTCACCCAACTAGTAGTGATAGGGCCAGCTTTAAGCCAATAAAGGAAGCCTGCTCCTGTGTTCTACAACAGCCATGCCCTGAAATAAATCCTCCAAGGGCTGCAGAGGAGGAGAGAGCACTGCTTCAGGATTTTGGGAGACAACGGAGTGGCACTCCACAATCTCTTCAGCTGGAGAGAGAACAATGGCTGTCAGCCGAGGCTCCAGCTCACGGGCAAAGGCAGCAGTGGTGCAGCGGCCCCACCAGGCCCTTATGGACCTGGCACAGAAGAAGGGTCTCATTACAGGGTTTTCATTTTAAGTAAGTTTGAGCCTTCTGGGACAGCTACATTCTAGCTCAATGGGCTTTTCTACGACCTCTTTTCCACTTCTCCACAGAAGTTAGATGATACACTTAACCAGATTAGTAGATTCAGTAAACTAATTTTTGTCTCAATTTAAAAAAAGAAAAGAAAAAAAAGTGTCAAAATGTACATGTGACAGCTGTTTGGGACTCTAATGTTATGGAAAAGCAGCTGTTTTCATTTATATCTGAGATACTAGTCATTCTTAGAATGGGACAGAGTACTCAGCTAATAGCTTGTGCTTTAACCTATGGAAAATACAGGTCACAGAGACAAAATATGTTGGCAAAATCACAATATAATGGTTATACTCATATAACATTTTGGTCTTAAAAGGTTTGGAAATGTTTATAAGGGGAAGCAAATATTTAATAACGATGTTCTCATAGAAAACTGACATCCAATACAATGAAATGGATTGTGGCTTTTAGGAGAAAGGAAGTTTCCAAATAGAGAAAGTCCACGTAGGTAAAGGGAAGAAAGAGAAAGCTTTCTAAGCTCTAGAATTAGAAAGTAAGCTGTCTTCTGTTTACAAATTTTAAAAACTATTCTTACCCTTATCAAAGTAACCTGTATCTACAGTTTTATAGTTATAAGTCCTATAATAAAAACCAGTTAATTCCCTGCCCATCCCCAAGTCCTTCCTTACTGGTAGTTAGTTTAAACTTTTTTGGATGTTTCTTCTGGTACTCACTTTCACATTCTTTTTTTTTTTTTTTTTTTTTTTTTTGGCGGTACGCGGGCCTCTCACTGTTGTGGCCTCTCCCGTTGCGGAGCACAGGCTCCAGACACGCAGGCTCAGCGGCCATGGCCCACAGGCCGAGTCGCTCTGTAGCATGTGGCATCTTCCCAGACCGGGGCATGAATCCGTGTCCCCTGCATCGGCAGGCGGACTCTCAACCACTGCACCACCAGGGAAGCCCTCACATTCTTTATTAGCATTCCTATTCAGCTGTTTTTAATATTATTATAAATATCAGACAGCATCTATTAACTGCCGCTACATAAGGTGAGGATTTAACATGTGCTCGCTCTCCCTCTCCTCTCCTCTCCCACCCCTCTTTAGAAAGTGTCTTTCTTCCTCGTTTCCTCCCTCCCTTCCTCCCTCCCTTCCTTCCTTCCTTTCTTTCCTGTAATACAGTGTGGGCAGTAGCTTCCTCCCACAGGGCACCCTTACTTGATTATCAATACTTAAATGTCTGTTTGGGGTATACTCCTCTGGCTCCCAAAGCACTCATTAGAGACCGATGTTAGTTAGGGAACCTGGGAGGCAACACTAATTTTGACTGATCTGCATTGCATTTCATTTTTATGATATTTACATTTTCATTCAATGATCTGATTCTCTAAGGAAGTCTGACCTCCAATAATCAAAGTGCAGTAAATCCATTCCCAAATAGAAAGTGGGCAGCCTTGAGCCTGGGCTGGAGGGAGTGAAGCAGCTGTAGGCTGCAGACTGGCTTTCGCCACTTCTCCTTAGTTCATTCCACAAAATGTGTTAGCCAGCTATGGGCCAGCTATGGTGCTGGTCAGGTCCAGGGCTGGTAAACCAAAAGGAACCCATTTTTCTCCACGAAGGGCTTTCCTTTTACTCAAATGAAAGCTCGCCACCCCTATCCTAAGCTGTCTCCCAAAGGAAAGGAGGGTTCTCATCCTTTGCCTTAGTAAGGGACTCACCAACATCTGGCGAGACCGACGTATTAGGAACTTACTGGGGAGAGGCCCATGGCACCCCTGACACTAAGGCTGAGTGGCTGAGGGACAGCGTTCTCTTTAGCTTCCAAGGCTGAGATATGGCCCGTGTTTCTTAATTTCCATTGTGGTCCTGGACGGAGTCACTCAGTGTTCATGAATTCACCCAGCTCTTGCTGCCCTGTCCACTTCTCCCTGCACCAGGGAGCGGTGTTGTTAGCCAATTAGGAGGTGCATGGAAACGACCTGCTGAAGTGGAAAGACTGAGGTAATGCCCTGTGCTGGGGGTGAGACGAACTCCCTTCAATTCACAAAACTGGGTCCTTTTTGTCAGATAAAGGACAGACTAAGAGCTGGAAGTAAGATTCCCTATCAAATGCATCTTCTTGGCTTGCTTACTTTTTATTGGCCATCTCCCCACTGGGGTGAGAGCTCTCTAGGAACAGGCCTGGTCATTCTTCACCACTGCCTGCAACACAGTAGAGATTCCATAAACATTTACTGAGTGATGAGTCTGGTGCTAAACACACTGTGCTCAAGAGGTCTGCAGGACCCTCGGGATTTTTCAGGCTTAAATCACACTTCGTCTTAACTTCATCGTAATTCACGTTGTTCTATTAAATGCAGTGTGCCACAAACAAAGGGTGGAGGAAGGCGGGCGTTATGATTTGGTATTTCTATGATTATGTGGTGACAGTCTTGGGGAAGACTGAGGAGTTGCAACAGACCACCTTGTATCTTTTGTAGCAGCTGGGTTTTAATCACATCTCACTGGCTTTGTATTTGAAAAAACTGGTTCGCTGGCACAGTCGAGTCTATGCATCTTGCCGACTGGCCTGCCGTGATCAGGAGCTAGGTAACGAGCAAAGGAGGCTCCAATACGTCCTCCCCAGCCCTGCCTCCACTGCCACTCCAATGGCTTCTGATTTTAAGCCATCTTTGTCTCTGGGCATTACTGCCATTGTAAGGCAGAAAAAGAAATGCCCTCACTGAAGATGACTTTTCTTTTTTCTTAACGCGTTTAGAGCTGTTGCAGAAAGTCTGGTATTTGTGACGTACTCAAAAAGGAAAAGCTCATTATGGAAAGTAGTTACTGAAATTCTTAACACTGCCTTTTAAATTGCTTATGTGGAAAGACCAGCTCCCCTGCCGGGCCTTGGAAAGCAGAGAGAAAGGAGTAGGTGTCTCAGGTCCCTGGCTGGTCTTGGAGAAGCCTTCTGTGGTGGGGTAACTGTTCTCAACTGATGGCTTCTCACGGCAAGTGTCTAAACTCAGTCCTGGCAGAGGAAGAGTTTTCCTCACAGCTACTAACAGGATGAACACACTAATGGCCTGCCTGAAGAAAGAGGGTCTTCTACTTCCTCTGGGGGAGATGAAGACTCTTGGTGGAGAGAATCAAGGGGTGGAGGCAGCACCCCAAACCTCTCTGTCTGTAATCATTCACTCAAAAATCATACTGGTATTTAATTCTATTTCCTCTTTTAAATGTTTTCTGAAAAGAAGCAACAGGCTCTGTGAGCTACTCACTGTTAATAAAAACACTTGTAAAAATCACTTGTAAACATGTTTGTTACAGGCAATTATAGTTTGTTCACTTTGTCTCTAGAATCTTTGCATAGTAAATTAAATTTGCTGATATAAGCCATATGATGAATAAGACTTGTGATCATTAACCCACCCCTACATAGATGGTTTGGGTTTTGTTAGTCAAAAATCATTACAGTTGACTCTCTGGATCTAGTTTCCTCCTTGTTCAATGTAAAGGGTGCTTCCAAGCAGATCCATATCCAAACAAATTCAAAGACTGGTTCTATCACAGGGTATAAGCTTTCTATAGACTTAATTCACTGGTAAACGAAAAGTACAGGCAAAGGCCAAGTCATATGGGTAGGAGAGGAAATAAATCCTAAAAAGCCAGGTTTTACAGTACGTCTAGTGTGGTAGTGGCGATAGGGATAAAGGCAGCTGATACTCACTGAGTACTCAGTACTGACTGAGTGTTTTACACGTATTTAGTCAAAAAAACAACCTTGCAAGGTAAGTAGTATTATCCCTATTGACAGAAAAGGTAACTGAAGTTATAAAGGTTTCACTTGCTAACTTCACAGCTTGTGTGAAAGGTACAGCTGGGGTGGGGACTTGGGCTGGTCTGGTTCCAAAGTCTACGTGCCCTTTCCATCGAATCACGCTGCCACATCCAGCTGAAGTAGGTGCACTCATCTCTCTAGGGAGAAAAGCATACTTGCCTCCACTGAGCTGTCGACCCTGTAACCTTTGCCAATGGGAAGAAGTACAGCACAGTGCTTAGGAGTATAGACTTAGGTTTAAGTCCCAGCTCCCAGCTTACTTATGACCTTGGACTTCTCTGAGCTTTAGTTTTCTCCTTTATAAAACAAAAATAACACCCAATTCAAATAGTTGTTTTAAGGTTGAGATAATTTTTTAAAAAGTGTTTGGCCGATTGCCTAGCAAATTTTGAATATTCAGTAAGTGGTAACAATTATTATATTCATAACTCCACATGCTACTTAAAACCAGAGGTCAATGGAAGAAACTGTGATCTCAAAGATATTCAACATATGAAGTAATGAAAGATAAAACATCGTACAAAATGAAGATTAGTGTTTTCTATGCCATAAGGACATATATTGGTAAGTTCATAAATTTATATTAATGTGAGCAGAATTTAAATTATATATTTGTAATTTTAATGAGTTCTTTCCTATTTTATTATGAACATTTCTAAACCACAAAAAAGTTGAAAGAAATGTACACTGAAAATCCATGTAACCACCACCTAGATCCTACTATTAACATTTACTATATTTGCTTTATCATGTATCTACCCATCAGTCCATCTTTTTTTTAAAAAATGTATTTCAGAGTAAGGGGCAGGTGTCAGTACATTCACCCCTGAACACTTCAGTGTGCATAACAGTGACTGGTACTCAACATTTGTTTAAGAATCTTGTTTTATATTTTGGTAAAGTTTACATACAATGATACGCACACATCTTACAAGTACCACTTGATAGTTCTGGCAAACGCATATACCTGTGACATCAGCTCCTGTCAATATACAGACTATTACCTTTACTCCAAAAAGTTCTCTCATCTGCATTACATTTTAAGTGGGGAAGCTGTGGTACAGGGGAAAAAAATGGGCTCAAGAATTAAGGGATCTAGGTTCATATCTCATCTACATTACTCATTAGTAACACACACAGGTATGTACACATACACATAACATATATGCACACAGCTTTAGTTTTCTCGACCACAGAAAAGAGATAATGCCCATCTCACAAGGTTTCTGTAGAGATTAAATACAAAAATTCTTGAATATAATAACTATTCAGTAAATGTAACCACAGGTCACTTTTCTCTCTACCCTCCCTTCCACACTCTCCCCATTTCTCAGGATGTTGTCTTCAAAGAGAAAACAGTAAGGACAAAAAAACCCCACAACAGTTAAATGAGAGGTGAAGGAAAAAGGCATCTCTCCGCATAGGCAGTCCTCTCCTGATTTATCCATTGTGACTTCAGCTAATTAAACATCTGTCTCAATGGTCTCCTCAGCAAATTAGTCATCCCCACTTTGTGACACTGATTGTTGGTTGCAGCCTTTTCCTCACTTGCCACCATTCCCAGAAACTTCTAGGAGTTTACTCACCAGGCACATGGCAAGGAATGATGCAGGGTCCCCATTAACCCCCTACAGTTGCCCTTGGTACCAGTGCTGTTCATAATGCTGCCAGACGTGTCCTTAGATGTGCCTCCCCAAAATAAACCTGTTAAGGGGTGAGAGCTTTTTTGTCTACATTTCTATTTCCAGTATGATGCATTTTCTAAGTGCTATATATATGTACCAGACTAAAATATTTAACCAAAAATCTGTTTTTTAAAGCAGTTTTGATAACAAAGCAAGCAGGTAACAACGTAACGTCTCAAATGAGGTGAAGTGCAGTCTCGTGAATTACCAGCTAGTTCTCTCTAAACGCACACACACAAAAAAGCTTTGCTGGTGAACAAATGGCCAGGAGGCAACAAGCAAAACGACCTGGTCTGGACGCGTGCCTTTCTCTACATCCCGTGCGTGTGTTCGCGCGCGCACACACCTGCTTGAGCTGCAAAGGGGGAGGTGGGGTGGGGAGAACTGTATATAAACTACGGGGCACTTCTCAAAAATAGTTTTCTGAAATAGACTTCCTCTCAATCCTTCTTCCCACTAAAACAACTGAGTGACTTAAGAACTATCTTTCAGAAGGGTTAAGCGGCTAATAAAAACATTTAAAATGCTGGAAACCTAGAAATGGAAACTAAGACTACATATTAACTGCTAACCATCAGCTTGGCAAAAGTTAAAGATTGATAACATTCAGTGCTGGAGGAGGAGGAGGGAAGAGACGCTCTCACGTGCTCTTTGAGTGTCAAAGGATGGGTATAAACTTTGAGAGGCAATTTGTTTTTTTCAACATTTTAAATAAGTAGACCTTTGACAAACAATCCCATATTTAAAACCTAGCACAAATGTGCAATGAATACTGCCACAAGATTGTTCACTGCATGTTTTTTTAATACTGAAAATTTGGAAATAACCTAAAAGTCCACCAATAGAGAGCAAAGTTAAATAAATTTAACCAAAAAGATAAAAATGCAGTGGTCACTCTAATATAGAAGAATGCTTATGACATAGTATTGAATAAAAAAAACAAATGCAAAATCATATATATTGTATGGTGTCATTTTTAAATGACATGGATACATTTTTCATGAGTTCATTTAACAAACGCTTTTTGGGTGTCTTCTATTTGACAGGCATTCTGCTAGACGTTGTGTATTTAGTGATTTAAAAAAACCCAAAACATAAAACAGGGTCCTGCCCACATGAAACTTATAGCCTATATGTACACCTGAATGTGAAGTGAATTTAAAAAAAACAAAGGGCTCACACTGAAGAAGGAACCTTCATTTTTTATTTCACACATCTCCAAAATTTTTGTTTTCAACCACTATTTAATTTTATTAAAAAAGAAAGAAAGAAAGAAAAAAACCCACAACTCTTTAAGAGCCTATCTTTTGCCGCCACCTTGTTGTTGTTGTTTTTCACCTTGTTTTAATATTAACCCCAGGAGACCTGGTGGCAGCTCCAAGCTTTTTCAATTCTCCCCCAAACTGTGCATTCAGCTCGAATAAAAGAAATCCGACTTTACCCTGGTGTCCACCCCTCTGCTTGCTGAGCTCAGCACCACCCACTGCCTCCACGCTCATCACCCGCTGGAGAGAGTCCTCAAGAGCCTCCTCACTGGTGTCTCTGCCTCTTGTTTTGCGTCCTCGAATCCATTTTTATAACATAGCACGTTTTCTAAAAGAAATTCTGACTATATTGCTCTCCTTGCAGTGGTTCCCCTCTGCCATCAGAGCAAAGTTCAAATTCAGCATAGTTAACAAATACGATCTGGTCCCAAAGGACCACTCGAGCCTCATCATTCCCCACCCTGCCATCTCCTCCTACTCTACTGCTTTATTGGACTGAGCCACTTGCGGTTTCCAGAAGGCACTAAGCTCTCACTTTGTTCCTTCCACCTAAATGCTCTTTCGCACCCCTCTTCACCTGGCCAGTTTCTACTCACCTTTGGGTCTCAGCTGGAGCATTTGCTTAGGATAGTCCTCCCTGACTCCCTAACACTGGACTAGGGCTTTCCTCCTACAATGTGCACCCAGGCCCTATATTTGTTTCCACTCAGCACTTGCATGGTATTGTGAATGGCTGTTCGTTTGTCTCCCCAGCTAAACAGTAAGCGACTCAAGGGTAAGGACCATTTCTTGGCTTCTACAAAATCCCTAGTGCCTACGTAGTGCCTGCTGCATAACTGTCCCCCCAATAAGTCAGTGTAGTTCTATTTCTGAGTACACTATCAGGCCTGGCCTGATCCGTTCTGTCCCCGCCTAGCTTCTGCAGCTTATCCTCTGCTCCATCCCTGCTCTAGTAATTTGGAACATCTATGTTTTGTGGCTATACCTCAAAACACCTCTGCCTGGAATGTTTTTCTCACTTACCCATCTGGCAAAGTTCTAATTAATCTTCAAAAAAGCTGTCAAAGAAATTACTTACTCCAAAGCATCTTTTCTCAGCCCGCTGCCTCACCCAGTAGTTTTAAGTAGTCTCTTATCTGTGTTGCTTTAGTAGCTCATGTACCATATTTTAGTGCCTCTGAGTCTGTTTTCTCATCAGGTTTTCCACCTGATTTCTAGTATGGTGGCTGGCACGGAGCAGACAGCATTGGATGATGACTGCTGAACTAATAAACAGGGTATCTCAGAACCCAGAGCTTTCGAGCACACACAGCTTTCTGTATGGTGCCCTTGATTCATCTTCTCAACCTCTCCCACGTTACAGCTCAGGAAAGTAATAAGGCTCAGAGGCAAGTACACGACTACACATTCAGTTTTCTTATTCTAAAATACATTTTAAAATATTTCTAAAAGCAGGATACAGTTTACAATCAATATATACATTTAATATTCTTTCTTTCTTTTTTCCTGAAGAGCTATGATTAAATTAGTGGTGTTCTAGAATTAGTCTCTAGTGGACCCCAGGAAAGGTCCTCTGACTCCAAAATGTGTGTGCCCCCTGTACCAGCACAGAGCCTCTTGGGAGTCTATGTCTTTTCTCTTCCTTTCATTCTTTTTCTTTAATCTAATCCATGCTGGTGACTGCCCCAGATGGAGTGAATGAATAGATTTTGTGATGGAAAAGGAACTTCTGAAAGATTAGCAACCAGCAGGAAGAGTAAATGCCGGTCAAATGTAGCTCTGGCCAATGACACATTTCAAGGTTTTCTCATGTGGCAGTTGCAGGAGCTCATAATACCCTTTTAAAATAACTGGGTCTCTGAAGTAATTCCAAAAGATTTTTGCTTGAAATAAATTCTCTCAACTCCCAAGCTTTCTGGATAAAATAGTTGACTGCAATGCCATCTTTAACATGCTCTGCTTTATACTCAAGAAGATCCATCAGGAGCCTCAGATCACTCCAGCCAGGGGGAGGCTCGGGTGAGATGAAACAACAAGATAAAGAGGCAGAGCGAGGAGGCAGGAGGAATATGTAACTGGGAGATTCCAGCCTGGGTCACTTCTGACTTGTAAACATCTTAGCAGTCCTCATTTACTGTATCATTGTCCTACTGGGTCACTGGATACCAAGTATCAGGTCTTTATTTCTTATCCAACCCCCACGTGTGAGCGGCATCTGCATGACTATTTATTCTTTCATGAGGAGGAGCAGTTTTCTGCAGAAATTCCTGCCTTTTTGACAAAGAACATTTAAACAGTCCTATTTACCTTTCCTTCCTCATTTTTTAAAAGAGGATCCAGTATAAGGAAAGCAAATGTCTGTGTCTCTGGCTGGCAAACTACTTTCACAGAAGAAAGGTTACTGGATTTTCTGTCTTTACAATTACACAAGAAGCAGGACTCTGTTCAGTTTTACAGCCAGAAGATTCTTTAGCTAACTTTAGCCTTTGGAGAGTATTTCAGGTTAGAAGAGTGTTAAAAATGCTACTGCATCTAAAACATATGGGCTTCTCTTTTCCATAGGGCAGCTCAGGACAGGTGTATGTTGCTTTAAGAAAGCTAGACATAAAACATTAAAACTGACACCAATACAGACAAACTGTGCAATTACAAAAAGAATTCCTGGCTTTATATCCAGATTCACCACAGGGTTCCTTTAAATGCTGCACTTCCCTGATGCATTTAGATCTTAGAATCAATGAACGTTTCTGTTTACAGAATTTTAAATTTGTTCTCCCATTAGGGTTCTAATAAGCAACACGGTACAATAAAAAGAGTATGGCTTTGAGGTCAAAAAAGCCTGGGCTCCAATTTAATATTATGTCACTTACTTACTGGGGAAACCTGGGTAACTTTAACTTCTCCTAGAACTGAGGAAAGGGAGGCTGAGAGAGGAAAGAAAGTGTATGATCACATGCATAGTTATCATAGTTCCTTAATTCTAAGATGCACATTTGCCCCTACTTTTTAACATTTCTAAAGTCTCATCTATAAAACAGGCACAATAAAATCTCCTTTCTAGGGGTGTTATGCAGATTAAATGAGATGCTATCTGTAAGTACACAAAGGCACTCAATAAATCAGCTCTTACCCCACTGGAATAGATCTTGGGGAAAGACCAATTTCTCCCTGACACATAAATCCTCTTAAAACATTGTTAATAAAAAATAATTTGTATATAACTGTCTAGGTCTATTTGGCGTGAAAGTAAGGCCTCTCATGTGAGGTTGCAGGGAGTGAGTTAGAGACCCTGATGCTGCTGGTTCATTCGAGCAGGTCTCTTTTGGGTATAGGCTCCGAATCCCCACCCTGGCTTCCTGGGCTCTGGGCCTGGTCTGTATTCCTGTCATACTGCAGCCATCAACTCTGTACTTCTTTTCAATTCTTTTCTTTGTGTTCATATTCTCTGTATGTCCTACTCCCTCTTTGGGCCTCAGTGTATTTCACAGTGGTTAGAAGTTTAGATTTTATTCTGAATGCAACTGGAAGTCATTGAAGGGTTTGGACCAGATATAATTCGATTTATATTTTAAAAAACCTCTTTGTCTGCTGCTTTGTAGGCAAGAGATTGGAGGGGCCAAGAGCAGAGGCAGGAAAAGCAGCCAGGGTGTATTTCAACAGTCCAGGTGAGGTCTTGGTGATCTGGATCCATCCAATGGAGATGGAAAAGACTGAATTCAGGACATATTCTGGAGGTAAAAATAAGAGGACTTGCTAATGGATAAGAAGATGTGTGGAGTTAGCACAGGGAAGAATTCAAGGGTCATTTTTACTACATTTTTTTTGGGGGGGGTGATGGGGGGAGAAAGTTAAGTAAATTAACTTCAAAGTAATCTGAAATGTTCTTTTTATATTAAAATAGTAAGCCTTTAACAGCCAAGGCTTTGAAAGACACTGCCCCTCTCCAACTCTTCACAGCTTAAATGTGAAGGTCACAATTTCAATGTCAATTTCTCTGGGAGGTGTTCCCTGACCATCCATAGAAAGCAGTGAGCTCCCCTGCATCTCATCTTCTCTCTCTCAGCCCCTCATATTTACTCTCACTTTAGAATGTAAGCTCCTCTTCAGCAAGGGTCCGGTAGATCTGCTTCACCATAGTCTCCCTGCACCCAGCATAGGTCTGACCCATGAGAGCATGAGTGAGTGTACACACAGCTACAAATACATTATAGATCAATATTTACACCTTACATGAATTTTTAAGATATAACTTGAGCATCCAATGCTGTCATCATTAGCCGTCCCTCAGATCAGAACCTCACACACCCTGTGGTAGATGTTCACTCCCCTCTCTGCTCCTAGCAGTACTTTAGGGAATAGTGTTTGAGAAGTCCTAGACTAGACTATCTCCTTGGTGACATTCTAGGGGTCTAGCGAAAACACAGTAAATTAGCTATCAATAATGTGGTCTGTAACTCCAAACAGAGATGTTAAGAGGGAGTTCACTTGACAAAGCTAACATTTATCTTTCAAATTCTAGGTGAAATTTTGTATGGGAAAAGTAGGAATTAATGTCGTAAGTCTTATTAATATTGTAAGAACTTTTCAAAAAGGATCTAATAAAAATTAGATCAGACTAATAAAAATTTGTCTTTCACATCAAAAGGCAAGAATGGACAGGGGTGAGAAGAAGTTGATATGCTTCTGGTTCAATCTCTCAGCAGATGATAATGAAAAACTCCTCCATTTTATAATAACAACAAATATTGAAATAGAGCCATACAGATCACTATTCTACTTAGAAAATCCTGCTTCGAAGCCTTCTCTCTTTTGTAGACCCAGAGACACCTCTATTTCTGCATCAGCGTTACAACTGAATTTAAGTGTACCTCCATTTCTCAAGTGCCTCCGTCATACCCAACATCATGCTTCAGGAGGCTGGTAAAGGTTGGTGTGTAATAACATTTTAAACAACATCAAAATACTAAGAAGCTCAGAAGGTCATCACTGATTGTGAGGATGAACTTGATAAAAGGAGAACTTGACAAACTAAGGCCTTTACTCACTAAACAGGTTAGTGTATTTTACTGGTTAAATCAAGGGACCTGACAGGCTACTCGTCATTACGTTAAAAACATACCCACCCAACTGTTAAAATTAGTAAAGAAGTCTCAGCTAATTCTTCTAAAACTGGATTCTCCGTTTACAATTTTCTTAAATCATGGGGACTTTCTGCCAATGCAAGTAGATTCCAAATGTCAAGTAGGTCAGTAATAAAATGAAAAGCTGGAGAGAGACTTTTAAAAGAGACATTTAAAAATGGGCTTAAAAAAATAGGCCTTGGGCTTCCCTGGTGGCGCAGTGGTTGAGAGTCCGCCTGCCGATGCAGGGGACACAGGTTTGTGCCCCGGTCCGGGAAGATCCCACATGCCGTGGAGCGGCTGGGCCCGTGAGCCATGGCCGCTGAGCCTGCGCGTCCGGAGCCTGTGCTCTGCAACAGGAGAGGCCACAACAGTGAGAGGCCTGCGTACGGCAAAAAAAAAAAAAAAAAAAAAGGCCTTAGCAGAGAACTGACTGGGACACACTATGAAAAGATTACTGTAAGTTCAGTCCATGAATATTAATAGAAAAAACCCTGCAGTGTTCATAAATAGTTATGACTGGATGAAATAATTACAAATAATGCAAGTCAAAATTTTAGATCAGTTGCAAGTATCTGTAATGATATTCTATCCATAAAAAGCAAAAATATTTTAAAACCCTAGAGGTTTCCATTGACAAAGCTATTTACCTAAACAAAGAAGAATTCTTTTGCTCAAATATCTATCACCTTCTGATTTTCTACAAATGAAAATTGGTGAGGGAATGCCAGGGGGAAGGGCAACAGAGTATTTAAACACTAGGCCAGTCATTAAGTCCACAGCTTGATTTAATAATGAAACAGTTTAAGTTCTCAATTTATTATTGTTAAACAGAGAGTTGTATGGTCATTCGGGAAAAAAAAGATGAGAGATGTTAAAGGTTTGTTGAGTAAGCAGCTAGAGTTCACTGTCAGCCTATGAAAGGAGTTCTGAAATCCTGGTCTAATACGACTAACCTCTAAGGCACAAGCAGTGTGAGAACTCTTGACCCCACATGGCACATGCTATCTAATCTCAAGTGCTATTTCTCCCTTCTCACTTAAATTAAATAATAGTAGCAAAGAGACAAGTGCTGTTCTGCACTCAATCAGGTGAAAGCTGTTTGAAGAGAGGGCTGAGCCAGACACTGGGGCATGGCGGGCACCTTCTTGCAAAGACTGAGCGGGTCACTGTGGTAGAGGCTTAGGAAGTGCAGGATGAGTGTCTCTAACCTGGCATCTCCTGACACCAAGTTCATGACTAAGTTCTTGTGTCATAATGGGTAAGTAATAAGTATTTCACAGCCAACTGTGAGCACTAACAGACTTTTTTTTTTTTTTTTGAGTAAATGTACTTGTGTTTCTTTCTATGACAGGACGATTTTCCCCTTCATTAATCACCCTCCAAAACAAGTCCACTCCACAATACAAAGTTCCAAAACACAAAATATACCCTGCCTTTACCAGGTTAACTTTAAATAAACATCTTTTCCAAACTGGAGATAATCCCTCTATTTCATGAGACCAGACTTAACAAAGCAATAGAAAGAGCTTTTTATTTTAAAAAGCTTTTTGGATCAAGAAAATGGGACAGTAATTTATGTAAATGCATCAATCTCAACTGACTTCTCTAGTATGAAAAGGAATAAATAATGCAGATGACTGTTTTTCAGACAACGAGTCCTAACTCTTTGCCAATGATATGGCAAAGACTCTGATGGAAATGGCAGGGATGTGTACACAAAGGTGAACATAAATAAATGTGTGTATGATAAACGTGGCTGCTGGAGATGGACACAGATAAATAGGTAGGCAATTGGACAGGGATGGCTGGAGACGGAGGGAAAGACACTGGTTCAGCTGTATCCCAGTGAGTTCACAGAGCTTTCATGATCTAAAAAATGTGCGACAGCAGAATTCCTATTAAGAAGGTTAAAAAAGTCCTACCTCCTCTTGGGTAATTCAGAATAAAGCTATCTCAGAATATAATAAATATGTCATAAAATACACTATTATATAAAAAATTTAGGGACAAAAACAAGACGAAAAAACCAGGATCCTAAAGGTAGAAGAATGCTTATTTAACACCTTTAAATATCTGAAACTGTTTAAATGCTATTAGATTGGCACCTAGAACCCTAAATTTCTACTTTCCCCTGGGAAAGTAGAGGCTATGCCTCTTCAATCATCCCTTAAATGCAAAGAGGTTTGACCCCCATGCAATGGATAAAAGTCACCCAAAAAATGAACAAAAGAGGTGTTTGGAAAAACCAGAACACCATTCATCCCAGCTAACGACTTGTTCATTATGAGTGATGATGGATAAAGACTTCTCATGCTGAGATGAAATCAAGATTTATATGCATTGTTTCCTCTCCCAACTTGTGGGAAGATCATCATCATTTAATTCTATCTCTGCGGCCAGTGATGGGCATCCAGAGAGCTGGTTATCAAACGGTGCAGTCAGCTGGCAAAAGCCGAAACGTGCAGTTGGCACATCTGGACGGAGCCGCCACAGCCGAGGGTGAACAATGACTCCTGGCAAACATCCAAATTGCTTGCAGACGCTAGCAGGTCTCATCTACAACCACCCCTACCAGCATCTCTCTCTCTCTCTTTTTTATGAGAATCAGATTTTCATTGCTCCATTCAATTGCTCTCCTCTGCCATTTTTTACAGCTCTTATCGTTCCCTTGGAATATGGCCTTGAGACAGCTCATCCGTGTCCTTCACTGTGTTATCTCTTCTAACTTTTATTAAAACTTCAGCTTTCATCTGAAGATAGCTAATTAAATCTGGAACAGATTATATTCCTCCCCTTAAAAGGAACACAGAACTATTTTCCTCAACCCGAGCCATGCTTTTTTTCCCTTTCCAAAACATAAAACCAAAGGTGTTTAAGAAGTCTCATTTGCTTACAAAGCTAAGATATCTGACATGTCATAGATAGGTTGATTTATACTAAAGTTGTCTACGGTGTGATAAATCTTTGAGCTATTTCTCAAGATAATTATTTCTCAATATTGGGAATATTTTCTTTTCTCATATCCTTTAAATATTACAGCTAATACCACAAGCTTATTTTCTGTATAAATTGAGTAATGAGGAATTAGCGATTAACAGCTACTTGTGTCAAGTGATTTATCTTAAAAAAAATTTTTTTTTACAGTTGCCCTCATTTTGGTAAAAATGAAAAAATGTTTTCTTTTATTCTATACCCCAAACACTAGCAACCAAAAATTCCCCCAAGGAAAACTACATGAAAACATGAAATTAAAAGCAGTGCTTCAAATTTAGGGTTAAATCAGTTTTCCAGACAGCTTTACGCCAACTAATAGTTAGCTCAAGTAGCTCTGTCTTAATCTATCGCAAATTAATGATGAAGCTTCCATAAGTGACACGGACACATTCTTCTCACATATGTCACTGACCCAATCCCTTCCTTGGGCCCAGGGGCAGCTTAAAATCACTCTTCTGTACACTTGCTATTGAACCCAGCAATGACATCTGAACCAATCCAGCCAGCCATCAAACACCCACCCATACCCACACCCACACCCAGCACTTTTAACTAAGGGTTAAGCTTCTGTTGCCAGAGTATGATTTAACTGTCCCACCTGAAATTTTCTGGGATCCTTTTCTTCGCTTCACTGCCTTTAGCAAGATTTCTTTCATGGTGACCTTTGTGTTGTCCACCTGAATAAGGGAGAATCCATGAGCAGCATTTCTGTAGGAAAAGACAAACATTAAATCAAGACCAATATTCAACCACAGGGATGTTAATACAGCCCTCACTGAGTTTCAGTTTGAGTAAGTGTACAATCAAGTGTCAATTATTTTGAAAAGGGTTAAATAAACAAACTTCTAATGCGAGAAAGAGAGAGAGCGCGCGCACGCGCGAGAAAAGCCTTCTAATATGAACGGTTCCAAGTGAAAGAGAGGGCAGAATTAGGAAAGATGTTTCTATTTATCTTAAATTGAATCCAATTGGTCTGTGTGGGTCACTAGTACCATGGCTTCCTAGTGTTGGTTCCCAAGCCAAATCCTGCAGCAAGAACAAACGATAAAGTTGGCTTGTGTCAGTAGATGTCACTGCAGGCAGATACTACCATTATATTAAAGCTCATGGAGCCCTGGAGGGAAAATGGGGGGTGGATATGATAGCCCAAAGCAATTTAGAATAAGGAAAACAAAGACTCTCCCTAACTGGCAAGCAAATAAATAAATAAATAAACAAGCATTAAAAAAAATACACAGTCTCTGTACACTTCAGTAGTAATGTTTTAATCTACTTAGTCTTAGAAGGTCAAGCAAAATATTAGCTGAAGCGTAAATAATTATGACAAAATAGTAACACTACTTATAAGCTTCTAGCCAATCACACTTGGGGTGGGGGGCGGTCATCTAGATAAGAAAAAACTGGTAAGGAACAAGTAGCCTTAAAAAAGAAGCCCATCCCTGGGTGAGGGATAACTTCACTACGACCGTCAACTGCAATAGGAGGTATCACAAATACTACTCACTATGCTTGGGCACTGAAACAAAACAGGCCAATTCCAAGCAGCTCATGTAACAAATGGGACCCAAGTTTCCAACTATGGAACATGGGAATTGCCACAAGGAGTTTGGTTGCATTCCCATTTCCCCATAAGAATCTCAAAGCGGAACACAGCCAAAAAACATGGCAGAACTTCATACTGACAAGAAAACTGAAAGAAAAGCCAAGCCCCAAGCTAAGCCATGGAAAAGCTTCCCAATGGTAGGACAGACTGGGAAGGGGTCTTAAACCTAGTTTGGACCCAACCAGGTGGCTGGCTTTCCAAGGGGGCTGGGGGCTGATCTCAAAACCAAGGACCCAATTTGCTTCCCTAATACAAAGACATCTCCACACCCCCTCCACACCCCCTCCTGCTGTTTAATCCTTGACATTCCATTTGTTAAAAGGCAAAAGCCGATGCTGGTCTAGCCAGCACGATCATCCATTTTAACTTGGTCAAGTTTTGCTCTCGAACAGCAGGCCTGAGAACTGTCAAGCTAATTTTACTGAACACTCTGTTACTGAATCATGCCTGAGCCCCGGCCGCTCTTTACCTCAGAAGCTGGACCCCATCCCAGAACAATCTTTAAAAGTTTATTTTACTGATCAAAGCAAAATAAGAAATAGCTCTTTTTTTAAAACTATATTTAGGGAGCCAGGTAGTAAGTGATGCTCTGGCAAGAGTTCTGAAATGTAAAGTGCCTTGTGCATTTATAAACTTGTGGGTATTTGCTCTGGCACTAGGCCAGTGTGTGTTTGGAACAAATGCCAATCATTCGCGTTCAGACTTGCCTTCCCCTGCTCTCTCCTCGGAAGTCAGTATGCGCTCCATCTGTGACAATATGCTGGGCGATGGATGAGTAGGACCTAAAAGGAACACCAGTTCTTGGGTACTCGCAAGCTAGTATTGGGCTAGATCTCCCAAACTTCCATCTGTCTGGGTTCCACCTGAACTATTTGAGATTTGAGTCTGCTTGTAAATTGCTTACATTCTCTCCTAATCTGCTGCTGGCTGATAGCGTTATTTCCAACCAATACATTTATCTTTTCAGCGAAGGCAGACTAAAAGCTCAAAAGGTAGCCTTGTGTTTGGACTAACTTCCATAATTAAAAGTGTCCTTTGAAAAGATCTTTGAACAGAGGAAAATCCCTAGTCTGTATTTTTCTGTCATTTTACCCAAACATACCTGGGTGACAAGGTTAAAGCATGTGGAGGAAATCCCTGGCACTTATCATCCATAGGCATTACTGATAAACTGTGTGGTGGAGGAATAAAGGATTACCTTCTGTATTTTTTCATTACACTTTTCTTTTGTTACAGAATACATAAATCCATTGTGGCACAATGTAATATGTATCACCATGCTACACCTGCGGACGCTTCCGAGCGGCTGCCATGTCTGTGCAGTCAGGAATGATAAGTGAACCACCCGTGAATGTTAACGATAGTGATCATTCTGAGGTAACTCGGCTCTCCATCTTCCTTTACAGTCTCTGTGCTGAAGCCAGGGTAGCAAGGTTCATGAGAGGAAAATGAAAACAACAGTGAAGGGAAGGGGCATGCTCGGCACTCGGAATGTGCCTTCGCGGGTGTGCGGGATCTCACTCTGGGGCTACGTTTCGGTGAAAACGTGCACATTTAAAGGAGAAAGAGGTTGTGACCCACGTCCTGCGCCCTCAGCCAGACTTAATGAAAGTTTCCTCAGGTCAGCCTCGCACTCCACTCACTCCTCTCCCTCCAGACGAACGCCAACATTGGATCTTGTCCCAAGTCTACAGCACTTAATGTTTCTAAAACACAAGAGTACAGGATCTAAGTGGTTCTCAGAATCCATGTAGGTGCAACTGTTAAGTTGTGCTCCCATTTAATAAATGGATATGGAGACCTGCTACCACAATTTTCAGCTTGACTTCAAAAGAGTCTGGGTTTTATGCCTCATTTCTTCATATCCAGGATTTTTTATGGGCTTTCTAAAATGTCTACGGAAATACATCGTGTAAAGGCACTTTTATTTGATGTTGGGCACTGGGTCTGAGACTGAGGAGACGATGATCTTGGGGGACCCGGGGCAGCAGGCGGGGAGGGTGCTAGCCCTGCTTCCCTTCTTCATGGCACTGCATTTCAGTCTCTGGGTTGTGACCTGCGCTGGGGATGACCAGCCCTTGGATAGACAGGCAGATGGATGGACAGACAGGTGGGCTGCAAACCCACTCTCAGCTAGGAAACTGCTCCTCCCCCAGCCCCCCTCGTGGACAGACAGCTTCTTTTCTGCCAGTGCAGGGCATTCTAGGGGCACTGGAAGAAGCAGCTGCCCTTCTGCAGCTCCTTGGGTTGCCCGTGCTGGGTCCAGGATGAAGCACCACCTCAGGGAGCTGACTGAATGCTGGCAGGAGTGCTTCAGTCAATTCCAAGTTAGGTCCTGTCAAGTCTCGTAAACACTGAAAAACGTATGGGTATTTTAAAAAGAGATTACTTACTTGAGGAATTCAGTTCTGTCCCAGTGCAAAGCCACTCAGTTAACAGAGGGAAGTTTTTATACCAGCATTAACCTAACACAATGAGCATTTCTGCACTAAGCACTGAACTAGAGGCGGCGGTGGACAAAGAGAGAAGTAGGGGCACAGGTCTTTATCTGAGAAGCTTAGATTTTATTTATAGGGGCAGAGCTGGAATCAGAACCCAAGTTGGAAGGCAACATATTGGAGAGGAAGACACATGGGTTGGGAGTTAAATACCTTTTGGTTCAAATCCTGGCTCCATGGCTAACCAAAATGTTGTCTTAACATGTGGGAACCTCAGTTGTGTCCACGAAATGAGGAGGCCATGTCCCTACAGAATTGCCAGGAGGATAAAATAGACAATGAATGCCAAGCACCTGGAACTAAGGCTGGCAAACAGTAAAAGGGGTTTATGATGTTCCTTCTCTTGTGTTCCCCTGTCCCAAGTCATCACCCCAAGAGAAGAGGCCCCATTCAGCCCATTTCCCCCAAACCCCCAGGAGATACTGCTTATTTGGGGGAATGGATCTCAACCTTCATTGCTCATAATTGATAACACAGGGCCATGAAAATGTGCAATTGGCTGGGCATGGTGGCAGCACTGGGACACTATCAGTAGGCAGCCCCTGGCCCAGGCATCAAAACCCCCCTGAAGCTCAAAGCAGGGCACCCTGGGCTCCAGTTTTAAGGTTTTCCTTTTTGAGAGAGTAAACCAGAGAAGTAGGTACGTTCTACCTCGGCTTAACTCAGCTTTGGGTGGGGATGGTGGAAGTCAAAAATCATGGTGGGCTTCCCTGGTGGCACAGTGGTTGAGAGTCCGCCTGCCGATGCAGGGGACACGGGTTCGTGCCCCGGTCCGGGAGGATCCCACATGCCGCAGAGCAGCTGGGCCCATGAGCCATGGCCGCTAAGCCTGCGCGTCTGGAGCCTGTGCTCCGCAACGGGAGAGGCCACAACAGTGAGAGGCCCGCGTACCACAAAAAAAAAAAAAAAAAAAAAAAAAAAAAATCATGGTGATAATGCAGAGAAATCCAGCGAGATTTATTAAGTGTCTGCTTCTGCAGAGTTCAAGATGTTATTATTCAACAATTAAAACAATAATAGTAGCATCTACTACCTACTGAGCACTTAGTATGTGCCAAGTGCTGTGTTAAGCCTTTTAAATCTGCATTAACTCATTCTACCCTAAAATAGGCACTAATAAGTTATATCCATTTTGCAAAAACTGAGGCTGGAAATATTAGGGAATTTACCTGAGGTCACTCATCTATTAAAGATCCTATTTTGGATTCAAAAATCAACAATACGGTCCTTAATCCAAGTAGCACAGTCCAGTGGGAGAGAAAGACAAAGAAGCAAACAAAGAATTACAGCTCTGCATGATAAGCACAAAGATGAAGGCAAGCTCAGAGTGCTGCCAAAACACAGGGGCACTGAACCCAGCCGGTAGGGGTGAGGGGGATCAGAGAAGCTTCTTAGTGGGGAGGTCTCAAGACATAGCTGTCATTTAGCTCTGCATCATACTGAAAAAATGGTGGCAACACCAGAAGGCAGCAGAGCACAGCAAGTTCTAGAATACAGCCTGCTTTGGAGTCCCAGCTCTGCCTTCCTTGGGTAAATGATATAATCTCTCTAACTTCTAGTTTTCTCATCTACAAAATGAGGCTAATTCTTAGACTATAAGATTGCTGTCAGGGCTAAATACTTCTAAAATAATTAACATAATACCTGTCATAAAATAAATGTTTAATAAGCAATAGATGATATAGTAACTATCAGCTTTTCTTCATACAAAGAAGTGATATATAATGATGAGAAAATGACTTCAGTCAACATTTACTGAGCACTTACTTTGTTCATTTAATCCTCCCAGAAAAGGTAGGTGTTATCATCAGTCCCATTTTATAATGGAGGAAATTGAGGTTTGGCAAGGCTGAGACACATACCTGGAATTACGCAGCTAAGAAGTGGAGGAACCAGGACTTGAACCCAGGTCAGCCAGACTCCAAAGCCTGTGTTTCAAACCTCCCTATGGCCAAGGGAGTTTGGGGGGACTAAGGGGAAGAAGAGACTTCCAGAGAGTGTATCTTCCAGATTGGAACCACTGCCCAATCTATGGAAAAGGTCAACTCCCACTGTAACAAATTCAGTTTGATTATAAATGTCCTTATAAATGTCCCAGCTCTTAGACTAACCATATGACCTACGAGACTGCTTTTTAAAAGTCCTTGGAAAACGTCCTGGTTTCCTGAGCCACAGTATCAGTTTGTGAAAGTGGGAAAAGGCTGCCAAGAGTAGCACTCCCTCCTCCAGTCCTGACCAGTTCATAATCGTGATGAAGACGTACTCCTTTGGTTCCCAGCCTGTTCTGGTCCCAATTCCATGCATGTTCATTTTTGAGCATTTCAAGGTAGAAAATGAAAATATATGAGCAAGAGAAAGCCTTATAATAACTGCAGCATGCCTGCTTTAAAGGAAGTCCTTCGGGTATTTCTTTATCCATAAAGAGAGTTTACACTAGTGGGAATGCCACATTTTGTTTCCCCTTGCGCTGACAAAATTTTTTTTTTAAAGATCAAAGCGTATTGCGTGAGTATGTGATATTTGACATTGGACAAATGTACTCTTTTTCAAAAGAGACATTTTCCAAAAACATAACTCACTAGACTAATGGGCAGTGAGAAGCCAAAATGACTGCCCTCCGCCTTCTCCTTGTCTATCTTTGCCAGAGTCCTTGGGACTTGCCAAATCCGGTCATGCCTGCTTAGCTTGCTCGACTGATTGTGCCAGAAAAGAAAATAAGACACAGATGTATTTGAGCTCTTTGAGATGCCAGTAAGAGAGACAGCTAATGGCTTCATTTCGACCCTCCCCTTCCAGCTGGGCACAGGTGGGGGATAATGAGGTCCCTCTCCCTAATCAAACTCAATTATTTACTACTCTATATAACCGCAAAGACACTCACATTCAGTTCAGAATATAAAACACACCGTGGGCTACCTCCAACCACTGCCACTGGGTATTTATAACAAACTCAAGTGGCTAACAGTTTGCCTTGGCAGGAGTTTAAGTGTGTAAAGTTTTGCAAACTGTTTCTGTTCAAATATGTCCTGCTGAAATGGGGTCCCAGGCGGGGTTCCACAACTGTCAGGTCAGTGAACTGCATAACATCTGAGAATGTATTCACCACACAGTGCAGACAGGATCTGGAAATCAAAAGCTTCGTTCTATTGCACCCTTCTGAGAAGCATCACGGTTTTTTCAACAGCAAGACTGATGCTGTATTAATAAACATTACTAGTCACTAGCCTGACAGGTACATAGCAGCAGCTGACAGACTCCAACACAAGCTGAGGGGAGAACAGAGGAAAGCAAAATGAGACATAGTAACTAAACATGGCCAAAGGGGGTGGATCATGAAACAAATCACATTAACATCAGAAATGTGAGTCCCAAACTTTTAAGATATATAGCAACCAAAGCAACAATCTGGTATAATTTTTGGATACCAAAGTAAGTTGATGGCTATCTAAAATATGTGCTTTTATTGTAGGAACAAAGTTATCCTGGCACAATCTCAACAGACACATTCCAGTGAGCAAAACATACATATTTAGCTTGTCTGACCTTTAAATTCTTAGAAGTATGTAATTAATGCTTTCCATCTTTATTACTTACTCCAATATTTCTGTCACTTTAAACAGACACAAAGAAAAATCTTTCCTTTTCTCTAGACAGTAGCTGTTGCCAAAAAGGAAATCAAGTCACATTTACAAATACAAAATTAAACAGGCTGCATATGTTACACTTCCATACACGAGGACAATCTAGACAATGAAAATGTTTGCTAATACAACAGAATGAAAAGAAACAACACACAGTCAGTCCTCTATGACTCAAGCAACCAATAAATAACTAGGATAATTTATAGCCATGTTGTCAGGCCTGGTCACAAAGAGCACAGGCATCTTATTTTATTACTTGCCCTATTTTAGCTCTGCCCCTTACCAAACTGCATGACCTTGGGTAAATAACTACCTGTCTCTGATCCTCAGCTTATATATTATAAAGATACGTTGCTTATAAGGAATAAATGAGATAATGGCTATTAGGGGCACCAAACTGAGTGTGCAAAAACGCTCATTTCTTCCCCTCACCCCCACTACCTCCTCTCAAGACCATTAAGGCAATATCACATTAAGAGTATGTGAGTTTTCAAACTAATGATATCTTTTCATAACGGTCTGGTCACTTAGGGTGTATTGTGGAGATCTCATCAAGAATGTATACTAAAACCACTGAGACCCTTTTTTGAAAGGCCCTCATACAGGAAAGAGCAATGAATCTAGGGCATGCCTCCTAAAACAGCAGCTAACCTTTCCCTTTATGCAGAGCCAAGAGAAGCCACAGCAGTCTCTGGGAGCTCTCTGGGCCACACTGACTGAGGCAGCCCAGCTTCTGGTACAAGATCCTCCAACGTCTACCCCGTGGTCCATTTCCCAAATAGCAAAATCCTAACTGGATTCTATTTGCTCTGCAGCTCTTGGTTAAAATGACTCCTTTCCCACATCCACCTGACATATTAAACATTTTAAGTAAAACACATATATAGGAAGCCAATTTAATTAACTGACTTCTGATCTAGGAAGATTCTGTCCGTTTTATTGTTTTTGACTTTTCTTTCCTTAAAGCCCTTCTTCCCCACCCCAGAGTAGGATCCCAGTGTGAAACATTAATGTCAACACATGTAACGCAATGACACCACCCCAGCTGCTTTTGTCATTGTCATTTTTAAAGTCAACTCAGTTTCACAAATTCTGATTGAATTAGCCCATGCTGGGGGATGGGAAGAGATGGACAATGCAAGTTCCTCTCCTGTCCACTGCAAGATCTCATTTTCATTTTCCCTTGTCCTACTGTCTAAAGGCCTTGGCATGGTCATTGTTGGCAAGGAGCACTTCTTCAGATGCTAAAAACCAGCTGAGATCCAGCTCTTAACTAGTATTAGGGGCCACCCTAATACCTCTGTCCCCTACTTCTCCCCTCCCACACTCCTGACAGCCAAACAACTTCAACGCTTAGGCTCAGAGTAGCTACTAGCAGTCAGCAAGTTAGGGACTCCTGTTTATATACACATTTGCTCTATCCAAAATCAATCAAGAACAATGGATACCTTAGAAATCTGCTTGCTGATCTGGTAAAGGAGGCTGTGTCCACTAACAGGCTCCTAATTTGCACTTTGTTAGAGTAATCCATTCTCCTTCCCCTAACGACAACTCTATTTCCAGGGGTTTCCTGGGGCCCAAGGGCCTGGGAGGGCAAAACCAGCCTAGCCCCAACTCAGTAAGAATATCAAAAGGTATCCAGCTTCACACTCTTTTCCACAAAACACTTTTCCAATTAGGGATTCATTTAAGTTAACTAGCTCCTGTTTTTAAATGTAAATCATTATATAATGTAATAAGTCATTATCTCTGCATGATGGAACAAAGAGAAATTTGAAATTTTCTTTTATATGAAAAAACAGATTTTCTAATTTTTCTATTCTGTTTTCCATAAGATCTTACGGAAAAACCCGAACGAACTTTTGAGGCAACCCAATCTAATGGACATGTATTAATTGTGCAATAAAAAAATAACCCAAAGAAAAGTTAAACCCCATATACAACTTAGTGTAAATTATTCAGGCTGATAAATCTCTGATAAAAATAACAAATAGCAACTACATAACACTTCCTACACACTAGGGTCTGAGCTAATTTTCTCATAGCAGCATTTCCTACCTGAGGTTCATGGACCCCCTAGGGTCAAAAGATGCATTCACAGGCTCTCTTGAGTTTCAGAATTTAAAAATTTTGCTTTTAGTTCAATGAAACTCATGTACATATGATTTGCACTGAAAAGCAAAATTTTATACAGATATATAAACAGATGTATATAGTGACTTATATAAGCAATAGATAGATAGATATGGATATAGACCATTCCCAGTCTTCCATGTTCCTCATTCTCCATCCAGCTGGGGGAGCCCTGAGTCACTGCTTGGAGGAGAAATACCCAGGAGAGCCACCTGACCTTCATTAGACAGATGTGAACAAGAAATAAACATATAATAAAGCCAGGGTCAACCAATCTAGCCCATGTCCATTCATTTACGTATTTTCTATGGCTACTTTCGCATTATGATGGCGGAGTTGGCCCACAGAGACTGTATGGCCTGCAAGCCTAAAATATTAACTATCTTGTCCTTTATAGAAAAAGTTTGCCAACATGTGGGATAAGCTGGTGAGATTTGGGGGGTTGAGTATCCTAGCAGCTGGTTATTTAACATCAGTAATCGACTTAGAAAGGCCAAACGGCATCAGTGCAAGCTATATGCCAAAACAGTTTGTTGAATAAGGAAAAGTGACAGGAGAAGTGTACACAAGACTCTTTACGGAACAGACTTGCTGATCTCTGAAGAATTCATCCCCTGCAGTATGCAAGTCACACTGTGCACAGGACGAATGAGGCAGAGAGCCCATCTATGAACAGAACCAACTGACAACAGCAGAAAGTAAGGTGACCCATCATCCTGGTTCACCCGGGACTGAGTGGGGTGCTCTTGGACTTAGGACTTTCTTTTTCAAAAGTCAGTTCCCTGGTGGGGAAGGGATCCCAGGCTTAGTGGTTAGGATTCTGGGCTTTCACTACCGTGGCCCGGGTTTAATACCTGGCTGGGGAACTAAGACCCTGCAAGCTACGCAGCGTGGCCAAAAAACTAAAAAAAATAAAAGAGGGAAAATCCTGGGTAGGACTGGCATAAACTGGTCATCCTAGCATAAATGGTCTTTATTTTTCCAATTAAAAAACATTTAAAATTTGGGGGGGGTGCACTATAAATCAATTGGCCCATTAAAATAATGGACTAGTACCTAAAAATACACTGTTTAAAAGGACAAATAATATGATAGTCTGATGTTTCATATGAAAATCAGAAGACTCAAGTTGACAAGTAAAACAATTAACATCCATTAAACCCCACATCAGTGATTTAATTTCAGCAAAATATCATCTGTTGCATTAAAGTTGTTAATTTTTATTTTATTGTTATAGTTTTATTTGCATTTAATTTGTAATTTTTTTTTGATTGCATAAAGACATGGAATTTATAGCTAGAATTTTACATTTGTATGTGTTTAAGTAACATTATAATAAAACAAATTTGGGCAAACATTGAAGTTCCAGGAGAATTAATTTTCCTTTAAAAGAGGTCTGTACATTACTTACATTTAAGAACATTCCTCACAACAAATCCATGTAGAGTGAGTAATTACCATCCTCACTTTACAGATGAAGAAACTGAGACCACAGTCATGGAGCAAGTCACTAGTGAAGCTGAAACTTGAACCCAGGTTAGCCTAAGTTCAAAGGCTGTGCTACCTCATTTGGAGTAGGGAAAGGTGGTATATTGGAGACTCCTGGTTGAACGGTATGAGGGCCTCTGAAAAACAGAAGGCAACCTGGGGCTTCATGGTATTCAAAAGGCAGAAACAGGGCTGTAGAAGAGGTTAAGTGGGCTCAGAAAGCAAGGTGGGACAGAAAGCTTGCCCAAGGGCCTCCTTCTCCCCGAGCAGCCCGCAGACACCTGAAGATTCATTCGTTCATTCCTTCTCTAGGAAGCCCTGTGCTAGGCGCAGGGATGGGTTAAGCAGTAATGCAAAGATGGCTCAGGCGGTAATGTGAGCGATGGGCAGCGGCAGATGAAGCTTCGCTCGCTCACTCACCTGCTGCTCACCTCCTGCTGTGCAGCCTGGTTCCTAACAGGCCGCGGACAGGTACCAGTCTGCAGCCCGGGGGTTGGGGACCCCTGTCTTAAAGGATGTCTACCACAGAGGATGTCTGCAGATCTCCAATGTCCACCCCTGTCCGTGTTCAGCAAAAGTTATTCCAATTCAGCCTTTACTCAATCCCTCTATTTACTCCATTACCACCACAGTAATGGAGCTATGCTGGGTGCCGTGGGGCACTAATGATCCAGTTCTTGCCCTCAGAGGATTTTTATTAATAATAACAACAATTGCAGCAAACACTTACTTAGATAATGCTTATTTAGGCTAGGCACTGTTCTAAATGCTTTGCACATATTAACACATCCAATCCTCACAACAGCTCTATGAGAGATGTATTATTACTACCCTCATTTAACTGAGCCGTAGAAAAATCAAGTAATTCATCTGAGATTTCACACACACTAGTAAGGGCAAGGTCAGAATCGGTACCCAAGAAGTCTGGCTCCAGGGGTCACCATGCTCTTGAACTTTGGCCTTAAGACGGTGGGATTCACTTGAATGACTAGACCAATACTTGATTCCCCTACCCACATCCCAACCATCAGCAGGGTGTTGGGGAAAAAACGGACTTTGAAGTTAGGCATGGGGTCAAGTCCAGGCCTGAGAGCAGTACTTCCCAGCCTCAGTTTTCATGTCTCTAAAATGGTCATAATAAAAACTGGGCTATTTTCAGATTAAATGAAATAACATATACATAGTTGGCCCTTAGTAAATACTAATTCACTTTCCATTGTCAAACCTAGCTCCTTCTTCCTGGTTCAGTGCAGTGTCTATGCAGCCACTTCCTGCCCATTCTCCACTGGGAGAGAGATGCAAAGAGGAAAGGGAGGGAATGAAGAGAAGGAGCAATGGTTTCACTTCTTTTGCTGGCACTTCACTCTCTGAAACTTTGGATATGTCCCTGGAGACTCCTAAAGGTCTGCTCTGTCCTGCATTTGCAGGAGACATTTTTCTAACTTGGAATTTAGACCAGAAAGGTGAATGGGAGGTTGTTGAACCAAAAAAACATACACAGGGCAAATGGTCAGTAATTTGTACTATTTCATCAGACAACTGAGAAAAAGAAGAAAGAGAAAATGTATTGACATTTGTTCTAAATGCTCACATATAAAGATTTTACTTGACCTTGTGTTTTCAGAAACACTCCAGACATGTTGAATAAACTCCTGGACTTCAGAATAAAAAACGGATTGACTGTGGTGTGTGTGTTTGGGAGTGAGAGTGCAGGGATGGGAGTAATTCAGGAAAAAAAAAAAGTATCAGGTTTAAAGCATTGTTTTCCCATTCTCTCTTCCCATTCTCTGGAAGGTAGGGTTCACAGTGAGACACTGTGTAGCCTTAGATGCTTCTCCTAGGAAGGTATGCCCAAACCACCCCCAACCTCATTCTACTGAAAATCACTGATTTTAAAGCTCTTGTTTGAAAAAGGACTTTCAGATCAAAAGATTGCTATGATCATATGTTAATATTCATGTAGTAAAAATTATGTGCTAATGAGAACAATTCTTCTAGTGATTTATTAATAAACAATAGAATTTCAAGCCGAAACTACTGACATTTCATTATATACATCTTTTTTTTTTTTTTTTTGCGGTACGCGGGCCTCCTACTGCTGCGGCCCCTCCCATTGCAGAGCACAGACTCCGGATGCGCAGGCCCAGCGGCCATGGCTCACCGGCCCAGCCGCTCCGCGACACGTGGGATCCTCCCAGACCGGGGCACGAACCCGTGTCCCCTGAATCGGCAGGTGGACTCTTAACCACTGCGCCACCAGGGAAGTCCCTATATACATCTTTTAAAGTAAAAATAAAAAACTTCTAATGACACCTTGTAATGGTAAGACTGAAAAGATGGTTTTATGAATTTTATTTGTAGCACTGTAATAGATACCTCTTCAGAAGGCTATATATGTCAATACAAAGCGAGAATCTGAAGATGTTTCTACCCTGATCAATAATCCTATTCACAGGGAATTATCCTAAGGAAGTTATTCAACAGAAACAAAAGGGATATAGATAAGGACTATCATTATAGAATCACTTGTTAAAACCAAAACAAGGAAACAATCTTAACATCCTCTGACAGGCATCCATATCACCCCATAGAGTTTTCTGTTGTATTGCTCATCACAGTTGAATGATCTGTTTGACAACTCTCCCCCAACTAGACAGTAAGCTCCATGAAAACAGGGGCTGTCTCTGTCTAGATTTTTTTGAAAAATTCAAGTACTACTTTATTAAATGAGTTATTTTATATAATATGAACATTAATATAATTACAATTGTAAAAAATTTTTTATAACAAGGATGAACTGATTTTCAGATTTCCAAATCAGAGTCAACTGTACATTTACACAGAACTGTCTTTGCGTGAAGTCCAGAAAGGAAAAGCATAAACATGAGGGTTTCTGTAGCCCCTTTGTTTTTGCTGATCGATAGTTTGTTAGAAAAGCAGCTGCAGGTTTTTACCTAAGGTCTGAGACATTACATAATAAATGCAGATTGTAGGAATTAAAAACAGATATCAAAATACTTGTAATATAATGTTAAGTAAAAATAACACAATATGTACACTAGAACTGAAACTGTATATAAATACATGTGGAAATGATTATACAGAAATGAAAATAATTATACTGGGATGGAGGAATCATTGGAAAACTTTTAAATTACTTTAATATTCTTTAAAGTTGTTGTTTCAGTGCCTCTGAAATGTAAAAAGAAGGAAAATATGTGATGTTATATACACCAAACATGATTTCAGGGTAGGGATGAAATGACAATAATAAAGCTTGAGGAGCCACCCCCTGCTCACTCCCAGGCACACAGATTTCTTTCTTTGGTCAAGGGTAGAAACACCCAAAATACTCATATATCATAGGTAACATAATCCTATTTTTAGTAAAAACCTGAAACAAAGGCAATATGTTTTTAAAAGATGGGGGAAGGTCCTCTAAAGCAATCCCTCTTCTGGACAGTGAATTTGCTGGTTACTAACAGCAGGGGGTGCCAAAGGGATCACTATTGCTCCCAGGAGATGGCCAGGAGTGGGACTGTCACGGCCTCTGTTAGAAGACCTTAAGCTGAGAAAACGCTGCAGGTTTTCCCCTAACAACCAGGACATATGTGTAAGACTCAGGTGCTCTACAGATGTGAATGGACAAAAACTACATTTTTATTTTAACTAACTTCTAACTGATATTTAGCATCTCCTTGAATTATGAATGCAGTCAACAAACCACAGTCATATGAGCAGTACTGGTGACTCTGTCATGAACAGAAACCACAGATACCATCATAGCACATTACAATTGTTGCAGATTTCTCAAATATCATTTACACTTACCACTACTTTGAAACAAGAGACGTCAGAAGTTACTGTTAGACCTGCCTCTGGATCTTGTCATTTAATGTATTAATAAAGTCAGTACATATTACTATATCACAAAT
This sequence comes from Phocoena phocoena, assembly GCF_963924675.1. NCBI lineage: Eukaryota > Metazoa > Chordata > Mammalia > Artiodactyla > Phocoenidae > Phocoena > Phocoena phocoena. Next base: position 105,655,721 of record NC_089224.1, read on the forward strand.
TTGTTTAATAATTTGATAACTATTTAAATATAATGGAATTCTTTCGTACTCCTGTGAATTTTACTCTCTGCATTTACAAACACTTTTCTGAGAAGGGCTTCTGTAGGCTTTACCTGACTACCAAAGGCACAGGAAAGATTAAGAACCTCTGCTCAGTCTAATGGAAGGCAACTAAGAAAAATCAAATTTGATTTGAACAAAGTTGGAGAGAAAAAGAAGTATTTTAAGTCACAAAAGAGAAGTGGCTGCAATGCACATTTTCAGTTTGGATTCCTTAATGAGAAAGAGGGAAACCCCAAATTTGTCCTTCATAGGCCCCAAAGTACCCCAGTATTTCCAGAGGTCTGGTTCCTAGACATGACATTCAAGATATCCCTAATAGAATTTGCTACTGCAAAGCAGTCTGCATTTAATCCAGGTGCAGAGGCACAGAATACAATGCAAATGATGTCCCCAACGTCTCTCTGAAAGTAATCATTACATGTTGACTCTCCAGATACCAAATATCATTCATTTGATGAACAAAGCCAAAATCAAATCCAAAGTACTAGAAGGTAGAGGTGAGATACTGAGATAAGTAACAGAGTCAATACTTACATTCGAACAAAGAGCGACTCTTTGGATGTCAGACCAGGAGATGAATACTTTTCAACCAAGGCCAAAGTACTGAAGCCAAACTTATGGATGGGCTCGTTGGAATCCAGTGGGGGGAAATCTGTGTCAACCTCCCCATCATCCTCGGCAATATGCAGGCAGTAGGCACTGACATTGTCACTGTAAGAAAAACCAAAAAGGTAAGTGAACACCAAGGTGAGGGAGGGATGCAGAGACCAGAAGCTATGGTGTAGAGCAAACTGGGACACTACTGTTTTTTACCCCAAAGCCTGGTGATACAGTTAGATCTCCCAAACCTTACTTCATTTGATAAAGAGAAAACACATGGCACCGCAAAGGGGGAGAAAAACAGTGTGAAAGGAGAACATTTATACTGCTCTATTCTTTCAACAAATATTTACTGAGCACCTGTTAATAGATAAGACCCAGAACTTAACCCCTTTGATCAAAGATGACATTGAGTATCAGCCCTCAAAGGAAGCTTAGAGTATAGCAGAGGGAAAAAGTAAGCACTACATTAGCTATAATATTTATAAATGTAAATAAAATAAATATCATAAAAGAGAGACTAAACTATAAAGGAAGAAAAAATTATTTGGAGGGAATCAGAGGCCTGTGATTTATGTTCAGGATTAAGAAAATATCTATGCTCTAGATCAGAAGAACTCAAGGTAACCAAGACAATCTTTACAGTTCTCCTTTCTCTGAAGAATATCAGGTTCACTTGGCAGGATCTGATTCCAAACACCAAGGACACTTAACAGAGTAAAAGCAAATGATGCAATTCATCCTGACGCAGATACCTAGCCTTCTCAACTACTCCTGGACTTGTCTCACTGCCCCAGAACGTCCAGTCAGTACTCCCAGATTCCAGCTTTGCCCAATTTAGAATTAACACTCCTTCTCCTTTGGGGGACATAAAAAGTCAGTTTGCTGAAAAAGGGTGGGAAACTATACTAACAAAAAGAAAATTTAAAACTGAAATCAACTTAAACACTTTAAAATACCCTGCACCAAAGTTGAATTGTGAAACTGCAAATCTGCTAGCATTCAGAAGTATGAACCTAATAGTTCACAAGGAGGTAGGACTCTAAATTCTGTGGCTTAAATTTGGAGTTTTAATTATATGATTGATGGTTAAATTAATTAATTGCAAAGTGTATGCTAATTGTTTAATTGGTTGCTTGATCTATATAGATCATTTTTTGAATTAAATGAGTTGATTTACAAAGTTTATTGATTGGATGTGACAATGAATTATTTCACTGACTACCTGATTTGCAATTTTCCCAATTAATTCACAAATCTTTAGCTGCAACTCTGCTTATTGAGAGAGAGCCTACTTCAGGTGATCTATACTCAGTCTGTCACGACTAAGAGATATTTATTATATAAAATAGGTAATAAGGACAGATTTAAATTAATGGGACCTGTAAATTTACTAAATGGATGGATAACAAGAAAGTAATCTGTCTATGTTTGTCACTATAAATTGCATGTATTTGCAATGCTGTTAAGAAACTTAAAATTCATCTCTGAATGGTATGGGAAACTTACCAATCTTTGCAAAAGGTTACCAACTTCAACACAAAACACTTGTAGAAGGAGAAGAAAGCCCTTTAGATGAGGAAAATATCATGGTGTAGTAGCTAAGGGCTTTCTGTCCAAAGGGACTTGAGTTCAACCTAAGCCCCATTGCTCATGGACTACGTGATTTCAGAGAATACACTTCGTTCCCTTCAGATTCCAATTCTACAGAAAGGGTACAGTCACCTAGAGGGGGTTTTGAAGTTTTGATGAGATAATATATGTAGTGCCTAGCATATAACAGAGGTAAAAAAATAAATGGTAGTAACTATAAAAAAGTCAGATGGAAAATAACATGTATAGTTAGGTCAACCCTTAAAGACAAATTGTGGATGCATATTAGAGCAACAAAGCAACAATGAAAGTGAGCGACATGTTCTATGTGCAAACATCTGTAACTGGAGTGAACATGTCCACCGCGCTCCAGCCTTGGGGCCACTGAGCCTCTGCAATTTTATGAGCAGGGCAGACACTGATGAAGCAAGCAATGGACAGCACAGATTATTTACTGCCGTGTAAATCATCCTGAGGAATGTCTGTGAATCCCTAGCACCACAGAGGTTTCAAGGGCAAATAATAAGTCTATTGATCAAAGCAGAAAGCCAAACAGTGGCATCAGAAGAATCCTGCTTTGATTGTCACAGGACGCCCCCAAATCTCCTCCAAACAAACTCAGCAAATGTCATAGCCTAAGCTCTGAAAGCCAAAAGACTCAATGTGCCAAGTGCTATTATTCCCTCCAGTTCTTAAATATAAAGTGTGATATCATTTATTCATTCAAAAAACATTTGTAAGGTGCTTACACTGTGCTGTGGCCTGTCCTGAGCACTGGGAACACAGCAAGGAAAAGAGTGAATAATCCACTCTATGTTTCTGGGTCCTCAGTAAAGTTTAGCAGTAAACAGTGCTCCACCCCCTATCAACCCTTAATTGAACAACTAAGGGGAAAAAAAATGACTAAAATTCCATATTCTATGCATGGATATTGGTTCCTTTGTGCCTTTACAGGGGAATCATTAATGAAAGAAGCTACTGTGATATTCTGACTTCTAAAACTGCTTCAGGACTTCAAATTAGTACTAGTAAAACAGCCATTAGTATCATTAGCTACATTTATTGAGTACCACATGCCAGACACTGTGCACAGTGGTTTAGACACATAAGCTCACTGCATCTTCCCATCAGCTCTGTGAGTCCTTTCTTATTATTTCTATTTTACAAATTACAAAACTAAGGCTCAATGAGGTTCATCTTACATGCAAGATTAAACAGCATGTAAATTACAGAGCTGAGATTCAAACCCAGGCAGTCAAGAGCCCTCACTCCTGACTACCATCTACTCCTCTGCCTAAGCCATAGTGTATCAAGATTTCCCAAGGCCCTTGGGAACCTACAATCGTATGGAAATGCTACATATGCTAAAAAGGAGAAGGAAACCACGACATATTATTTATAAAAAATCAGAAGCTTAGAGAGATTTATTTCAATCTCCTCACTTTTACAAATGGGGAATAGACACCTAGAAAAGAGGAATAAGGTGCCCATGATCACCTAGTTAAATGGTGGCAAAGCTGGTTTTCAGAGAACTCAGGTTTCCTTACTTCTCTTCCATTACTCTTTGATCAAATCAGAAATTGGTGGCATTTTGAAATGGGGAGAGAAAAAAGGGGCAGCTGTGGTCCCTGACTCAGGAATTTGCCAAATATAGACACCTAGAGCTTCCAAAACAACAAAAACGGAGTGCCTCTTCATGACAGTTTGTTGGAAGGAAGACGGGTTTTGCAGTGAGATCTGGTTTTAATGCCAACACAACCATGAACCAGTTATGTAACCAAATCTATCTGAGCTCCATTTTCTTACCCATGAAAGGCTTTCCTTGACTTCTTTAGGAGAATCGTTTGGATCTCTAGGAGAATCCAAGTGATTCTCCTCTGTGTTCTTACAGAACTTGGCTGATATTTCTGCATATAACTTACCACGCTGCTCTTTTTCTTATTTATGCATCTATGTTCTCCTAAAGAGCAGGGATACTTCTACTATCTCTGCATCCTCACTGAAGAGTAAAATGGCTGGCATTTAGAACAAATATTTGTTGAATGAATGAATATATGAATGTGTAGACTGAATCACCCTACCCATGAAAAAAACATAGAGGGTATTAATGATGTGTGTGTTAACGAGAAGAGGAGAAGTAATAAGCTTTTCTTTTTCTTTTTCCGGCTTGTCAACATTGATACCTGTTAGCCAAATGGGGCTTTCAAGGCAGTGCACATGTATCAGAGATAGCAATTCAAGACAAGGGAAGAAGGCCCAGGAAAAAGTGAAAATGAAAGAGGCATTCTTTCAGTTCACCAATATATGAGTACTGGCATCTCAGTTTTTTATGGAGACAACAATAAGAAATTATTACAACTATATAAAAACGTTCAATTACATACATATAAAAAGACTAGAAGAAAAGGGACCAAAAAGTTCATAAAGATTATATTTACATTAAAGCAATGAGCACTTTTTTCTTTCTAAATTTCTATACTTTCCAGATGTCCCATAATATGTATATATAACTTTCATTTTCCTTTCTTTATAAAATATTTAATTAAATTTTTGATAAGTATAATATTAATACATTCTTATTGTAGACAATTTAGAAATATGGAACAGTACAAAGAAGTCTGGGAAATCTCTCACCCCACTACACAGAGAAAATCATTTGTCCTAGAGACTCTGAGCATGGCCTGTCTGATTGGGAAGTGTGCTCATTTTCTCTACTAGGTTCTGGAATTATGGAAGAAATAACCATAACTACTGCATAAGGGTCTTATAAGGATTAAATGACATAATTAACTGCACAGTGCCTGGCATGAAGAAGGATTCTCATTTTGCCAAAATTTCTTCTACCACTTTTAAGCTTCTGATTACACAGAAGCAGAATTAACTACCTAACAGAAGCATGGTGGATAGCAATGAGACAGAGAAACCTAAAAGTCCTGTTTGTGAGTCACTACCAGAGAGAGAAGAATGATCAAAACGGTAACAAACAAGTACACGACAACTGGATCCACAAGAAGAGGCTTAATTTTAGAGTTGGGTTGGCATGGAAGGAGCAGGCCCTTTTAGGTACCATGGAGCTTGTAAGAGGACTGGAAGTTTAAGAAATGAGTGGATGCAAAATGGAGCCTGCTGCCAAAGAGAGATCCTTTTGGGGGAGATATATAGATCTCCAAAGCTTTAATGAGTACAATTAACTGAATTTCCCTTATTCATATTTCAACAAATAAAGCTAAATTTCTTCATTAGAAAAATTTATTGCATTGAATTGTTGACCAATATTCATTTTATGTTCAAAGGCCAGTATGGCTTTTATGAAGAGACAGAAGCCTATAGCCCATAAATAGATGGTATTTAATTCATATATGAAAATTCAGGAGCATTCCAGGAAGCATCCCAGATTTCTACCAAATGTGATCTGACATGTTCATTCTTATCTTCGGAAAATGCAAAACACACACTAAAGTATGAACACAAGACAGATTAATGCTTATTGTTTTTTTACATAAAAAATAAAAGAATGCATGATTCTGAAATGTCCAGAATGCTCATTACATGAGCTCTGCTGCTTATTTTGGTGACAAGCAATATTAAGAGTGTGTCAGGCATTAGCAAGAGAAAGATCCTGATGGTTGCAGCTCAGAAGTTCATCTCTTTGAAGTCAGAGAAAAGATTTTTAAGACTCCCAGGATCTCCTTTTCTCTAAAACACACCCCCCCATAAATGCAAGTAGAACTGATAAATAACATCATAACGTTTGTCAAGCCACAGCAACCTCAGACAGGAACAGTTAAATCTAAATTTCCTGGTAAAGTTTTAGGGAGAAAATGTCCACTAATTTTTAGGTAGAAGCAAGACCTTTATATTGTTCTGTCTGAGCTCCTTTTAGGACAGTTTCTATTGCTATGTCTTCAAGTTCCCTGACCACAGCATGCTTCCTCCTGCCACAGCATCACTGCCACACAGTTCCATCTGCCAGGAGCCTTCCCTTGCCAAATGCCCCTGGCATCACTTTCTGAGGGAATTCCTCCCTGGTTCCCAGGTGAGGCTCTCACAAATGGCATTCCTTCCCTGCAGAGCACTTAACTCAGCTTCTAAGCAAACATTATTTGGCTTAATTATTTGCCCATTTCCCTCACCAGGTTGTAGAATTCATGAAAGAGAAACTATGTCTTGTTCCCCTCACCACTGTACACCCAGCAAAATGCCTGGTACATAGCAAACACTCAATAAATATTTACTGAATGCATGAATGAATACAAACGATAAGTGAAATGAGCCAGTTACAAAGTGCTATTACACTTGATAATTTCTTCTTCCCCACCAAACTGTAAATTTTTTGAGAGCAGCAATTGCATTTCTCTTGTTCTCCATTTTATCCTCGATACCCAGGGCCTGGAACTCCATAAATATTTGCTGAATGAAGAAATGATGAGGGACTTAAGTCTTTGAGATTAAGCAGGATATCAAAAGAAGAGTGAGAAAGGCATTTCTAAGGAAACAGCAAAAGCAGACATGGTGCGTGTCAAGAAGCTGCCAGTTAAAGAATGCGATGCGTTAGAATGTACGGGAGCATAGCTGGGGGTCAGATGGGAAGGGCGCCTTAGGCTGTATTATTTAGGTAAACGGTTCTCAATGAAGACTCTAAGGAGTATAAATTAGAAGCAGCAACCTAGAAATGGAAGGAGAGTAGACAGTGGCAGGCATGCAGACAGCAAAAAAAAAAAAAAGGGGGGGGGTGGGGTGGGGGTGGCGGTGTGGGGAGTATAAAGAATTCAAATTGCTAAGTTGTCAGAAAACGTATAATGTAAAGTCAAAAGTTCCTATATACTTTCATAAGCCCACAAGGGCATCACTGTATCATAGCATGGTACCATTAATTGACTCATCAAGAAAGGGCTAAATTATGCTACTATTGCTGAACTAATACAAGTATTCATTGCAGTAGTAGCTGCTGGGGTCACAGTATTTAGCAGCAACAGAAACAAACATTTACTGAGCACGTGCCATGTATTTTCTCATTTTATTTTCATAACCACCTGACGGAAGTTTCTAGCCTCATTTTACACATGAGAAAAATGGAATACATGGGCTGAAGTAATTCATCCAAGATCACCCTAATGGTTAGTGCCAGAATGCAAACCTAGACTATGACTTTGAATCCCACACTCTTAACCACTGTGTTACATACTGATTAAGAAGGCAGAGGAAAATGTTAACACGTTAGTGAGCTTCTATGAAATGTTACAAAAATAAAGAAACCTCGATACTGAATGAGATAAACCTCAACTATCTAGGCGGTCCACCAAGTTTCCCAAGGGCTCTATGAGAATGAAGTGAATCCACAGTGAAATCCACTGCATGGCTATATCATGTGTTGGCATACTCTACAGCTGCACTTTCCAAACATGTGGCTACTGAGTCCTTGAAATGTGGCTAGTCTGAATTGAGATGTGCTGTAAATAGCAAATAAACACTGGATTTTAATACGTGACCAAAAAAAAAAAGAACATTAAAAATCTCATTAATAATTTTTATATCAATTACATGTTGAAGTGATAATATTTAGGATATAATGGGTTAAATAAAATATATTATGAAAATTAATTTCACTTGCTTTTTGGAAATGTTTAAATATGTGATTACTAGAAAACTTAAAATTGTAAATGTGGCTTACATTTGTAGCTTGTATTATACATTTTTTCCAGCTTTATTAAAATATAATTCACATATAGCATTGTATAGGTTTAAGGTGTTGATACGATACACTTATGTATCACCAAATGATTACTACCAAGTAATATTAGTCAATACCTCCATCATGGTGAGAACATTTGGCAACCTAAGCAACTTTTCAAATGTGCTGTACTCTGATCCCAAGAACTTATAACTGAAAGTTTATAACCTCTGACCAACATCTCCCCATTTCCCCCACACCCTAGGCCCTGGTAACCACCATTCTAATCTCTGTTTCTATGTGTCCGCTTTTTTAGATTCCACATATTAATGATATCATACAGTATTTGTCTTTCCCTGTCTAACTTATCTTACTTAGCATCATGTCCTCAAGGTCCATCTATGTTGTTGAAAATAGCAGGATTTCCTTCTTTCTCATGGCTGAGTAATATTCCATTGTGTGTATATATACACCATTATCATCTTTATCCATTCATCCATACATGAACAGTTAGGTTGTTTCCATATCTTGGCTATCGTGAATAATGCTGCAATGAACTTGGGAGTGCAGGTATCTCTTTGTGATCCTGTTTGCATTTCCTATGGATACATACCCAGAAGTGGGATTGCTGGATCATATGGCAGTTCTATTTTTAATTTATTAAGGAACCTCCATACTGTTTTCCATAGTGCCTGTATCAATTTTCATTCCTACCAACAGTGCACACGGGTTCCGTTTTCTCCACGTCCTCGCCAACACTTGTTGTATCTTGTCTTTTTGATGATAGTCATTCTAACAGGTGTGAAATGATTGCACTGCATTTCATTTGGACAGCACTGCTCTATAGCCATAAACTTCCACTCACTGAGCACTGCGATAATCTCCAAAGTATACTACACCAGCTTTGTATAACACAGCAAAATTCTTCAGGTTTTTAGTATCAGTATTTCACCTGTCAGTAGCCTAATGAAGAGCAACAGTAAATAAGAGACCAGTGAAATATGTTGAATGTCTAAGGGACGCCTGAAAAGAAGGCAGCAAGGAATGGCTACTCTAGTGTACAATGGAGTCATAACACATGACTGATATCTCTGCATAAAAATTAGGACTAGTCAGGGCTTCCCTGGTGGCACAGTGGTTAAGAATCCGCCTGCCAAGGCACGGGACAAGGGTTCGAGCCCTGGTCCGGGAAGATCCCAAACGCGGCAGAGCAACTAAGGCCGTGCGCCACAACTACTAAGCCCTCGTGCCACAACTACTGAAGCCTGTGCACCTAGAGTCTGTGCTCCACAACAAGAGAAGCCCTCTCAATGAGAAGCCCGCACACCAGAATGAAGAGTAGCCCCCGCTCACTGCAACTAGAGAAAGCCCGCGTGCAGCAACGAAGACCCAATGCAGCCAAAAAAATAAAAATAAATAAAAATTTATTAAAAAAAATTAGGACTAGTCAAAATTATTCTTAAAAATCCCTTAAATTATCTATGAAGTAAAATAAATGTGGTTTTCTGTCAAAAAAAAGTGCATACCTCCCATCTCAAGTTCTTGACAGGGTAAAACCTCACTGAATTTTATTTTTTTCTCTTTTACAAATGGGTGATCCTAAAAAGATAGTGTTTCACTCTTGAATCTGGTGGAGAAATATAAATTAAGGAATGTTTTAAAAAATGTTACAGGTCAGAAATAGATGCACACAAATATAGTCAACTGATCTTTGACAAAGGAGCAAAGACAACTCAATGGAGAAAGGATGGTTTTCTCAACTGGGTATTAAGAAGAAAAAAAAAAGAAAAAAACAGAAAGAAATCTAGACACAGACCTTACACGTTTCACAAAAATTAACTCTAAATGGATCAGAAACCTAAATGTAAAGCACAAAACTATGACACTTCTAGAAATTAACATAGGAGAAAAAGTAGGTAACCTTAGGTTTGGTGATGACTTTTTAGCTGTAACACCAAAAGCACAATCTATGTAAAAAAATTGGTAAGCTGGAGTTCATTAACATTGAAAACTTCAGCTCTGCCAAAAACGCTGTTAAGAAAATAAAAACATGAGCAGACACCAAAAACAACGGAAACTACGAACGTGCAGCCTGCGAAAAAGAGACCCCAAACACAGTAAGTTAAGCAAAATAAGAAGATGGAGAAACACACAGCAGGTGAAGAAGCAAGGTAAAAACCCACCAGACCAAACAAATGAAAAGGAAATAGGCAGTCTACCTGAAAAAGAATTCAGAGTAATGATAGTAAAGATGATCCAAAATCTTGGAAACAGAATGGACAAAATACAAGAAACGTTTAACAAGGACCTAGAAGAACTAAAAAGTGAACAAACCATGATGAACAACACAATAAATGAAATTAAAATTTTTCTAGAAGGAATCCATAGCAGAATAACTGAGGCTGAAGAACGGATAAGTGACCTGGAAGATAAAACAGTGGAAATAACTACTGCAGAGCAAAATAAAGAAAAAAGAATGAAAAGATTTGAGGACAGTCTTAGAGACCTCAGGGACAACGTTAAACGCACCAACATTTGAATTATAGGGGTCCCAGAGAAGAAGAGAAAAAGAAAGGGTCTGAGAAAATATTTGAAGAGATTATAGTTGAAAACTTCCCTAACATGGAAAAGGAAAGTCACCCAACTCCAGGAAGGACAGAGAGTGCCATACAGGATAAACCCTAGGAAAAACATACCAAGACACATATTAACCAAACTACTGAAAATTAAACACAAAGAAAAAAATAATAAAAGCAGCAAGGGAAAAACAACAAATAACATACAAGGGAATGCCCATAAGGTTAACAGCTGATCTTTCAGCAGAAACTCTGCAAGCCAGAAGGAAGTGGCAGGACACATTTAAAGTGATGAAAGGGAAAAGCCTACAACAAAGATTACCCTACCCAGCAAGGATCTCATTCAGATTCAATGAGGAAATTAAAATGTTTACAGACAAGCAAAAGCTAAGAGAATTCAGCACCACCAAAGCAGCTTTACAACAAATGCTAAAGGAACTTTTCTAGGCAGTAAACACAAGAGAAGGAAAAGACCTACAATAACAAACCCAAAACAATTAAGAAAATGGTAATAGGAACATACATATCGATAACTACCTTAAATGTAAATGGATTAAATGCTCCAACCAAAAGACACAGACTGGCTGAATGGGTACAAAAACAAGACCCATATATATGCTGTCTACAAGAGACCCACTTCAGACCTAGGGTCACATATAGACTGAAAGTGAGGGGATGGAAAAAGATATGCCATGCAAATGGAAATCAAACAGAAAGCTGGAGTAGCAATTCTCGTGTCAGACAAAATAGATTTTAAAATAAAGACTATTACAAGAGACAAAGAAGGACATTACATAATGATCAAGGGATCAATCCAAGAAGAAGATATAACAACTGTAAATATTTGTGCACCCAACATAGGAGCACCTCAATACATAAGGCAAATGCTAACAGCCATAAAAGGGGAAACTGACAGTAACACAATCATAGGAGGGGACTTTAACACCCCACTTTCACCAATGGACAGATCATCCAAAATGAAAATAAATAAGGAAACACAAGCTTTAAATGATACATTAAACAAGATGGACTTAATTGATATTTATAGGACATCCCATCCAAAAACAACAGAATACACTTTCTTCTCAAGTGCTCATGGAACGTTCTCCAAGATAGATCATACCTTGGGTCACAAACCAAGCCTTGGTAAATGTAAGAAAACTGAAATCATATCAAGTATCTTTTCTGACCACAATGCTGTGAGACTAGATATCAATTACAGGAAAAAATCTGTAAAAAATACAAACACATGGAGGCTAAACAATACACTACTTAATAACCAAGAGATCACTGAAGAAATCAAAGAGGAAACCAAAAAATACCTAGAAACAAATGACAATGAAAACACGATGACCCAAAACCTATGGGATGCAGCAAAAGCAGTTCTAAGAGGGAAGTTTATAGCAATACAATCCTACCTAAAGAAATAAGAAACATCTCAAATAAACAACCTAACCTTACACTTAAAGCAATCAGAGAAAGAAGAACAAAAAAACCCCCCCAAAGTTAGCAGAAGCAAAGAAATCATAAAGATCAGATCAGAAATAAATGAAAAAGAAATGAAGGAAACAATAGCAAAGATCAATAAAACTAAAAGCTGGTTCTTTGAGAAGATAAACAAAATTGATAAACTGCTTGATTGACTCATCAAGAGAAAAAGGGAGAACACTCAAATCAATAGAATTAGAAATGAAAAAGAATAACTGACACTGCAGAAATACAAAGGATCATGAGAGATTTACTACAAGCAACTCTATGCCAATAAAATGGACGAATTCTTAGAAAAGCACAACCCTCTGAGACTAAACCAGGAAGAAATAGAAAATATAAACAGACCAATCACAAGCACTGAAAATTGAGACTGTGATTAAAAATCTTCCAACAAACAAAAGCCCAGGACCAGATGGATTCACAGGTGAATTCTATCAAACATTTAGAGAAGAGCTAACACCTATCCTTCTCAAACTCTTCCATAATATAGCAGAGGGAGGAACACTCCCAAACTCATTCTATGAGGCCACCTTCACCCTGATACCAAAACGAGACAAAGATGTGACAAAGAAAGAAAACTACAGGCCAATATCACTGATAAACATAGATGCAAAGCTCCTCAACAAAATACTAGCAAACAGAATCCAACATCACATTAAAAGGATCATACACCATGAACAGGTGGGGTTTATCCCAGGAATGCAAGGATTCTTCAATATATGCAAATCAATCAATGTGATACACCATATTAACAAACTGAAGTAGGAAAACCATATGATCATCTCAATAGATGCAGAAAAAGCTTTCAACAAAATTCAACACCCATTTATGATAAAAATCCTGCAGAAAGTAGGCACAGAGGGAACTTACCTCAACATAATAAAGGCCATATATGACAGACCCACAGCCAACATCGTTCTCAGTGGTGGAAAACTGAAACCATTTCCACTAAGATCAGGAACAAGACAAGGCTGCACACTCTCACCACGCTTATTCAACATAGTTTTGGAAGTTTTAGCCACAGCAATCAGAGAAGAAAAGGAAATAAAAGGAATCCAAATCAGAAAAGAAGTAAAGCTGTCACTGTTTGCAGATGACATGATACTATACATAGAGAATCCCAAAGATGCTACCAGAAAACTACTAGAGCTAATCAATGAATCTGGTAAAATAGCAGGATACAAAATTAATGCACAGAAATCTCTTGCATTCCTATACATTAAGGATGAAAAATGTGAAAGAGAAATTAAGGAAATGGTTCCATTTACCAATGCAACAAAAAGAATAAAATACCTAGGAATAAACCTACCTAAGGAGACAAAACACCTGTATGCAGAAAACTACAAAACACTGATGAAAGAAATTAAAGATGATACAAACAGATGGAGAGATATACCATGTTCTTGGATTGGAAGAATCAACACTGTGAAAATGACTATACTACCCAAAGCAATCTACAGATTCAACACAATCCCTATCAAACTACCAATGGCATTTTTCACAGAACTAGAAGAAAACATTTCACAATTTCTCTGGAAACACAAAAGACCCCGAATAACCATAGCAATCTTGAGAAAGAAAAACGGAGCTGAAGGAATCAGGCTCCCTGACTTAAGACTATACTACAACACTACATTAATGAAGACAGTATGGTACTGGTACAAAAACAGAAATAAATCAATGGACAGGATAGAAAGCCCATAGATAAACCCACACACATATGGTCACCTTATTCTTGATAAAGGAGGCAAGACTATACAATGGAGAAAAGACAGCTTCTTCAATAAGTGGTGCTGGGAAAACTGGACAGCTACACGTAAAAGAATGAAATTAGATCACTCCCTAACACCATACACAAAAATAAACTCAAAATGGATTAAAGACCTAAATGTAAGGCCAGACACTATAAAACTCTTAGAGGAGAACATCTAGCACAACACTCTATGACATAAATCATAGCAAGATCCTTTTTGACCCACCTCCTAGAGAAATGGAAATTAAAAACAAAAATAAACAAATGGGACCTAATGAAACTTCAAAGATTTGCACAGCATAGGAAACCATAAACAAGAGAAAAGACAACCCTCAGAATGGGAGAAACTATTTGCAAATGAAGCAACCTACAAAGGATTAATCTCCAACAGTGACAAGCAGCTCATGCAGCTCAATATCAAAAAAACAAACAACCCAATCCAAAAATGGGCAGAAGATCTAAATAGACATTTCTCTAAAGAAGATATACAGATTGCCAACAAACACATGAAAAAATGCTCAACATCACTAATCATTAGAGAAATGTAAATCAAAACTACAATGAGATATCACCTCACACCAGTCAGAATGGCCAGAATGGCCATCATCAAAAAATCTACAAACAGTAAATGCTGCAGCGGGTGTGGAGAAAAGGGAACCCTCTTGCACCGTTGGTGGGCATGTAAATTGATACAGCCACTATGGAGAACAGTATGGAGGTTCCTTAAAAAACTAAAAATAGAACTACCATACGACCCAGCAATCCCACTACTGGGCATATACCCTGAGAAAACCATAATTCAAAAAGAGTCATGTACCACAATGTTCTTTGCAGCACTATTTACAACAGCCAGGACATGGAAGCAACCTAAGTGTCCATCAACAGATGAATGGATAAAGAAGATGTGGCACATATATACAATGGAATATGACTCAGCCATAAAAAGAAATGAAATTGAGTTATTTGTAGTGAGGTGGATGGACCTAGAGTCTGTCATACAGAGTGAAGTAAGTCAGAAAGAGAAAAACAAATACCGTATGCTAACATATATATATGGAATCTAAAAAAAAAAAAAAAAGGTTCGAAAGAATCTAAGGGCAGGACAGGAATAAAGATGCAGACATAGAAAATGGACCTGAGGACACGCAGAGGGGGAAGGGTAAGCTGGGACAAAGTTAGAGACTGGCATGGACATATATATACTACCAAATGTAAAATAGATAGCTAGTGGGAAGCAGCTGCGTAGCACAGGGTGATCAGCTCGGTGCTTTGTGACCATCTAGAGGGGTGGGATAGGGAGGGTGGAAGGGAGATGCAAGAGGGAGGAGATATGACGATATATGTATATGTATAGCTGATTCACTTTGTTATACAGCAGAAACTAACACACCATTGTAAAGCAATTATACTCCAATAAAGATGTTTAAAAAAAAAAGTAGAAGCAACCAAGCTATCCTTCAGTAGGTGAATGGAAAAACTGTGGTATATCCATAGAATGGAGTATGAGTCACCATATGAAATATGAGCTATCAAGCCAGAAAAAGACATGAAGGAACCTTAAACACATACTGCTAAGTGAAAGAAGCCAGTCTGAAAAGGCTACATATGGAATGATTCCAAGTAGCCTACATTATGGAAAATGCAAAACTACAGAGACAGTAAAAAGATGAGTGGTTGCCAGAGGTGAGAGGAGTGGGATGAATAAATAGAACACAGGGCATTTTTAGGCTGGTGAAACCATTCTGTATGATACAATAATTAGAATTGTACAATACACAAAGTGTACCTAATGTAAACTGCTGACTTTAATCATAATGTATCAGCATATGTTCAACAACTGTAACAAATGTACCATACTAGTGCAAGATGCCACTAATAGGGAAAAATGAGAGGCAGGAAGGAGATAATGTGGGAACTTTATAATTTCTGGGCAATTTTTCTGTAAATCTAAAACTGCCCTAAAAAATAAAGTCTATTAAAGAGATTTAAAGGTAACCGGCTTAGAACTGTAAAAAAATTCGAAATAGAAAATAAAGAAAGCATAAAAAACAAAGCTTAAAACAAGTAGACTGGGCTTCCCTGGTGGTGCAGTGATTGAGAATCTGCCTGCTAATGCAGGGGACACGGGTTCGAGCCCTGGTCTGGGAAGATCCCACATGCTGCGGAGCGACTGGGCCCGTGAGCCACAACTACTGAGCCTGCGCGGCTGGAGCCTGTGCTCCGCAACAAGAGAGGCCACGATAGTGATAGGCCCACGCACCGCGATGAAGAGTGGCCCCCACTTGCCACAACCAGAGAAAGCCCTTGCACAGAAATGAAGACCCAACACAGCCAAAATAAATTAATAATTAAAAAAAAAAAAGTAGACTAACATGAAACTAACATGTCAGTAGTTATAATAAATGTTAGTAAGATAAACTTCCCTATGAAAAGACAGTGACTTGACTGGGCCAAAAAGGAAAAACCTCACAAAGGTATTCAACATAGCTAAAACAAAATGGCAAAGGTAAAAGGTTGAACAAAGATACACTGGAGAAGTACAAAGAAGAACAGTGGAAAAAATAGCTCATTGTTACTGAAATAAAGAAAAAGGCAGGGCACAATACAATAAAACAAATCGGACTGTTTTACATTGAAAAAGGTACATAAAGATAAGAAATGCATGAATCTTTCTGTTCACTGATATATATATATATATATATAGAGAGAGAGAGAGAGAGAGAAAGAGAGAGAGAGAGAGAGAGAGTGGAAACCACTGAAATCTCAGGAGAAAAATCACATACACACACAGGAAACTTAATTCATTTCTCTGAATCATTCATGGACCAAAAATAGTCAAAAACTGTTAAGAACATAATAGTAATTAAAAATGCTGATTTAATAAGTATATATTGAATTCTGTAACCTATAGAGAATAATTTTTCCAGAATCTGTAGAATATTTATAAAACATTATTATACAGTAGGCCTCCCAAATACAGATAGATCTCTAAGCATAAATTTTATAGGGCACATTTTCTGGTCAACATTCAGTAAACATAAATCTAAGTAACAAAGTCAAAATTTACATATTCAACTACCTAGAGACTGAAATGATTTCATTTAGCTTCTTCCAAATAGATTTTAGTTTCCCCCAAAATCAGTGCACCAAAATAAGCAGGAAATTATCTTAAATACCATACTTCAATCCTGCTCAAGAATTAACAAGTGTAAGAGTCAAGGAAGCCAAGAATTCCAGCCAATTCTCCATTCTTTCCCAGAGGCCACAGCCTACTTCCATAGACATTTTTCAAGGCACAGAGACAGGAGAACAACCTTCTCAAATAAATAATTTTCTTGAAAATAAAGGAATGCTCTCTCATTCATCTAGCAATTTGCCCCGCTGTGAATGAAGAGCTCTTCCACAGGGCCAACCGACTGGAAAAGATCAAGTAAGGATCTATTCCAACACTTAAGTACAAACAAGCTAGAAAGAAAATAAATCTGTACTTCACTTCCTGACAGGAAGAGATCCCAGGTATTTACTTTATAGACTGTCTTATATCAAACAGAACTGAGAAATCCACTATCACATAAGAGGTGCAAAAAAATTTCAAAAGACCATGGCTTCTTTGGAGTCAACGTAATTTTGTAATTCAACATATACTTACAGAGCAACTGTTTTAAAATGTCAGCATGCTAGGTACACTCAGGAATATAAATCTTAATAAGATACACTCAACTTCAAAGGTTTACAAACTAGTACAAGAAATAATCTCTATTTGGGGGGTTCAGAATTGGTAATTAAATTGTTTGAATCTTCCTTAGCCTTACTAATTTTTGGTCTGCTTTATCAGTTTCTGATAGCAGGTATTGAAATTTCCTGTTCTGACTGTGGATCAGTCAAGGATGCTCCTTAAAATTACCTTAAAATATTCTGAGACTATGTTGCTAGATGCATACACAGTCAGAATTATTATATTATCTTGGTGGGCTATTCCTTTTTTCATTACGTAGTTTACCAAAATATCCCTATTGATGTTGTTTTTGCCTTAAATTCTACTGTTTGACTCACTGCCACCCGCTTCCCCAACCCCCTTTTGCCAGGTGGAGCTGAAGACTCTGACCCATGGGAAAGGAGACGGCAGAATGTCTGCTTGACAGCTTTTGGACTGAGGAGGAAATAAGATTCTTTTTTTCTTTTTTCTAATTAAAAAAAGATTTTAAAAAAAATTATTTAATTTATTTATCTTTGGCTGTGTTGGGTCTTCCTTGCTGTGCGTGGGCTTTCTCTAGTTGTGGCGAGCGGGAGCTACTCTTCGTTGAGGTGCGCAGGCTTCTCATTACAGTAGCTTCTCTTGTTGCGGAGCACGGGCTTCAGGTGCGCACGGGCTTCAGTATTTGTGGCACACGGGCTCAGTATTTGTGGCTCGTGGGCTCTAGAGTGCAGGCTCAGTAGTTGTGGCACATGGGCTTAGCTGCTCCACAGCATGTGGGATCTTCCCAGACCAGGGCTCGAACCTGTGTCCCCTGCATTGGCAGGTGGATTCTTAACCACTGCACCACCAGGGAAGCCCCAAGGATCTTTTGTAAAACAAAGTTTTTAATTTTGATGAAGTCCAATTTATCTTTTTTTTTTTCTACTGTGGATCATGCTTTTAGTGTCATGTATAAGAACTCTTCATCTAGCCCTCGATCCCAAAGACGTTTTCCTTTGTTTTCTTCTAAAAGTTCTATGGTTTTACATTTAAGTTGCAATTTCACTTTGAGTTAATTTTATACAAGGCACGTGGTTTAGGTTGTAGTTTATTTTTTTGGCTTATGGATGTCCAACTGCCCAGCATCATTTGTTGCAAAGTGTATCCTTGCACCACTTAATTTGTATGTGCTTTTAATATGGAGACTCATTTTTATCTGCCTTCAATTCCGCGAAATTCTCTGGCATTAGCTCTTCAAATATTGTTTCCCTGCTGTTCCCTCTATTCTTTGCTTCACATATGGGAGGCTCTCTATCTTTCCCCCGTGTCTCTTAACTTACCTTTCCTTCTTTGTATCTCTTTGTATCTTTGTGTTGCATCCTGAGTTGAATTCATTAGTACTATCTTTCAATTCATTTCCTCTTTAACTGGGCCCAGTCTAAAGCTTATCCAACATACTTTTTTTTTTTTTAACTTTCATGACTGCATTTTATATTTCCAGAACTTTTAATTGGTTCTTTTCTAAATCCACCTCTTGATTCTCACCTGCTCAGTTTTGTTTCACAATTTCCTAGAAGTTTACCCATGGGTGTTATTCCTTCATCATTTTGATGAATTTAAATATATTTATTTGAAATTTATTTTCAGATTGCTTTATTATAATTTTGTTGGGTGTGAATTTTTCTCCAGATTATTGTCTTTCTTTCTTAGTACTAGTTATACTGGTTTGCTTTGGAATTTTAATTTGCTAGCTCTTCTTGAATAGGAATGCTTCCTCTCTTTTTCTCTCTCCCTTTCTTCCTCTCTCACGCCTCCCTGTCTAATGCCACTGTCTTCCATCTTCATCAAAGCAGAGGCCTCCAGTCTAGAGCCAGGTCTTACACTGGCAGCTTAGGGTTCCTATCCTTCGGTGATACTAGGGACACTAGGGATATCATAAACCCAGTCATATTGTGGCCAGGTCCTGGTCACACTTCTATCTTACTCCCCTGCCACCCCAGAAACACAACTTGAAACAGACCCAGGCAGCTTTGTTCAGTTTCTTTTCATAGGCAGGACAATCCCACCCCAGCTCCTAATTTCCAGCAGTGAGACTTCCTCTAGTCCCCATCCAGGCATGAAGTTCCTTTGGTCCCTATACCCTCAAGCAGTGTTTCCCACTTTTTTTGACATCTTGGGATACTCAGAAAATAACAGCATCTGTACGGCACACAGGTAGATGGATGACTCTGTTCCCTACCCAGAAATGATGGCTGGAGGCTCTGACTACCCTCAGACCACCTAGTTGCCCTAAAGCCTGAGAAAAATCAGTATTTCACATACTGGTAAACTCATTCACAGCATGTTTCTTTAGAAGTAATGCTCTAAAAGAATCAACTCCCAGCACACTCTGCCTATTTCTGAACTTGGTTCTGTTCCTAGTCCACAGGATGGTTAACTGGTTATTAAAACACAAGTATAGGGCTTCCCTGGTGGCGCAGTGCTTGAGGGTTCGCCTGCCGATGCAGGGGACACGGGTTCGTGCCCCGGTCCGGGAAGATCCCACATGCCGTGGAGCGGCTGGGCCCATGGGCCATGGCCGCTGGGCCTGCGCGTCCGAAGCCTGTGCTCCGCAACGGGAGAGGCCGCGGCGGTGAGAGGCCTGCGTACCGCAAAAAAAAGCATTTTTTTTAATTAAAAAAAATACAAGTATGTCAACAACATACTCATCATTACTATGTATTTGAAGCAGAATACAGAATTTAAAGCATGAACTTAAAGGGTCATCATAACCACAAGTCCGTGCTTTTCCCTCTGTTTAGAGCACCCTCCTCTCAACTTCTCTGCATCACCTTTTCCTACTCCTTCAGGTTTCAGTTTAGATGTCACTTAAGCAAGGCTGCTTTTCATGACTCCAGTCTCACCACCAAGTATGGGGTCAGAGCTTCTCAGGATTTTGCGTGCTACTGTACTGGATTATTATAGTATTGTATTATCATTGCCTAGTGTATTGTGTTATTATTGCCTATTATTATTACCTTTGACAATAACCTCCTTGATGGCATAAACTGCCGTTTTCACTCCCGTATTTCCAGATCTAGCACAGTGCCTGTACTAAGCATGAACTCAATAAATATTTTAATATCACCTATAACAGGGTTCCATGGTAAGGACTATAATGTAATAGTGAAGAGTGGGGCTCTTGAGTCAGAAATTCCTGGGTTTAACAAATAACAAATGTTGACGAGGATGTGGAGAAAAGGGAACCCTCCTACACTGTTGGTGGGAATGTAACTTGGTGCAGCCACTGTGGAAAACAGTATGGAGGTTTCTCAAAAACCTAAAAATAGAACTACCATATGATCCAGCAATTCCACTCCTCGGTATATATCCGAAAAATAACAAAACACTAATTCGAAAAGATACATGTGCTCCAGTGTTCAAAGCAGCACAATTTACACCTGCCAAGACATGGAAACAACTTAAGTGTCCATCAACAGATGAATGAATAAAGAAGATGTGGTATATATATGCACAATGGAATACTACTCAGCCGTAAAAAAGAGTAAAATTGTGCCACTGGCAGCAACATGGATGGATTTGGAGGGCATTATGCTGAGTGAAATAAGTCAGAGAAAGGCAAATACTATATGCTATCACTTATACGTGGAATCTAAAAAGTACAACAAACTAGTGAATAAAGCAAAAAAGAAGCAAACTTACAGATACAGAGAACAAATGTTATCAGTGGGGAGAGGGAAGGAGGGGCAATATAGGGGACGGGAGAAAAAAGGGATATGGAATTATATGAAATCACGTGTGTGAAACTTCTGGAAACTGTAAAGCACTACAGAAGTTAAATAATCGTTCATTCAATTAAAAAGAAAATCCTGGGTTTAAATACCAGTTCTATCACTTACTGTGAAATTTAGAAAAGTTACTTAGCCTCTCTACACTTTAGTTTCCTCATCTGTAAAATGTATGTCACAGTTCAACTCCTATTACTTGCTGTGTAACCCTGGGCAAGTTCCTTTGCCTCTCTTGGTTTTGGTTCCTGCATCAAGCAGTGTTCTAAGGATTAACTCAGACAACATACATCAAGTAACTAGCACTTGCTTGCTTCCACTTCACGCTGAAAAGGGACAACACCATAGCTCAGCCTTGAGCACAGCTGCAGACTCAACCCTTTTCTGAGCCTACATGGTATCCTGGTTGAAAAGGCTTTCTATTACCATAGGAGCAATAAGGATTATCTTCATATCCACAATTTTTTCAGGCAAAGTGGAGGGCAATGTCAATGAGAACCTGAAAGAATAATTTTAAGTACAAATTTAATGTACCTAAAGGAAACACACACACACACATCTAACAGACTGGACCATTCTAACTCAAAATGTGAGAAGAGAAAGCCTCCATGAGAATCCATTTCCAAAATGAAGGCATCCACTACATTTAGCTGTATCCCAAACCCTACTGCTGGGAAGGGCACATAAAACTAGGAGAGGATGCCTGTCAGGTAAGAAATTCAAGTATGGGAGAACTAATGCAGCAAACCACTTTAAAGTTCAAGTTATGATGTACAGATATAGAGACTCTACTTTCAAGCACTACACTTTTAATATAATAGTTTAATGAGGAATAGAGTCTAGTAATTGAGAGAAAAATTGGTCACTGACTGATAACAAAGAAAACTGTAATTCAGACCAAAAGGAAATAAAGTAATAATCTTGGCATCAAGGAGACTGGAAAACAAATTCTGACTCTGTCATCTCCCACTGGTGTAAACTTCAGCAAATAACAACTCTCTGATCCTGAGCTTCCTCCTCTGCAAAATGAGGACCATGATGCTCACCTCACAGGAAGCGGGAGAATTAAATGAGAAATCAGCTATGAAGTGCCCAGCACCATGCCCAACTCATGACTGGTGCTCAACAAACACTGGTTCCCTCCACTACTGCCCATGCTCCTTTTATCATCAAGCATCATAAAAGGGTTTGGATCCTGCTAAAATGCATTTCCTCATGTCTGGATTCACAAATTTATCAGTCTGTTTGCAAGCAAGCTCTCTGAGATAAGCCTGAGTTACACAGGCCCAAGATCTGGTGAGCAACCTGACCTGGATCAGTGTGGACGTCTGGCTCCCAGGCCAAAGCCTAGAAAGACTGACCGGGCCCAGAATGCAGCATGGGTGGCCAGGAGACAGCCAGAGACTAGAGCAGCCAAAAAGAGGGAGGATTACTTGAGCTTCGGCTCCCGTCCTTCGCTTGTGTACTGCCAACAGATGAGCCCGATCAGATCCTGTACCCTGGCGCTGGCCATTGTCACCACGGTCATTGGCAGCAGTCTGTCCTGGCTTGAGTGCAGGGGGAGGTAGACATCGATCTTCTTGGTTGCTGTTGTGCCTACATGACCCTGTGGACAGAGCACATGCATGAGGGTAAAGCACACAGTTCCGGTCATGCAGACCCTACTGAGCTACAACGACTGCCCTCCAGGGCCTGTGTTCTCATCCCTTTTGCACATACCAGCGTATGAGCCTGGGGTGGTCCCAAAGTGGAAACATTGTCTAGTTTAAAGGGGTTTTTTTCTTCTTCTTTAATTTTAATTTTCTAATGTTCTAATGGATCCAGCTCTGCCGGCAGTAAGGTAAATGAGCACTACGACTAAAATAAACAAATCAGAGTGGTGAGCAGACCTAACGTTTGGTGTCAGGAGATTTGCTTTGTTACTTATTCAGTGTGACCTTGGAAAAGTCATCATCAGACCTTGGCATAAACTGCCCTCCCTGAAAACTGCCATATCACTCCTTGAGACTTTGGGATAAGCTGCCATATTCTCCGAGGAAGCATTTAGCAGTACTGGAACCGGGGGCTTGCCTTCTCAGAGACGATGGGGGGCTAATTCCATTATGCAGTACATCTGTTACTTCACTCATCTGAACTGAAGTTCAAGGGTCTCTGGTCTTATTACTGCCCTAATCACCATACTCACACTGATCTACATGTCCCTAATACCTCCCACACACCTCTTTCTCCTCCCTCCCAAACCCTCCACTCCCCTCTGGAACTCCTGCACTAATCAGCAAACGTCCATACATCATTACTTTTTTTTTTTTTTGCCGTACGCGGGACTCTCACTGTTGTGGCCTCCCCCGTTGCGGAGCACAGGCTCTGGACGCGCAGGCTCAGCGGCCATGGCTCACAGGCCCAGCCGCTCCACGGCATGTGGGATCTTCCCGGACCGGGGCATGAACCCGTGTCCCCTGCATCGGCAGACAGACTCTCAACCACTGCGCCACCAGGGAAGCCCCCATCATTACTTCTTTTTAAAAAACATTCCCTCCACCTTTTTGCCTTAATTGAAACCTGCTGATCATAAGGATACTACCTCCTCTGCTGTCCAGAAGACTGTTTTGCTTTGTTCTTTTTAACCCACAAATCCTTAAGGCCAGGAGGTGGAGTAGGTATTCTTGTTCCTGCTACTTCCAAACTATTAATTCTCCTTTCTTATAAAAACCCCTGTTCCTTTGAGACCCAAGCCATCCAACTACACCATCCTCTCCCTCTCCTTTTCTGTTACCCACCACCCTTTCTTTGGTCATTCTCCTCCCTCACTGAAGGCCTGAGCTCTTGGCTCATAGTCTTTCCCACCCCAATTCCTGCCACCATTCCTGGCAATTTCATCTAAAAGAACAATCTGTCCAATACGCAAGTGTCTCAATCCCTAGACCACATCATCCCCAGTGCCTTTTCCTCCACCACCTCAAATCACTTATTGTCGTGGGTACACCAGAGATCTAACTAACTCCAAAATCTCAAGTTAGAACATCCACTCACTGAATACACTTTTTTTTATAATTTTACTTTTGTTTATTTATTTTTAAATTTTGGCTGCACCATGCGGCTTGCAGGATCTCAGTTCCTGGACCAGGGATTGAACCCGGGCCATGGCAGTCAAAGTGCTGAATCCTAACCACTAGACCACAGGGTTAAAATCTGAATGCACTTCAATATACCTCTACTTCATCTGTTCAAGAAGTCCCTCAAATTCTCCAACCTATTATCTGTTGAACCACCACCTTTTAATTATCTTTCAGTCACCCTTACTTCCCAATGCCACCCTCCAGATTACATGAGCCATTATAATCGTTCCTTTGCAAATACAGTTTTAATACTCTCTTCCTCCACTGGACACAATTCACAGAACCCCAATCTTGTATGAACCCAACCCTCTGCATTGCCCAGCTAAACATCACTGGAGAAAAATCATATAACTGTACAGATTGATTTTACTTTAAATTCATGATGATAAACCTCAACACTGTATAGCAAGCCTATTGTATCTCCTGATCCAACCTGCACCCCACCTGAGACCACTAGCGCATACTTTTGCTTCTCTCCTCAAACTTCCCATGAACCTCACCTCTTGACCTTCAGCTCCTGTCCTTCCCTCATGTATTGCCAACAGATGAAAAATACTGTGGACCCTTGAACAACACAGGTTTGAATTGCGAGGGTCCACTTCCACGTGAATTTTTTTCACTTGATATGGGCTACAGTACTATAGGATCCACAGTTTGTTGAATCTGTGGCTACCAAACTGCAGCATCAAATTTGATCATGTTACACTCCTGTTGAAATTCCTTCAGTGAGTGGCTCCTATGATACTTTGAATAAAATCCAAATTCCATGCAGTGTGCAACAAAGCGCTGCGTGACCTGACCCCTGCCTAGCCCTCCAACCTCATCTACTGCCACTCTCCCCCCACCTCCGCGCTTCAGCTACACCAGCCTTCTAGAAGTGCCCTGAATGTGTGTACCTTGCCTGCTTCTTCCCCTTTTAAGGCCATAGCAAGTGCTACTGCTAGATTCACGTATCTAGAAGGCTCTTTCTCATGATTTTTGCATCCTCTATTATGTGGCCTCGGGCAGATTACTTAACTCTCTGTTCTTCCATGTCCTCATACATAAAATGATAATAATAGGACGTGCTATCTATCAGAGGACTGGCTCTTGTGAGGGTTATTATTATTGTTATTCAAGGCTGAGCTCATAAGACCCCTCCTCAGAGAAACCTCCACTGATAATCCTATAGAAAGAAGACCCTTCCACAGTTATCCTCTCACACATATCCTGTTCATTTCCTTCATAGCACTAAACAATTTGATATTATATATTTATTTATGTACATCTTCAGTGTATGCCTTCCCCACTAGCCTCTGAGCTTCCATGCGGGGAATCATAATAACGTCTGCTTTGTTTACTGCTCTATACACAATGGCTAGCACTGTGCCTTGCGCACAGAAGACTCTCCAAAAAAAATCTGTTGAACTACAGAATGAGTGCATGAATGAGTCATATGCCTACTGGGACACATGGTAGGAACTCAATAAATGTTAGTTTCTTCTATCCCTCTCACTTGCCCTTTTCTATGGGTCTGTTTCCTGATAGCAGATGGAGATGGAGGGACTTGAGCAATCAAGTGGTTCCTTAACACTCTATACAGAATTCTATCAATCTAATAAGGTGGGAAAAAATATCAGAACTAGGGTAAGGAAATACATAAAATCAGTTTAAAAAACATTTTTAGAGAGATTCCACTTCTCAAATAACCCAGCATCTAATATTAGATCCACTGGTTTTTTTTTTTTTTTTACTGAGTCTCCTATGTTATAAAGCAAATAATAAAAAAGTAATTCTCCTACATAATGCTCTCTCCCTATCCCTCTCACGCATCCACATGCATGCGTGTGTGCGCGCACACACACACACACACACACACGAGCGCACGCGCGTGTATTTTTCAGCTTGGAAGTAGTAACTCCAAGGACTAGAAACGATGTCTCTAAACAGCAAGTGTTTTGATCCTGTCAGGCAGTCAAAAGGTTAAAATTAAAACAGTGGCAATCTTTCTGGAGTGGGTTTATAGCCCTCTTACCACTCTCTTCTCAACCTCATTTTCAGAACCCCTAATTGCTGTCACTGCTCTCTCTTCTTATTTCTGTTTATTCCTCCTCCTTCTTCTGAAGAACTGGAGCTGAGGGGCTATAGGGATCACAATATCTAAAGATACAAAGATTCAATGAAATGATAAATGTGAATGTACTTTGCAAACTATAAAGTGCTTTAGAAATGCAGCACAGTACACTAGAAAGGACGTAAGTTTTATAATCAGACCCATTTCTATTACTCAAGTCTATTACAAGGTCACATGAGGCCAAAGATGGATGCTATAGGAGCCCTAATAATAATACCTATTATTATAACAAAAGCTAGCACGTATTTAGAGCTAAATAAACTCTGCTAAACGTTTGCCTAAGTTATCTCATTTAATTTTCACAATCACTATAAGAGGGAGGGTTCTATCATTACCCTCATAATATAAATGATAAAACTAAAGCTTATAAGACTACAGTCATCTGCTCAAGATCTCATAACCAAAGTGAAGAGCCGGGACTCAAAGCCATGTCTGTCTGACTCAAAGGCCTCTACTTTAAACATCAACACCTTCTTTCACTAAAGTTATCCTAAATATAATCAATTCCCACTCTCCAAGGCTTGAAAATCATCTCCCCCTCCTTTTCACAAACATGCCAACAGCACTGCCTAAAGCAGTCTCCTACAGAAGGAGCACTCTGAGGGGCTGCCCAAGGAGAACCGGTAAGGATTGAGACTCCAGAGATCATTGCCATTGTCAGCTGACTGCAGGCAAGTCACCACTGTTTAGGAAATGAAAGCAGATAGTTATATGGTACTCCTACGCATCCCTTTACCCTCTTCATTTCATAGTGAAATAGCAAGTGTGGGGAAAACTATGAGAATAAATATGGCAGATACTTATTAAATGAATGAAGCATTTTATTTTTTTAATCTTCTAATTCCATCTTGAGGCACTGATGACAGGGGAAAAGTGCCTTGCACAAACCTTGAAATTATATATTTTTTAATAAGGAGCCTCTTCTGAAAAAACTCAAAAGGTGGTGGCAGTTAGCTCTATCTAATAGTCCCTGTGTTGCAATATTTAGAGAGAATCATCTAAAACATAAAACAATCCATCAATATAATAGAAAGTAATTAACTTATTAAAAAAAAAAGTGACCAAAGAATTAAAAGTATTCATCACACATCAAGGCAAGCAATATTCCAAAGAGTAACCTCTAACTATTAAAAAGCAACCAGCAATAAACAAAGATCATATACAGATTCACTACATGGCAATTTATGTGTTCCACAGAATTGGGGAAATGGAGGCATAATTAGAGCACAAGGAAAGGGTCACCACAGAGACAGGGAAAACTGGTTTAGCTCCATCTTTCCCAATCACTCATGCATTCAACAAACACCCACTGAAACACCATATTGGGCTCTGAAGACAAAATTAAGTAAGACAAAATGCAGACCTTCATCAAATTCATGGTCTGTTGAAGGTCTATACTGTACATTGTGATCAAAGCTTTAAGAGGGAAAGTACAGGCTATTACGAGAGCTCAGAAACAACCCAGACTAAAGGGGGTTGGAAAAGGCCTCCCAGATAAAAAAATAAAAAACTTACCCTTCCATCCAATAGAACCACTAACCCAAGCAAAAGACACTTACTGTATTTAAGCACCTTCTATACCAATATACAAAAAAGTGAATATGAGTTCTCCCTGAGACAAAGGATTATGAGCGTTTAGTTTTAATTTTCTGCTTTATATTTTTCTGCACTTTCTATACCATGTTATTACTTTTATAATTAGAAACAAAATAGTAAATATTATAATTAAATGACAAAAAAGGAGATAAAAAGAACTACTGGGCTTCCCTGGTGGCGCAGTGGTTGAGAGTCCGTCTGCCGATGCAGGGGACGTGGGTTCGTGCCCCGGTCCGGGAAGATCCCACATGCAGCAGAGCGGCTGGGCCTGTGAGCCATGGCCGCTGAGCCTGCACGTCCGGAGCCTGTGCTCCGCAACGGGAGAGGCCACAACAGTGAGAGGCCCGCGTACTGCAAAAAAAAAAAAAACAAAAAAGAAGAACTACTACACAGAGCTTAAGAGTTTTAGGTAAGAGAAAGAGACGATCAACTTTGAAAATGTAGCCTATGTTAAGGCATCCAGCGGAATTTACTAAGGACACATTATGTGCCAGTTGCTGTGACAGGCTGTTGGAAAAAATAAGTTGAAAATCTAACTCAGACACCTTTCAATGGCAAGTTAAGTAATTTTTACCAAAGAAAAGTGAAAAGTAATAAACCCATATTGAGCTGACTAATTTGGAGTTGAACAACTCTTTCCAGAGCAGCCCCTAAATCAGGAAATGGCCCTAATTCAGGTTTTAGAACAAAAAGAAAAGTATTCCTGAAGCAAAACTATTCCTCAACACAACTGCAACTGATGAAGACCAACTAGACTCCAGAGTTCATATCACACGGCCTGTCCATGACTTGATGGCCTAGCAAATGCAGCCCAAATCTCAAACTCAACATGTCCAAGACCTGTTTCCTCCTTCAGCTTGTCTCTCATTCTATATTTGATCTCAGTTAAGGCTTTCACCACCTACTCTGTCACTCAAGCTAAGAACCTTAACTCTTTTTTCTGTCTCATCTTTCAAATGTCTCTGAAAATCTCTCAAATCTTCCTCCTCAATGCCACTGCCCTAGTTCAAGCTTCATCATCTCTCAGCAAGACTGCTGCAGCAATCTCCCAACTATCTCCCTGTCTCTAAAATCTCTCCTCTCTCCAAATCTTAATTTCCTTACTGCTATCAAAGCGATTTTTCTCTAATCACTGAACATGCTTATCACTCAGAATACATGATGGCTCTCCCCAGTGTTAGCATTCCAGCTCTTTAGCATGGCAATTAATACCCTTTGCAATCTGGTCCCAATGTATCATTAATGAAGTATATTGAAGAGAGGTTAAGAGCACAGATTTGGGGTCAGCCAGATCCAGGTTTGAATCCAGACTCTGCCACTTCCTTAGCTGCTAGACCTGAGACATTGGGCAGGTAACTGTACTTCTCAGAACCTCCATTCCCTTACTTAGAAAAGCAAATAGAATGTATATAAAATGCCTGACACACAGCCGCTAATCAAGAAGTGTACCTCTTCTTCTGTCCTTCAATTCAAATGTCTCCTTTTCCTAGAAGGTGGAAGTCGAAATTAATTTCCTCTTCTCTGCCCCCTAACAATCTGACTTGCATAGCCTTATGGCTTCATTTTTCTCTACCTACCATTACAACCTCCTTCCCCACCCTCTCATGTAACTGTAAAGGGAAAAACTGTACCTCACCCATTTTGTATTCTCCAAGGGCAAAGAATATAGCAGGGGTGTGGTGTTAGCTTACTGAATTGAAAGAAGTCCTCAGACCGTCTCTCAAAATGGACCCACCACACCTAGCACTTCTCTCGTATCCCAGGTAAACTGGTTATACCTCTTCTACTTCCCAGGCCATTCTTCAGGAGCCCTCTTTCTCCTCTAAAATATCCCCAGCACCTAACATAGGGATGATATATAGTAGTTACTTACACATATCGATGGAGTGAATGATTAATATTCTTTTAACACATGATTTTTAAACACTTGCATTATATTATAGCATACAGAGGTACTATCAACCTGTTCCCCTATTATTAAATGGACGTTGTTTCTAATATTTCACTATTGTGAATTATATTCTCAGAAACATTCTCTTCTATAAATGTTTGTACACATATTCTAAGGAGTAGATTACTAGGCCAAAGAGTATCAATGCTTTGTGGCTTGTGATATATACTGCAAAAGCTCACTTTTTTAAAAAGTGTCTCTAAGCCAATCATGAAATATCAGTACTATGAACTATAGGTCACCCAATTAATAATTAGTTCATAAAATGTAAAGATAATAAATTTTAAATAACTTCTATATATGGAATACGAATGGGTACAGAAATGAAATACATAGAATTTCAACATGATGAATTAAAACATTACATCTGTGCCAGATTTTTTCCCCATCTGATCCCATTAATTAAAATAATATACATTTTGCTGCCTATCATAAAGTTGATTTCAAAATTATGTACCTGCCAGTTTCCAAAATGAGGGAAGCAGGAAGAACAATAGATAGCATTCAGTTCCAAATCATCCTGAATTAAGAAACATTCATATCAAGTGAGTTAGCTGAATTAAGTCTTAAGGACAGAAGGTTCAGTTAACAGCACTACTTAACATCAAGGTTTGTCAGTAATAAATAGAATATCAGATCTCAAAACTGTTGCTAAGTGTTCAGTTTCTCTGTCAAGGGAAAGGAACAGAGTAAGGATAGACAGCTTGGCTTCTGCAGTTAAAGAGACAAAAAGCAGGCAACATTATTCCATTAGTCACAAGCAGATCATTACATGTAATTTTAAGGTAGAAATAAATATATCAGTGTTTCCCGACAATATAATGATGCAAATTGATAAAAGGGTTATTTGTAGCCTTCAAAACTTAAAACTCTCTTAAATAATGGCTGCAGTTCCATTCCACCAGTACCTTCTTCCCTCAACAAGGACCAAAGAATGCTATAGTCTACAAATAGCCTAGTCTTTAATAACATGATACCCAGACTTGGTACAGGGGTCTCAGGTTACCACTACTCTGATGATGATTTAGGGACTTCATTTAATCAGAGTAAGGATTTTAAACAAAATCAAGCCTAATTCTGGTCTAAGCCAGGTTTAATTGACCATGGCTACATGAAGAGGAAACAAAAACCCCAAACCCCATACTGAAGCATTCTGCTCTCAGTAAGTGCTGTCTTTATGAGCTCAGGCAAAGAACTCACTTTTGTACATTCAAAATGGTGGCACAGAACTTATGAATAGATTTTGCATAAAATTCTATGACAAATCCATTCAGAACTAGGGGCCTGGCTTTGTAGTGCTATCTTAACCCTCAATAAATCAGGAATGCTTAAAGCCTATTAAATTATCATTTCCCTGATCTGGCACCTATAGTCAAGTTAATTTGTCAAAAACATTCCTACAGTTTGTCACTGGACACTGTATTTTCTGACAAGTTAAGTTTAAGATAAAATTGACAAAATCTCATTAATTTTCTCTGAATCACCAACCTTGGTTCCATTAAGCTTTTATTATTAAGAACGTCAACTGTCACTCTTTCTTTAACAAGGTCAAGTTCTGGTCTGGGTACCTCCAGGATCCTTATTCTATTAATAGGGACAAGCGAAGCATTGCAGTGTGGTGGTTAAAAGCATAAGTTGTAGAGTCAGAAAGACCTGGGTTCAGTTCTCAGCAATGCCACTTACTGTGTGTCCTTGGACAATTTTATTTAACCTTTCTGGGTCACTATTTCCACACAGAAATAGTGTATTATAAAAGTACCTCTTCATGGATTTGTTGAAAGGATTCAATGAGACTACGCATGTAAAGCACTTATCACTGTGTCTAGTCCACAGTAAATACTCAGGAAATGTTGGCTGTTCATTAAGTTGCCTTTTTTCCCCTCTACTTTTACATTCATAGACTTAAAAACAAACAAACCAAAAAAAACAAACAAAAAAACTTTATTACCATTCATACTTTTAAAACAGCAGGGAATTTTCAAAACAGTTTCAGCAAATGGTTGTCCTACGACGTCTCCTGAACACCTTCCACTGATGAGGTCCCTGCCACCCTCTGAAGTGGACCCTTGGCTTCAGTCTGCAGGCAAACAGTTTTGACGGCTAGAACTTTTTTTTGTTGTTGAGGGACACTTTCTCTGCAGATTTTCCTCACTGATCTTAGTTCTAGCCCTCAGAAACCTGGAACAAACTTACCTCCACTTCCACAGACACCCCTTCACATACATGAGGACCTCAAACAAAGTAGCTCAGTTCCTAAACACTGCAGTATGAGCCACGCTTGTAACCCTTCTCAGCGTACAGCACAGTATAGAAAGTGTCATTTCCCTCGGCTTTTCCCAGGCTGATGATTTTCTTGAATTTTCTTTCTGTAACATCTGTGACAAATATAAATTTATAGTCCCGCACCTGAAACAAGAAAGGGGGCTGGTGCTCTCAAGGAGCCTCCCCATTTAAAATAAACCCTCCATAGTTTGATGTCCTGTCTTTTCTCACTTTAAGAAGAAATGCCTAGAGCTACTGGTTTACGCAATCTGTTATCAAGTGAAATTTGAGTAATAGCCTTGAATAATTCTTTTTTTCAAGACATCTACTGAAAGACCAGCAATCATTCATGTTTAAATACAGGTAAGAAATTTTACAAAATGGGGGGGTGGGGGCGAAGGAGGGAGGATGAAGGGAAAAAAAGAAAGCCTACCCATACTGCACCTGGAATAAAAACCGTTTTCTCGAAGTCTTAAATTCAGAAAGCAGTCCTTGAAAATGTCAGTTTTTACCATGACATTTTATGATTATGTTTGCTTAGGACCTCTCCGCAGAGTCTACAGAACTGGTCTGGACCCAGCCCTTCCAGCCTTGAGCTGTGTAACTTTGGGCAAGCCCATAACCTCTCTGAGAGTCAATTACCTCAGTCATGAAACACGGATGAGACTACGTCAATAGACTCACTGGACATACGAAGCAAAAATAAAGCATGTTAAAATGCTCTGTGAACTGCAAATTGTCATACAATGTCAATTATTTCTTATTACTGTTACTTATGCTGTTGCTCAGACCAGGCAGATCTTCAACAAAAAGTCCCTTCAAACAAGGTTGAGAAGAAGAGGCAATAGGAAAAGATCTCTATTTCTTCAGAGAGAAGAGCCATAGCATTCTCTTCTCATTCAGCCTCAGGATGGTTATAGCCTGTACCAGGGGGTGCTCTCACACAAGCACAATCCAGTCATCTGAAAGCATAATGGGATGTAAAGTGTCCATTTTGAATTTTCATGGCCATTATGGGATTCTTTAGATCATTAATGTTACACAGCACTTTGCATTTAATTATACAAACAATGGGTTCTATAATGATGAGAATATCAGGGAAAGGTAATTTGCATGAACTAAGCCCCATCACCTAGGGTAAGTTTAGGGACCTCTTCGTTATTAAATCATTTATATAATAAAGGCAATATGCTTTAAAAGTAAAAATAGGTTTTCTAAAACCATAAAGAAGAGTAACATGTTTTAAACTCTATCAATGATCATAATACAATGAGTCTTTTTAAGATTTAATATCAACTTTTAAAATTAAAACTCAATGGGGAATGTATACTTGGCTCCATTACTAGATGATGTATCTTTAGAAAAGGTTACAGTATAGCCATTATCATCCTCCTAAATTATATGGAAAATCTGGTACAACCCTCCAAGTACCCCAAGGACAATTTAATTCCAGAGATAGTGAAGTATTTGGAGAAAATAAAATTGTATAAATATTGAAGGAAATAATTCAGGTGCATCGATCATATTCATTTCTTGCAGGGTTTCAGTTGGTTAAATGTTTCAAAAGTTTTAAATGTCAATATACAATTTAAAAGTTATATTGTGTCCTTGATTTTGAATAGTTTTTTAAAACCCACAAATTTATATACTGTAGTAGGTTCATGACTGTTCTAGCACTTTAGATTCAATTTAGACTCAATGTTTCTTAATGATATAATTCAAAAATTTCACTGAATCATAATTCAGTAACTCATAAAAACCTCTTAAAATTAATCTTTCACGCATATCTAGCTTATCCAAAGTTAGAATTTAATTAGATGGTCTTGACACAAATGGGCTTACTACTTTATTTGCTTGATCAGTGTATGTCTCTTCAGTAATTATAATGAATTCAAGTCCCTGATGCACCTCCTAGCAAACAATGTAAAAGCATCAGACAAAATGGAAATAAATAGCTTTATATTTCTCCAATTACAACATTCACTTTCATCCTCAAAATGCACATGTGAAATAAGTGGGATAGGTGTTATTCTCAATAGGAAAAGGCCACACAAAGGACCTACACCCCTGGTGACAAAGAAAGATGCTTGTCTGCAGCAGAAAATACATGTTTTTTACATTATGAAAATGATACAACTGCAAAGAGCCAACTGAGAAAGTCTGCATTAAACAGTTTGAAAGTACATACTGAAACATAAATAGGAGCAAAAGAACTATATTATTATTTATTGAGAACAACACTTCCTGTTGGGAAGACTCACTTGTAACTATATATAAAATTTACAATTGAGAAGAATCCAAAAAGTCTGACTCTCAGGCCTTTATCCCACGTCTCCCAGATAAAATAAAAGGAATACTTCTTTACTGTTGGGTACACAGAAGGGGCTCAATAAATCCTCACTCACCATGTTTCAGAGGTTAAAAACACAAGGGAACACCAGCTCCCTTAAGAGTAGGCAGAATCCTCCGCTTCTGTTCTCAAAAAGCAGTGGTCAAGTAGCAACTCATGGGCCCCAGAGAATCCTTACTCTTGGGTTAAGAGCCTCATCAGTAACTGTGAGGTGTATCTGTACTAAAAGTGGCTACCCAGGTGGTAGTACCCAAATGTGCTTTGATGATGACAAAGGGAGAAAAAAACAGTTTGGTCCTTGGAGAGACAGGCAAGCTGCCTATGACATCAACATGGCACAAGCTCCAACACAAGCAAAAGGTCTGATGAGACAAAGGCCCATCTCAGGTTGCAATTCTCTGTGGAAACAGGCAGCGGCGAGGCCTGCTCACTTGCAGGAACTGACAAATCACTCGGGTACCAGGGTCTCCCGGGTTTCTCCTCAGCCCTCTGGCATTATTTCCCTCCTGTTCATCCTGAGTCTTAGTCAGTCCGATCTCCTCTGAGGTCCTAACTAAACCAGACACAGGGAGAATCGGGATTTTATCTTATTAAAATAGATATGGCTAATTTGTCTTTTCAAATTCATTTTAAATTAAATTGGATTTCCTCGGAAGGCTGCTAGGTCAGTTCCCCTGCTGCGAAATGCAGGACAAAGGTTAATTGCACGCCCTTCACCAGCTCTTCTACTCTCCTGGGCAGGCTCTGATAACCTGCCCCCAAGAGGTGGGAAGGCTTCAGTTTATTGGGCGATAATGTTGCCATTAGAGCCATTTACCATTATGCCAAGAAACATTTCAATTTTTTTTTTTACCTAAATAACAAGATATGATAGCAATAACAAGAATGAAATGCAACAATGTTACCAATTGGTGGTTAGTTCTTCTAAAATGCAAAACCCAAAGAATAAGACCTAATCTTGCTTTCCTAAAAGGCCCCAACAGATGCAAATGTACACACCCTCCTGGAGCAAACAGTTTTCTGGTTCCAGTGTAAAATTCCATTAACATTTTCACTTAATTTATCTCGTTTAAACTGTCTATGTTCATGAAAATTTAACCCAGTAATTCCCTGTTATACAAAGCATAACAGAGTATGAATATTTAAATACAATGTAAATAAAACACTTTATCAATTATATTTTTGTATTCTAAATTAGTGACTTCACTTAGCATGTCTGCCTTGCACAGCACCACACAATTTTTCAATTAAAGGTCCAGATGTTTCAAAGGCTCCAGTAGGCAACAGCAGTTATGAGAAATGCTTTATCTGCATTGTAATCATCACCACCACATCAGCTCCAGGCTGCATTAACATACTCATGTTTTATTCCTGCTCCCCTTCTAACAGAGCAGGTAATTATACAACACAGTGGAG
This sequence comes from Phocoena phocoena, assembly GCF_963924675.1. Classification (NCBI taxonomy): domain Eukaryota; kingdom Metazoa; phylum Chordata; class Mammalia; order Artiodactyla; family Phocoenidae; genus Phocoena; species Phocoena phocoena. The sequence goes on from NC_089224.1 coordinate 105,691,733, forward strand.
AAACACAATCCTAAGGGCCGGACAATTTCCTTACAAGCATCCACCTGAGCAACACATTTTCTTACAAATTTGGGGTGACTGTTTAGCAGGAACCCTGATCATGCAGAATAATTTCTTTAAATAAAAAGAGTGAATCACTGCCATACCAAGCTTAGCGTCAAATAGTATTAAGATGCAAGATGGCCTGCACATACACACACTTATGTATACTGAAAATCAACTAGAAGTTTGTATGTGTAAAAACCACTACCATCTGTTAGAATCTAAGCCATTTCTTCTCATTTTTAATGCCAGTGTCATCTCTTGAATGAGTCAACTCTATCTTTATTCTTAGTATTCAAAAATGACAATTCATCTCACCTGAGACTGACCAAGTACAGCAATTATCCCTGTGCCCATTTGATTAAAAAAAATATATATGAGCAGAACAAAATGCAATTCTGACAGCTGAAACAAATATATTATTTTTAATTAAATAGTTAAAGAGATTTAATTAAAGAGTTAATTAAATGACTCTCCCACCCAAAAACAGAAAACAATAACCTCTGTTATAAGAGATACTGCTACGCTTAGGAAACATAGTATAATTTAATGGGAAAATATAGTTCCTCATTGTTAAGAGAAACTGCAACAAAATTAACTTTAATTGTAATTTTAAAAATTATTCTATAAACATACTTATATTTTGAAATATTCCAAAAGGAGATGTCCTAATGAAGATGCTATTCAAAAGATAAATGCCTTTACAAATATTAAAACTTCAGACAGGTCAAATCCTAGCAGGTTACACTTCAGCATCTGAAAGCAGACAGCTTCCCTTCCTTCTTGAAGGAACCTTAGGTGGAACATTTTTAATACATCACCATGTCACTTTTTAATGTGCCCCAACCTATTAACCACATGGCAAACTAACAGGGATTTTTAAAATATGAATTTTATGGCCTTGTGCTGGTGATTAATTAAATAAATAGCCACCGTTTCACAAATCATCCCTCTAATTAGTCTAAAACAGACACTTTGCATTCACTGGTGTTACTGCCATCTGAAGCTCACAGAAGGGCAGGAATGGTGCAGCACGGCCGTGTCTCTGCACTTTGGAGCCCATTGTCCCAGGCTGCACGGTTGGCATCCCACCCTGCCACCCAGGGGCAGAGGTGCCATCTTCACAGGTGCTGCAGTCAGCTGGAATTTGATTCCAGCTGCTCAGAAAAGATGTTCTCCTTAATTATTCTCCCTCACCCTAAAGGAAACAATGAAACGACAAAGGAATAAAGTGCAACCTCCAGCTGCAAAGAGAAGAGGTTTCACCAACACAGTTCATGGAGTAAGAAAGTTGGCTCCAGCTATCTAGTTTAGGAATAAGTAGGGTGAAAGCCTTAGAACTCAAACTCAAACATGTTATATCATTATCTTGAACTCAGATATTAAGCAATTACTTCCAAACCCTATTATTTAAAAGACTCCATTCAAAATCTGAAAAGGTCACTCTTTTTGAAACTAAAAAGAATTCAATCTAACTTGTTTTAGTAGTATATTTTAAAAGATAAAGGACTTCCCTGGTGGTCCAGTGGCTAAGGCTCTGTGCTCCCAATGCAGGGGGCCCAGGTTCGATCCCTGGTCAAGGAACTAGATCCCACATGCCACAACTAAGACCCGGCGCAGCCAAATAAATAAATACTAAAAAAAAAAAAAAGATGATAATTCCTCTGAAAGCAAATTAAACTTGGAGATAACTTTTAGTGTCGGGGGGAAAAATCAAATGGGAATATCTAAAGAATTCAATTTCCTTTAGGAAATACATTAAGCAGTTTCCTAATCTTGGTATTTAAACTTCATTAGGTAGGAAGGAAGGAATAAGAGGGGGGAGGGAGGGAAGAAAGGAAAAGGAAAAGAAAAAGAAAGGAAGGAAGGAAGAAAGAAAGAAAAAGGAAGGAAGGAAGGAAAAGAGAGAGGGAGGGAGGAAAAGGGGGAGAGGGAAAGGGAAGGCCTAAGGGGAAAGGAGTGGGAAAAGAAAGAAGGAAAAATTCAGTAGGGATAACACACCAAGGTATGCTACAGATTATTCTGTAGAAAGGCTATCCTCATTTCCCTTCTCTCTAAGAATAGGAGGAAATGACGTGTTGCAGAAAAGACGAGGACTCTGAAGCAAGATAGACTTGTGCCCTCAGCTAAATCATATAATCCCACTTAGCCTCAGTTCCTTCCATCCTGTAAAGGGTTTTAGCCTCTATTCTCTATAATTATAGGGACACTGAGATACTATGGATAAAGCAACTAGCACATTCCCTGCACAGAACAGATGTTCAACAAATGATGGTGATGCTGATGGCAATGAGAAATGGGAGGACGGCAGAGCCTGGGTGACTACAGCCAACACTGCAGATGCTGTGTTTCAAATGTGAAAAAGAGGGACAAAAGCCCAAATGTACATGAACACAGAACATGATCCTCACTGCACTAAAGAAAACCCAAATCACTGGCAACTAAGAAGAAGTGGTGTAGTTTCTCTAACTTTCATCTTTTCTGGGCACAGAGATAGGGGAGGGGTGTCTCTAAGACTGTCCATATGGTAGAAATTAGAAAGAAAATGAATGAACTTTGCATTCAGCAGACCTGGGTTTGAATTCTGGCTTAACTACTTACAAGTTGTGTAACTCAGGCAAATCTGTTCACCTCCCTAAGCCTTCGTTTCCCCAACCCCAAACAGGGAAAATGATATATTCTTTGTAGGGAATCCGGGAAGAATGAATAAAATAGCATACTAGGCACTCTGGCATATATTAGACACTCAGATAGTTTCTACTACATTAAGTTAGATCACATGAAACTCTGATATTCAATCATTTATGATTCACAAAAATTGCAGTTCCATATGGTTTTGCCTAATATAGTGACTGAGACAATGAGTAGCATGAACGGGAAAAACAACAGAAAATTTTCAAAAATGGAATGACTTACACTATCAATATAGGAAGATGACCAAGATATAAAAGGTGTTTTTATGACTGGCTCATGATGCCAACAATACAGCAGCTTACATGTATTAAACACTTACTATAGGTCAAATATTAGCCCATATATTTGACATCCATAATATTAGTTTATGTAATCCCAAAACAATTTAATGAGATAGAGTCAACTATTCTCCCCATTCTAGATGAAATGGGAGTTTGGAGAAATGAAGTAACTTGACCAAGGTCACACAGCTGGTGAAGCTGGGAGCTTTCTAACTGCAGAGCCTGAGTTCTTACTCATCACTTATAATTGCGTGGCCACACTGCAAAGCTACTTGTTTTGCTTTTAATAAAACTATATGGGTGGGCAAAGGGCTGAAATAAACATTTCTCCAAAGATATATATAAATGGCCAATAAGCACATGAAAAGATGCTCAACATCACTAATCAGTAGGGAAATGCAAATCAAAACTACAACAAGGGGCTTCCCTGGTGGCGCAGTGGTTAAGAATCCACCTGCCAATGCAGGCGGCACAGGTTCGATCCCTGGTCTGGGAAGATCCCACATGCCATGGAGCAACTAAGCCCGTGCGCCACAACTACTGAGCCTGCGCTCTAGAGCCCGCGAGCCACAACTGCTGAAGCCTGCGTGCCTAAAGCCTGTGCTCCTCAACAAGAGAAGCCACCACAATGAGAAGCCCACGCACGGCAACGAAGAGTAGGCCCCCGCTCGCCGCAGCTAGAGAAAGCCCGCGGCAGCAACGAAGACACAACACAGCCAAAAATAAAAATAAATAAATTTATATATATAAAAAAAAACCTACAACGAGATACCACCTCACATCCATCAGAATGGCTACTATCAAAAGAACAGAAAACAGTAAGTATTGGCAAGGACGTGGAGAAACTGGTAAACCTGTGCACTGTTGGTGGAAATGTAAAATGATACAGCCACTGTGGAAAACAGTATAGAAGCTCTTCAAAAAATTAAAAATTAGAATTACCAAATGTTCCAGCAATTCCTCTTCTGGGTATATATGCAAAAGAATGACAAGCAGTGTCTTGAAGAAATATTTGTACACTCATGTTATAGCAGCATTATTTACAATAGCTAATAATGGAAGCAATCCAAGCGTCCACTGACAGATGAATGGAAAAGCAAAATGTGGTATACACCTACAATGGGATGTTATTAAGCTTTAAAAAATAAGGGAGGGACTTGCCTGGTGGTGCAGTGGTTAAGAATCCGCCTGCCAATGTAGGGGACACGGGTTTGATCCCTGGTCTAGGAAGATCCCACATGCCGTGGGGCAACTAAGCCCATGCGTCAGAACTACTGAGCCTGCATTCTAGAGCCCGTGAGCCACAACTACTGAAGCCCATGCTCCTAGAGCCCGTGCTCCACAACAAGAGAAGCCACCAGGGTGAGGAGCCTGCGCACCGCAACGAAGAGTAGCCCCTGCTCAACGCAACTAGAGAAAGCCCGCGCGCAGCAACAAAGACCCAACGCAGCCAAAAATAAATAAATAAAAATTTAAAAAATAAAAATAAGGGAATCCTGCAGTTTGCTACAACATGGATGAACCTTGAGGATATTTATGCTAAGTGAAATAAGCCAGACACAAGAAGACAAATACTGTATGATTCCACTTACATGAGATACTTAGAGTAGTTGAATTCATGGAGACAGAAAGTAGAATGGCGGTTGCCAGGGACTAGGGAGAGGGAAGAATGCCGAGTCGGTGTTTAATGGGTATAAAGTTTCAGTTTTACAAGATGAAAAGAGTTATGGAGACACACTTGTAGTGATGATTATATAACGTTACGAAGGTATTTAATACCACTGAACTGTGCACTTAGAAATGGTTAGGCTGGTTAAAAAACAAACAAACAAACAAACGCCGTACTGGGCAAGAAGCAAATAACTTACAAATCATTTTCTGGGCCTTCCAAAGGATGGACATGCCAGTGGGCAAGCAAGCACCAGTAGTGAGAGTATTTCACACCAGCACCTACAGTGACTGGGATGATGATGCATTCAAAAGTCCCTTGCAACCATGGCATTCTAGGATACTTCTTCTCCCATGTCATAGTGTTACTTAAGATAGAAAAAAAAAAAAAATCAGACATGCTTGGAAGTTTCAAGGAAAAATCCTGAAGTTGTAATCAAATAGCTGCTGTGTTCCCATTATGTTATAGTCAAGCCATTTTGCTATGTGACAAAGGCAGCAAAGCTTTTTATTTGTTTGTTCATTTACCTATTTATGTATACCTCTCATACTTCCTGAATCCTTTCATGTAAACAGTGAACAAGTCATCACAGAAAGGGAAATGGCACTGACAGTGGATGCTATGAATCCATTCCCTTCAAGTCAAGAAAATCCCCAAACACCATGCTTTCAAAGCCAGGACTGTAAAATCAATCACACTTGCATTTAAGGCTTCTTGGAGCAGCCTCTGTGGCACCAAAACCCACCAAAGATAAAGAAGATGTTTGTGCTAAGTTGGGAAAGTGGAGACATCAGCATTTCCGCCTTCAAACCATTATTTCTGCTCTCCAGACAGTACCTGATAAAGCATCTGAAGTGTTGTCTTCTGTGCAGCCACTGCTCTTCTAACGCCTGTGCTCAGGGGTTTCCCTGGGGTTTCCTTTCGGACAATTGCAGCAGAGAGGAACCTAAAGGAGCTGCCTTAACCTTCCCGTAAACTGATATTTCCATAGAGGATTAAGACAAACATTTCAAATAAGCCAATTTCCTTTACTAAAAAACCAAAGTGACAACAGTAGTACCAAGAGAAATATATAAAGACAATGAATGAATAAGACACACTTTTCTTGTCTTTGGGCATGCAAAAATATTGAGCAAAAGGTTAGATGGAAGTGGGCTACACAATTCCCTCTTATTTCTGATGTTCCACAGTGGGGCCCAATGAAAAAGTTATACAAGAATTAGATTGAGTCATACCGAGGGGAAGAGGAAAGAAGTCTAAAAGCTACTATCTACTATATGTTGATGCTGCATGGTATATATATTTGTGTTGATTATAAATTTTTCTATTCAGAAGAATGCAACTGTATTTCTTTTCTAATAAGGTACTTGCAGAACTCTGGGGATACCAAATGGTTACTTGCTGAACTGGTGAGAATGAAAATCCCTAACTACCCTTGAGATCCCTAACAAGCTTCCTTCTCCTAAAGTACCCTAGGCAACTCCACTGGGCCACAGGAAGTAAGAGCTCCCTGTGACCCAAAGGTGTAGGGATGTACAACTAACTGAACAGAACCCTAAAAAAAAAAAAGCCAGAATAGAGAACATCCTTAAGAAATCCTGCTCTTGGAAAACTGAGGGAAGCCAGAGGGTTTCCTTGGCTTTGGTCACCTGCCAAGCTTACTGCTTTCTTCCTCATCTTCTAACCTTGTAGTACCTTTCTTGTTTTTCCCTTTATGGCTGTCTCTCCCACGTACCCATATTCCATTTTACACTATTTACATGGGTAATGTGAGATGTTTCACATTTAACACTCTGTATTAGCACGGTGAACACTTCTGGAAAGACAGTAACAAAAATTAAAAAGAGCTAACATTTACTCAGGCACTAGGTTGAGCCCTCTATGTATCTCTCTTGATCTTCAAAACTGCCATCACTCCATTTTGCAGATAAATAAATTCCTAGGAAGTTAAAGAAATTGTTAAAGGTCACACAGCTAGTGAGAGAACTCAGGTGGAAACCCAGGTCTGACTGACTCAAAAGATCACCATCTTTACCTGCTATAATTCCCTCTCAAACCAATATATTTTAAAGCTTTTTTTCTGGGGGGGAGGGGAGCCTTGTATTATATTTTGAATCAACATTTTCATGAAATCAAGAACCATGATATATTTATATATAAGTTGTCTCATCTTTCTCTTCCTTCTGTAATATGTATTTTTTCCACAGCATTTAATATAACACATTAAAAAATTTTTATTAAAGGACTTCTATTTCAGCCACATATCAAAGTATGTACCCTGACCACATCTAAAAGAAAACAACTAAAGATTTTGATAAACATAAAAAAATATATAATATAAAAACATCTATTTTACCCTATAGGCTGGCAAGTGTTTAAGGAATTCACAAAGGCCCAAAATTTAAATGAAAAGGGAAATCCAGAAAGGGAAACAGAACACAATTTTTGCCTTAATGATGGTATTTGCCAAGCAAGGTGATATTAAGTATCTGCTTTTTTGGTCAGCTGGATACACAGGATAGCCCATTCATAATCTATAATAAAGCTGGAACCCAAAAGACCTACACGTGGGAGTAAATTAGAATTAAGGCCTCCCCACCTGATGAGGAAAAATGCCTATCCAAAAAAATTTTTGTTTTTTCTGAGACTTTATAACCACAATCCAACATTCATATTCATATAAGATTTTCATACCAAATTCACATTACCTGATGGACCAGAAAGACTCAAACCAAAAATTTAAAGTTGATCTGGGCTGACAGTACTCCCAGGTACCAGGCAGAAGCAAACAAATCCTCTCAGAAGGAACCGACATGTCTCAAATAATTCCAACAAAAAAAGTTGCAAGAAATGAGTTACAGCCCCAAATCATAAAACATAGAATGCATTATATAAAAGACCCACAAAGACTAGAGTTAACAGAATGATCAGAAACAGAATATAAAATAAATGTTTAAAGAAAAATTTTAAAGTATTAAAAGTTTGGATAGGATATTCTGTATCTGGGAATAGAATCTAAAAAAAAGAAAGAAAAGAAAAAAAAGAGTGGCTATATGTGTATGTATAACTGATTCACTTTGCTGTACACCTGAAACTAATACAACATTGTAAATCAGCTATACTCCAATAAAAAAAATTTTTTTAAAGTGTGGGTAGGAACAAGAGACTGTAAAATATTATTCAAGATGTGACCTGATATTGTAACTAAGAGAATGCCACTATCCTTAGAAGATGCAAGGTAAAGTATTTAAGAGTGAATGGCACTTTTGAAATGGCTAAATAAAACATAAAGTAAATATAGAAAAATGTTAACAATGAACATAAGTGGTAGGTATAAGGATGAACTAAGGAAATTATTATTAAATGTTTCACAATAAAAGTTTTAAAAATTACCAAACAGATCTTTAGAAGATCAAGATGGGACTTCTAGAAATGAAAAATACAATGACTAAAATTGCAAATGTATTGGTTCCACAGCTGAAGAAAAAACATATGAATTGGAAGATAGAGTTGAAGAAATTACCTAGAATGCAACTCAAAGAGACACAGAGGAAGAAAATAGAAAAGAGGGTAAGATACGGAAGACAAAGTAACATTCTAACAAGTTTACCCAGAATTTTAGAAGAGGAAGGAAAAACAAATGGTACAGAGGCAATGTCTGAAAAGAGAGTGGCTAAGAGATTTCCAGAACTGATGAAAGACACTACTCCACAGACTCAGAAAGCCCAGTGAAATCCAAAGAGGAAACACGGGGGGGGAAAATCTGTATCTCAAAACATAATGAAACTGCATATATACTAGGCAAATACTAACCAAACAGAGTTAGTATAGCTATATTAAAAAAAAAAAGGGGGGGAACTTCCCTGGTGATGCAGTGGTTAAGAATCTGCCTGCCAACTCAGGGGACACAGGTTCGAGCCCTAGTCTAGGAATATCCCACATGCCGTGGAGCAACTAAGTCCATGTGCTGCTACTACTGAGCCTGTGCTCTGGAACCCGTGAGCCACAACTACTGAAGCCTGCGCATCTAGAGCCTGTGCTCCTCAACAAGAGAAGCCACCACAATGAGAAGCCTGCGCACCGCAATGAAGACTGAACCCAGCCTAAAATAAGTAAACAAATAATTTTTTTTAAAAAAAGGGGGCTTCCCTGGTGGCGCAGTGGTTGAGGGTCCGCCTGCAGATGCAGGGGACGCAGGTTCATGCCCCGGTCTGGGAAGATCCCGCATGCCGCGGAGCGGCTGGGCCCGTGAGCCATGGCCGCTGAGCCTGCACGTCTGGAGCCTGTGCTCCGCAACGGGAGAGGCCACAACAGTGAGAGGCCTGCGTACCGCAAAAAAAAAAAAAAAAAAAAGGGGGCGAAGAGTTCACTAGAGATATAGTCACAAATGACAAATGGTTCGATTCACCAGAAGAAATAACAATTCTGAAATTGTATGAACCCAGAAACATAACCTCAAAATATATAAAGGAAAATTTATCAGAACTACATGAGAAAATAAACAATTTATCAACATAGGGGAAGATTCTAACATATCTGTCTAATTGATATCAGGCAGACAAAAAGATACAGGTTTTAACACAGTTAACAGGCTTGACCTAATGGATATATTCAGAATTCTGCACCCAACAGCAGAAGTTGTTCCAGCAGTCTTTCTAGGTTCAGAGGTAATATTTGTGAAAAGTGACTTACATTAGTGGGCATAAAATCATGCTAAACAAATTTCAAGTAATTGGTATCATCAGGCCATCTTCTTTAACCACAAAACAATTAAGTTAGAGTCAATAATCAAAAAGAAAAATTAGAAAAACCTTCTAGGTTTGGAAATTTAGAAACACTCATAAATAATTCATGTATCAGATAAGAAGTAATACAAATTAGAAATATCTAGAGGCAAACATATCAAAAAATGTGAGATTACGAGATAAAGCTAAAGGAAGAAGGACCTGTACCCCCACAGCAACTAAACATTTTAATGATTCCCCCAAAGGGACCAATGGCCATTTAGTCAGGCAATCATATATAGAGAAAGGGCTATATACCAACATTTCAAGAACTGCTGGGGAAGCTGAAAATGGACCGTTGTTGAAGCTGAAAATGGACCATGGCTGCAATACAGCCCCACTCAGGAGTGGCCTTAAAAGACGACAGTGATAGGAAGTGTTCTCAATAGCCAAAGTTTGGACAACGCATTTGCTCCTCTCCTTTGTGTGGAAGGAGATGGGTCAGGAGGTTAAAATATGTAGACCTGTGGGAACTTGGACCTCAGGAGAGTGCTCACTACCCTAACTGATAAGAGCAGCTCAAGTGTGCCTAAACTGTGCAAACATGGTTTACACTGAACACCTACCTTCCTTCTAGGACTCTGGAATTTGATACATGCTAGGCAGAGGGTGCCCATGTGAACAGCTTCCTGTAGAAACCCTGGACACTGAGTTTCTAATAAGCCTCCCTAGCAGACAATGTTACCTATATTGACACACCTTGTTTTGGGAGGATTAAGCACGTCCAGTGTGATGCCACTGGAAGAGGACTCTTAGAATTATGTATCCAGTTTCTCTACACTTTGCCCAATATGCCTTTCCCTTTGTTGATCGTGTTTTGTATCCTTTCACTGTAATTAACAAGACATGAGAACTACATGCTGAGTCCTGTGAGTCCTCCTAGTGAATCACTCTCTTAGGGACTCCCAACACAAACTTCCTCTACCTTCAGGCAGTCTTTGTTACTGGTCTCCCAGTGCTGGCACAATGGACACATGAACAGTTAGCCATGATAGCAGACTGAGGCTATCATGGACCCAAAAGCATGATCTCTCACTCACCAGGGCTGATTTTGCTACTGCCCACTATCAAATATCCAATCTGACAGCAACACAGAACAATGCTGAGCCCCCAATAGGTCACCATCCCTTAAGGAGACCAACCAGCCATTTGTGGCAAGTTGAATGTACTAGACCGCTTCCACTCTGAAAGTGGTTTGGGCAGAGATCAACACATGTTCAAATATGGATTTGGCTTTCCTGCCAGTAATGCCTCAGCTAGCACTGTTATCTCAGAGTGTTTGATCCACCAAAATGGCAGCCCACATAACACTGTACCAGATCGAGGAACCCACTTTATAGCAAAGGAGAATCAGTACTTGTATGTAACCATGGGATTGTCTGGTCATACTACACACCATACTATACTACCCAAAAGCTTTCAGTGTTGAAGGTGCAGATAAGACACTAGCTCAGAGATGACACCCTGTGAGGCTGGGATGCCATCTTTAGGATGCAATACATATAGAAAATAATATCAACAACCATTATATGGCATTATGTCCCAGTAGGTAAGATACATGGTTCTAGGAACCAAGGAGAGGAAGCAAGAGTGGCCCCACTCATCTTACTCCCAGTGACCCACTTGGGGAATTTATGCTCCCCATCCCTAGAATTTGGGGCTCTGTGGATTTAGAGAACCTGGCTCCCAAATGGAAAACACTTCTACCAAGAGACACAGCAGAAGTCCCACTAAATGTTAAACTATGTCTGCTGGTCAGGTTCCTCATGCCAAGGGACATCAGGCAAGAAGAAAAATCACTACCTCGACAGGAGTACTTGGACTCTCATCAGGACAAGATAGGGCTGCTATTACACAATGCAGGCAGGAAGGAACATGTCTGGTCAGTAAATCCATTTGGACATATTTTATTACTCTTTTGCTCAGTTTTGATGGTAAATGGACAAATGAAGCAGCCACAGCCTTTGAAAGGTAACCAGGGCTTGGAGCCTCTGGGATAAGTGTCTGGGCCATCATACCATAAAAGCCACCTAGACCAGCAGAGATGCTAACTGAGACTTAAGGGACTAGAATGGATACTTGAAGAGGGAGATGAGTATCAGTTTTGGCCTCAAGACCAGTTGCAGAAATGGGGAGTGTAGTTTATTCTATGAACCTTCCTTGTATAAGCTTCCCCCCAAACCAGAAGCCCACCATAGAGATGAAGGAGTGGTCCCAGTAAATGCATATTTACTTATATGAATCACGTAAACATAAGCAGTACAAAGGACAGACTGCATGGTCACTGCAAGAATATTAAGGCCTGGCCCCCTTATCCCAACTTGGGACAACTCTAAAGGGTCATCCTAGCTTCAGAATGTGCTCCATGGTATAAGCCCTACTGTCCAATTCCTTCTACCCAATCCTGTTTCCTTCCCTTCCCCCAGCAGACGATGATCCAGAAAGCACTCTCTGACAAATTTCCTGCATGCTAATCTCCATTTCAGAGTCTGCTTCCCAGGGAAACCCAGCCGGTGACAACTAGTTTTATTAGCAAGTTCTACCAAACATTCAAAATATAGAGAGCGCTAATATTAACCATACTATTCAATGGTACTGAAAAAGAACAATTCCTAAATCACTTTATGAGGCTAGAAAGCCTCCATATCAAAACCTGAGCGTAGGGACTTCCCTGGTGGCTCAGTGGTTAAGAATCCGCCTGCCAATGCAGGGGACACAGGTTCGAGCCCTGGTCTGGGAAGATCCCACATGCCACGGAGCAACTAAGCCCGTGCACCACCACTACTGAGCCTGCACTGTAGAGCCCGAGAGCCACAAATACTGAGCCCACGTGTCACAACCACTGAAGCTCACACACCTAGAGCCCATGCTCCACAACAAGAGAAGCCACCGCAATGAGAGCACGCACCGCAACAGAGTAGCCCCCGCTCGCCACAACTAGAGAAAGCCCTCGTGCAGCAACGAAGACCCAACAGAGACATAATTAATTAATTAATTAATTAACTGGGTTGTCTTTAAAAAAAACCCTGAGAGTATAAGGTAGGAATATTACAGGCCAGTGTAAACAAAGATGCAAAATCCATAGGAGAAAAAAAACTAACCAACCAATGTAGCAATATATAAAAACTAAGATAGTTGATGAACAAAGTTAAATTTATCTTATCAAATGCAAAGTCAGTTAAACAAAGAAAATTACTGTAATTAATCAGATTAAGAAATTAAAGGAGAAAAATATATAGTAGTCTATATAAGTATAGAAAAAGCACTCAGTACATTCAACATTCACTCATGATTAAAAAATAATAATCTTAGCAAACTAAGAAATAACAGGGACGTTTCTTAATCCAACATAAGCCATCTATCAAATAACAAACATCATTCTTAATGGTGAAACAATGAACGTATTCCCTTTAATATCAGGAACAAGACTATCTCTTTTCAGCATGGTATTAGAGGTCTTAAGCAGTTCAGTAAGGCACGAAAAAGAAATAAAAGTACAAGGATTGGAAAGAAAATAATAGAACTGGGAATTCCCTGGCAATCCAGTGGTAGGGACTCGGCATCTCCACTGCTGGGGCCTGGGTTCAATCCCTGATCAGGAACTAAGATCCCGCAAGCCACTCAACGCAGCCAAAAAAACAAACAAACCAAAACTATTATTATTTGCAAGTGACTGACTCCAGACTACAAAAAAAAGGTATAAAATATGATTAATAAGAGTTTAATAGGGTTGTTGAAATTAATTGATGTAGAAGAATCAACTGCTATTTCTGAACACTAGCAACAAACAGGGAGACACTGATTTCAAAGATATTGAGAACAGAATCAAAATATATAAAGTATGTGTGATTCAGTCTAACAAAAGACATATAAGACTTCTAGGGAGAAATTACAAAATTTGATGAAAGACATTTTATATCACTTAAATAAATGGAGAGATATACCATGTTCAAAATGTTAAAGACGTCAGCTCTCCCAAACTGATCTACAAACTTAGTCTAATTTTAATCAAAATCTCAATAGGAATTTCTGAAAAACCTGACATGCAGTTTCAAAATTTACATGCTGGCGCAATAAAGAGGTCAAAATACACAAGGCATTCATGAACAAGAAAAAGGAGGTTGAGGGGACATGATTTACCAGGTATCAGAAATTGTTTTAAGTCTGAAATAATTAAAATAGTGTGATATTAACCTGGAGAAAAACAACTAAACCATGAGAACAGAAGAGAGAGTGGAGAAACATACACATAACGAAATCTGATGTATTACTGAGCTAGCACCACAGATCAGCAAGAAAAGGAGACATTTCAATAAATAATGCCAAGGGACTGCCCTGGTGGCGAAGTGGTTAAGAATCCACCTGCCAATGCAGGGGACACGGGTTCGAGCCCTGGTCCAGGAAGATCCCACATGCCGCAGAGCAACCAAGCTCTTGCACCACAACTACTGAGCCTGTGCTCTACAGTCCTCGAGCCACAACTACCAAGCCCACGTGCCAGAACTACTGAAGTCCACGTGCCTAGAGCCCATGCTCTACAAAAAGAGAAGCGCCCGCAATGAGAAGCACCTGCAATGAGAAGCCCCCGCAATGAGAAGCCCACGTACCACAACGAAGAGTAGCCCCCGCTCACAGCAACTAGAGAAAGCCCATGTGCAGCAACGAAGACCTAACGCAGCCAAAAATAAATAAAATAAAATTTATTTTAATAAATAAATAAATAATGCCAGGACAGCTGATTAACCATCCAGAAAAAAAAATGAAAATGGACCTTTACCTCACACCACACATTTAAAAACAAAATGAATTCTAGATGGATTATTTAAATATGAAAACTTTAAATACAACATAGGAAAACATCTTTATGATCTTGGGGTAGAGAAGGATTTCTTAAACAAGACACATAAAGTATAAATAATGAAGTATAAGACTTATAAATTCAATATTAAAAATAAGAATTTCTGCTCATCAAAAAACACCATAAAGATAATGAAGACAAGCCACAATCGGGAGAACATATTTGCAACAGAATGGTTAGTGTCCAAATACATTAAAATGATTACTATCCAAAATACATTTTTAAAAATTCCTTCAAATCAGTAAGGCATGATAAACAAAAATGGACAAAAGATTTGAAAAAGTACTTCATAGACCAGCAAACATAAATAATCAATACACACACAAGATGGTCAATCTCAATTATAACCTGAGAAATACAAACTCAAATCACAGCGAGATGATTTCACATCTACAAGATGAAAAAATTAAGTCTGATGGGATAAATGGGACACTTACATACTGCTGGAGGGAGTGTAAATGGGAATAACCACTTTGGAAAACAATTCAGAATTATCTATTAAGGTTGAAGATGCGCACATACGCTATGACCCTTTAATTCCACATCTGCATGTACTCTGCAACAGGAATTTTCAAACCATGGTCCTGAGGGTTGGGAAATCAATTTAGCCATTTTCGACCAGCATTATTTTTTAATAAAATAGAATAGATTCGAATAAAATATATCAGAGTGCATTTACACTTGGTTCTGGTCAGTATTCTTTCACAAAATTTTGTTTCGATGTATTATATGTATGTGCACATGTACTTAATGTAGTGTGTACTGGGTCAGGATCTAAAATGTATTCTCTCTTATTATATGTGATTCATGGTCAAAACTGTTTTTAAGCCTCTGCTTTTGGGGTAATCCTTACACATGTAAAATATTTATAAACAGTATTGTTTGTAATAGCAAGAACTGTAAACAACCCAAATGTTCATCAACGATCAAACAGATAAACTGCAGTATACTTGTACAATGAATTAACTATACAGCTACAGGTATCAACATGGGTGAATCTCAGGGACATAATGTTGAGAGAAAAAAGTTACTGAAGAATACTTAAAACGTAATTAAGTATTTATTATAAATATAAACATTTATAATATTTAATTATATATAAAGATATGTAAGTATATATAAATATAAATACATTTATATAAAGTTCAAAACTATATTGTTTAGGGATCCAAATACATGGGATAAAGCTATAAGGAGAAGCAAGGGAATTAAAGACACCTTCTATGAGTGGGAAGAAAGCAAGGAAGATACAGAGGGGACTTTAGAAGTAAAAGTAATGTTCTTACTCCCAAACTGGGTGGTACATGAGTGATTATTGTACAACTTTATACCCTGCCTATACCTTTAAAATACTTTTCTGTATCTACTCAATTAATTTTTAAAAATTTAAGACATATTTACAAGTGAATCCATTTCTCTACTTCACAGATGAATGAGGAGCCTCACAATCTTTTCAGCTTATATGGAGAAGAAAAGAACCCAGTTATTCCCAAGCAACCAACAAGTTCCTTTAAGGACACAGGGAGGGAGGTATGGAGGGAAGAAAAGAGAAATGCATTATGTCCTAGAACACTCTTAATTTTTCTTCATACTCTTTCCTCCTTCAAATTCTTCTGGTCCCCTACAGTTTACCAAAAACTAAAAACAAACAAACAAAAACAGAACCCTCTTAAAGCAAAAGTTTTAATGCTAGAGACAACTCATTATAGGACTACTATGAATCAAGAAACAGGAAGTTAGTTAGCAGGAAAATAAAAATCAAAAATTCCTGCTAAGAAGCTCTGGAAAACCTTAAACTGATTTCAGTTGCTAATTCTTTTTTTTTTTAGTGTATTTATTTATTTTTATTTTTGGCTGCGTTGGGTCTTCGTTGCTGCGCGTGGGCTTTCTCTAGTTGCCGTGAGTGGGGGCTACTCTTCATTGTGGCATGAGGGCTTCTCATTGCGGTGGCGTCTCTTGTTGCGGAGCACGGGCTCTAGGTGCACAGGCTTCAGCAGTTGTGGCAGGCGGGCTCAGTAGTTGTGGCTCGCAGGCTCTAGAGCACAGGATCAGTAGTTGTGGCGCAAGAGCTTAGTTGCTCCATGGCACGTGGGATCTTCTTGAACCAGGGCTCAAACCTGTGTCCCCTGAATTGGCAGGTGGATTCTTAACCACTGTACCACCAGGGAAGTCCATCAGTTGCTAATTCTAATGCTGGTCTATATTTAATAAAAGGCACGGTTATTACTCGTAGAACACAAAGACATAATCTCATAGTATATTGTCAAATGCTAATTCTTCTCCAGAGTGAAAGAAAAAAGAATGCCAAGTGATTTCTAAGGGAGAAAAGACCCATAGTTACTCAAAATACACATCTCAAATGATTACCTTTTCAACAATGGCAAAAACTAAACAAAAACCCCACCCCATTTAATACAGGCTGTTACAAGCATTGCAGGAAAGGATCATAGACTACAAAGACATTTTCAACTCCCCCTCCCTTTTTTCACTCATTAAATTTTTTCTTAATATTTTCTGCTTTTCATAATCACTGGCTAGCTACATTTTAGATATTTATGGCTTGTAATTTAAAGAGAAAATTAACATTTACTTAATGCCAACTTTTAGCTTAATGCCAAGTACTGTGGTAGTGGTAATAGTGATAAAGATAATAACACTAGAAAAGAGAAAGTGGTCAGAGATACAAAAATGGAAATGAAAGAGGTAAAAATAAATCACTATATTATTCTGTATTAATAATACTCTTGTACATGGAACTCCCATAAGAACAAAAAATTACCATGAACAGAGAATTTGGTAATGTAAAGGAATACAAAATTAACACAGAAATCAGCACGTTTCGCACACATAATAAAAATGTAACAGAAAGTAAGACCCCATTTACAACAGCAATAACTGCAAATATCTAGGAATAAACTTAAGAATTATTCAAGAATATGAAAAATACTTCCCCAAACAAATGAATTCAAAATCCAGAAGCTATAAAGGGAAAAAATGACAAATTACACTATATTAAAAAAAGTATATCTAGCCCAAAAAAATCCACAAAATCAAAAGATACACAATAAACTGGACTAATCTCCCTAACATATAAAGAACTCCTAGCAAATAAGAAAAAGATCAAGAATCCAATACATCTGGGAAATTCACAAAACTGCCAAGGTTCTTAAACAAATGAAAAGCTCAACCTCACTCATAAGAGAAATGCAAATTAAAATGACACAGATTCACTTTTCACCTATTAGACTGGCAAAAATCCAAACATTTGATAAATTCTGTGGTGAAGCTGTGAGGAAACAGGCACTCTCACATATTGCTGGTAGCAGTGTAATTGACACAATCCCTATGCAGGGCAATTTGGCAATACTTACAAAAATCACAAATGCCTATTCCCTTTGACCCAGCAATTCTGCTTCCTGGAATTTATCATACATATATAATTGCACACTTTTAAATGCCATATGTACAAGATTATTCACTGCTGCATTGTTTATAATAGCAAAATATTAGAAACAACTCAAGTCTCCATCAACAGGGAACTGGCTGAAGAAACTATAATATTTCCAAACAATGGAATACTATGCAGCAATAGGAAGGAATGAGAAATTCTCAGGGCACTAATACAGACAGATTTCCAAGTTATACTGCTAAGTAAAAAAAAGGAAGCTCTGGAAGTGTTAGTAATATGTTACATTTTGCGTAAAAGGTGAAAGAATAAGAATATAAATTCATATTTGTATATGTACACTCTGGAAGATCTACAACGAACTAACAAAATGGGTATGGGTAGGCACTAGATGAATGGAAGACAGGAACGAGAAAGACTTTTCACTGTATAATATCTTTTTACATTTTGAATCATAAGAAGCATTACCTGTTTAAAACATGAAATCAAAAATAACAAGAATAGCTGCTATCATTTATTGAGCACCTGCTTCAAGGTGGGCATGTATTATCTCATTTAATCCTCGTAACACACGGAAGTGGGTAATATTAACTCCAATATAGCGGACTGAGTTCCAGAGAAATTTTCACATCTGTAAACCAGTGACACCGCCTATCTCACAGGCTGTTGTGAGGATTAAATGAAATAATATATATAAAATACTTAGCACATGCCTAACACACAGTAAATGCTTAATCAATGCTTTACCATTCCAAGACAATAACTGTTTTTAAGGATATTTCAAACAACTGAACCATATAAAATACAATAAAATTGGACAAGAAGTTTGGCAAAGATGTTTTAATTGGAATTTTTATACATGTAGGTTAAATAGCCTCTTCTAATTAATTGAAGGCTGCTTTAGATATGCTATATCCTCATGATATAAATTACAAGGTCATTAAAATAACTGCTCATATCCCATAATTATACATGGGTCTTTAAGACCACTCTTTAATAGGCTGAATATACTTAATGAGAAAGGATATCAATGGAAAACTTTAGAAGCATAATCAATGTTTATTTCAATAAAGGTGGGGTGTTGTACATGTGATGGTGACTTCAAGACAAATCTCCAAATGTAAGATCTGATTCCAAAATATTGCCATTTCAAATTCACTCAGTTACTCATGGACAACAGGATGTCCCCACACCCTGAAACTACACAATCACTACACATGCTGCTAGGCTATAAGCAAGATGTTCCTTTGGGGAAGCTTCAAAAGAAACATCAACTTTCCCCTTTCCCCTTGCTTCTATAGAAACAAGCTATACTGATAAGATTCCCTTTAATACTTAAGCCCAATGAAAAGAACATGAAGAAGAAGAAAAAAGAGCTACAAAGAAGCAACTGACTTTCCATAAGCTTACCAAAAGCCATGGTCAATATAAATGAGATAAGACTGAATTCAGGGCAGAGATTTACAAAACATTTTATTTTAATTGTAGTTTTAAGTATTTGTCTTCATTCTGTCTAAAAATAGCCTATGCTTAGAATCATCCAACTACATGGTAAAAAAAAAAATACACAAGTATAGAAGGAAAAAACTAGGGTCATATTTAAAGTATAGAAGGAAGCAAAATATAAACAAGTCTTTATCACTACGCATTGAAAGTTTAAAATTTATTAAGAAAATGCTCTGTCCAACATGCAGTCACTAGCATAAGGGGAACTATTCCTTCTGTTTCCAGGCTTCTTAGCTTTAGCCACAAAATAGGTCTCTCTGCCCTTTTAGAAATATTGGGGAAAATCAGATTCCTTCTCTTTGTCCCAGGAAGAGTGAGTTAACTGACGTGGCCTTAGCCGTTCCAGGCACTCAGTGTCTGCTCAGCAGTTGCTCCTGTGTTCAAACTTTGGGGGTCAGGGACCTGGCCAGCTTTCTAGCAGCAGGTCTGAGGGCCCAGATCTCTCTAATTCCATTACTGGCATGGAAAGGGTATGAGACAGCAATTCTGAAAAGTCTGTCTCCTCTGCAGATCAGATATTGCCTTGGGTGAGTCATCCCAATGTCTAGACCTGCACTGTCCAATACAGTAGCCACTAACCACATGTGGCCATTTAAATTTAATTTAAGTAAAATTTAAAATTCAGTTCCACAGTCACACTAGTCACATTTCAAGTACTTAACAGTCACATGTGAGTGGTGGCTACCATACTGGACAGCACAGATTTAGAACATTTCCATCAACATAGAAACTTCTACCAGATAGTGCTGGTCTACACTCAGTGGAGGAAATTCACCTCCAAATCTCTAACAATAATAACTAATATGAACAGAACATTTATGATGTGCCATCCACTAAGAGCTTTAATTATTTAATTCTCACTATAATCTTATATAGAAGGTGTTAACCATCATATCCCTTTTACAAATGAAAAAAGTAAGGCTTAGAGAGATTAAGTGATTGGCCCATGGTCACATAGCTAGTAAGTAACAGAGTCAGGATTCAATTTTTAAAAACAAACAAGCAAACAAAACCTGTAGGTACAACTCATACATACACCAGAATTAAGTAGGGCTCATCCCACTAAAGCCTTCTGTGAAATTTTCATCATTACAGAATCATAGAAAATTAGAATAGGAACAGAAACTAATGCAGTGTTGTTTCATGACCATCTTTAACCCACGACCCCTTCTGATAACTATAAAAATCTCACACTCCCCCAAAGATGATGTGCACCTCACCACGGCCATTGAAATTTATTCTATCTTCTGCACATCCCCAACAGTCAAATCTTAATGAGGCTTTACTTCTTTGTAAGTATTGTATAAAAATTATTTTTAAATTTTCCTTACATAATATTAGAATATTGAATATGCTTTTTCAAAATACATTCATTACCCCCTCAAACACACACATACTGAATCAGTAAAAACTGATGACTCTGTCCAATCTTCCCAGTTTTAGAAATGAGAACAGTGAGGCCAAACGAGGGTGGGAATGCCTTGCCTGCAATGAAAGACAGAACTGCTGAAACCAGAACACACTGGAAAGGCTCAGCCAACACACTTTACTTCACCTGACCCTTGAACGGCAAAATTCCTTAGGGCCCCCAGCCCCCCAACCAAAAAAAAGTTAAGATTTGGTCTTATTTGATGGTAGATCTTGTGAGATTTGTGGTAATGAAGCCCTGGGAGTACTTGGATAGGAAGTCCCTATGCAATTTTCATAGATTGTTGGAGCCAGAAGGGACCTCAGAGAACTTATCTATCTCCTAATTTTAGAATTGAGGAGACAGAAGCTCAGTTCATTATATATAAAACTGAGGCATCTTACCCTTCACCATTTTATAGTCTCTATGACAAAGGTGGTCTGTTCATTCATTTAATTTTACTAAATGACTACTGGATGACAGGATCTATGCTAGTTGCTGGGTTATAAAGACAAACTGAACATTGTCCCTGTCCACACAGAGCTTACATTCTTGTGTGTGCGAAGGATATGTAAACATATAATTACAATGGAGTGTGATAAGTGCAACTTCTGGGAGTGAACTTGAGGGAGTCAAGGGAGGTCATATGTGGGCTGAATCTTAAAAGATAAACAGGAATTCACTGACGAAGACATTCCAGGCACAGAGAACAGAACATACAAAGAACGGGAAGCATGATATGACAGAATATGGACGCAAGTGATGAGATGAGGGAAAAGGTATTTTTCTCGAAGCTTTATTGAGATATAATCGACACAGAGTATTAGTTTAAGGTGTACAACATAACGATTTGATCTATATATCTATATCTATCTATCTATCTCTCTATATATATATTGCAAAATGATTACCACAATAAGAAAAAGTGTATTTCAAATAAGAGGCTTTACTATGTAGATTATCAGGGAAAGTCACATAAATATGAAGGATAAAACTCTGACCATTATCTTTCTACTTGTGAGCTGTGCTTTCACTGTAAGTCACGTAAGGTAAGAATGTCTCTTCAACAAATGGTGCTGGGAAAACTGGATATCCACATGTCAAAGAATGAAGCTGGACCCTTACCTTACACCACACGCAAAAATTAACTGAAAATGGATTAAAGACCTAAAGGTAAGGTACAAGACTATAGAATGCAAGTCTAGGGAGTTAAGGCTCCTTCTATTTTACTACACTGCCTCCCAAACAGCAACAATGAACACTTAACCATGGAAAGATGGTTAATACTCCCTTTGCTGTGCCCAGCCTGGCAGAGCCATGTAGAGCCCTCCTCTGCCTGAGAACATTTCTACCACATTCAGGCAATGCTCAGATCTTCCTGGGTCTTCTCTTCTCCGGGCAGATTTTGTAAATCCCAACTCATACACCCCATTCCCAGTCTCCACCTCCTCCTGGCAGCCTATGTCTGAACACAGGCTGTTTACAGTCGCCAAAGTCCGTCTTATAGGCACACACTACTCCCGCACACTAAACTCTCTACTTTTGCTAAGTGGAGGCACAGTGATTTATTCAGACCTGAGGATGTCAATCCCTTGCTCAAAATATGACTCTCAGGATCAGGTCAGAACCTTCTTGATCAAGCCTCATCTCTTGCCTCTTCCACCCTCTATGTTGCAGGCACACTCAACTACCTTCATTCTCCCAGAATCCACCAGAATTTCTCTCACCTCAGATTTTTATACCTGCATTTCCCCTGCCTGGAAGCTTCTTACCTAACTAACCCCCTCCCATCCTTCAAAGTTTGGCTTAGGGTTCATCTAAGGGGTCTTCCCTAATACCCACCCATCCCAAGTCCCAGCCAGGTGCCCCTCCTTTAAGGAGCTCAGCCTACTGAACTTTTCCTCCCATAGCATTTGGTACATCTTATTGTAATTGTCTCAATCTTCTACAAGATTACATACACCATGAGTTTGGGGCCTCTGTTTCATTTGCCATTGTATCCTCAGCATTTAGCAAAGTTCCTGGCACATATAGGCTCTCAAGAAATATTTCAGACTGAATGAACGAATGAGTTTTTCTTCTACCTCTTTGGCTGTGTTCAATCATACTGGGCTTACAACCAACTTTCTTCCATGTACGTCTTGGTTAAACCATATGTTGCCCTTCTCTTTCACTGCCCCCATACACAAACAACTGCGTTTTATGGCTAAGCGCAAGTGTACCATTGTCTTGTCAAGGCCACTTCGGTCCCTGACTTTGTTACAGCACATGCCTGTTATTCCCCCCAGTTTCTGCCTTCCATGAATGTGATCAGCCTGTCATCAATGTTCTCACCAAGCCCCTAAACACACGGAGTCCCGCAGCTTGCCACAATAGATAGCTATCCAGATCAACACGTGTCTATAGTCACTCTGTGCCTCGTCGCTCAGGCCAGGTGCAAGCCCACCTGACCACAATGTTACTGGCCAACGTTTCTTCAGCTTGCCTACAAGAATACTGTACAAGATTCTGCTACAACAGTCAGATGCTTTACTGAAATTCAGAACACCATGACCACAGCACTCTAGCTAATCACACTACCGAAGAAAGAAATGAGGTTATCTTGACCTGCCTGGTTCTGAGTGAACCCACGCTGGCTCCTAGTGATCACTGCTTCGTTTTTCCGGGTTTACAAGCCCCACAGCTGTTCCTAAGTGAGATTTGTAAATCAAGACTGCCCTATCCCAAAGCTGAAGAGAGATGCCTGTGAATGCCTGGGTTGCTGAAGGAGGCTTCATGAAAGCAGGCGAGTTTTAAGGAAGATTTTAACCCAGAGGACCATGAGAGCTTGCTAGAGGACAGAGGGAGAACAGCCAAGCCTAAGTGTGCCTAACAGACACAGCAAGGCTGGATGTGAGTAGCAGAGACAGCAAGCCAGAAGGCCTGGCCCGAGTATAACCTGGGACAAGCAGGGACTAACAAAAAGCAAGTTCTTCTTTCTTGGCTGCTTCCTTGATCAGAATGGTCAACTAGAGTTGGCCTTCTGCCAGAATTCTTGTTTTGAATATCGTAAAACACACACACTAGATCAAGCAGAGCCAGAAAGTAACTCCTATGTACAAGGCAGTTGTCAGAAATGGCCAGTCTAGTTTCTCCTAAGAACCTTCTGATAACAGATTCACCACTAGGATTACGTGTAATGGGCGATTTTGTTGTAAAGGACTATTGTGCAATATTTTCCATTTCTCTTCCAGAAAAATGCAGAGGTAATTATGTACTCATAGCCAGTGTAGCAAATCAGTTAAATTAAACCTGTATTTCATCTAACTCATACAGGATATGAATAACATAACTAACTTTTCTAATTTCATACTCTAGTACTCCCAAGTAAATAAAAGGGAAAAAAAGTTTTCCCCCTACAAATAGAATCTGTCACTTCCCAGGATGTGCACTTTTCAGCTCACGCATCCTAAATGCATGTGGAGATATTATATGCACTTTCTATTTAGCAATTTAATTATATCTTTGCATTCAAAGAGGGGCAATGGTTTGCAGTAATAATCAGGTGAAAGCATTCTAACATTAATATGCTGGAATCCGATGTGTTAATTTGATGCAACTTTGCCTTGACAATATGTGATTAATTTGTTCTCAGGCTAGCCCTGCTCCCAGCTCTGACAGTTTAAAATGCTGGGTTTCTTTATCCATATCGCTATTTGACACGCCTTAGCCCACTGCTTTGCTAAGACCACTGTTAATTTGTAATGAACTTGCTTTTCAGGGGGGCTCCTTCATTTTTAATTCTGTCAGTGTCACCTCCTTGAGGAAAATTACAAGTTTCCGTAGGTGTGATTACTGCCAAGTGCTGCTGATAAGAGGTTTGAGAAAACAGGGCTTTATAAAGAAGTCTGTATTTAATCTGCTGAAACAGACTTATTGCCTCCAGACAGATAAATATAATACAAAGTTCTCTTACTTAAAAGTCATTCCCAAGTTCTCCCTCACCACCACCTCCTCCTAAACAAAAACACAGTTGCATTTCCACGATTCAATGAGTCACTCAGGGAAAAGAGGTGAAAGTATAATAAATTTAGCAATAATGGTGATTCTTGTCACCAACTTAGACTTGTAGTGGAGTCTTATAAAACATATGAATATACTTTTCACAAAGTGGGGAAGAGGGAAAAGAATCTCACTGAAATACCTATGGTTTCACTTCCTTTCTAACTGGCAAATGAACATTACACAGCCTCACGAACCCACTTTCTGTGGTCAAACTGAGTACTGGTGAAGCTAGGCAATGTTTAAATTTCTCCTTGGAACAGAATCCTGAGAACGCTTGACAAAGGGTCACAGGGGAGACAGAAAGTCAAAGCTGCAGCACGTGATGCTTAATATAATAACCTATTAGAGTAACGGGAGGCAGCTGCTGTAGCACTTTCACCGGTGTTCTCCATTTAATCTTCAAAATAACCACATCCAGTAGGTATTATTATCCCCATTCCTTTCACATGAGGAAACTGAGGCTCAAAGAGTTCATGAGGACTTACCAGCAAGAAAAGGGCAGAACGCTGGGATAGGAAAACACATTTTGTGACTGCCTGTCCTCTGCTTTTCTCCATCACCATCTACTGGATGGAAAAGTCATCCCCTCTCTAATTAGTCCACAGACAAAGCTAACCAGTCTAACGTTGGAGTCTTTCTCTTTAGCTCTAATCCTTAGTCTTTTTCCATTTAATCAGAGGCATGCCATTCTTCAGCAATTCCAGCCTTTCCACCAGGAAGCCTTCTGTTCCCAGAGGGCCAGGCAGACATCTAGTCCTACCAATTTTACCCTCAGAATTATCAGATGTTCTCGAATGTCTATTTACACCAAGAGCCAGCAGCTTAGAATAGCCCCACTCACCCCATACATCAGTAGTGGCATGCACCTCTCCTCAGATGATTGGGGAAGTTTCCCAATACTTCACAAACTAAATAAAAACTCCTAGATATGAACTACCACTGGGTTCCCCCCACTTCCCAAACTATCTTTTTCTCTATATGTTCCCCAGTTACTGCTCAAATTAAAAAAAAAAAAAGAAAAAACAACTCCCTTCCACTATATATTCAGGCCAAAATGACTCCTATCACTCACTGCATCTTCACCAAGAAGAACACTGTTCTGCTCTTTGCTAAAACACTCCCACCCTTGCCTTCTCCACAAGACCATTCACGAAGCAGCCTTAAAGAAAGAGGTATGTAAACTCTGCAATATCTGCCAAAGGAATGTAAGCTAGTCACTGAAAAGGAGTATTTATTATATAAAAAGAAAAATTCAGCGATTACAAAGGTAGGTGCACAAGCATGATGCAAAATTACACCTAAACTAAAACTAAATTATGCTAAAGATAAGTTAGCATCTACTGCTCAAAAAGAGATACACGAAACTTGGATTTTTAAGCTGTCTTTAATTTAGAACTTTCTTAATGCTCCTTACTGTGGTTTGTTTACCTATTAGTCTACATACAAGTTCCTTCAGAGCAGGGGTAGGAATTTATTCATATATGTATCCAGAGGGCCTAGAAAGTAGACACTCAATAAGTTTTCACTACATTAAATGAAATAAAACTGCTAGGGGGCATGTCTATACCTTCTTAAACATGGCCCACCTAGAGCAGCTCAGTTCAGTCTGGCACACATACAACCCCCGGGCACCACCTATGGCTGGTGTGGTGGGAACAGCTGCTGCTCTGAGATGCCTTCCCCTAAAGGACAGACAGCTCCATGGCAGAGACTACATTCCTTATTCCCAGGTCTTCCTCCTCCACTGACGTGTGTCGGCAGGAACTCTAGGGTACTACTCCCAAACAACAGAAGAGAGGAGATTGGCTCCAAGATCAACTCGACTGTGAACAAAGCAAAGGCAGAAAACACCTCTCCAATGACAGGTGTTGTGCCTAGAACAGAAAAACATATCTTGAAAGAGATGTGCAGACAGGAACAAAAATAAAACTGAATAGAAAAAAGGAAAAAAGCTAAACCAAACACTTAACCTAAGGGAAGTACTGGTTTGAAAAAAGTATGTAAGAAAAAATGTTAATGTATATATATCAAAGATATAACAAAGGCAAGTGAAATAAAGTAGATAATTCAAAACTCCTGTACACCTAACAACTCTATAACTATAATATCTGCCAGATAACTGCATATTCTCTAACATGCGAGCTGGAAAAGTCCATCTAACACTGCCAGAAGGGTCATCATCCCTAGAGAGAAAAGTCTAAACCAAATACTGCACATAGTGTGGGTGTACTAGTGTGTCTAGCTACCAGACCATCCACCACTGAAAAGCACTAATTAATTAAAGAAATTAATCTATATGAGTTGGTCATTTATTATGTGCCAGTGACTACAGCAACATTTTCTCATGCATGAGCCTTCCGATAAGTCTCACAACTCCTACCAGCAAGGCTGGAAGGAGAGGACGCTGGGGTCCAAGAGAAGTTAAGCTCTTATTTACCCAAAATTGTACAGACACTAAGTGGCAAAGCCAGGACCCAAGACTGTCTGACACTTAACCCAACACACCCAGACCCCTGCCCAAAAAGCCCACTGTGAAGCACACATACACACACGATCTGATTAGAAACGTCACAAATCAGTCTCTAAGTATAATGTAAATGATACAAAAGTGCAGAGGGAATGGCAAGATAAAAAGTGGTTCAAGGGCTTCCCTGGTGGCGCAGTGGTTGAGAGTCCGCCTGCCGATGCAGGGGACACGGGTTCGTGCCCTGGTCCGGGAAGATCCCACATGCCGCGGAGCGGCTGGGCCCGTGAGCCACGGCCGCTGAGCCTGCGCGTCCGGAGCCTGCGCGTCCGGAGCGTGCGCTCCACAACGGGAGAGGCCACAACAGTGAGAGGCCCGCATACCACAAAAAAAAAAAAAAAAAAAAAAGTGGTTCAAGTATCAAAGTGCTAACCAGAATGAATTTTGTTCTGTTTTCTGCAGACAATGAGGCAATGGGCTAACTGCAGTCCGGGTTGAAGAAATGACTGGAGCAAAACAAAGGTGTGAAAAAATTAGAAATCATTTGCAGTCAGACTACCAAACTGTCAGGTAATCAGCAAAAGGGGTTCTGTTGGGAGGCAGGGTGACAGACGATCTACAATCAGGCTGACCCAGGTTCAAGTACGGCACAAACTTTCCTAATTACTGGCTTTCATTCATTCATTCCACTAATAATTATTTTGCACCCACGTGGAAGTTCCTTTGTAGGGTTTTCTCCTCTCTGCCTCTTGGTTTCCTCATCTAGAAAACAAGAATAAAAATCTCTATCTCCCTGGGCTATCCTGGGGCTGAAATGAGAAATGATGTATTAATTAAAGTAGCATACCTACAACAGAAAGGTAGGTGATGGGTAAATAAAGATCAAACTTCACTGAACAGTAAGAATTAAGTTGGAAAGTATGTGGGGAGAAAGGCTGCCACTGCTGAAGGGCTCTGTCAAGTGGAGTTTAGTTTTGCTACCTCAGGAGGGCAGTGGGGGTATTTAATCTGGCCACTGTTATACACGACACACAGAAGGAGAGGGCACAGGTGGCAGGGAGACCAGCCTGGAAGCTGCTGCTGTAACATAAACGGGATCCGAGAAGGTCCTAGAACAAAGGAGTGAATCTGAGAAGTGTCAAATCTGACAGACACTGAGAAGGAATCACTGGATGACCTTAGGGACACATTGTGAGGAGAGAGTGGTGAAAAAGAAGAAAAGTACTCCCATCAATTCACATCTTTAAATGGCTTAAATCTCACTTTGGAAATAATCTTTCTTTGAAAATAATCACCTAGACGTTACTGATTTCACAGAAAGACCCTTTGTTTTGCACACAAAATACACTTTAATATTTTTCTGCTCTTTCTACAAGCAACACCCTTCCTCCTAGTCAAGTCTAAATACTTACCAGGCTGTACAAATTACCTCGATCCTTCCAAGATTAAACTGCAATCAGCTTACTCTCACTCATTTCCCTCAATCATTTGGGCTTGAGGAAACAGAGCCTGTACCCTTTAAGACCAAAGCACGTAAGCCATTGTGTCATCAGCAGAACAGCAGCACTCTATCCCTAAGCACCTCACTGTCTCCTAAATGGCTTCAGCTACAAATATTCCACTGGCAAAAAGACTTTATGAAAACCTCAGGGCAAAAGGAATGATCCCTACCTTTTCGGCCAACCCCTTGGGGAAAACATGGAGCCGCTCAAAATCTGGCTGAGAATTAACCTCACAATAACAAGTAGGAGACCTTTGGGAGCCCTCACACCTCATGCAAGCATAACGCAGAGATTAGGAACGCTGTCTGCAGCCGGACTGCCTGGGCTCACATGCTGACTCCCCACCTCCCAGCTATGCAACCTAAGGCAAATTATTTAACTTTGCTGGGCCTCAGTCTCCTCACCTCTCAAACTGGGGATTACTGTAATAACTCTTCGCAGGGCTATTGTGAGAAGTAAATTAATCATTACATGCAAAGCACTCAGAATGGTGACTAGCACATAGTAAATTCTTAATATATGCAAGTTGCTATTATTAATGTTATTGTTATTAGAGTCATGTGAATTACCAAATATAACCCAGCAGGATGCAGATTTATCGCCCCCCAACCCCAATACTTACTGAGCACTAGGCTGGGCACTCTGTACAAAGAGAAGAGGGAGAAAGAGACACAGAAAGAGAAAGGTCTGTACTCTGAAGACTCATAAACAAGGGATTGTGGAAGTAGAGAAAAGGGAGCCGTTGTCAGGGAGGTCAAGGAAACGGTGTGGAAGCCAAGGCTGAGTTGGCTCTTGAGGAGGACAAATAGGGATTTTCCAGGGGAAAGGATTCTACCTGGCAGCAGATATTCCGGTTTCTAATATGTCAGACCTAAATC